>NC_058023.1:22700145-23900145 GCF_019176455.1 Solea senegalensis | reverse complement strand
ATGAATGAATATCCATTTATCTTGCTTGGACCTCTCAATTTCCTTATTCAATTATTTCTTCAGTGTACTATTGTATAGAAAAACCTATATTCTTGTTGCTGTACCTACTCTCCCATTTTCTCAAGGTTCTACTCATAAGCTTGTGGATAATTCTGGAAAGGAAGGGCACCGTGACTTGGGAGAATAATGGGTCATGTGTGCTTGGGTTAGTGTGTGTGTGTGTGAAACCAGTTTTAATCCCTCAATACAGCGCTGATCCTGTATTTATCCTGCAACATCTGCGTAAGCCACCCCCCACTGTTAGATCCACTAAAACTGAGACCCTGACTAAATGTTGTTGAATGGTGAATATTAAATATTCATATTTAAAAAAGCTGATTTATTATTTCCCCTGCAGTTCTCGGATGTGGTTCTTCAAAGGTGCAGCAAGAAATAATTGCTCTGTGTGATCAAGTGTTTACCCTCTCTCCTTACACACACACACACACACACACACACACGTGGCAGGGTAGCGTTCAGTCACAATTTGTCATGAATGTAAAATGACTGAGAACTGCTTCATTCAGAGTTTTTCTTGTCTGTGTGTGAGTCTGTTTGAGTTTGTGTGTGCACATGCATGCCTCTTTTTTTGATGGTCGAGACAATATTTTTGAATTTTATATATATAAATTGTATAAAGTCCTGCTGCACTACCAACCATTGTTTTTTAATCAATCATTATTAACCTGCTTTTTTATATCTTACCGCTTACAACAACACCGCTTCAGAATAATAATGAATATAAGTAGATGTGTCGTCTTGAGAGATTGTTTATACTTGGAACGTTGTCTGCTTTAGTTTGCTCTTATTTGCCTTATTTCTGCCAAAGTGACTGCAAATGTCTACTAATGTAGGAAAACAAATCCATTGAAGTATTTCAAAATGTTTACAAAGCCAGCAGCTCCTTGAGTGTATCAAACACAACTAAAAGGCAAACTGCTCACACAAATGTTGACTTTTAAAGGAGAACGAAGTGTGTTTCCACCTCTGTAACGGCTCCAGTGCATTTTTGGATGGCAAAAGCACAAGAACAGCTGAAAGCAACTATCAAACTCAAATGACTTTGCCCATTACACTCTCCTTTTCATTCTGGTGTGGCTTTGGCGGTTTTGCTGCCCTCACTTGTATTGAAAATGTTCAGACACTGTAGTCGAGTGATTACTTCCTCATCTAGAGCCCAGACAGCATTTTGGGGCCACAGAATCAGAATGTGTGTGTGTTCCTCCTCAGCGTAATAGCGGATAATGACGATGAGAGTAATATTGAATCACCTAATATTTACAGCAAGGCCGTCTCTGACTGAGGCTTCGTGATTAATGAGCGGGTTGTGCCCCAATCATCCCGTTTCACAAACTCACGGAGAGTCAGTGTGTCGGGTTGAGATGCTGTCTTTTCTCAAACGACCGCAGATGGTGACACATAGAACAAACCGAAGAGATGACGCGAGGATGCCAGGAAGAAACTAAACCGTGTTCTGCTACATTTAACATATTTACTCCATGTTAACTGACAGTGAGAAAATGATGGATCTGAATAAGTCAAAAGTGAAAAATCAATCACCAGGAAGCAGGGAACGTACATGGAGTGCATGACTTGGATGGACGAGAGGATCTTGACTAGAACTATCAGTGAAACACTTCAGAGAGAAAGAGGAGAAGCAGGTTTTCAGTGAAGAGAAGAAACAACATTTAGAAGTTTCCCCCTTTGATTTCTTTTATCAGGCCACCAGTAGATAAGATGGAAGTGTTTGCAACAGCTATGTTGGCAGCTTGTCAGACCTTTTCAGAGTAAACTATATTTCAACAATCACGGTTTGTTTGTTTTTTACAGTACTATGACATGAATTTAGGGTTCAGTGAGATTTAATCTAGCACCACAAACTTGTTTCGGTTGAAATGCCATAGAAATTACTAATCCAGTTTATTGGAACTACTGTATATGGGTCAGTCTCTAATCGGAAGGTCGTGACTCAGTCTCCAGCATTTCCTGTTTAAATGTCTAACTGAACTATTCATGATACACTCATGATTGTTTCTAGTACCATCATTGGGTTATATGCTAATCAAACACGTTTGGCCAAATAACAAACTCGGTGAGTTGCAATACGTATATGTTTTATTTCAAGCAAAGCTATCTAATTTCTAGACCAGTCACTTGCGTCCTTGTAGCAGGGGCTGGTGGTGCCACTCCACTTGTTGTTGCTCAGAGTAGCCTAACTAAGTGATCGTAAACAGATTCATCTGCCGAATCCTTCCCAGTCATTGTAGTCTGTGGACACGTGAAGTCCACCAATGGAGCGGAAACTTATCTGCTGAGGAACATTCCGTCACTCGACAGTAATTGCTCAAGTCACCCTGATCTAATGTCTCCATTCCTTCTGCTCAAACAGAAGAGAAGGTAGCATTTGACCTCCATTGCTCTTGTGCTGATGCCGGCACACTTATACCCTCAGTCTTTTCCCTGTCATTGATGAAGGTAGCTGAACAGGTGACCCAATCCATCCTGACTCACTCACTCTCTTTCTGTATCCTCCTCATGTCGCCTGCACGCGTGTTTAATGACCTTTTAGCATGTTCACAGCTCGTCACTTCACAGCCATTTTTTTCCACTCACGCGGCATTTCATATTGCTTATTGCTATGTTGCTTATCATCCGCTGAAGCCATCAGATGTCTGTCCTCACTCACTGCTCGCTCTCTAACACTCCTCACTCCTGCATATCAGTCTGACTTACTCTCTGCACACACACACACATACACACACAGAAGCCTGAGGGCAACTGTGTGGGTACGAACATAACACGGGCTCACATTCTCATTCCCTCACACTTTGGTCATCAGGAAGCAGTCAGTCAGTCATCATCTAACCGCTTTATCCTCCACCAGAGGGTCGCGGGGGGTGCAGTGCCAATCTCAGCTACATCGGGCGATAGGCGGTGTACACCCTGGACAGTTCGCCAGTCCATCGCAGGGCCACACACAACTAGAGACAAACAACCATTCACTCTCACACTCACTCCTATGGTCAATTTAGAGTGTCCAATTAACCTAATCCCCACACTGCATGTTTTTGGGCTGTGGGAGGAAGCCGGAGAACCCGGAGAGAACCCACGCACACACGGGGAGAACATGCAAACTCCATGCAGAAAGGCCCTTGTTCCAACCGGGGCTCGAACCCGGGTCTTCTCGCTGCAAGGCGAGAGTGCTAACCACTACATCACCGTGTGACCCCTCATCAGGAAGCATTCAAATATTATTAGTACAGCATTTTAAAAGTAATACACTGAACAAATTGTATTAACAACATACAGCAAATTAGTTATGTGGGGGATCATAAAATAGATATTTTCTTTTAGTCAGTAGTAAAAGTCAAATGCAACAGTAATAATCATAAAATGCAGTATTCTTCAATTCAACCTGATAGTTGTGTACTTAGGCTATGTTCACATATTGGTTATGCTGTAGTAGATACAGGCTACATCCATAGTATTATGTTTTTCTTTGAAAACGGCGTCTTTAGATGAAAAAAATAATCTTCAGTCTTAAAGAATGTTTCATTCCCATATCCATCCTAATTCCTAACACATTCAAAAATGTATATCACGTGACCGGTTAGGCCCGGCCGTCGTTCTCCTGCCAGTGTAAACAGAGAAGCACACTTTCTCCCCACGTCTTTTGCTTAGTTTCAGAAAGTACGAGTAATGAGAAACATCAGTGGCAAAGAGTAAGTGTTTTTGTTCCGAGACTGACGATGAGGTGAAACTGAAACTGATATTAAGTGTGATCTGAGCTTTTCTTTCCACTGCTGATAGTCGGGGGTTTGGTTCAAAGGTCTCAGTTCCTGCCCATCCAGACTAAATAAAAGCCCTTGAGTTTTCAAATAAACTGTGTTTTTAAACAATGTTTTCAAACGTTAACATTTTTAAGGCTTGGAAACGCTGGAGAGCGAGCCTCTCTGGAGCTGGATTGAAGCATTTATAAATGTAATCACAGTATAGCATATCCAAAGCCACTCCTGCACTGTATTGTCTGCTTAGTTGGTGAAAATGTATACAGCAATCATTTTTTTGTTTTTTTAGTCAAAAAAAACTCTCTTCTGCTCTCAGGTCGGTATTTCCTAGTGTAGTGTAGACACCAATTATCACCTATGTATATATATATATATATATATATATATATATATATATATATATATATATATATGTATATATATATGTATATATATATATATATTAGAGCTGTAACGATATGAAAATTTCATATCACGGTTATTGTGACCAAAATTATCACGGTTATCAATATTATCTCGGTATTGTTAGATGTGTTCAAAAAGTACTGAACACACACACTGAAATCTTTTAACAAAGTTTTATTTAAAAAAATATATTTTATATTATATGATGATTATTATTATTAATTATCATCTGACTGACTGACACGCACGCACACACACACACAGGTCCTCACTCTGTCGGATAATAATTAAGTAGCAGCGGTCGTACACAGCATGAAAATAAAATAAAAAACACAGAAACAAACATATTTTGCTCTGCTACGGTACGTGTCGTCTGCACACACTACTCGCTTTCGCTGATAGCGCCCAATAACATGTATTTTTACAGGAGTAACGTTAGGTAACACTTAACTTAGGTTTCCTTTATTGAGAAAATAGGAACGTTTTACAGACAAACCATGACATTTCCCACTATTCCGAAATCCCGCTTTTGTTGACTTACTTTACACTCGCTGAAACGTTGTGGGTGGTGGTCACGGAAGTGTTACCCCCCTTCGCGGAGTTTTTTTTTTGTCTTCAATTATTTTACCGTCGACATCATTTAAAAATGCAAAATATGCCCTGACTTCTGATCTTGTTTTTTTACTGGGGGGGAAATCTCTGGAGCACAGGTGGCTTCAGCCGTGTTGTCACAGGACAGTGGAAACTGCGCATGAGCGCCCGCTTCTGAGCGAGTGCCGTTCAGGTGCCGCTGCTTCTTCAGGAAATGAGCAGTATCACTGAGTTTTTCGGTCATCAGTTGCGGTAATCAATCACGTTTTTAACGATAATTAAAATTTGAAACGGTAGTACTAACCGTCGGGAATTTTACCGCGGTTTATCGTCATACCGGTAATCGTTACATCCCTAATATATATATATATATGTATATATATATATACAGTATATGTTCAACATTCACACTGTATAATCTATTATCCATCTGACGGGAACTCTCAGAAGCTACCAGGGTCAAAGGAAGAGAGAAAAAATAGCAACAGGAGACGCATCAGTCGCTGCCGGACTGAGATGGTGGACTTTCTCATGCTGTGCTATTCAACCAGATTGGACAGGCGGGTTTGGCCGGGACAAACAGCAAAACACAGAGCGGCATCCAAGCACCATAATCAGAATCATATACAAGTTGGCCAACCGTTCATTATAAGACACTTAGAGCAGAACGTCCCAGACAAAGCCAAAGAACAAGAAAAATGACTTAAAGCTTTTGTCTCCTGCTCTGACAGATTTGCTGAAGAGCAGCAGAGGACTCTCTGTTATTTAAAAGCATTTAGCAGTTTATTTTGGTTGATGTCAAATTTAAGCCCCCCCTTCTCACCTTGTTTTGTTTAGGTCTTCACATCTCTATATGCTTGTATGTTTAGATTGTAAAAATGTACATTTTCTAATGGTTTAGAAACTGAGGCCCAAGAGGTTGGATAGAAGTAGCGTTTTGTCTCCAGTAGAGCTGAAACAATTAATCGATGAATCGATTATTATTTGATGACTATTAACTATTTTGATAATCGATTAATCGGTTTGAAGCTTTTTTCATGATTAAAACAAGATTTCCGATAGTTTAAGCGTCTTAAATGTGAGTATTTTCTTCAATTCTTTGCTCTGGATAACAAAGAAATCATTAAAAGTTAATCATTTTAGTTTGTGGACAAAACATTTGAGAACATCATCATTTCCAGGTTTGACGAACACCGATCAACACTTTTTAAAGTTATCTGATATTTTATGGACCGATTAATCGATTGATTGAGAAAATATTCGAAAGATTAATCGCTTATGAAAATAATCGTTAGATGCAGCTCTAGTCTCCAGTGGGTGACTCCGCTGTCTGTGAGAAGAACTTAGTTTGAGAGGAAGTCTATGGGAAAACTTGATTTCTAGTGCAGGTAAATATTTATCTGAGGAAGTTGATGGTCTCAGTCGCTTTAGGTCTTGATGTCAGTTTTGTAAATTAGGTTCCAATTTAGAGCAAGATAGATGATAGAACAAGGCACAGTGGACATCAATCAGCGCAAGTGACAGCTAGTATCATTCAGTAGCTACGAACGAGACACAAACTTCCGGTTTCAAAAACAAAAATCGACGTCCTTTTTTTCAAATACACAGTATAAGATTGTATCTGTGTGCACAGAAGATTTCTCTTTCATTTGAGACTTAAAAAAAAAGTTGCTGACATGGTGAATGCTCCTTTGGGAATGATAGAGTCCATGTAGCACTGATGGAATGTGAATGTGAGATTGTTAATTATTTCCATCTGTTAACCGTGGTCACCAGGCTGATCATTTTCCTGTCAAAAAAAAAGGCAAAAAACAAAACAGAACATATTCCGATCTTTGGGAGAAATCCAGAGTCAGAAGCCATACCACCACACACACACACACACACAGTCCTACACAAATACACACTCCTCGTGCACGCAATAATGAGTTTTATGGCTGAGTGATTTATGCATTTAAAATGTGGCTGTGCTGTCCTTAAACTGCCCACAAAGAGATAACAGAAAACACATCAGCGGCCTGACAGACAGCGAAATATTGCCCTGCTCTGCACCGCTTTGAAAAGGTCATTTGCCTCATCCTCTCCCAGTCAGCAGTAATAGTAGCAGTACTTTTTGTTTGGATGTGATAGAAATATTAATGAAGGAGAAGAAAGGGGGGGGCGGGCAATGTAGCAAGGCATTAAAATGACCTCCTAAATTTGTTTTTGCTGCTTCATTACAGTAGATCCTCTGTGACACGTGGTGGTATGACTGCTTGTGATACCGGCGATCCACAATATGGGCCATAATCGCTACACAATGTACACAATGTAGGGTAAATGGCAATATGATGTCTCTCTCCTCTTTGTGAGAATTGCTTCATCGTGGTGAATTTTGTGCTAATCCGGAAGCATTCAGACTAATCCATTTACTCACTCCTCATCATTAAAACTGAGTCTCTCCACTACAGAGCACATACACATGTGTGATGTTTAACTCTCTCATTAGTACTTTTCTATACTATTAAGACAAATATGTGATTAGCATGTGTTTCAGCCACGTGAATTTAAACAAATCCAATCCGCACACACACACACATGCACACAGTATTTCTGACATTCATGTAATATGAACATAGGGGAAGTTGCAACTTTGATTTCCGACAAAATTCAGCCCTTTACTTTTTAGTCTTGCTGGTGCTGTGTCTGCACTCTGTCTGTTGAGGGAACAGAATTAATGGTCGTATAATAACCTCCAAACCCAAACTATGCAAGTCTAAACAGCAGGTTTTGATTAAATGTGGCCGCAGCCGATATGAAGGAAGTCCGTACTTGATCGCTTCATTGATAATCATGAGAAGAAAAAAAGCATTTGATTTTAGAATGTGGTCCATAAAGAAGTGAGGTTCCCTACCTGTTCAAAGTCCGCAAGTATTTAACATGAATCATCGTTTGTTTGTCTATTTATTTCTTAGTCTTATGGACCTGTTGAGCTTTCAAGAATTAGCTTGCTCTGATTTTAAGAGCTACAATGCCCCATGGAATTATAAAGAATAGTCTCGTTTGAGTTCCACACTATCCTGGTAATGGGTTTATAGATGTACACTCAAAATGTCACATGCTAATCATATTGTTTAAGACTGCTTTAGTAGCCTCACAGGCCGCTTTGTGTTGCCTTTTGCCCACTCAACTCTTTGTCTCTCCTTCTTTTTTCCTCCTCTTTGGATTAAGTAGAAAGGGAGGGGGAAGGAGTAAGAAAGAAAGAAAGAAAGGCAGAAGAACACACACCACACCATCGAGGGAGCAGGAGGACAGTGAATACAGACTGTGACTTTCAAAAAGCAGCTTACGGCAGCACAGCTTTGATGTGCAGAGTCACTGTGAGTCCCCCCCCCGATGTCCCTCTGGCTTTGAGCCTCTGAACAGCAGCTCTCACACTTCTGCGACATCTCAGCAGGACACCAAAAAGCTGCTGAATCGCTCCGAGAGACTGTGTGTGTTTTCCCGTGTACTGTAGCCTTCACTTTAGGCCCACACCACTGTACCATGCGCATGTGATGACCTTGTGACTGACTTGTAACTCGTGAGACAAAGTTGTAGCTTTTCCAGCATTTGAGAGACGCTCTGTCCTCAAGCTGTCCATTGACATTCAAGTACTTTGGTGGAGTTACCATAAACATATTCATTTCACCTTTTATCTGATTATTTTGTAGAACATAGTATAAACCTTGAAAAAACCTACATTCATTAGGATTAAGGAGGAAAGATTATTTTCGTTTTGATTATTTATTTGTATTCAGTACCTTTTCTTTGCTTCTTATCTCCACGTTTTAACTGTGATTTCAAGTTGTATGGATTCTCAGCTGAGACTGAGGTTTAGCCGCACCGTTGTCCGTCTCTCATGGTAAAGAGCACCCTCTTTCGTATTACGAGAAAAGTAGAAGACAAGTAAGACACAAACAGATTTCATTCTTATTCATGACTTTATATGTTGCCAGGCCCAGCCCGCTTAGGTACACAAAATTAGAGGAAACATGATCCCTGAAAACTAGGTGATTTGCGAAATTGTTCTATGGCACAAATGAAATAGAAGGAATCGGACGGAAACCAAAATGACTGCTACGGAATAAAGAGGTCATAGCAGGACGTGCAGAGGATTCCTTGATCCCGTGGACGTACTCTGTGACCTTCACCCACTACGGCACTGTTTCACCACAGCCATTTGTCCATACGTCAGCCTTTAAGAGCTTGCTATTACTTTAATGAGTAGGTGTGCTCCAAACCCAGTTTTGCAAGTATTCAGATGCTGATCTGCTGCTTCAGGCCAATAGCATCCGTTCTTCTTATCCACATCCCTCCTCCACCACCGCCACCATCTGGGCTATTAGACCCATTCCACACTGGCTCCAATGGGTATTTAGCAATAGTCATTAGGAGAAGAATAACTTCCCACTGTCCCCACAGCAAACCACTCCAAAGTGTTTAAAAATACCCAGAAGCAGAAATGAAAAAAGTTTATATTTCATTAATTCTGATTGGCAGCTCCTATCTGCCTAACATTCCCTCACACCTTCCCCTCCTCACTTCACTACCTCTTGTATCTCCATCAAGCCTGAGTTGTGTTTTTAATTGCCCTTTTTAAGCAACTCTTGCAAGGGCAGGGAGTCTATTTATTTGTTTTCTGTCCCTGTACAGAAACCACAAAAAGACTAATGCCCCAATCTCTGTACTGCAGATTCTGGAAGGAAATTTGTTTGTGAAATTAACATTTCTGGCCCTCGGTACAGAGGCAGTAAAACATGCGTGTGTGTTTTTTTTTCCTCGTCCTGTTGTATTTGTGGTAATTTCACAGTCCAGTAGTCATGGGATAACTCTCCAGCTGGGTGGGTGGATGCTGCAGCCTCTGCTTACTTTCCACAGTGGGATGGTACACAATCCTTTTTTCTTTTTTTGCTTTTTTTTTAATTCTCAAACCAACCATGTACCTCATACCAAAAGCAGAATTAGTCTGATTGTTAATAACTAATGAGAGAAGGGAGAAAGTCCACTGAGACTCCACCTACTCCGGATGAACTCCAGTGAGATTATTTGTTCACCCACAGCAGCAGCACTGCTTCATGAGAAATACTTGCCGAGCTATAACTCCAATCTGTTCTTTATGCTGACGACAGATTAAATGAAATGTGACAAAGGTCTGGTGACAAATGTTTATCCTGGTTCTCAAAGTGGCTAGTACAACAACTGTTTCTTTATGTATTGTGGGAGGATATGACTCTTACTCTCCACCACTTCTTGGATTCAGCTCCAGTTTTCCTCTTTGTGGCATCACACAGAGTCATTACACATCCATTAAAGGATAGGAACTCTTAAGTACCCACAATGCAAAACAAAAAGGCCGTACACTTGCACAAGACACAGTTGTAAATATAAATGTAAACCTCCACATAAACACACAGAAAATCTGTCATCAACCGATCACCCGCACTCTCTCTCAGTCACTCAGATCTTACCATGACTCAGCTGTTTACTTTCATAAACTACTATGCAAAGCATTTTATTCCACTTCAGTAAACTCCATCTACAGAGCAGCTCATCACAAACTCAATCTCCCCTTCGGCCGATCCATCTTCTACTCTGCATGGTTCAATCGCTGCATTTCCTGTTGGACTTCAAAAATATTAATATTACATATCACAATAAAAAAAAAACCCCTGAATGTGTCTCCTTCTTATCTGAAGCAAGGATGTCTAACAAATCAATTGATTTCACTATTTAGAAAAAGAAGTCAGTTTGTATAGTCTATGAGAAAATGAATGTATGTCTCACTTCATTTATAAAGTCAATAACCATTTAATTAATGAGATAATGGTCTCAATCACTAGTTTCCGTTCTTCTTTTATACAGCATGATGTCCATTTTCTACATTTTGGTCCCATTTAAAGCAACATAGCGTTTGACTTTCAAACCATGGCACAAAAAGAACTACACAATCCTACATTGTCAAATAGGTGATAAAGCATTATATTTGGGCATGATATATTATTTGCTTCTCTTACAGTGAAACTGCAGGACGTGCTTTCTTTCAGCTCGCTGCTGCTTGTTCCCGACAGGTGCCGTGACATTATTTGTTTGTGTGGAAAAATAGTTCAGCAATGGCGTAGAGAACAGCCACAGGGTTCGATCCCCACATCATTCCATTGCCCTACGTCTTCTTGACAAAACCAGCCCTCCACACCCTGCACTACCACAACCAAATCTTGAATTCATATTTTGAAGCAAAAAAAAAAACAAAAAACAAGAGAAGGACCTGTTCCACCATCAGTCTCCATCTGAAAAGATAATATCGCCACTAGGCTATGATTAGAAACGACTAGCAGTCCAGTAATGACTTCCTCAGGCCATGTGGAAGTCAAGCCTATAGTTGAGGTTCGGGCAGGAATGTTGATAGAGGAAATTATAATGCTAATATAATATATAAATGGATCCACATACACGTGAACACTTGTCATCTCTGCTGTTAATCCATTTACAGTCCGTGTGGGAAACTGTAGGAACCCAGCTATGACTGAACCAATGACCAGTGGCGCATCTGAAAAGCTCTTTCGTGCAGTGCACCACTGCTTCCTACGATAAATAGGAGAAGACAGTGGAAGCTTAAAAGTTGGAGGAGCGAGCATTGTGCGTCTCTGCCCCAGTTTCTCAGAGGGTTTGGAGGAAACTCCACAACCTCAGAGAGCAAATAAAGGTCCATGCTGTGTCTGAAAACATCTCAAGGAAGAGAGATTCTGCATGTTTTTGTCAAGCTTTCAGACTTCCGGCTTGTTTTTTTTTCTCATTGAATAGTGACGCCTCTTTTTACAAAGACATTAATGCCTCAACAAGTTTTGATTTGTCTTGAAAATCAGTGGAGACCCCTGTGAATGTTAACAACACAATCAAATACCAGTAAAAATAGAAAGCACACGATTGTGTAATATGACAGTATGCAGTGGTGAGCATAGCTGCCTGTTGGCCAGGGCAACGTTCTTTTCACAGCAGAGCAGCATTTCACTATGGCTGAGTGTTATGGTTTACTGGCAGGAGTCTGCTGTATGTATATAACACTGCTCACAATCTTGCAGCAAGTGTAAAGTCTAGCCATCATGCTCCAGCGGACGCACACACAAACATGTCCACGCACTCTCCTCAGACTGGCAGTTGGTCCAAACACAGTGGCAGGAGGGGGAGTGGGGCATATATCGGACTACTTCAGGCCTTTTATAGCCGTGTGCCCACGCGCCAGTGCCCACCCACTGATGATGAAGTGTCAGAGCGCGCAGCGTCACACACCACGGGCTGTCAAGCCCAGAGAGCGAGATTAACTCCCCTGACCAGATTGTTTGGGGCTTGGCAGCCTATGGCAGTCTCCCTGGGCTCAAAGCACGGAGTAGAGGACCTTAATTGGACAACGTGCATGTGGTCGTGGGGGTGGAGACTTGGGAGTGAAGCAGGATCGTACTGAACGGCTGGCCGGCTGGCTGTTGGCAGCTCTCAGGCCCGGTTTGGTTTTCCGTCAGAACAATTTGAGCAAGAGAAGTGGGCTTAATGCGCAAAGCTCTCAGAATTTAGCCACATGTTCAGCTCTTTAAGAAAGTCCAAATACAGCCAAAGAGGCCTAAGCCTTATCTTCACTGCCCTCAACAACTAAAACATGTAGTTCAAGTGATTTTAATGTGTATATTCCTCTTTCCTTCTGTCTAAAAACCAGGTAACAGCATAGGTAACAGAAGGTAATTGGCCTCATGAAGGGATGAAGAGATTATTTGAAAGAAAGAGAGAAGTGAGTGAATAGCAGGAGTGACCAGACTGCTTATAAAGGTTTTGACTGCCGTCATAGTAATCCATGTCCGTCTCTGTATTTGATGCTTGTTTGTTTTTTTCCCTGTAGCTCCTAACAAAATAAATTGGAATATTAAACATTATAGTAGTATAGTAATAGTAGTAATAATAAAAGTGAGACAAATGTCTTTCTTGCAAAAAGTCTTCTGGCACATATACTAATTGATTTATCACAAATCCTAAAGCTTAAGATCTTTCTCAAAAAACCTCAAAGCCTCATTATCATTACTGTAATAATCCTGCTCAGATGGCATCCCTGTCCCAGTTTAGATAAAGTTTCAGCAATCTTCGCCATGAGCTACCTATCGCTCAGTGAGGGAGACACAGCCAGCTGAACAATAATGGAAACAGTTCCATACGTGGCAGGGATCCAGTAATAACCACCATCACTTCTGGCAAGCGAGGGTTTGTTTTAACAAATTGTCTGTCTTTAATCCACTTTGTGTGAGGAACAGGAATAAAGAACTGACTCAAAGAGGCACACAACCCACAATGGCTGAGTCAACCTAACTTACAGTAAATCCCTTGGACTGAATCACATTTGTTACCCTTTGTGCACTTTGATATATATACATGTATATTTGTATTTACTTTTGCTATGCTTTATGTCTGTGGAATCTAGCTGATGTTTGTCTGTTTGTTTTCATTTGCTCACATTTGTTGTTGGTTGTTGCCAATCGTAACCTGAGACTGGACGCTAGCCAGGTGACTGCACCCTCAGACATGTCCTCTGTGAAAAGAACTGCTTAACTCCCGGTGTAATCAAGGTCTAAACTCAGCCGGCGCATAACCAACAGATCTGCACATTCTGTTTCAACTCTTTGTCTGGAGGCAAGGAGCCAGTAAAGGGAAGTAGGAAGGAATTAGCAGTTTTTGGCAGCCCTGCAACTCACTCTTTCCTCCTCAGTTTGATTTACTTCCACAGCTACAAGACAAAAATAAAGTCTGTGTTACTCTGGGGTATGATTTCAAAGTCAATTTAGCCCTTTAATCACATTGTGGTACTGGTAACTGCACTGCCAATGACTTTTACATATAAGTAGCTCCTGGATCTGTGCACAGGAAAAGTGTCAATAGCATTCCCTGCAAGTGGTTATCCACAGTAGTGTTTGGGATGTGAGTGTTGGGACAGTGCAGCGCCAGCTGCTACTCTGCTGCTAAATCATGAGTTCCCCACTGCTATATCACTTTGACAAAATCACCCCTCCACTGCGTCTCCACCACAAAGCAGAGAGAAGGATTTCATGATTCTCAGACTTGGTTCATTGTAGTCTCCACATGACAACTTAAAAGATTTATTGTCGTTTTGGGACATTAGCATTTGCGTTGGTCAAAGTACCACTTGTACTGTAGACCGTTTCTGAGAATAAGGATGGCACGTCCTCCCAGTCACTCCTACCAAGGCAAGCTCCGCTGTCAAAACGCACACGGATGTCAAGCTCATCCATTGGGTAAAAGCTCCTTCTCCATTGGTCAGAGAACCCGCTAACACCCGCGAGCATCTGGCTTTTGTTTGCTATGGGAATGCATACACACTGCATTCACATCCAGGTCAAATGTCTCCGTAAGAAATGTGGGGTTTTATCAGCTCCAGCTCCAATCAGTGGTAATGTAAACATGACATCCGTCATTTTGCCATCTTCATTACTTCTGTACCTTTTTTCAGTGTGACATTGCGATATGCAGCGTTCAAACAGCTGAAACACGTACAAAGTTTAACCGCTTTGACATGGCAGTACTCTCCATTGTGCTATATTCTGTTTTGTGTTGGGTTGTTTCTGAAGACTAACATGACTCACTAGAGGGAAAAACAGAAAGACAAACTCCTCCACAATGGGAAAGAAGTCAGTCCCTTTCTATTAGAGGCCTTTTTTGTGTGTTTAAAACCCTGTGTATACCTCATGGTGTAAAAGAATAAAACAGCATGTGAAGGACGCAGGAGCAGTTTAAAAAAAAATATTGTGACTGATGTGGGGGAACAAAGCTTTTTGCACTGCAGTAAAAAACGTATTTGCATGAGAACCAACCAATCCTCAAACCATGACTGAGTTAATGTCATGGCCTAATGCACCAAATAGATATTTTAAACTTTGTGTTACCTTAGGTATCAACACGCTCTCTGAAATGAACATGAGGCTCAATACAGCTCTATGCAGGTCTGAAGCTAAGATGCAAACTCTGCCTGTAAGTGTGGCTTCAGCTCTCATGCTGAGCGGTGCTGGCTATATATAGGCTTGTCAATGCATTGTTATTATTATGTATTATGTTATATTACTGCCTTCCTCTTCTCTGTCCTTTGCCTTTACTGCCTTTATGTATCCAGAAAAGTGATTGCATGTTCATGCGAGTGTATGGTTTTGTACCTGTGATTGCATAACTATAAGGAAGTCAATCTTCAGAGACTCGATTTATGTGGGAAACGGCATTCTCTGCCCATTGCCAAGGCAACGGACCTCAGTTTTTCAAACCTTGTCAACAGATGACACAGCCAACACAATGCCCCCTCCAACCAGCTGATGTAGCAATACATTGATTTGACTCGGCTGCAGATCATACAATAAAATAAAGAAAAAGCAGAATGATTTCATTAAGCAGTGCATACGAGACAGATGTAGAAAGTGGTGCTGCATTCACAGTCACCATTGTTCATATTTCTCTCACAATATGACAAAGTGCCTCTCACCAGCGTAAAACATGACTTTCTCTGTACAATGCAAAAACCTGCAGCAACCCCAAGTCAAACCTTCACCTCCTCCACCTTTCCGCACCAGGAGAACCCATTAAGTTAATTCATAGTAGGTTCACAGTAGTCTCAGATTGCTGAATAGTGCCAAATATAACAGTTTAGAAATGACAAATCTGGAGCTTTCATGTGTTTTATGTCATGACTTCTGAATGCTACGGAAATATGTTTTTTTTCCAGACCTTATTCACCCTATGGTCAGCACAGTCAGCCTTTATTTCAATTCCAAATTCCAGCAGCCCATTTGTTATCCTTGTTGTCTCTTTATACACATCATGTTCATGTTTTATTAAAACTCTTCCGTTCTGTTGGCTTTTTAATCAGATATTTTTTTCAATTTGTACTGTAGGCAGGCTTCCTCAACAAGAAAAAGTTGCAATATCATAGTGACAGAATTGTAATAATAAATATGCAAACCAATTCAATCTCATTTGTGCTTTCCAATTCAGTCAGTCACACAAGCTGCATATTTGAATCTGGTCTAAAAAAAAATGAGTGTGTGTACATTCCCATTTAACTGTAAGTGAATCCTCAAATAGGTTAGGTCAGTTTAAAACCGAGGAGCATTAGGCTTTGAGCTGCTGTCATCAAACACACTGAAATCAAGGAAAAGAGTCTCACATGTAAACACACTCAAAGGACCACACACATATGCACTTTAGACACCACTATCTTCTCTTTTAACCACAGACTTTGGCTGTTAGTGTAAAGATCATTGGCATCGGCAGTCGCTCCGCTTCACTATTTAAAATAAATCACCCCGTTCCACACATGCAAACATTCCACATGCTTTATGTCTACAATCTGCTAGTTTTACATGTTTTTATGTTCTTTAAAGGTGAAATAGACAACTTTTTGGCCCAAACTTGCACAATTGATTGAATACTGAGATGGCAAATACCATTCTTTTTTCTATATCCAAAATGATGGCATTATGTCATGGTAGTGACCAAACAGCAACCACTTGAACTTTTTTTGCACTGTAGGAAACAGTTTTTGTTTCCTACAGCTTTTCATGTGGTGATGTTACCCATGGTGCACTTTGGTAAGCAGAAGTGGCTCACCATGGGGCGCGCAAAACAGATGCAACCAAGTATTTCATTGTTGGTCACCAGCGAAATGTTATTCTCTAACACAACACTTATGTCTAAAAATATAAAAGAAAGCAATAATTTTTACATTAACTTCACATCAATCGATGCTGTAAAAATTAAGCGCCGTTTTAGGCCATGTTGAATCCCTCAGGGCTAACTACTAAAATAACTGTAAACTGATAAAAATTGATATCGGATGGATTCATCGGCTCGTTTGCAGCGCTTAGAAGGTTTTTAATCATGAAAACAAGTTCATATATGTAAGTAGACCTCCATAACTAACATATATGTGTGATACAAGCATTCTATGTCACCTTTAAAAAGACCACGTTTCCCAGTAGAGAAAAGCTGACTTATATTTTGCGTAAGTTGTAAGTGATGCACCTTGCATATAGTCACTGGAAATGCTGCTCTAGTAAAGCGAGATGGCTGCAAACAGCCCACTTTAATCTGCAGTTCGATGGGACAAATGCTTTTTGCCCTAGCCCACCTCTGCTCTGCTGCTGTATACACTATAATATATATATATATATAATAACTTAGCCAGGTCTGATAGTATTGCTTGACAGAGCCCAATTTTATAGACAAAGGACACAGCATACAAATAATGTTAAATCGTTTCTGTTTAATGAAGACTTAACAGAGGCTGCACACTGCAGCTTTAAGCAATGAAATGTACAGCAGTGAGTAAGCATAAGCAGTGGCTGCTTCAATATGCCATCAGTCAACAGGATGTTCAGCCGACACATTAGTGTCAGAGGAGAGGAACTCCTACTGTCAACACTGTCTTGTCACGCACATACTAGCATAGGTAGACACACTTCCTGCTCGCTCGTTTTCATGGAGCCACGGAGGTGGATCCTAATCTCCCCGAGAGCCCATGAGTTGTCGCTTTGAGGGTCAGAGCGTACCAATTAGATGACTGTCCTCACTCTCCTCTACCCTAGCCCTCATCGCCTCATAAATTTAAACGGAGCAGAGGTAGGTAGCCCGCCAGCTGCTTTTTCCTTGAAAAACGTATGTAATGACTGGACGGCATTTTACAAGACAGTGAGCATGTACAGTACAGTACAGCGCCACAGGCTTTGTTTCAAGGCATCTTTAACAAGCCGCTGCTGTTGAGTAGACATTAAACATAATGAGATGTTGTGAGTGCAGGCCGGTTCTGTCTGCATTTTTTTGTGCGTTATCATGTTGTGTCGTGCGTTCTCCTTTTATGTTAATGGGTACATTTGTGTAGGTACCATGCCACACGAACCACACGATGCACATCTGGTTCTGTTGACCAAGTGCCAGCATCCTGGGGTACAGGTGCCTTTAACCCACTTCTTTAAGCGAGTCAAGTGAGTCAATGCAACCCTGGGCCAGTCACAGATGATGTGTTTATCTGATGAGAAGTCAACAAGCTCCCCAAGTCAGTTGATATTGTATAGGCGTATATGTAATGTTAGGAGACAGGGCTGTGAGGGTGCAAGAGAAGGTAAGGTCATATTAGAGAAGGCATTCCTGTGGGGAAGTTTCTTAAAGTTTGTCGTCTGAGACTGACAATGACCACAAACCTGATCATCTTAATCTTGTAGTGTTTTTGCAGTTCAAAAAATACTCATAATGCATTCATGCAGTAACATCAGGTGCAGGTTTAGACTAGTTGTTGCTAAACTCTAACATGCTGTAATGCAGAGACTGTAGACTGGAAGTCTGGCTAAATCCTGTCCCAAATGACAACAACTTTTTGTGTTTGTTTTGTGACACAGAGCAAGTATATGATCGCAAATGAATGCATTTCACCACCTGGCTCTATAACTAAATGACTACAATTGATTGCAGTCGACTGCAGACTTGTGAAAGCACCGAAACACGACAACACTCCCTGCAATGAATCAAGAGAAACATGTGATGCTGTTTACTGCTGCAATAATATCACGCTATTTCATGACATTTTGTGCTTGATCCGTCAAACTAAAATTGAATTTACCAACAATAGCAATGAGTGCGCCAACATTCTTGTCATATCAGTTTTGTATTGGCTTGGCCTAACCCTGAAACAATAGAGCACTGTGCCACATTGTCTCTGTGTGGTTTGTGCTAGTCATCAGACTCAAATTGCACTAATTCATTTTTTTATTTCACTCACATTCAAATTGAATTAATAATTGCTCTGTCTGTGATAAGATGAGTATGAATTAAGTGTTTATTTTTTAAGGTAGTTTATTTGCCTTTCTTGTTTTCTGGTCATTTGTGCTTTGATACTGCCCTCTGTTGGACACAGGCGTCCTCTTTTGTCTCAGCTCGTTGTCCTTTAGGCGAGCGTCTCATTCGGCTCTTCGGGACTTTATCAACTCCAGCTGTGAAATCCAAGATTTGCTGGGACACAAGTCTTTCGCAAGAGGGGGGAAACATTGAGATGCAGGGTGGATGTGGGGAAGACCGTAGCGAATCACAAGGGAAAGGAATGTGATGGTCATAAATGGGATTATAATTTACGCCAAATAGGCCGCAAGGAATTACAGCCTTTGGCCTATACCATTTTGTCAAGTGTTAAAGTACAGTGTATGCTTTGCAGAGGAGAAGTAAGGGAAGCTTGGTTGTTGTGATGGAAAAGTATTAACCAACATGTCTCTCTGTTGAAGCCTGTCAATGAAAGACTGGACTTTTGATCCATAGTCCGACTCTGGAAGTGGTTTGTTATGAAATGAGCTTGGGAACGTTGATACATTCGCTTGGAAGGAAACAGAGAATGAAAAGTGCAAAAGCAAGTCATTCAGGAGGAAGCAATCAGATTACTGTCTAGCTAATTGAATCAAAGAATGACATGTATTCAAGGCGGATATGAGGGGATGAATGAGATTATGAGTACAAAATGAGTGAATTAAAGTCTGGATACTTAATGAGAGAATGGATCAATAGGAGATTCAAAGGTGTTGACTGTGAGTCAGTGTATAAGTGCGGTGTGAGCGCAGCAGGTAGCATAGCTTTGCATATATACATGAGCAAGTGTAATGGAGAGGCATTAAGTCAAATGAATATATAATGAATGAACAAGAAGTGAAGTGTAAGATAGGCTGGGCAGGAAACAGCAGGAGAACTGGACGGACAGGACGAGCCAGAATTGTCCCAACCACAGCACTGGGGGAAGTCCCGCGGCCGGAGTATATCCAAATGCTCCCTTTGATTCATTGTAGTAGGGGTATTAGCCCGCCACATGGCATTTTAAACAGCACGCTGTGCGAGGAATTCAGGAAGCCTTAATTACTGTTAATTCGTCAAAGTTGTTTTTAATGTTTTGTTTATAACTACATAGCCTTGGAACAGGGCATTTTTCAAATTCCACAATCCCTCAAACCTGCCCACTCTCTGCCCAAAATCTAACAGGCTGTGTGTTTTTTTTTTTTGTTTTTGTTTTTTTTTTTACAAATGAACTATTGAGGACACACAGCAACTCACAAGGAATGAGTATTAACAGAGTGCTGGGTGTTGGGTTCCTCCAAAGGGTCACAGAAAATGTGAGGGGTTGCAAGATGATTAATGGAAGGGTAAAAAAAAAAACAGTAGTGAAAGCATCATTTTGATTCATACATTTTTTTTTGCTTTGCTTCTTTTACTTTTGTAGGCTGTTATTCAAACAACGTGAAACACTTAGTTTAGTTTACTCTACGGGAGACCTATTCTTCAACAAAGCACAAAGCACTTCTGAAAGCATTGTCTCATGAATAATCGTTGATAGTCCAGCAATACAGTGTTGAATCAGTACTATAGACGTTCTCAACTACTGTACTGTCAATTACATTAGTTGTGTGCAGTATCTACACAGCCTGCAGCAAACAATACAAGAAAATTCCTTCAATACTTTTACCTTAAGTTTACTTTAATTGTTTGCATCCTTGAATATTGACAGGTGATCTCAACAATAGGGTGAAATAAGGAACATCCCATGATGCTCTCAGGTTTTTTGTGTGTGTTTGTTTATGTGTACAACTGCAGGTTGACTGAGGAGCAGGAATCTCCCTGAGAAACAAACAGAGTGACAGAGGGGAGATGAAAGTGAATGCATGTTTATGTCCTCCCAGGTCATGCATGATATAAGTTAATGGCACACGCTCACTGAGCTGAGCGTGTTTACTGAGGCGCCGTACATGCCTGCATTTGCTCGGGTACCTCTCTGTTATGTGTGTGTGTGTGTGTGCCAGCACCAGTGTGTTTGTTTTATTTTCCATGTTGTCTGATGTGCGGTTGACTGATAGCATTCAGAGTGCAGACAGGGCCAGATGCGTGACTATCTGTCTTGCCCCCCCCCCAGGGGATGTTTAAACCCTGAGTGTGTGCGTGCGTGCATGCATTTGTGCGCGTGTGTGTGTGTGTGTGAGCATGCAACAAGGGTGGAAGGTGCTTGACCTTTCTTATCTCTAACATGTCAGCGTGTTTGTTTTCACAGCCACAGCGCAACCTTAGTGCTGACGTCATCTGACACCGGGCGGTATCTTTCATATATATATATATATATATCACACACACGCACACTCACACCAAACAGAGCAGTCTAGCGACTGTTCATCCAGTGCCTGAAACAGATAATAAACATGACACGATCGATTCCATAACCCGAAAATATCCGTGTTATTCTTCCTGCTTCAAGCGGTATCGGCCTTGTTTTTCTTTCCATCAGCAAAATAGTGTCAGCACTTTGAACCAAACATCACAAAGGTGACGTCGCAGGAGAGATGCCTTTTTTTTTTTTAAGAATACTTTCACACAGCACCTGCTGCTGGAAAACTGAATCACAGACAGGGCTGTTATTTTGGACGAGTTTATTCAATTACACGCCGCAAAATTACTGTGACAGGTCCTACCTGAGGAGAGCTACACTTAGCAAGTGTGGGTTAATAATACGATGCTGCTTTCGGCTGCGGCCCGTGGTATGTGGAGATGGTTAGTGCATTCAGCCTCCCAGCTTTCATCCACTTCCCTCCTTGACCACCACCTCCATCTTCAGCCTCCCCTCAGCTGGAATGCGCTGCCTCTCCACCAGATATTTAGTGGTGGTTTCGCTGGAAACCTATTCTTGGTTTCCAGCGAAACCACAACTACACATGAATAGTCACCGGAGCTTAAATTTAGGTGTGGTTAAGTCTTTTTCATGTCTGTGCAAAATAAGATGATGGCATTTTTAACAAGACTGTATCTGTGCTTCTCGTGAAGCTGTCTTCCTCTTTAGGATGCACATCAGTGGTCATGTTTGGTCTTAAACTCTCTGGTCAGTAGAGTTTGAGAATGGAGTCCTGTGCATCTATAGATTATTGTTTTGCTATCACAGCATACCTTTGTACTTTTACTGTATCGTAAAGTTTGCTGTAATCCTTTCCATTTCTTTGTGGTTACCAGTGGTTCCAACTCAATTTCATAATTGGGCAGAATCTAATATCTGACTGGACTAAGACTCGGACAAGGTGGTCTTGCACTCATTACCTTGCAGTTTGGCTGTGTCGTATATTTAAAATTTGAAATTCTGCTTCCAGTGTGAGCATTTAATATCCTTTTGTCCACATCCCTCTCCATTTAAATTCATTCCATTCTTTCCCTCACCCTGTTCTTCACATTTCAACCAAAACACAGCCAGGGCCAGGGCACTATTTTTAGAGAAGTGGTTGGTCCTGGTGGCCAAACATAAGGGTAATGACCTGCCGCATCACATTTGTGTGCATAGACTTGAACCTGAGATTTCCTCTGCCGATGTTGACTTTGGAACAACTCACTGTTGTTGAATGTGGAACTTCCAGTGCTGGCCTCCTTACCTGCAGGTAGTCGAGACTCTCATTCCAACTGTGCAATTATTCTGCAGTGTAAGGTGATTTTCTCCAGAAACTGACAGCAGTCAAGGGGGAAGAATGAGGGTTTTCCAAAACGTTTGTTTCAACTCTTGCACTCCGAGAGGAGACGTCGTAAGAGACCCATTTCCCAACACTTGCAGTCCTGGGAGGCTGGAAGCCCGCCAAATATTCTCCAGTTCGTGTAACTCGGCAGGCAGCAGTAGTCCGAGTTCGATTTGGTCTTTTGCCATTCATTCACATGGTATCCTGTTGTTTTAGTCTATTCACGAGAGCCCCTGGTATATGATTGAAAACATGCTGGAGCACCTGGTGCCAACCTGTGGCGAGGAGCAGCAGTATTAAAGAATTTATTTACTTTTGACCTTCTCGTACACTTCAGAATTGAGGTTCAACTGCCAAAAAGAGAGGCCGTGAAAACTCTACGTGTGTCAGTGTCTTGTCCAGATGCTGTATTGTCATACAGTGTCAAGAAGACAATATATTAGGTGTAATGGTTTTGTGGTAAGGTGACATTTATTGAGACAGTCCCCGTGTTTGGTTTCCTTACTTTCCTCTCCACTCTGTTTAGACAACGATGTGTTAAAAATTTCCGGTTTGTCATGACACCACAATGTGTGCCCCTCTGACTCTGGCACATCTCCTTGTCCCCTAAACTGAAACAGATGGAGTCTTTCCATATAAAACTTTCACTCCCTTTTATGTCTTGCACAAAGCAGGGAGCCATTAGAAAAAGTAGTGGGGGGAAAAAAGGGCCGACATGTTAAATTGTGTCTGGTTAATTCAGTCCAAATGCAGAATGGCTCATCTGCGTCTCAGGAAAACATCTGATGGAACACTTGCAGTTGTAGTAGTTGCGTGGATCCCGTGTCATAGATATATATCTGCCTTACTGCACCTAATTAATTTGCCGTTTCACCAAACTCTTGTTGGAAACAACTGGTCTGAGAACAAAGCTTTAAAAAAAAAAATTCCGTGATCAAAAGAACCACTTGAGGAGATTTTACTGTGATATGCATGATTTAAAAATCATGGGGTCAAGCAAAGTGTATTTTAACTGTGTTTTTGTCTTGTTTATGGGAGATGCTGTCCGCCTCCTGTTGTCCCAGTCACGTACACGTACATTAGACATTGATGCACATGTCTGTTTTTTGTCACAGACGAGCAGCCTGAAACCAGTTTTGCGGCTACTTTGAGCAGCGGCTCACAGCTTTTAGTCGAGATCACTTATGCATTTCACCCTCCACTAATAATGTTTTGGTATCAACAGTGTCAATAGTGCTGGGCAAGTGACTTAAAAAATGATCAAATGAATGAATGACTCACTAATGACTTAGCAACAAAAGTAACGTGTGAGCATAAATCTTGTCTGTTAAACACATGAAGAAAAACAAAACTTGTACATGCAGTCGTTCAAATGCAGGGCTTTACTGGCCATTCAGCTGCGATAGCGGAATCTCAGTGTCTGTACACAACTCTCAGATCTCCCAGCCTCTGAAGTTCAGTTATTTGCAACATCAGCAAACCATATACACTTACAAGCTGCTCATATCTGCACTGCAGCACAACGCTGATCCTAAATCAGTCTGTCCGCCGTCCACAGAACAAACTGATTATATAAACCCTCCACCATCTTCCCAGTGACACAGTCAAGCTGACCCCAGGGGTTAAATTAATAGATCAATTACCACTTTGTTTATTGTGCCATATACATACTGTACGCTATAGGAAATGTTATTGTATTTATATTTGTGTTTAATGGATTCAATCACTGGTGACTGAGTATTCTTTAAAAAAAAAAGGACAGGACTAACAGCTACATTTCTTTTTGCAATATATTAGGGTTTTTGTTCTTCTCTTTGGCCTGTTAAAAAGTAATAAAGACAATAGTAACCAAGAGAAACTCCTACTACAAGGCTGGGTGATAATTCAGTAACACTTATACTGATGTAAAATGCATTGAGCTAACTCACTTTGTGATAAAAACACATTACACTACAATAACCAACCCTCATGTTTTTTTTAATATGTATCTGTATATATGTATATATTTTTTTTTTCTTGATATATATATGTATGTATATGTATATACATATACATATATTAATTATTTTCTTCATATGTACAAGGTTTTCCTCCTTTCCCAGTTTACTATTTGTCTTATTGAGAGGGAGAGTTAGCTGTACATCTATTTCAGTGTGTGCAGTTAATATGGGGGAGAGAAGAGAGCTGTTGAGGAGCAGTGGCAGCATGTGTACACGCTCTAACACACACACACACACACGCACACACACACACACACACACACGCATGCACGCGCGCGCGCGCGTGTAATCACTGTAATCACTGTTTTGCCGACTGGTGCTTTTACCATCCAGAGGAGTTCATGCCACCTTGAGCTGCTTTGGCTGAGCTTGTGGTACGCTTCTGACAGTGAGCGAGCAAAAAGGGAGAGAGCGCGAGTGAGTGAAGGGGAGGGAGCAGACTTGCTTGTGGGAGGAGAAGGAGGAGGGAGTGAACAGGAGGAAAGGAGAACCCTTCTCAGTTTCTGTGAGTCCTGCTTGCAGTAGGCTACAGAATGATCGCAGTTGCTTTCCTCTCAGTCTGAGAGGCAGCTGCTGCTTTTTTCTTTTTCTTTTCTTTTTTTAGATTTCCTTTCCAGTGCCAAATATCAGTTGGAGACACTGCAGATTTGTTTCCCTTTCCTTATTATACTTTTTTGGACCTCTCTCCCTCTCCCGTGTTATTATTTTTGTGCCTGGGACGTACCATGCCGGTGGTTGGTGTAGCCTCCAAGCTCAGGCAACCCTCCTCTGTGGGCACAAAACCAGTGCACACGGCTCTTCCCATCCCCAGTGCGGTGAGGGCAGCCACCGCGCAGGGCTACATGTCCCGGCAGCAGGAGATCAGGGCAGGTGAGGGTGCCCCAGGGCTTTCCTGCCAGCTGTCACTCAAGTCCGAGTACCGGCAGGAAAAGACATCAGAGGGGAAGTCCAGAGCTGAGACAGAGGAGAGCAAAATCTGCAAGGTTAGTGGAGATGGACTCTGTGTGTGTGTGTGTGTGTGTGTGCACTCCACAGGTGTCAGGGATGAAAGAGCCAACAGTGACAGGCTTGTCCGGCTCGCTCTCCTTGTGCCTGTGTCTGTTGCTTCTCCACCAAGGTTTTAGCAGGTGTCTCAACACAGCCATGAGTCCAGGCACACAGTCATGAGTCATCTGTGCTCCGGTGAGATGATGTCGCTGGTTTGTGATCATCAAATAAGGGGGAAACTTGATGACTAATGTATGGCTTGCAGTGTATTACCTCATCCTGCTTCCCATTCACTCTGTTCATCATTTCCTAATCTGTGTGTGTGTGGAATGGAAAGTTCAGGGATTGTGTGAGTTCAAATTTTTAAGTCCAGACTATTGCAATCCCTACCAGTGCAGTGAACCATGTCATCAGAGGCACCGACTGCTACCTGAGAAGGCCTTAATGCTTTAGTATAACATTTCAGATAGATCACCACTGCTGCTCCATGCTCCCGAAGCTTATACCTCCAACATTGTCAAAATTTTGCAGATGGTTAATGGATGCCGAGAGATCATTGTTAAGTGCTCCACCGTATGAAAACCTCTGTGTGCCAAGCTCTTTCCCTTTTGAAGGAATGTCTGGCTCAGTTTCCTGAGCTGCGACAGAGAATGCAGGGCAGGTCCATCTTGACAAGGAAGGGGATTTCAAACCTCCCCGCCAAATAGTTTCAGCAGCACCTCGGCCCGTCCCACATCCAGAGCTGTCAGAGCACAAACTGAAACTTTCCTGTTTGGCCAGTCGAGCTCTCCTCCCCTCGTTTCCACCCACTGTTGCCTTTTTCTACATTTACAAGACTTCCTGACGGAGACAAAAAAAAAAAAACCTAAAACTCCCTGACCCTGATTCCCTTTCCTTGCTCTCAGACTTGTGGTACTGAACAAAGCTGCTGATTTTCCTCGTGACCCAGAGGAAACGTGGGCAGAAGACATCAAAGCACGGGTCAGCAGGCTCCCCTGCCTCTAAATTCTCCCAGCATGTCCGTGAGCATGTCCGTGACTGAGTCCAAAACTTCTGCCCTGACTTGGTGCTGAACTGACAACTTCTGCTTGACTTTGAGCTTGTCAACACAACTAGGTTGCGAAAGAAAAAAGGTTAAAATAGTCATTAGAAACAGTGAGTTAGTGAATTTCACAAATTAAACCATTTGTGCTTTTTTCCCCCCACACTTCACATCTCATCACTCAGAACTGCACCACAGAGCCCTCGCCAAGAATTGAGCGAACTGGTCAGAGCCAGCACTGCATTGCCAGAAGTGTGCGATCACTTCACCTTACAGTCCCTGTCACTGGAAAGCTTGGAAGGCAGGCAGAAATGTCTTGCCTGCCCCAGCCTGTCAGTGTGGGTGAGGAATGGGAGGTATGGAGGGGGGTAATTAGTCTGTCTAATTCGGCAGTGTAGTGCTTAGAGAGCTTTCTTCACTGAGTTTTTTTTGGAGACAAAAAAGGGGCAGAGAAGGTGGAGTAAATGCTGTCATTACGCCTTTACATGGAGTCCTATGATCAAATGGGATCAAGCATAGCACAGTCAGTGTGTGTGTACGTGTGCAGTGCATGACAGCATGCAACCCCCTCATATATATATATATATATATATATATATATATATATACACAATACTGCCAGTATGTGTTGGCTTGTTTATTCCATCCTTTCCTTGTATCCTGGGTGGTGTTTGAATATTTAAGGTATATTGGAATGAGCTTCACTGACAACGTCGCTGTGCCTCTACTGAATGATTACGACTGAAGTGAAAGAAAGATAAATGAGGTGCAAAGGGATTTGTTTTTTTTCCTTTGGTGTGATGTCTGCTGAAGACAGACAGTCCAGTGAAACAAGCACCCACCACTGTGTTTGGCCTCAGAGGTCTTACATTTAAAGACATCACCCTGGTATAAAACAGTGGAAAGGACTTGTCACACGCTGAGAGGAAATGCCCAGGAGTGGTGCAGCACAGGGTCGAACTGCGAGACGACTCATTTTGGACGGTGGTCAGAAGTAGTTATATCAACAGTGTATTATGCAATAGATCATTTCTCATTCATATAAACAGGAGATGACAAGTGCTACTGTCAGAGGAGTGTCCCATGCATTGTTTCTGTGAACAACTGAACCATTCGCTGAATTTGAAAAGTAAAAGTATTCTATGTTGCATTAAACAATTAGCACACAGTCTATAGCTTTCATATGTCAGTCAGTGTTGGTTAGAGTTGGTGTAGATGGTGATTCTGTAGTATTTCTACTATCAGAAAAATAAAATCAACTTCCTGCAAATGCAGATATTCCTCAAATACAATTAATGGCACGCACCATGACTTCCTGTATGACTGATGCTTATGCTGCGCGGCTCTCGTGAGCAAAAGCATTGCACATCTGGAGTTTCTTCAAGTTTTCAGTGTCTCCGCAAGCTTTCCCCGCGTCATCCAGGCTGTCAAAGACTCCATGACGAAGAAGAGAACAAGAAAGACATTTCGCTCGTCTTATTGCGCTCTCTGCTGACACATCACATCAGTCACTGCCCCTGGCGCTGCAAAATGACAAGCTTATCTGAGTCAACTGGATTTTAATGAAGTGTCAACACCGCCACCACCGATGGTTGCTTATCTTGTGCATCGAGCGTTTTGGCAACAGTAAAAGATCCCAAATAGCCCAGAGGACTTTGTGTAATTTAGAGCTGTTTGCGAGAGATAGAATTGAAGATTTCCTCCGACCTTTTAATTAAATTCACAATTATGACAGAAGAATAGATTCATTCATCCTTGAAGAACTGCGTACAGTCTACATGGGATAGATCTATTGATGTGCATGCACTCATTGATGCTTCAGTTCAAATGCTACACATCTAGATGTAGTCTGTGTGACATTTTATTTACATATTTGATAAGCTGCAAATGCATTGATGAATTTCTTTTTGGATTTTAGCTGTTAATGAATGAAACCATCACTTAGTAAACTGAGTTCCCCATTTCACTTTCAGTACAATAGTTGTATGTAGGCACTGTCTTTACATTGGTCATTGTACAGTATCAATCCTGCAGACTGCTTTTCTGTTTGCCTCTGGTGTTAGTGGAAGTTGTTTGCTACATGTGCCAGACACACTCCCCTCACTTAAGGAGCATAACAACCTGCTGCTTATTCAGTGCATGTTGTTGCATATTCCTTGTTTTCCCGCAACTCATACTGTGGCCTGATGTGATGCTTAAGGCAACAATATATGTGTATTCCAGGTATGACTGTGGGGTTTAGTGCCACAGGGAGCAATGTTGGTGTATAGAATGTATCTCCCTGTACCTCCCTCCCTCTTTTTCCTTTCTATGATGGGCTCAGTGCCATCTCTTCAACTCTGTCGCCCGGATTCTACTTGTATTGCTCTTATATAAAGTAGAGCTGAATAAGCTGATCATCGATTCATTGCTTTGAAGCTCTTTTCATGATTAAAACAAGATTTCCAAGGTTTTCTGATATTTTATGGACCAAACGATTAATAGACAAATTATGAAAATTATGAAAATAATCATTAGTTGCAACTCTATTATAAAGTCATTCCTTAAGCAAGGGTTGTCTCCAATATTTCATTGTAAATGTACAGTATTTTGCACACAATTATTTTTGCCAAGCGACAACCAGTCATAATGTCACCCACAATACCAGCTGTCAATCACCCTGGTGTCCACTTTAAATCTTATAAACAACATTTGTACAGTTGACTACTGAACAATTGAAAAACTTTAAACTATGATGCTTTTATGATTCCAGCACATCTGTGGTCACTGCGGGCTCTCGCTGTCTTTCCGAGTCTTGTTCAGGACTTGCTGTTGCCGCCCATTGACTTGAATGTGGTCGAAAACAACCAAGAGAACACGGGGAGCGAGAGGGGCTCTTACTTGCTCCAGTAGAGACATGGATGGGTTTGGGGGTTTTGGATATGGACGAACTGTGTGGGTTGTTTGAACATGCCATAGTCATGGGTGGTCTGTGTATCCGTGTGGAGGAGAAAATGTCATCATGATGGAGTTATGAACATAAACCAGAAGAGGAGCAGTGCTGCTATTTGCCCTTCTACCAGCTAGCTTTGAAACACACCTTTGTGTTCTTCAGGCTTTTATCGCCGAAAAAACGTTGACCTCCCATAACAGAAAAGAAGCAGGCAGCTCATGACTGTCAGTGTCAGTTTTTGCTGTCTTTCTTCTGCCGCTGTGCAGCACTCGCAGGGGTTTGTCTCTGCAACTGTAGCAGCATTGTAGCCGATGGTCTGTGGTCTCATGAGCCAAGATCTCTTGGCCTGAACCAAATCGGAAACATGGCAGAGAGTTTTGGTTTAACACATGACTCTGAACCATAAGATTATCAAATTAAGTCAGGAAATGCAAAAAACAGAGTCGATGAACATATGTGGCAGCTGAGGAAGTACTAATGCGATTCTACTCTTCACATTTGTTTGCATTAGTCTGTGCACTTCTGCCACAGAGCTGAGATTCCTTAATGACCCCTGTGTTGAAATTGGGAAAATATCTGAGACAATATTATACTTTCCAGTCCTCTTTTTCCCTCCTCTCCCAGTGCCTTTTGTCTTACGCTCAGTATTTCATTGCCTTTTGTGCCGTGGGGAGTCTGCTGTCGGTCACTGTGTTTAAATCTTGGAGGGAGAACACACAGAGCGGCTGGTGTTTACAGTACAGTACAGTGAAGCCACACCAGTTAAAAATACCTTCCCCTGGAAGTACAGTCACAGTGTTCACTTCCAAAACAAGGCTTACTGCAAAACAATAAAAAAATAAACGACAAGAGTTTAGCAGTAGAAGCTATGAAGGGGACTCCACTGAGTCTGAAAACCGTTTACCAGAACTGTGTGATTTAAATATCCTTTTACATAAGATACATTGATTTTTTTATGGATGGATGTTACATTAGAAATAGTTTAATTCTGACCCCTATCTATACAAGTGCACACACAGTGTATAAGAATTTTGAAGGTTCTTCTTAATTCCAGAAATAGTTAAATATTTTTGAACACTTGGACATTGTTTGGGTTGGACACATCTGAATTCCCCAGCTCTGCCATAAAAGGAGTTCTTTTGCGTGTAACTTCCTGTAAACCATACATTGTAGTCTCTTTTTGTTATGGTTTATGTAATTATAATACATTTTTAAGTATGTATGAGAGACACACACACACCTCCACAAACAGCGTGTGTTGATGGTGTGTCACCTTTACGTCCACCTCCGATTGTCTTCATTTACCTCTCTTTAGCTGTCTGTCAACAGTCTCTCCATCTGCTCTGTTTTCTTAGCAGCCTCCTCTCTCCTTTCTTTACTCTCCACCCGTCCCCACTTTCACCTCTTCCCAGCTCTTCTCTTTTTTCCCTTGCCTTCTTCTCCTGTCACTGTCTTTCTGTTCATTCCCATTCCCAGCATTCCTCTTTGAGTACTTCCTTGGCCTCAAACTTTCTGTCTCTCCTGACTGGAGCCTTTCTCTTATTCCACTCTTTCCAATTTACTTACTGGTATTTTCCTTTTGACCTTTACACCTCTTTTTTGTAATCTTTCCCCCCATCCTTTTCATCACCATGCCCCACCTCCCCCTTTTCCCCTCTCTCCCTCTCTTCTTATTTTTTGTCTGTCTTTCGCTCCCTTTGAGATATTTATAATGAGAAAAGCAGCAGGACAGAGTTAACACACACCTGGCCCAGTTCTGTCTTCCCAGCTGTCACAGATAACCTTTTCTCCTCTGAGCAAATAGTTCACCTTCTCTTCTCTTCTCTTCTCTTCTCTTCTCTTCTCTTCTCTTCTCTTCTCTTCTCTTCTCTTCTCTTCTCTGGGAAAGTCACAACAATGGTGTGAAAAGTGTTCAGTCAAGCATATATGGTGCAGGCATGCTAACGCATCTCAATACCCTCAGTGTCTGTGTGTGAGCTGGAGAGAGAGAGTTGTTTTGAGGCACGCAGGAGGAACGACTGCTGATGAGTCAAGCGAGTGGTCTCTGTGGTATTGACTCACAATTTACACAGCAACAGAGGTAGATTACAAGCTATCAACCTGATGACAGGGTTTCCTGGGCATCTGGGATTAACGGGGGTGGTAGATTGAGCAACTGTAAATACATAGTCACATACAGGGAACTATATAGTCTCTTGGCCCAGTTACAGTATAGTTCCCAAAAGAACAACATTAGTCACAGTTTACAGTAAACAAGTGACATTGAAGATTATGTGCTCTTTTAAGTATAAGTCATTCATTTCCAGATTTGATGAAAGACTTCGTTATTCAATATAATATATGTTTACTATTTGTGTCAGGATGTCACGTAAAATACAATAATTTTGGCAGGCAAATAAGTTTTTATGGGATTTTATCATCTATTGTACAGTCAAAAAACCCTGAACGAGGAAAATGAACTAAAATGTGCATAGAAAAAAGACTGTGGTTTCAATTTGCACGTGTGATTGTTTGTGGCATGTTGCTGGAAAAACAGCATCAATCATCCTCCCCTGCGTTACTTAAAGGGTTGACTATGGGATGTATTTCATAAATAAATAGAAAACACAAACCAACCCACGGAGACAGATGGTGGGATGAAAAGCTAGTTCTGGTGGGTTACTGGGTGGCGGTTTGTTGCTGTGCCCTCTGTTGGCACACGCTTTTACAGGCCGCTTAACAGAGCAAGCACACGTGTTTTTAACAGCGGTTAGCCCTTACATTGAGACTCATCATTACCCACAAGTTCATTAGTTTTCTGCTTTATGTTTTAATATATCGTTTAATGTGCAATTCTTATGCAATAGCCATTAAAAGGCCAAATGGAATTAAATCCGCTTTTTCTTTATGTTTACTCTGAGCCGCAATTTCTTTTTTTTTTTAAGATTTTACATGCAATCTTTCATTAAAGTTGCTAGTACCATGTGTGCGTGCATGTTAAATATGGATGGTCCCAGTTAGTCCAAACCACTGACCCTTGCCCCATTCCCCCCTTGAATTAAAAAAAATAAAACTAAATATAAATAAAAAATAAAGAGAAGAAGTAATGATAAGATTACAGATGCCAACTCTTTTAGACCAACCTAAAATATGGTTATAGTGGAATGTATTGAAAGCAGAGAGGTTGTCTTTGATTGCTGGACTCACTGGCGCGCACACGGTAGCTCTTGAAGATTCGCAGTCGTGGAAAGATCACGTAGGCGTGAGCAGGACCTTATCCTGATACAGCCATGAGGTCATTGGATGAGTCAGTTGTGCGTGACCCCTGCAGCCCCTGGCCGTCCTGAAGGGCACCGAGGCAGCATTTGATTTGTCCACGGCCTTTTTGGTAACAGTAAATGGAGTGTGAAACTGCATGTTGCAGAGCTGCAACTGGAGCCTTGTGGGTGCGTGTCTGTGTCTGTGCGTCTGTGTCAATAAAAAAGTGAAATGAAGTTAAATGAGGTCTTTTACAGTAACATAAATTATGAAGCAGTTTTTTCAGTAGTGGGAAGGATCGGTGGTTCAGCTTTCAATGTTTATGTCTTTGAGCAAGGAGGACTTGGACGCAGTCCGTGATCCTACTTCTTCTCTCTGTATGTGGTTTGTGTGGTTACACTGTGTTCATGTGTGTGTCCTCTCTGACAGTCTTTTAATGTTTGACTTAAGTGTGTTTAAGTGTCTCTCACTCCAAGGTATGATTATCATCACTTTTAATATCAATCTTCTGTATCCTGGGTTTTCACAGACCACAACCTAGAAAAGTAGGAGGTAGATCAAGAAAATAAATTGTGGCACCCCATTATAATTTTAGTTATGTGAGGTCTACGCTCCATTAGTGATCTACTGTAGACTACTTCATGGTCCGAGCTCTTCTGTCAACCTTCTGCTCTCTTGATTTCTGCTGTTTCTCTACGCTGCAGGCCCCTTTTTCACTAATACACCAAGTGCCTGTCCGTTAAAAAAAAACAGTCATTTCTACCTCAACGTCCCAACCTTATTGCCACTGTAGTTACACTTTATTAAGTTTGCCCCATAAAGTTGGTTCACTCTCTAACCCAAGCTGTTGGTCCTTGACAGTGTCTCAAGAGATGTGGAGCCTGAAGTCTAACACCACCCTCCCTTTACACACTCTCCTTTTCCTCCCCATGGCTTACAAAGCTCTGCTGTTTCAGGCAAGGGCATGTTTCCTCACAGGATCAGTCTCATGACACACATCAGTGTTAGGTTTTTATTTACTGGCTCTTGCTGCTTTTGTTGTTACTCCCACGTGAAACTTGCTTGTAACTTGTATCCTTGAGTTTTTTTTTGTGTCTCTCTCCCAGAGTCAGTGACTGTGATCGTTGTCACTTAAACAAGCAGCGGGTTTGTTGGACTACATCTGCAGTGATAGATTTTAAATATGTACATAAACTGAGTCCGGTAATCTGCATGATCACCATGAACAAGTTCCTCCTTATTCCTGTTAGGAAACATTATTTACTTTTATACTTGTTTTTGGGATAATGTTCCTAATAGTATAATGACCTTCCCCACATGGTAAAGCAGAGGTGAATTACATACAAGAGGAGTCTTTGTCCGTGTAAACAGTAGTAGGTCATTGCATCAATAATTGGTTCTTTGGTTGACGGTTGAGGTTAGCCCATACGAGAGATGTGTGAATGCTTGACCAACAATTTCTCTCATATAATCCCATTATGATGAGGAGGGACTGTCAGCCATATAAGACTGAAGAGACTCATGACATGGAGTTGTAATGAGAGGACAAGTGGTTCCTTGTAGTAGTTACCAAGGTTCACATGCTTGATGAGCCACTTGCCAATAGCTCGTCCAACCAAAGTCAGCTGTCCCAGTGGTGATAGGACAAGAGGCTTTTGTATCGTGCCATGTCCTTCCTGAAGCCTTTATCCAAATCAAAATGATTTACGCTGAGATACGCTTGTACTTTCATTCATCTGGGTCATTTTGAGATTTGAAGAAGTCTATCAGCTTTTCTAAGTCCATGACTTTGTGAGGAAGTCAGCACTAGAGATGATGGAGGAAGAGAGAAAGATCATTTCACACAATAAAAGTATCAGATTAGAACTGGGGAGATCATAGCCACTGCTGCACACCGACTGTAAAACGCTAGAGCGATTTAAATGACATTTCATTCTAAGCAACCGATATCTCATATTTCAATATCGATATTGACTGAAGAATATGTACATGAGTAAAAGAGTAAGAACATGCGTGTGAACAGTCAAGCTTACACAGAAAAAAAAAAAAAGGAATTGTGTAACCTTGGATTGTGTTGAGCTGTGTGAGTCTGCTGCCCTGACTGGAGAGTTAAGATCATCCCACCCTTGAGGATTAAGGGAGTATAAGAATTGTTGTTGCACAGGTACAACTTCTCAAAGAAGCCTGGCTAAGCAGCCAACAGTATCGGCACTGTTCTGTTGTTTGGGACTCACTCATAGAAGATGTGGATGGTATGAGTTAACTTCCTGCTGGATTGGAAGCAGATGCAGGCACCCCATTCAGGTTTAAACCCATAATCACTCTCTGTGTCTGGCTTCCTTTTTTCGGCCCTGTGGAGAGAACAGCTGCAGGTAAGATACCTAGAGGACAAGCATTTAGGAGTTGGGGGTCAAAAATGTGGATGGTGGGGAAGAAAAGTGTGAGTCTGAGGGGAGAGAAGAAATTCTGCTAGTTGTGTCAGAGACACTGCCTCACATCATAATTTAGGGAACTAAATATCTCTCTCTTGGTTACAGCTGGAGTCAGGCCAGTTGAATAAAGTTGCAATAGGGCGTGAGAGCTTAAGAAGACGGAGAGGAAGTGGATTGAGTGTGGGAGCTAAAGCTATATGCCAGGCTCGGGATTGTGATATGGACACAGTGTGGGCCAGATGTTGCACATCAAGGCACAACCAAGATAGTGAAGATAACTGAATGAAACTGATCCCTGATCAGAGATGCGGAGGCAAGTGAAGAATCTTTATAAACTTCATATCATCTCATAAACAGAAAATCATACACTTTTCTCACTCTTGTGTTCCATTGACTTGATTATATGTAATGAATGTATTGATTCATCTATAATGACGACAATGCCTCCATGATTGTGAGGTGTATGGCAGAATGAGGGCCAGCGAACATCGCCCCTTCTTCCCTCGTTGTCAGCAGATTGGTGCTGGCTGATATTCATTTCCGTATGCTTGACAGGGGCCATTAGTCTTGGGGAGAAGAGTTGAGTTACAGTGTTGACGGAGTGAGGATCCTCTCGCACAGGGAGCAATACACACACATTATGTGCCATAAGGATCCCGTGTGAGAATGAGCAACAGGGAGGGGAGAAGAAAGCTATAAAAAATACAGTATTTACTGTGCTGGGAATATTATTATTATTATTATTTTTCGGTCAGTCTTGCAGGCTATTTGTTACCTAGTTGGTTTTTCACATTTAGCTAAACATGTTATGATGTGAGGTTGCCCTTATTGTAGGTTCCAGCATTCTGCTGTGAAGATTTGAGTTTGATAGTTTCCGAAAAGCCACATGTGTCTTTCAGAAATGGACTTGAACCTTAAAAACCCAATTTGAGTTCAAAATATACAGCCGAGAAGTGCAGCAGCAGACACACAAGATCCACAAGCAAGTAGTATCGTCCTCCAGTGTGTGGGGTTGATATCTGAGATTTTAGGAAGAAGTGCTCGGCCTAATCTGCAGGGACTATATGTGTAAAGCAACAGGAGGAAAACCCCAATTCTGTTTGCCAGTAGACCTAAGGCAAACTACATTTAAGTCAACTGGAGCTATTGGGGTCGGTCCTTTGTGCTGACGGTGCTATTCACTAGGATGTTTGAGAGCTCCTCATGGTCACTATGCTGCTCCCCAGATGTGCTGAATGAGCAGGAGCAAGGGCTGCTCTCAAGGGAGTCTTCTGGCTGTCTGCTGGTCAATACTATACAGCGTTTTTCCCAGTGCACACTATAGAGTGAGAGTGAGATGAGACCTTTAGGTTGAAAGGTAATGTCCTTTCCCACATCAATCAAACGTGCACTTGATGACTGATATCTGGATCAGTCCGGCAGCAGTTACCCTACACCCAGCACTCACTTCCTCTCTCCTCAGAGTGAAGGTTAAAGTGGATACTCGGTTACCTGGACCTGCCAAACTGCCGAACAGACTTGACACAACAGTGCATTGCTAAGTCTAACAGGATGTCTGTTACTTTGACCCGACCCAGAGAGAGTCGGTGAGGAGAATGGGAAAGTGAAGGTGTGATTGTAAAGCTACGTCCCCTTTCCTCCCTTCCCATTTGGACTGATCTTGTAGTGTCCCAGTGAGAAACTTCCAAACTCTTTTTCCATCCAATTAAATTTTTGGACGCTGTTTTGTTGCAACATCTCCATGTGAAGCAAGCTCTCTTTATTTATGTGTTTCCAAACAGGCGGGAAAGTGGTTACTGCAGTTTTTTTTTTTTAGCCTTGTTAAATGGCCTAAAAGAAACATGATGCTGAAGGTTTAACGCTTGTTAACAATAACCATGCAAGTACTGTGTATTTGTCTTGCGTGTACAAATATATGGCGAGTGTGTGGAACGGGAGACAGGAATATGTGCTTTTTTGTGTGTGGGTGTGTGTGAGAGCCTCATTTTCCCAGGTCTCCACTCCAGAGTAGCACTTGGCGCTGCAAAGACGGGCTGTAACACTTTAATAGTGAAGTTGTTTACGCTTTATACCAACCCACTTCACCCCCATTTTGGGTGTGTTCCGCTGCCTTTGGCACAGCAACTTGAAGACATTTTTACAGCTTAGTATGCTCAAACACCATCTTGCTAACAGATTTTTTATGGCCCAATGGTTCGTGTGTGTGTGTGTGGTTTTCCTTTCTTAATAATTCCAGGTTATGCAATCACTGTCTAAGAAAACCAGATGAGCCAAATGCTTCATCGTTCAGCACTTGGCTTCTTATGAACTCAACAGGTTGCTTAAAGTCTGGATAAACTGCACTGCTCTACACATGGATATCCGTATAGTCATGTGATCACACCTCTTTTATAGCGTCTATTCTATGGTATAGTCCTGCTGAGACATGCTTTAATGCAAATTCAGACGTCATCCTCGTTAAAAACAAGAGATTCATTTCAAATGAGTAGCAAGTGTAGTCGTAAGTGAACCAACACTACAAAATACACTTGACTTGGCAGGCCATAGCACAATGACCAGCTTATATTATATTAGCCCACTGTGTATATTATACACAGTAACACACAACCTCACATAGTCAAGTAGGAGCCACAATTGCCCTAAAAAGACGAGGCGCAAGCATCCATTTGGACATATTCCCATTTAACATCTGACATTTTCACCGACGTTCCAGTAAAATGTCAGAGCAGCACCTTGTAGTGTGAGCGTGTGGGTGGGAACAAGACCCCAGACTTTTACTTGTGTAAGGGTTTGGGACTTCTCTTGAAAGCCATATTTGACTAGTTGCCCAAAAGTTATTACTCCACGCATTTTGTTTTCATCGTAGCTGCACACACCGTCATGACTCCTCCGAAAACACTGCAGGCCTTCTGCTCCAGCTTGTGTGGAAAGTACTGTTACAATATGATGATTAAAGGTGATCCCTGCTTGCCAGGAAGTTGACATTTTCAATATTTGGCTCCAGCAGCAGCAGGCCTTGCATGGCATGCACACTTGGACTTTTAATCTTGTGAAGGGCCAATGGTTCCAAATGGAGCAGTTGGAACATGACGCAGGTCTGTGATGGAAGGAAAAACTGATCAATTGATAGGCTTTGTGTGTTTGTGTGTGTTGCAGTATGGTGTTAACAAGTGAAATATTCTTGGAGAAACCTTGCTTTGGTGCTTTTGTCAGCTCTTACAGAATGAAAGCCAACTTTTCATTGGAGTGGTTTTATGTTATCGTTTTTGTGTTACAGTGTAGTTTGACAAATACTATATATTGGTTTAGTATTAAAAGCTGTGTTGTAAAATAGCATTTGTTTGTCTCCATATTCATCTGAGCTGGGATTTTCCAATCAACCACACTTAAAACAGCATTGGAGACAATGACACATCGAGACAATGACACAATGACACATTACTAGTATTGGCATGACTTGTCACCACCATCCAAACACATAGACATTGGTCAGGGGAAAGATGGATAGGGTGGAGTGGATACTCACCATTAATGAGTCATATTGTCAGCAGACAGTCGGTTTATTAAAAGGTAAGGGGAACATTAGGAGCGAATTATGGGTCCATTTTCCACCGCTGTCCTCAAATCTGCCAAGCCCTAACACCAAGCTGAGAAAGCAGCCAGCTCTCTCAGTGGCTGCACTCTGTCTGTCCTCGGCATATGACACTTCATCTAATGTTCTGGGTCGGAACATTAGCCACACTTGGTAAAAGTATGTTTGCCTTGGATGTCGCAGCAGAGCCGGTGAGCACTGCCATCCATGTCAAGTTGTACACCATATAATACTGTCCTGGGCGAACTTGGACGCCTAACCTGAAGAATTACATCTGTGGTTGTTTCAACACGAGCCTGAAGTGGTCGGCCCTGAAGGCAGTATCGCATCCAGAGGTCAGCAGGGATGTAATTAGAGGAAATCTGTTTAAATATTTGAACATATTTATTGATGCTCTGTGACATGGGAAATTATGCCCCTCGTGCGTCAATACTGCACAGGCTTTTCAGTTAGTTCTCTTTAGCGGCGAGCCTCCATCTGTCCTCACTGGAAAAATTGCATGAAGTCTGTCAGCAAAGCCCATTCTTTGCACGTTTTCCTGTATAAATGCTCTTTGCAGGCTTTAGTAAGTCTCACTCACCCTGAGGCAGCCAGAAATTGGCATTTCTTCCATTTCTATTTGCTTGCACCCAGCTAAAACCTCTTCGTTTGTTTAAATGAGCAATTTTTACTGTAAAATAGTTTTCTCTCTCTCCACTATTTTGTCACTTTCCCTTCCCTTGATACCACATAACCAATATTGCACATGCACACACACTTTCCCACAGCCGCTCTCCTCAAACAGTTGCAAAAGCTTTGAGAGAAGGGTAGTTCCAGAGGTTAGAGAATTCAATCCTGGCTGGCTGGATCATTTTAATAAAAAAGCCGTTAAGACTACATTGGTGCCCTTGAGCAAAACACTGGACATCTAAGTTCTGTGCTGCAGCTGCTCAGAAGCCGACACATGAAGACTTCCAGACATGAAAGTGTGGAGCATTGTGAGTGCGCAGTGCGGCTCTGCTGAAAACGCATACATAGCAAAGTCAACTCTGGATAAGTAAAAACTTTCAGAGCCAAACGCCCTCACAACTCCAACATACAGAATATTTATCATTAATCTCTCCTTCAGCTTTTTCTCATGACACACAAACACAAAACGTTGGGCCACAGAGGAACAGATAACACGGTGGTCGTCTGCTCCGTGCACTAATGGGCTCATTAGGACTGTTTACACTGGTCAGCTGCTGGGAGTTTCAGACCCCCCTGTGAAGCCTTGTAAACACTGCACACGTTTTCTGGAACTCATCTTTCTTGCTGCTTGTCTACAACACGCTGTTTCCTAATTTGTTGAGTGAACATTAAGAGAAATAATACTCACTTACATAGATGTGACAAAGAGTGTGGAAAGGCACATACATGGAGCATTTGCACCCTTGAGGCCATGCTCATTCCAGTGAGACAAACACAGACTTGAAGCTGTCATTGTAGCCCCGCCCCCAGAGACAAACATAAGAGACAATTGGAAAAATGAGAAGAGGCAAAGGTTGGAATTCTGCTCAGGATCCTCACACTTCTCAAGTGCTGAAAACAGACTCAATCTCGAGATGATGTTATACTTGGTACCATTTATAAAGAATCTAAGAAGACACCGTGTAGGTCCTCTAAGTCACACTTTAACTTTATCTAAACCTCGAAATTACCTGTTTTCAGATGAAAAGCAGTTTATATGGGTATACAATAATGTGATTTGTTGATCCAGGTGTAAAACCTCACAGATTAGTGTAAAATATTGAAATGATACATGTTTTGATGAAAATTAGCTTTCCTTCTGCCTCTGTCTGACCAAACACCAAATTTCAGTCCACTCTTTCGTCACTGGTGCATTCTTTCATCACTCTCCTGTCTAATCAGCACGAGGCTCCTTGTCCCAGGCTCCTCCCCCTTTTTTTTAATTGCCAGAGCTGTCCTCTCTCTACCACGTGAAGCATAGAACACCACGTAGATTTCAAAATCAGGAAGTTAGCTGCAGGAGAGGGGATTTAGTTACACTTAAATCTGAACCACCATCAAATTATAAGCAGTAGTGGAGATCGTGTGCAGTATAAATCTGAAAACCTTTTGCTTGTCATCGTCAACTACTCTCAGTTACACATTACTGTTTGCATTGTGATCCTGAATGGCCGTCAAAAGGAATATTTCTAAACAGACACCGCACTGAATTATAATTAAAACACTAGTGTCACTTTTTTTTTTTACAGCTTCTGTTTACCAGTGCCGGTATGGATTGCTTTACCCAAATGAAAGTCACTGTCTCTTTCAGATTAAATGAGCTTTTCCTTATTTCACACCCCATTGACCCTGATTTAAGGTTCTCCCTCTTCTCTGACTCAATATTTTCTCTGTATTGCTCACACTCAGGACCTTTACACACTGTTGAGTGATGCAGGCTCAGGCTACTGACTGATATTCATTTCCAACGACACTTCAGCGAGGAGGATTGTTTATACTATAGCCCCACCCACTCGTTTTGCACATTTTCAGGTCAGCTCAAAAAGATTTGGCACCTCCGTGGACTTTGCCTCCACAGCACAGACAGATTTCACACAGCGCTCCATTGGAAAACAGTTGCAAGAAAGTGTATTATATAATAGAGAGGGATTTTTCAACAGGCCTGTTGTATAATAGGATGAAGGCAAGAACTTTGATTAGTGTGATTTTAATTGGAATATTTTGTGGGATGTCTTGGCGTCTGTGAGTAAATGTTGTTCATGCGGAGAGACCGCGCAAAGCAAAATGACCTCTGTTTGATAGGCTGTTCTTTTTTTCGGTCCGTAAAGCCGTTTCCGACTTTGTCCAGGCATTTCATCAAGTCATGAGGAAATGCAGACCACAGCTCTCCCTCACATTTCTTGATGAATCGTGTTTTGAGGGAGGGTGCCATGGGGCTAATTTAGATGCGGTTATACTGTAATTGTTTTAGTGGTGAGCTTTTTACAGTGGGAATCTATGATTACTTTGATTGCCAGTTAGTAGATATTTTATATGGAAGGACACCAACTTGGCTCGATGACCTGGTCAGTTCAGTTCTGAATGTGCAACATTTGTTCGCAGATTTGATTTAATAGAAGCACTGTTAAAAAAAAAAAAAACTCAGTAAAATCACACTATAAATCACAGAAATCATAAAAAAAACATGTGTTGATAAGACCAGATGGAGAATAAATGGCTGGTTATGGCACAATAAAGCCCGACTCGTTCATGCATGAAATTAAATAAGTATGTGCACTCACATGGCCGTGGTTTTTTTCTTTAAACGCAAGTTAAGCAATCAAACCTGAAGCAAGGTAATGCTCGAATCCATGCATTGGCTCTAACTGCCTTTTCAAAGTGGGGGAGATCACGTGTCGTCGATCATGTGTTTTCACTTACAAATGACCTCATCACACATCCAAGGGCACGTCGGCTTTAGTACACCTCTGGTCGTGTTTTTGTAGTTCTGGCCGCCATTTCTATCAATAACACTGATACTGTAGTTGATCTGAGTTGTTAAAAAAACAAAAGATAAATCTATGGGGCAAGAAACGAGCAGTGAGATCACAAAAAGCTTATAAACTATCCCCCAGGTTAATCTAAATGATTTTATAACTGAAAACTAGGAAAAACTGTAACGCTATTGTCCCAACTGACCCCTTAAAAACATTCATCAGAGTTTGTACAACACTAATGATTTAGTCTGAATGAAGGATGGAAAATATGAAGCAATTAAAACATAAGACATTGGTGATTTGCCACATCTTGTTTCAGCTAATATTAGACAGTTTCCTGTCGAGCTGGAGGGAGATAATGCTGCGGACTATGAAAAGTGCGGTAGTTACGAGAAACAGTAGCACTGCGGTGTAGTCTCGTTACTGATACCATGTACAGTGATAGAGCAGTTCCATCGCCAAGTGAAAAGGGGCATGGCCCCTTACCTTCATCTGTTATCGACACCACTGAACAATAAAGACATACTGGCAAAATAAAGCTGCTTGTAAGTGTGTTAGTCAGTCTGTATCTAGAAATTCTCGTGTGTGTGTGTGTGTGTGTGTGTGTCTGGGAGCTGGTGGATTCACTTCAGTGACTTTGCCCCTGTGATAAAGAAGCTTGCCTGTGCTTTGATGTTGTGAGGTGGAGGCCAGTCCCAGCAGGAAGCAACAGGAATAACTCAACTCTTTGGAGGTCCTCGTCTGGCTGGCCAGTATCTGTCTGGGCGCAGTAAGAGACACAGACACAGCTTCCAAGTGTGTGAGATTCAGCTGCACAATCTTCAAGTCTCATCTGGCTGAAAGATAACCTTCTAACTCGCTCTGTTATCAGAGGAGCAGGAAAAGAAAGTCAAAATTCTTGTTGCACTCTAAGCAGACACGTTCAATGAAGCAAATGTATACTCATATTATTTAGAGTCTTTCCTGATGTAAAAGTTGTTCGGCAAAATTCTGGAGTGTGAAGAGTTAAATCTTAAACCGTGGAAGAAAAGTGGGACAACCGTGCATGTGTGTGTGTGTCTGTATGTGCTTGTTTCCACTGGAGCTTCAGCCTGCATGCTCTGACAGACAGGCAGTTCCCTTCACATCCCCGTTTGAAGTGGCACTGTGACGCTACACCCCGAGTTTGCAGGCTGCTGTTTTCAACACAAAACTCTCCGAAAAAGACTTTTCCTGTTTTTCTGGGAGTAGTCTGGAGGTGTTTCTCAAAGACAAGACTGTAGTCTTACGAGTGGCGGTGTGTTCCTGCAGCCGCATACCTTGAAGGCATCGCGCTGTGTGTGCACGTGCATGAGCTCCGCGCACGAAATGAGATATTCCGCAAAGGCAAACATAGCAGTTTAAAATATGTGCATGAAAACATGTGAAACAGAAGATATTGTACAAAGACAACAGTGTCACTTAAGATTTATTGTGCGTGCGCGCGCATACACGCACACATACACGCACACATACACTCACCTATATAGTGGTTATCGCTAGCGTGTGTGTTCTTGGGAAGCTGTCGTTGTTGACATTCTTCTCCTGGTCGCCTCCTCTGAAGTCTCCTTCAGTGGTCGGCTTGGATTCCTCAGAATCCCACCTGCACTAACTGACCCATGAATAAACTGTCGTTCTGCTTCTGGCACCCATCAGCTTTGAAGTGCTTGAGATGTGGGTGTTACTATATATGTATGTATTGCTTGAATAGTGAACTGGCGATGCACACTCAAAGGTAGTCTCTTGCACACTTTGCAGTCTCTGTCCCCTTTATATATTTATAATAGTGCTGTCAGTTAAACGCGTTATTAATGGCGTTAGCGCAAAGCAAATGGGTTGCATGAAAACACCAGTGGAACAAAGAAGAAGGGGAAAAATACCAGCAAACGCTTCCAATCAGCCTCACCTGTATAAGGATAACATTATTTCTATCTGAGTAACTAACTGAGAGTTATTTCAAAAACATATTAATAACATGGTGTCTGCTTTTAGTTATTGAACAATAGACATAGTACTCTCAATATAACTCCTTAAACGCCTTTACTCCACCACATAAGCCCTGAAATACGGAAGAGCACTGGTGTTTACATATACTGCTGCAACCCCCGTTTGACAGATAGGAATTCTTGTTGCATGTCACTGCTCTTTCAATCTACGTACAGATGCAGCGTAACATGAATTGTGTAAATAAAGAGAAGACACGAGTGATATTTAATGTGAGGAGCCATAAAATGCCATCATAAATTAGACTTAACAGACCATAAAAACTGTTGACTACACGTGTTTAAAATGTTTTTAGGTTGTTTTTTTCGCCAGATTTTCAGATATTGACCTAAAACTTTAACATGAACTGAACACTCATTTAGACCAGACACATTTATCTCTCAAACTCTGTCCTCATCCCTTCCCCCACTACTGCAGGAAGCAGCAGATCAGGACCAGTTCCCAAGACGATAAGATTATACAATAATCATATCAGACAAAACCTCCCTCCAGCCCTTCAACTCACACTCACACACACACACACACACACACACACACACCTGCCTCCTGTCGGGACGGCAGTGCTGCACCTGTTTGGAAGCGCTCCAGCTCCGCTTGGCTCGTTTACAGGCTTGTATCCAGTTCAGTGCTGAGCAAACCTGGCTTATGGTTGTCTACTTATCCTAGTAAAGACAGTCACACCTGGTGGTTCAACACAGCAGCTAAGGGGGAGATAGTATTTAAAGAAGAGTCACTGAAACTACTTACTGCACACGTGATTTGGAGAGAATTTCGGCCCAAACTATTGTCGACAAAACATACTTTCAAAGGTGTTGTGGGCTAACCCTGTATAGTACATCGGCCCTCCGTAGTATCAAGCTGATCTTGCACACCCACCCTCCAATGGGCCCCTGAGTTTCTGTCATTAATCACACTTCCAACATGCGATTTCAGCACTATGCTCGCACCAGTACCGAGATGAAATCCAGAAGGGATTGCCCCAGCCAGCAGGAGTTCCTGTGTTCCAACTGCTCTCAAAGCATACAAAAGCCCATTTCTCACAAGAGAAAGGAGGAGGAGGAGGAGAGAAAAAAAAAAGGGAAGATGCTCTGGGGATAAGTAGCAGTCAACACTGTCGAAGTTCATGAGAAAGGAAATGCTCGGAGGAGAGAAGACTGGAAATGATCAGAGGGTTTCATGGATTTGCATTCAAAATCTCAACTCGCCATGGACAGTGAAAGCAAGACAAATGGCTTTAAAATATGTAATTTCCCCCGCAATCAGTCTACAATTGTCTCACGTGAGAATCATTTCTCGCCGACTAATAACGCCTTTTACATTTGAGATAACTGTGTTGAGGCAGAATGTTGAATGAATGGGGGACCACCAGCAGCAAAAGCAAAGAGAATAGAGTTCATTGCACATAGTCAGCATAAAAAAAGAGAGAAAAAGGAAAAAAAAAAAAGGACACTGATACAGTGACTTCTCCTTGAAACTGCAGTTGTTGACAATCTCTCTGACCATACATTGGTGTTGTGGTCAGTCAAGACCGCCACTCCAGCCTCCCCCCCACATCACAAACTTCCCGGTGCGGTCGTGTCGTGTCTTACCACAACAGCCCAACTTCTCAAGGTCCCGATCTTGGCAGGCCGTACGACCTTTGTGCCAAAGTTACCCTACCCACATTTCAAGGTCTTTGGCACGCTGAGGCGTACAGTAACAGAGGTGGATGCTTTTCATTCACATCATCCGATTCCCAAATGAGAGCCAGGAAAACAGGAACGTAAAAGACATAAACAAAAGCAGAGGGAGTCTAGCTTAGCAAACGGAAGGAGGAAAAAAAATAAAAAAAATAAAAGCAGGATGTTAAACCTCCGCAGAAAAACAAACAAACAGACAAACCCATTGGTCATCTTTCCTACTAATTTGTTTTTGTCACATAGAAAAGCTGATAATGGCCGAGAAAAAAAGTAGGTCACGAGTCATGCTTTACATCTGTTTTAATTTCCTGCTTGTTGCTGATTGGGAGAGATGATGAATCGCAGCGCGGAGTCACTCGCCTCAGGAAGAAAGGGTGATCAGGCAGATATTGAGCGAAGATGCTTCACAGAGTCATTTGAAAGCAACAAACCTCAGGAAACAACTTCAGCCCTCGTGGGTTACCGTGGTGACAGGCCCTACTAATCCACTGATACACTTACTAGATCACTATCCAACTCTGGATTTAATTAGCTGGGTCTGGCTGGGAAGAGATAAACTGCCTCCATAAAGACTTTGATATCCTAATGAGACATTATTGGAGGCATATGCCTGATAGTGTTTCGGAGTCGAGATTAGAGATAAGAGATAGAAGGAGCTTATCAGTGACACTGGAGGAAAGGTGATTAGTTTCAGTGCATTAGTGGCAATGTATAACATCACATAATACAGCGGTTAATGATGTGTAACAAACATGCTTACCCCGCTTCTGCCTCTGCTTTTTCAGAATGCAAAGAAGTGGAAAAAAAACCTTGTTAAATCTTCATTAGCTCAGCAACGTTGCGTCTGCAAAGATCTCTCCAGTTTGTTTTCGGCACTTAATCCCATTTGAAAATGACACAGATTTGCCATTCGTCTTTCATGGCAAGCTAATTTGTGTTTAGCGGCGATCACGGGCGCTTGTTTACCGGCTCCTGTCAGTCATACACAGACATGTGCTCAGCTTTCTCTGAGGAGGCTCTGTCCTCCTGTCACTGCACAAACGGACCAGCTGGTGGTTTGCAAACCCCGAGAAAAGAGCTCCCCTGTGGCTGCAAGCGCTTTCAGCGCCTCAGTGCTTGTCATCGAATTACATCATCAAACACAGAGAGGACAGTCCCGAAGTTTTGAGGAAGATCTGTTGCATGGGAAGAACTGTCAGTGGCAACAAGCAACCAACAGACAGGTGTAACACAGATCAGAGGAGGTTTTTGAGATTGCATAGTTTTAATTAGAAAGTGGTCATAAGACTCATTCCAACCATTTTATGCCATGTAAACTATGTTTTAAATGCTTTTGCACTCCGTTCTCCAAGACTATTTCACCTGTATTCATTATTCCATGATCCAACTGTGCTTCTCCCTAAAAAGTACAAAAGAAATCAAAGCATTTTCTTCCTGTAAAACCATCTAGTAGTTACCTTAAAATGCCTCAGAGGGTATTTAGTGGGGAGTGAGTGAGGACATCTATAATCCCTCTGTGGATGTCTGTATTTGATGAATCCGTGCCAGAACAATGGGCTCAAGAGGATGCAGTAATGTTCAGAGACACAACAGTCTCATTGTTCCTAAATCACTGTGTCAGTATTGATCAACACTTCCTTGAGCTCCCCGCTTATATTTACTGATCAGCGACAATAATTGAGCCAGTCGCTGGTTTCAGTGTTGTGGCTAAATGGTTGTGTAACAAAATATGGGAGTAATATAACATGTGAGAGACAAATTCTTTTTTTGTCTCTCTTTAACAAATCCGTTCTCATGACTAACACGGAAAACCGAGACACCGTGTGTCAAACTTTTGTCTCGTGGCGGCTCCTAAAATGCCACCAATCCCATGTTGCAACGAGCCCTCTGACAGCCTTCAGAGCTTTACAGAGGTAATTGACCCTATCGCCGCTTGATGTGCTTCACTGTTGCACAACCTTCTGCGGGCAGCCACATTCCTCTGGGTCTCAGCGGTAAGGCGAGGCACCTATCCGGTCTCAGAAACAAGTTTGTTTGACAAATTCTGGAGGTGAAAGGTCACCTGCATGCTGGCAAGGCTCACTGAAGTTTTCAGACAAACATCCAGCCAAAAAACTCTGAGTGATAGTTTGACTGTGTCAGTGGGAGGGTGGGTGAGACTGAACCTTACAGACAGCAGATTTTCTTGTGGAGGTGAGATTGGGGTCCATTCTCTTGAGGACAGATGATTATATTATCGCAATGTTGTGCAAGATACACCTGAACATCTTCAGGGTGTGGTTTCTAATCTTCTTAAGAAGAATTTCAGGGATCTTTGATACTCATATTTGCTATATTTACTAGGTCAAACCCTATATGAGGAGTGTGTATTAGTACTTTGTGCAGAAGAAGAGAGTTCCTTCAAAGATGGGTCTTGAGATAACGATGGTCCTGACAAGCCTTGCGTTCACCAAATAGCTGTCTTTATTTACTGAAGGTCACTCGGTGTTTACCTGACCCGTCAGAGGTCACTACAGCTGTGGGAACTATACTCCACTGCTCCACTCCACTTATAGGAGCCCCGAGATGACACACATTCCTGCAAGTGGCAGCACCTAGAGGCCTGCTGAGAAATGTGGCGTGTGTGCAACAGCAAATGTTTACCAGCACTGCGCGTTAACTTCATAGGCTGAGATGTGTGAACGTACGTGACGCACAGCAGGCTCATGTCAAAACAAAGCTTGGCGCACTGATGCTTTCGACCACATGTGACAAATTACAGTGTGAATGTGATATATGAGCTGCATTGGCGGCGAGGTCTCTAAATAACATGTTTTGCGTTATAGTTTCAGTTTTAATCCACTTAACACTGAACGCATTGCAGATGTAGGCTTTTTAAGTGGCTCACTCAAGGACACTGAGCGTAGCTACTGTGTGTCAGTAGACTTTCCTCACCTGTACATTTCTGTCACATTTCCCTGATTTGGAAACCACACTTTTGACCACAACTACATAACTCAAACTTTTACAGCAAACAAAGAAAAGTTAGGATTGCACTTATTTTACAACGCGTAACCTGTCCTTAGATGCAGCAAAATCCGAGTTCACACAACTCTAATCCTGATAATTTGCCAATGAGAAGTGTCGTGTATAAAACTAACTACTTTTTTCAGGTAAAAAGTGATGTAACGCACTACGACTGAAAATTTAGTAATGAAACATAGTTCCTTTTTCAATTCAGCACAACGTTACTTTACTTAGCATGAAGAGCCGTCATGGCAAGCAAGAGTAGGGAAGCTTTATTGGCTGCCTTGACGCTGGCGAAATGTAAAGTTCGATCGAGTGTCACACACTATCCCATTATGATAGTGAGAATGAGAATAATGAGAATAAAAACCGAGAAGCTGAGAGAAGGACTTTTTTCCTCTCGATGAGGAGGAGGAAGACGCAATGTCCTTTAGCGCAGACTCAGAGGTACTTGAGTACGTGAGATCAGGCTCAGAGTGAGAAATCCTCAAAGTGTCCCGAGTGAAAGTTGTGTTGATGAAATACAACACTCACACGGTGCACCGGTGGAGAGGCTGTTCAGCCTGCGAGGTTTGTGCTTACCCCCAGAAGAAACAGACTTTCAGATAAACATTTTGAAAGACTACTCCTGATGAGGTATAATCACTATAACATATATAAACTATATAATATAATAGACATCGCCAGACACAAGGAGAAAAAAGAGAAACAATCCTGTATTATAAATAATTAATCCTGGTTTCACACCTCATTTCCAGTGTCACTTCTCGTACATGTTTCCGTGATGTGATAAATCAGTCTGTGTCTCCAAACTGGGGAAGAATCGTGTAGTGTGTGACCTCTGCCGCTGCTGGTCACTCATGTGGTTTGAATTCATAGTCACCTATGACCCTGAAAGTCTCGTAGTCGTGTGAACTTGGCTTTAATCTTACCAATCTGACTCAGATTAGTGGCTGGTTTAAAGCGATTACGCAAAGACTCTTTACTATTACTACAGGGACATTGCTACCTTCATAAAGGCAGGTCATAAAGGATGTTAAAGTTTCACTTTTATGATTTCAAGCTGCAAAATGTGTAGTAGCAGTCATTCCGGAGGTGCTGTTTCGAACTGGGTGTTAAAACCAGTCCTGCCAGATGTTGATGCTGCTTCCAGTGGAGGCACTGGTCACCAAATAGAGCCGTGCGGATCCAGTTCCACTCCAATCAAAGAGCTTCTAACCCTGCACAGACATTTCGAAATGAAAGCTCAACTTTCATGCGTGCAAGTGCGTGCGTGTGCGTGCGTGCGTGTGTGCATCAGCTGGCTGAGTTCGTTCTTTGAAGAAAAGTTTCTTCATTCGATATAGCCACACATTCCCACACCCCAGCCTTGGAGAATCCGCCGTATATTAGACTTGTAAGATGAAGATGAAGCTTGTGGTGATGGGGGCAATTCCCCTGTGGCTTCAAAATATCACTTTCTCCCCTGTTGAGGGGAGGAATTACTGACACGCACCACAAAAACCGAGTGGCCAGGGGTCTAAGGTTTCAGGGGCCCTCACATTCAAAACCCTCCATTTGAGAGGAGCATATCGTTTACAAAGTCCTCTTTGGGATAGCAGTTTTTATTGGTGAAAATGACTCACTGTTTTTCTGATGATTTAGTATCATTCTGAAGACGGAGACGTCTCAATGTCACGTGGCCTCAAAGCCATATGGAACATTCTGGGTTTTGGGTAATAATTAGGGGGTTGCCCACTTTCTTAAAAGAAAATAAGTAAATAAAATCATCATGGTTTCGCAAAAAGCAGATTTTTTTTCCCTTGCTCTATGTACTCAATCACAGTTCAGTTTTTTTACCCAGATGAAGGCTTTTATTGTTGTTGTTGTTGTTGTTTTTGCAATGCCAAGAATATTCCTGCCAAAAGTGTTGCGGTGACCTCAGAGGATGATGGATGGCATGGAAAAGGCGCAGAGGCGAACAGAGGGACAAGGACGAAAAAGTACCTTTAACAACACAGCGACTCCATAAAAACAGTCATTTAGTTTGGAGACGGCTCTGGAGAGAGATGGAAACACTAATAAAAAATAACCATTCTGAAGCACATGCTTCATCTGCAGATGGTACCAGAAAATGCTCTCGTATTTATTTAAAATTGGGTTTTCTACTAAACGAGACTCTCTTGTCATTTTGAAGAGAGGAAAAATACTTTTACCCGACGAGCACAGTTATTAATGGTAATGAATATGCTTAAAGCCTTTGAATAACAAATACTTTATGAAAAGTGTTATGGTTTTTTTTTGTAAAATCGGCTACTGCATAGCAGTCAAGCATATTACTGCTAGACTACTCTCGGACTCTATACATTTTACATGTTCATTTTTCTACTTCTCTTCTCTTCTATCATAAGAAAATATTATTTTGACCATTTGAGTGCAAAGGTAAAGAAAGACGCTTGGTTATAAGAGCATGTGTGACTGTGGACTGAAGATTAGTAAAGAATAGTGTATCTTGACACGTTGGTCAACAAGCCTATTTGCCTCCTGCTGAGTTTGATGAGAGCATAAATACAACTCTTATTTCTATAAGTCTAACGTGTAGCTCAGGCCAGGAGTTGGTTTGCTTATCTAAGGGCGAAAGGCTGCAGAGCAGTGGGGAAACTGTGAGCCTCGCTCTGCCCAAAACAAACACAATCTGCCTACCACCACCTCTTAAGCACACTTATTAAAATGTTGAATCCTGTTTGCTTAAAAATACGCACAAAAGCCGACGTGTAAAAATGACAAGTTGTGGGTTTGATGTGGACTATATGCCAGACTATGTGTTGGCGAGTCATCGTAGCTTCCTGGAGTCAGAGGTAGTCTGAGACATAACCACAAGAAGAAGAAAAAAAAAAGACACTACAACGTGCCATTTTCACACTTCATTTACTGTTCGGATTGAACAAACAGCTGAGAGGTGCTGTTAGGTGGATTCTGTTTCATTTAGACTGATTCAGGTTTGCTGTGGGCCCTTTCCAGTCTGTATACTGACCTAAGACTGTGCAGAGATACAGTAAAGCAAACGTGATTCTATTATGAGTTCAGATGAAGTACATCCCTAATGGCTGTAACTGTATTTGAATGAATTGTTTATAGTAGAAAAGAAAAGCTTTCAGAAGTTTCAGCTGTGTTTCACTTTTCCTGTATCTTACATTTACTGTTTGATCAGAAAGCACATGGCTGTCGTCAAACTCTCCTATAAGTTCCTACATTTATTTTTCATCTCTAAAACAAACCGAGTCAAGGCAGGGGGTTTACGGGAATGATGGTTTTCATTTTATGAAATTCAAAACTCCTCACTGATTTATGGCATTTGGGGTTTGATTCCCACCGAGACTCCACCCTTCCTACACAAAGGTGCTTTGGATTATAGCCTCGAAGAAATAGTATAAGTTATATTGTATATTTGTATGTCAAAATCTGCAGCTGCAGTCGGGTATGGCGCAGGTTGGAAATCCATCCGTGAACAAAATGAATTGCTATCTCTTCCCAGAAGCATTGCTCGGCTGGCCCGTGGAGCCGCCACATTATATTGAGAAGGTAAATCAGAAACACACCCTGGGATCTCCCCTGTGGCCTCTTGTTGACTTCTCAGTCTCTGAGCTGTCTAAACCAAACCCTTTTATTGGAATTTGTTTTTCATTCACAGTAGCTGTCACATATGTCACGTATGAAGAGAAAACGAAATTGAGATGATGGTAAAAGAAAGAAGAGCGTGATTACTCACGATTACTGTTATTAAATGAGAATAATCACAGCAACAACTGACAGGGCCACAGAGATGTGGGCAGAACACGGCAGAGCATTTCAGCTCACAACCCAGCTGTGACCCTTTGCTTATTCGGCCACATTATATCATCCAGACGAAACACCTGATTCTCTCATCGTCTCCCGCCGTCGCTTAAGCAAAATGAGACAGCGCTGCCTCCCTCCTTTCTTCCCTCCTTATCCCACCAGGGATCACGCAAAGTCTTTGTGATCGCGTTTCTATGAAATGATGTGAAAGGGATGAAGAGGAGACAGCGCGAGATGTGAAGCTAACGGGAGATGAAATGAGGAGAAAATATGAGGCGGGTGCATATGGGAGGCATGGGGGACACATTTGGAAAGCAAAGTGTATTTTTTTGTCTGAAAATCAGACACAAATAAACCCCATCCCCAGGAAAATGACCTCTGACATTAGACTCTACTGTATATAAAAAATAAATGTAGTCTTCCAATTCCTAAATAAACTCCCACTGTGAAACCTTGAGATATATAATTAGACCGGCGCCACAGACGTCACCTGCAACCAGACACCTCTCGGACAATACCAGTTGTCCAACACAGTTATGTCCTGTTGTATGTGCCATGCTTTATCATTTATAATTGTTCTTCTTACAAATGGAAACATGCATTCATTCATTCATTCATTTTGTACCACATGAGGGTCCCTGAAGTCAGTCCCAGCTGACACGGGGCGAAAGGCTGGGTACACCCTGGACTGGTCACCATCCATTCCATTGCTTGTCACTATTCCACCATGTGGCCTATAAATGGGTGCCTCATTTACAAAATTGACATTGTGTTCTATTGAAGACGACCTGAACTAGCAACTGAGACAATGAACTCCTCAGGAAAAGGGTTGCTAATTTTCCCATAGACCTTTTTTCATAATTATTATTGTATATATTACATACATTTTTCACTGACATGTATATATATATATATATATATATGAATCGCCACTGCTGTTTTTATAATCAGTGCAGTTGACCCCTGGTGGCTAACTGATACTTCTCTTCTATGTTGTGGTTCTAAGGTCCGTCCTCACATCTGCCAACTTGCAGCTCCGGTTGATATATTAACTTACGTGTAACTATGTGTTAGATTAAAGCAGCTGTGAGTAACTTTGCTTAAAGGTAGACAAATCATATCACTTATACCAGCTGGAAATGTCTCACTTCACTGGATAATGAAGTTGAGATAATGTTTTATTCCTCCAGGAGCACAGAGTACTTTCACGGACAGATTATTACTTTAGAACAGGCACTTACTGGTTTGCTTCTACATTATTCTTTCTCCAAAAGACTGCAGCCACGGCAGGATCACCTGATTGTTATTCACTGCAGGTATCGGCACTTGACTGGATACTTAACACTCCAGCTATCACCATCGCTTCTCTGCACTGGCGAGGCAGCTGAGAGCGATACAGCGACGATAGAGGAGCCATTGCTTCTTCCACTTATCTCGGCTTCCCTCCGTAAGTCAGACATAACAAAGGTTGTGTGGTTCACTTTCACAACTTTCAAATCAAAATGGTTTTAAATCTATAATAGAGTAAATATTGAAGTGAATATTGACTTGAAATCACAATATGTGGCGCTAAAATCTAAATTAGATATCTTACCCAAATCATTCAGTCAATTGTATTGTTAATGGAGTTATTTCAACTCTTGGATTGGTACATGTATGTGACGATATTTGTGTTACTGTAGGATGTCAGTGTGACGTGTGCATGCATAATAGAAACTGTACTTTTCTGCTCTGAACCACCCACATCTGAAGGTTGAACTCTTTCATGGCCTCCGCTGATGTCTGATAAAGAAAAAAGAGTTTTTGAGTGGAAACATGTTGTCGGGCTAATAATGGCTCCACTAACGGCGCAGCGAGTCGCTCTGTTGTAAAGTGAAACATTACCCACACACGTGTCAAGGCTTTTCGTGTTCTATGATGGATTTGGTTTCTCCGGCGAGGTCTCATTTTTTCTTAAGTGTCGACTCTGCATATTGATGTTGATTATAAAACCTCTGTAGTGTGGCTTTGGCAGGATCGCTGGATTTTAGTGCACATAAGCTGCTGCTGCTGCTGCTGCACATTGTGACTTTGGCACGCGGTCACATTGTTTTAAAATGAAGGTCCGCACTTGGCCCGAAATCTGAAAATGCAGCACATGATGTGCACATTTACACTTGTACAGCCATTTTATATCCACGCAAACACTCATGTTTTTTTGTTTTTTTTTTAGAATTTCCTCTCTGCAAGGCACACAATCAGTCCACAACAGCACTAAACCCCTGGGCTCTGCAGATAGTGTGTTGTGACGTGCACCACAGTGCACTCTGGGAGTGTGAAGCGAGATTACTAAGTCTGTGTCTGATCTGGTCGGAGCTCTGCACCCCAAAGGATTGTTTCAGCTTAATAAGAACAAACACATCAATCAGTGTTTAGTGTAGGGACAATATCCAGCTGTGCTGAGTGTGAATCAGATAAAAAAAAAAAATAAGTGACGTGTTATTTCTCTTCTTTTTTGTCCATGGGTTATTTTCCCATGCCACAATGGGAACTGAATCCCATTGTTTCTCATCGGCCTCATCTCCCAGGAAAGGAGTAGACCGAGTTAAAGTCGTTGTCACACTCTTTGACAGTGCAGAAAGCTGCAGTCCACTCAGCCCTTTGATCACAGATGTACATTAACCAGCGTCAAACACCCAGACTGTTATTCATTTTAAAATATGCACATTCCAATACGTGCCGACTTCAAACACTCTTAAAGGCATACCTCGATACCCAATTGTCATGTTTATTTTACCTCATGGAAAGGATGAAGGGAGGTGTTAAATGTCTTCCCCGTGTTGTTGAAAGCTTCTAATTGCCCTATTTATATTAAAAGTCAACGACAAAGTCTTTACTTTGCTCTAGTTACCGTTTGCTTCCCGTGTTGTTGAGTTGTCACTTTTTTGCAGCAGCAGGAATGTTAAGCTCCTGTTGTGTTTACAGCTGTTGTAAGGATAATGTAACAGTAAACCCGTTCAGCTTTATCTGGAGCATTAGTGAAAAATCAGATGCATTACTCGTGTGGTCTTTGGAAGATCCTTTTTTTTTTTCTTTGTCAGAGTTCAGTGTCCTCAGCGACTCCACAGTGTAGCCTTTCATCAGTATTTTTGGACTCTGCCTAACCGAGACTCCGCTCTGTAATATCCAGCCTTTTTTATTGGGCCTGTCCCGTTGACTCTGGGTCTAGACGCAGGGCAAATAGACTGGAAAAAACGCAGACACATCGCTCTTCATCACTCCCACTCCTCAGAGAGATGAAAAGTATTCCTCATGTCGCTTCCCTTGACCCTTTTTCCTTCTTGTTCCCTTTCCGGCGCTCCCTCACCACCCAGCCCAACCCAAGAGGGGTACGTTACGAAAGCAGTCCATCATCCTCATGGGCATTAGCTTTCTTTTTCTCTTTTCCTTTGTCCCTGCCAGTGGACTGAAACTTCTGTCACTCAAAATCCATTAGGGATGGGTCATAAATAATGTTGTCAACTGCTGGGTTCTTGTAAGCTGATCACCCTGTCTTTCACCCCATGGGTCCTTCCTGCACAGCCGTCCTGTGCAGGATCTGAGGTGACCAGGCAAGCTAATAGTCACTCATCTTCGACTGAACAGAGGCAGAGGGGATGCGCCTGTGTGTGTGTGTGTTAACGTGTGTGTCAGATTAAAACACTCTTCGGTGATAAAGGTCCCCAAGATTTTATGTGACCCACAATTCGCCCAGAGCGTCTCAAATTTTCATCCCAACAAGAAAAGGCTGAGATGAAAAGAGGGTGAAAAGGTTGTAGTTCTTTCACTGGTCTTGACGGTACACACATACACACACAATGCTTTGATGAACCCATTTGAAGTTGCATGCGGGGAAATTGGCTGGGCTCTCCCATAGTCACTGTAGTGAGCACAAGTGTCCTGAAGCAGAATGCTGTGTGGAGGTACTTTCTTCCCCCAAATCAGTGCCAAACAATAGAAGTCAGGAGCACAAAAAAACAAAATCACAGGGAATTGGAAAGTCGGAATCATTTGCGAAAATGACTCGCCTCAGAAATAGCTGCTCGTGTTTTCTTTTTGCCCTGGCTGAGGTCCTGCAGGTTCACTCAGAATAAAATGTGCTTCCCTCCTTTTCCTTTTGTTGTCCTTCATTTATGTCGCCGCGGCAGCCCGTCTGACAACAGGTGTTTGTCCCTCCCACTCTTACTTCTATAGATCTCATGGTCATAATTTGAACTTTTGAAACACATACTGTATGCATGCACGCACATTTTTTGCTTGCACTTTTCTTGATAAAGAACTTCATTTCGCTTCACTTTCTGCTTTCTGGTTCGTTCTTGTCCAAATGCTCTCTTGTTGAGCACGCACTTGCGCAAGAAACCATGCATGCTTTATTTCCTTTTGTCTGGACTTTGTTTTTGTAGCTGTGTGGGGTTACTGAAAGAGTGGAAGCCTGGAGCTGTGTGTGTGTGTGTGTGTGTGGCTGGGTTGGAGGGGGGTATACATGTCTGTAGGAGGCTGAGAGGACAAGAATTGTGATAACAACAACTTTACATGGCTTTTTGAGGGTTTAGATTTGGATTTAAGGGCAGAATTGGGTTTAGGATAGGGTTAGGTTAAGGGTTGGGGTTAGACATTGTTAGACATTAGACATTAACCCACAGAGGCTCAGCGTGTAGGGGACCCCACATGTTGCTTCATATCGCCAGCCATCAGTTTGGGAAAACAAAAAAGAAGTGACAAGGAAACGAGTGAGGAAATCCTTAACACTGCATTGGTGGAAGTCTGCACACGTTTCTGGCCGTGTCCAGTCTCTGTGTATCTGTCAAGACTGGGCTGTTTCCCTCTTGGCCGAGGCAGCTCCACAAGTCCTTTCTTTTAGAAAAGCAAAAGAAGGAAATCCTGACAGAGCGTAGACCGAGTGAACTCTAACCTCTGTTGTAACAGCTGCATATAACAGCCTGTTCTTATAGTTCAGAGGGGGTGGGGGGGAGAATGGAGAATGAAAACAAAATCTGATGTTATATAATGAAGCTATGAAACGGCAGTTTAAAAGAAAAATGTTAAATGAAAGCTGCAGCGCTTAGGTCTTTGGTGATTTATGCTGTTGATGTTATTGTTCTGCCTCTTTGGTCTTTGTGGACAGAACCAACGTAGCAATATTTGTGTGCTGTATTTTTCATCCGACTGAGGGAGTGTTTGTTGTATACAGCAGAACCATGGGGGCGGGCGGGTACAAGAAGCTTAATCCCATTGAACTGCAGTAGACTTTGTGTTTTCATTCATTCTGCAAGCGTCCTGTTTTCTAGCACAATGTTGCTGTTGCCTCCTTCAGTCTTAGTAAAACAAATGTGCAACACGGGAACACAAGAGCTAAGCTCCTCTATTCATGGTGTATTACATGTTTGTTTCACTTCTATTACATGGGCTATTACATGTTTGTTTCACTTCTATTACATGGTCTATTACATATGTGTTTCACTTCTATTACATGGTCTATTACTTGTTTGTTTCACTTCTATTGCATGGTCTATTACATGTTTGTTTCAGTCCTATTGCATGTTCTGTTACATATTTGTTTAAATTCTATTACGTGGTCTATTACATGTTTGTTTCACTTCTATTACATGGTCTATTACATATGTGTTTCACTTCTATTACATGGTCTATTACATATTTGTTTCACTTCTATTACATGGTCTATTACTTGTTTGTTTCACTTCTATTACATAGTCTATTACATGTTTGTTTCACTTCTATTACATGTTTGTTTCAGTCCTATTGCATGTTCTGTTACATATTTGTTTCAATTCTATTACGTGGTCTATTACATGTTTGTTTCACTTCTATTACATGTTTGTTTTAGTCCTATTGCATGGTCTATTACATGTTTGATTCACTTCTATTACATGTTTGTTTCAGTCCTATTGCATGGTCTATTACATGTTTGTTTCCATTCTATTACATGTTTGTTTCATTCCTATTACATGTTCTGTTACATATTTGTTTCAATTCTATTACGTGGTCTATTACATGTTTGTGACACTTCTATTACATGTTTGTTTCAGTTATTTTTCATGGTCTATTACATATTTGTTTCACTTCTATTACATAGTCTGGTAGCAGAAGGTGAAGTACAAGTCGATCTCGAAAACTCAAAACATACATCATAATTACAATGAAGATGAAAACATGGAGAAAGCAATGAAGGGCAATTGGCAACACTGACATAAAAGGAGAGCATGAGCGACTCACTGTCTGTGAGTGAATGAAAGGAGAAAACATGGTCCATGCAGCGGGGATGAATGAAAGCACACGCAGGATTCCGTGACTCAGTAGCAGTCACCTGTGACTCAGGCCCGAGCATAAACCCCTGGCCCCAGATGTGTAACACATCCACACTGCATTTACAAGAAATGTCAGCGCTGATGGGTACAAGCAGCCAAGCTAACCGCACAGTTATTTAACCTGTGTTCTTACACTGTGTCTGCCTCCCTGTGTGACAGCTGCAGGTTGTGTGGGCTGCACTGTTACTGGAATCCCTGTCTAAAGGAGAGGTAATCTGATTTGTTAAGGTGATTTCTGGGATGATTGTTGTGCTTCCTGACCATTTGAAAAAACACAGTTTTAGTTTCAGGCAGCAGAAGTTGTTTGATAACTTGCTTATACCAGTGTTACTTTGCAATTGTCTTAACCTCTAAAATAGTGCTTTTAGTTTACCCAGTCAACCCAAGTTTAATCCAATCAAAGGAGACTTGCAATTGTAACTGGTAACATGAATGATTCCCATCACAGAAATGAGGTGATAATTCTGCTGTAATTATGCTGTATGTGGACGAATAAACGGGACAGACTCTGGAATGAGGCAATTAAAGATAAAAAGCATCATACGGCAGGTCCCTCTTCCACTGAATTAGCAGCTAGACGATTAACTATGTAGATGTTAATGTTGGGTGTGGGAAAATGTATAAATTTAATCAGTGTCAGTGAAGCAACTGCAACCTTAAGATATGCTATGTTCATTTCCTTTTGAAGCCATTGGAAATTAAACGTTATAGCTATATATATATATATATATATATATACGTATATACATATATAGTTGTGCTGTGTGCACACATAATGGTTGGTGTAGAAGTGAAGAGTCCGTCATCCTCTTTAACCGTGTTGACAGCGCCATTAGACAGCCAATTGGGTTCATTCAGTCTCTGACCCTGGGGGGTCATGACCCCAATCTCCCCATGGTTCCTTCATACTCAGCAACACGGACACTTCTTGTTTCCCCTCCGAGTTCACCTCGACGTTATTACAGTCATTAAGTAATAACTGTTGATGGGTGTGTCTCTGCTGACTCTATAGTATCACTGGTCCTATACTGGACGTCTTAGGAGCAGAATATACGTTGGCATGGACCACAGATTTCTTTATATCGGAACAGTGTTGTGCATGTGCTTTGACAATTAAAAACAAGACAATTTACTGAGAAGCAGCTGTTTTATTTTAGGATTTATTTATTGAAAAAAACTTCAAGAGAAAGCCTTTTTCAACAACTTAATGTTAAAACAATGAAAACATGTTTTTTTTATTTTTGAACCAGGCTTTTGCTATTACCAAAATCAGTGAAGCGGGGGCAGGTGTGCGACATTTTATTCCCCAATATGCACAGAAGATTGTCTTTATCACGCTCTCACCTTTCAGATCACATCATCAGGTGTTTATTCGCCATTTCATTTTCTATGTTCTTGATTTTGTTTTGCTGTAAAGAGCTATTAGTTAACAGCTGACATTCAGGTAAGACATGCAAACACTCACTCACATTTACCAGTGTCTTTTTAATCATCTTTTCCTTAAAGATGTGAACATTTGGAATCTGGTTTATTGGCTGCAGACAACACTGGGAAATATGCTTCGTTACTTACCAAAGAGCCAGAGCCACTCTGCTTTTTGAAGTGGTCGGCCATCCTGGCTTTCACTTACTCACGCTGATTCACAGACGATCCTTGAATAACTCATTAAGTTCATTCATACCAGCCGCGTGACTGCGTCTCAGCAGCCAGCAGCTTCACCAACGGCAGTTGCTGCTGATGCTGCCGCTGGGTGAGAAGGCAAGTGGTCAGTGTGGTAGAGCCCTCTGCTGGAGGCAGTGGGGAAGACAAAAAATATACTATAGGGGGATTATATGAGCAATAACTGAAGTTGTCCTTTTATCCTTCATCAGTGTGTAAATAATATTTAAGTTTGTAAATCTTTTGCGCACTCATGTGATTATTTTGAATTCTGTGTTGCTAAAAAAACATTGTGCACTGTGCACAATGCATTTTTTAGGAAGCCTTTATCTTTATAAATTCCAATGGCAGCTGTAGAAAATGAATTGTATTTTCAGCTGCTATTTTCTTGGACAAACTAATGTCAACCATATTAAACTGAGATTATTTTAGCCACATTTCCCTGGAAGAGTGGCAAAGAATAAAAGGATTCCATACAAAACTTTTTACCATAACACATATCGTTGAAACTGTAATTTTTTCACTATCATAATCAACAACTGTATACCTTTATACCTGTTATAGCCAACTTCAGAAACAAGTCAACAACTACCATAGAAACATACCACATGAAACAAACGACACCCTCCCCTATTCAACCACCTCCTTGTCTTATTATTAAAGATAAGGACTTTGCTCATAATTTCTCAAATGCAGTGGTGAGCAGAACAATCAGCTGTTCAACAACCGTACTGATTATTATGTGGCCGAGCGTCGTGTCACCGTGTTGCACTCTTTCTCTGAGAGGTTTGTTCATAAAAAAAAACTGGCTCCGGGCAGTCTGGCCAGCATCCAATCAAAAGCCCATTAATCTAACAATCTACATTCATTTGTTTCTCGACAAGCAGATGGCAGACTTGCATATAAATGTGCTTCTATCATCTTATGGTTTGTACACAAACTGCAAAGGCCAGATTTGTCCAGTGAGGGCTAAAGCCTGATCAAGATGTTTGCTGCTTGCATGCTGTAGATGGCTTTGTTGGATTAGCGCAAGCGCAGCGGCTGTAATTATGAGTGTTTTCTTCTCTAAACACGCGCAACCCTTTGACCTCTGGTCTGCGCAGGGCTGATAACAAGGCCCCCCTCTCTGTCCATCGAATCGTCATTTCCCGAAAATGGCTCTTCAACTGCAAATGAAATCCATTTTATCAGGGTGCGATTGTCCAGTGAGACACACAGCTTCCACTGGCAGAAATAATTGTGGCTGTGAAAGTGAAAGTGCCTCCAAATCCCAAGTGGAGCACTGTGGGCACCATCAGGCAACCACAGCGCAGTCACGCTCAGCTGACTCATCTTGATTTAATGAACAGTAAACCGGCAAGATGCTGTGAGAAAGTGTGACTAATCTGTGTAGGCCAGTGGTGAGTCACGCCGACACAGATCGCATCCTCATCATTTGGTTTTTGTTAGAATGGGTTGATAGAATAATTTGAACCCTCTGTGCGGTCTGGTTTTGGTCATGATAAGAAAGTTATTGTGCACCTGTAACCTTGCATTTCTGGCAGAACTTCGCGCCATTATGTGGACGAATTAGTGGGACAGTCTCTGGAACGAGGCAATTACAGATAAAAAGCGTCATCCGGCGGGTCCACGCTGCTCGTGCTATACCACTGAATTAGCAGCACATCGATGATCACACAGCAGCCTGTTTGCCTTTCCTGATTTATTTGTATGTTTCGGAGTGGGCGGAGCTAAAAGAAGCCAAAGGAACGATTACAGAGCCCCAGGGGCGGCCTCGGAATAGATGGGTGTCAGCGGAAAGCCCTAGGACGCTTGTTAAGTGTTCGGTCCACCGCCTCCGAGCAGGAGAAGTTTGCCCGCTGTTTAACACAGGGCCACAATTAGAGCTGTTACCACTACAGTAAAATAATGCAGCTCGTTGAATACTGATCTACGCTCGTGGTAGGAAGTCTAGATAATTAACATAGGGCTCCTCTTAAACTCACACAAATATCTGCTGGCTATTTATGACCTCATTCAGGCCTGGTGTTAACATCTGTTCCGAGTGTTCTCACTGCAGGTCTGAACCCTCCATCCTGAATGTGTCCTTAGATCCGAATTAAGGTGGACGTGTCCTCATCCGAACTCCACTGACTAACAGCAGTCTCACGGTGTTTTTACACTAATCTCTACCCATACATTGATTTATTTGTATTCTCTCAACCTCCCCTCCCCTCCCTCCCCCACCAGATCTGATCATACTCATGATCATCCAGGTGTGAACAGTCGTACTTCACATTGTCCACATACAAATGGATGACTGGACTTCCAAATTGGATTATAAAACCTTGATACAGCCATTTTTTCATACATTATCTGACTGGATTAGATCCATTTTTGTTTTGTTTTTGGAAGGTGATTTTTGTAAAGCACATAATAGGGGTGAAAGGGAAGTGAGAGTTTGTGTGTGTGTGTGTTTGTCCGGATTGTCCTTTGCCAGCACGATGGCCACAGAGCCACCGAGCCAGACGCTGCCTCACCATGCTGTGGTTACCATGGTAAGGTGAGCTACTGCTCTTCAGTGTATGCGTATGCGCCAAAGTCTCATAAACCTTAATGTGAGGACACGTTCTGCATGTGTGTGTGTGTGTGCGTGTGCGTGTGGGAGAGCGACTACTTCAGCGTCTGTAACAGTCTACATGTCTGTAATTTAAGGGCAGAGACGATGGCTTGAACACACCACTTTGGTCGAGTTTATTTATGGGATGTCTAGTATTTTTATCTCCATAATAAAAGTACTGTAGACAGGCGAACTTTCAAATAACAGTGATAAAAAGAAATGATTTCCAAAAATTTCTTACATTAAATGACTGTGGTTTTAATGTATAATAAAATATACAGTATATATAAAACGTGTTTATTTGGAGAACATCAGTAGACGGAAGGGAACTTGAACTTAACGTTGTAAATGTCACTTCATTTTGTAATATCATCAGGCTGTGCAAAGCCTTTAATAATAAGTTCTTGCTATAAGTCATCCACATAAGATAAGAACTCTCTTTTTTAACATAATGTCCCTTCTGTAATATTTAAAAAATAAATAAATATATACATATATATATATATATATATATATATATACACTCACAGCAGAGGACATATTGTGTAGTGGCGTTAACTACTTTGTGTTTTCATGAACAGTTGCTGATCTGCAGCAGAGAGATTCCGCCACGTCGGCACTAAAACCTGCACTAGACTGTCAGCACAAAAAAAAAAAATGCCCTCTACATTTCTGAATCTGCGGAAATTGCACGGACACGGTCAATGGGCAGAGATGCCTGTGTGCGATCAGTCGCGTGGGAAATATTAAGGCAAAGAGGCAGCTGTCCACAATGTAAATGCTGCAACGCCACCAACAAAAAGATCCTTCTCTGTAAATGTACAGAGATGTGAAATTAGATTAGTGACCTAACATCCTTTACATTTGGTTCACGGATTGTCGAAACTCAAGAGCTCAACAGAAGAATAAGAGGTTTCCATGTACACTATCAGTGGTGAATTCAAAAGCACTCTCAGTGGCCACCTCCAAACTGAAATTGTATTTGTTTCTCTTAGAGATACGTATTTATTTTGCATGGAATGAGGACCTTTGATGCCGTGCCCATTTTTTAAACACATTGGAGAAACATTTCTCAACTTGATTTATTTTTCTCCATTTTACTACTCACAGTTTGTTTTCAGCGACTCACCTTAATGTTTTATAGCTGTGTAAACTAAAATGACCTGTTGTGCCGAGAGAGAGAGAGAGAGAGAGGGAGGGGAGGGGTGAAGAGAGGCGCTGTAAATCTTACTCCTCCGTTGTCTGGTTTCGGGGTCAGGGCCACTGGCAGAGAGAGGAAGCGTGTTAATGTTTGAGGATGTGTGTTTGGAGGATGTATAAAAATGACTGCAGCTTCCTCACAGCTGACAGAGTTTCATCACGTCAACCTGAATCAGAGTTCAGAGTTTTAGCCTTGTTATTGTGGGCGAGGTAGAAAGACTTTCGTCTCCTCGCTCTGTGAACTGGATATTTCAGTGTTGTTCACTCACGTCCGACATAAAAAGGATGTAAATGATTTTGTGCCCACAACACTGACAGCATACACACTCTATATCTGTCAACAGACGCGTCTTTTTTGTCTTTTTTCTCCTGTCTGCCTTGAAATTTCATTCGCTCCCATCCATTATCAAGCTGTTTTTCAGCTGTCACTTCTTTCCTGGGTTTTTTTTTGACCATCTTCTCCCTCTGTCTCGCTCCCTGCTTGGCCTGTAGCCCCCACTGTGCTCCAACAGATCAGTGATGACTGACGAGTGTGAGCAGGTCCAACGTTGGCCCGTGTATCCAAACCTCTCTGTCGTGCAATTATGTCATTTTCAGCTTAGGATTTGCCCTGAAATGACAAAGTGGCTTGGCGGATGATGGCATGAGAAAGCGGGCACTGAATGTTTCAGTTTTTAGCAGCTCGAGCTGCTCGTCTGTTCTCCATCCGTTGATTATACGTAGTGAAGTCACTGGGTCAGTTGTCTGGAGTTTTGTGTTTTTTGTGTGAGAGCAGCTCAACTTCTTGGAGGGATCTGTCGAATGACTGTGATGACGCCGTAATCAATGCTTTGAAGGCAACACACTTCCCTAATCAGTTTGTTTTTTCGGACAAATGAAGCAAAACAAACAGTGATGCACACTCTTCAGTTCTGAGGAAATGTTGAGTAAGACTTTGGCTGACGAGTCAAAGCCGTTTTAGTCTCGGACAGAGTGAATTGATTTGCTTTCATAAGCCTCATTTGTGGTCCCACTCGTGCATAAACTCGAACAATCACCTCTATTCTCTCGTCATGTTTTATCACTGTGTGTTTAAAGCTGGTTTATCATTCTCGTAACTACAACTGGACCTTTTCTCACACCTGAATCCTCTTAGTGATCACATCTTGGTTGCTGCAGTGAAGAACGTTCAGTTTACTGCCTCTAGATTTCTTCTTTTTTATTGTTTGTGAGAATGCTTTCACATAAGTACTTTTTATTCCGGGTCCCGTCTCACTACTAGGGCAAGCAACAAACAATCCTGAAGTCAGTGGTTTGTATACCTCAGAAGTATAAACTCTCCACTTGGGTGTCCACAAGATTGGAATAGAGCCTTGTTGGAGAGCTGCCTGCCGCTATTACCTCTGGATTAGGTGGGTTTGAAGGAGGCCTCTCTACTCTGCTTCCAGGACAAGATAATGATTGTTTCAGAGGGAATAGAGATGTGTCAGACTTATCCCAGGGAACAGCAAAAAGGTTTACATTGTGGAAATGGCTTCCATGTGCTTAGATAAAGTAGTTGGACACAGAAAGAGGCCATCTGCCTTTAAAGAGTTCTTTTCTCTTTTCTTTTTTTTTCCTTCTTCTTCTTCCTACTTTTTTTTGCCATATAAATATCTAAGCAGATGCTCACTGTAGGTCACCTCCAGGAGCAGGACAGTCATCTAATGATCAGAGACAAATATTCACATTTGCATCCTCACTTTATAAAAGTCTAAACTCTTCAGCCGGCTGGAGCCAGAGTTTCATCGGACGGTCGCCAAGCGACACAAGATCTAAACACTGCTAAACACAGACGGTCGTGTCGAGCCGATAGACTTAATCACCACTGTGTAACTCATTTGGCATTAGTTTGGATGTAATGGACGTTTGTTTACATATTACGTTACATGCTATATACATTATTAACCCTTTAACACCTAAGCCTCATAATGTCCCGCTTATTTTAACCTTAAAAGGACCAGAAAATGTCCTGTAACTAAGTGCTTTTGCCCTTTTTTTCATAATAACTTTCAATATCTGGCAGTTGTTTACAATAAACTGCATTTTAAAATATGGTTTTAACGTTTTGAAATTGAGGAAAAACACTGCAGTTGGAAATGGACCACAGATTTTGCATGTTCAACTTGAAATCTGAACAGTATGAAACATATTTACAATAACATTGTAGAGTCTTTGTCTCTCAGTGTGCAAAAACAAGACAAAAATGGAAACTACGTACAGATTTCTTCCACTTGTGCCAACGCGTCGTCAGCGATACGCTCTGTGTTTAAGGGTTAAAGCAGATGATGTCTTAAAACACACAAAGGGGATCCTTTATCATTATATTTTATTGGCAGGGATGTGTTAAAGTTAGTGGTCAAACTTCGACTTCCTGCTGTCTTTTTTTTTTTCTTTCTTCTTTTTTTAAACATGCCCCATAAACTGACTTGGCAGCGACGCTGATATTCTGCTGCTGGCTGTTTCCATCCCTCCATCACTTGGTCTGTCAGGCACCAGACACAGAGATGCAGGGAATCATGATGAGAAGCTTCAACACGTCACAGCCCTATTGACTATGTTGGCTCGTTGCTCTTTTACTTAACGTGGCTTTATGTTGTGTTTAATTACATTTAGGATCCAAGCGGGAGTGGCCGAGCTGTGCCAAGCTGTGGTTTTTCAGCCAATGCAGCCACAGAGGAGACGTCCTCTCTGGTTCAAACAGCATTACACAGCTAAATATCCTCACACTGACTCTGTGCATGCTCAAAGCCCTTCAATGCAATTAAGTTCTTTATTTATTAGACAGTGTTGGAAAGATGCCCTGATTAAAGAGCCTATACCTTAACAGTGTGCAACTTAAGTACATTCATAAATACAGTCAGTCCTGCACAGTTCATGTTCCTCCCTGTCCCGTCGCCTCTCTCTTCAGCCTCTCGGGGTTCTCCTTTTATTCTGCTCCCCCTGCAGGCTGTGCTGCACCACTGCAGGCTCTTTCATTAGTACCTGCGTAGCTCCAGTCACTGCATTGTGATCAGGACTGTTGAAGACAGTTTATCTCCTCCAGGGTGAGAGCTGGCCGTTTGTTGGCAGCCTTTTGGATCCCAGACACAGAGGGGACGTATCTGCAGAGGAAGTAGAGAGGAGGAGGAGGAGGAGGAGGAGGAGGACAGAGAAAGAGGAGGAAAGATACTTCATGTGGCATCAGTGAGGATAACATCACCACAGAGCCTGGACTTTTGCTGATTGATGCTGGCTGCCGAAAGAAAGAAAGAGGAAGGCGGTGGGCAACGGGAGGGGGGGAGATCAATGTGTGTCATGCTTTTGTTTCAGTAGCTCTCTGTGTGTGTGTGTGTGTGTGTGTGTGTGTGTGTGTGTGTGTCCTCTTCTGTATGTCTATGATGTCAGTGGTGGTCTCAGCCAGTTCCACTGAAGGTGGCGTTGCTGCTGATGTTTTGTCGCTGCATGCCGGCATCAGCTCTTCACAGAGCGCTGGATTGATAGAGAGAGAGGAGCAGAGGGGAATGGTTGCAGGAAGGCTGACAGCCTCAACTCTTGAGTGACAACGAGGAGTTGAGAAGCGAGTGGATCTGTGGCGGTGGAGACGAGCCGCTCACAAAAAAAGGCTTCTGAGAACTTTGTGCCTTGTCTGAAAGAGGAGAATCAGAGATGAGTGTGAGGCAGAGAGTGTGACAGGAGACACAGGCCCCAGGTCAAGTGTGAACCCAAGACATCACAGTCAGATCTTTGCTTCATTCTTGCCGTTTTCGAATAAACTAGTAGAAGGGGGAAGTAGGAGGACTTGGAGACATCTTGGCTCTATTGCAGTCTACTTTTTCCTTGTGCTGTTTTTTTTAAACCAATCTTCTCACAAAGAAGTTCAGAAAGTGTCCAAGCGTAGATGTGGGGCAACTTTTATGAAGCAGCAACAATCTCGTTGCAGCTGTTTCACTCTAAATATTTTACTTCCATCTTTCAAGCATTGGTAGAATTGTTTTATGTTAGTGTCAGTGTATTTGGTAAAAAAAATCCTATTTCTTTGTGCAATTAAGTAATGAATCAACATTGTGGACGCCGTCTGTGATCACATAAGTGAGGCAGGTCTTGTGGAATGGCTGAAAAGAATAGTGTTTTGCCAGCGTGACAGTTTCTGCTGCGAGCAGACATGTTCTAGTTTCAAACTGAATTTTACAGCTCGTGCTGTTCCAAAAACAGTCCACGGAACCAAAACAAGCAGAAAGTCCCTCTGCATATTTGCGAGCAGTCACAAAGACGTGCTGCTTCAAAATAAAAAAAAAGTATTCCTGCAGGCTGAAACTGCGCCTTTCAGGAAAAGTGAACCTATCAATGTTGTGTAGCTGTGGAGTCAGAAAAACTCAAGTGCTACACCTGTAGGATTAACAGTATCTATGTATATATATATATATATACATATGCAGTTTCATGTTGCGCCAAAATCCCATGTGGAACCTCGGCCTGTTGATAAAAGCCAAATATGCCAAAGGCAAAGGAATGAAGCTGTGACTTTGTCCACTGATGCTGTGATCCACACAATGAGCGGCGCCACTGCAGCAGATGAAGGAATCCACCTCTGCAGGTCTGATTCTAGCAGACACTGATACATGACATCTCACTGGGCAGCAACAGAATTCTTGATATTCACGTATTTGTTAAAACGTGTACGAATCGGAATATTGGACAGAATTGTGTTAATAACTGTGAGGAATGAACGTTCTGCCGGAGAGATGACTCGCATGCCAAACAATCTCTTGCTGTGACTTGGTCCACTCATACGTCTATTTTCTTCCGACTGCAGCATCATTTACAAATTATACACAATCTTCTATTGCAGAAGACCCGAAAGTAGCGATTGAGACCCTTAAACGCTTGAGGAAAATGCTTATAGACATCATAAATCTACTGGCAAGTAGGATCTTTTTGCACCCAGTCGCCCTCTGGTGGCTTCACTTTTCACACAGGTAGGCTATGTCCATGTTTGAAGTAGTCTACGGTCTCTACAGAGACACCGACACCTTGTGCAGGGAAAGAGGAAGACGTATAGTATTCAGTGGCACCAGGCTGCTGCTTCCTCCTCTTCATCGCACGTCTCTGTTTACCTCAGCTGTCCGACAGTTTGTGTTTGAGCCTTGTCGGACTTACTGCAGCGTGATATGACTGTCGTTGTCAGCAGCAGCGCACACACACACACACACACACACTTTCTCATTCCTCCCAAGTTTGTTTACTTGCCCCCCGACGGGATGTGGTCTGCATTTGCGGTACATTTGTTTGTGTGCATGTGCTTTTTTTTGCAAGCAGGTTTTAGTAGATGTGTATTTGCCTTTGTGTCTGTGTGTGTGTGTGTGTGTGTGTGTGTGTGTGTGTGTGTGTGTGTGTGTGCGTGTTTTCCCTATGACTATATGGCCCTCTTTTTTGGGGTTTTACGCTTTTACGACTTCTCATCATGGAGAAAGTCGCTGAAAGAAACCACAACAGATACAGACTTCTGCGAGGCGGTGCCTTCAAAGTAGGCAAATAAAACAGAAGAAAGGGCGGGATGAAAATGTTTTTAATTGAGAGTGGTGTGTGAGGTAAATGAGCGGAAAAAAGGATCATTTCATCATGAGGAAGTTTTTATAGGGGGAATTCCTTGGGAAATGTAAGATGGCAAGAAGCCGTGACTATTTACAGAAATGTTGTTTGTGGAAAAAACACCACGATGTGAGCGTCCTGTCACATATTTCACGGACAGGAAAAGCATTTTAATCTGAACTTTATTTTTGATTTTTTCTTCCAATTGTCCCCCGCAAAAAATGAATTCTGCTCAGTTATTCTTTACCAAGCAATACCACAAAGAGTTTCAAGCTGCAGTCAGTTTCCTTATATGGGTGGGTTTAGATTTCCTTTTCCTCCCAGAATCTCATTTCAGTAGGAAGAAAGATGTCCCCACATGGCTGTCATATGGAAATCAAATGCACCTTCCACACACTTGGGAGCACTGCAGCCCTTTAAGTTCAGGTTCAGTCTGTTCCTTAAAAAGTGGAGTGTGTGAATGGAAAGAAAACACCCTTTTCTTGGGTTGAGGGAAGTATCTTTCCCTTTAGCTTCTTCAGTTTTTACACTTTTTGTACACACGCAGAGACACACGCACAAAAAAACCCTCAATTTACAGTAAGTCTGCTGTAATGGGGCCAAATGTGATTCACATCTTCCACGGCAGCTGTCGAGACCAGTCTGTCGTCTCGCAGACTAAGCGCTGCGTGTCGTTTGGCTCATGGGCTCAAATGAAAGACAAAGCGGCTGATAAGAGGTTTTAGGTGACACAGTGCGTACGAGATTAGCCGCCACGCTGCTTTCCCAGTTTGACAAACATGGTTGGGAAAGTGAGCCCACCTGTTATAGGGAGATCTTCATCAGATCATCAGGTTGTCATTAAAAGATTTTAATCGGCATTGTGGTCAAAACATTCCTTTTCGTTTTTTGTATTTTATATCTGAGTTCTTAAAACAGCTCAGAAAATAAAGTCTTGCTGTTTTCATTTCATGTCAGGATTATTGAGTGTCTTTTACGCATCATTATTGCTTCTGATATGGTATGTAAGTATATTAAAGTGGAACCTTTTGCAGGCATGGCTAATATAACAGTTATGTTATGCCAACATTCAAGTGGAATTGAACTGTTACAGTAAATACAGTCCGAACAAATGTGATGTGTAACATGAAACATCCCTAAATCAAACATGTACTTTACATGTAATGATATGAACACCAGAAAGCACTGTTAGGCCATGTGTCTTGAGATGTAAATGGCTGTCACCGCATCCGAACCAGCTTTTTGACTCGAGCAGTCTGACTTTATATTATCCGTTGCATCATATCACTCACACAAAGAACTGATAGTTGCTCATTTTGGTGCACTGTGAACACAGGTCATTTTTAGTGTCGGGTTATAATCGAACACATCACGTCTCTGTCGCTGTCTCTCAGACACACACACACACACACTGACAGTGCATCTGTTTCTCTCTTTGCAGATTTACACAGACTGGGCCAATCACTACCTGGCCAAGTCTGGCTGTCCACGCCTCATCAAGGACCTGAGCCAGGACATCACCGATGGAGTCCTGCTGGCACAGATCATCCAGATCATAGGTAGGTACACACACACACACAGAGGACAGAACCAAATTCATGATGTGCAGATTAATTATTAGCAGTATTAAAAAAGTTGATTTCTATATTTAGAAACCCCCCCTTGCTCTCTGCTGTGTATTCCTTGTTGTGGTGAGTGAGAGGGAATCTGCACCTCAGTCTGATATTTGGGCCAAATCACAGCAGCTAGTCCTTGTTATGGGTGCTGGGCGGGAGCGCTGCCTGCTATAGAGATCTATGACTCTGCCGCCCTGGGGTACAGAAGTGTGAGTCTCCCAAAAGAGCACAGAGAGTCTTTATTTCTTCTTCTTCTTCTCTATCTGTCTTTTATTTCACCCTCCTCCGCCTCCTCTCTTGTGCCCTGCTTCTCTTTGTGCCTCCATTTTTGTCCTCAACTCATATTTTTTTAGGTCTCTCTCTCTCTCTCTCTCTCCCTTGCTCTCTTTGTCTTTTACACCTCACGTCATTGATTTCTAGCTCCGGACGCATCAGAGCAACCAAGTGACACATGACTGAGCAACAAATTACAACGACGCAGAAAGTGTGTTAGGAGTTCCACTCGAACATCTGTAATCACAGTCCAGCCTCAGTCACACTGTGGAATTGCAGGATTTTATTCAACTTTTTATTAAAATGATTTGTAGTTTACATTTGAAATATGTAATATATCCCCAGTAGAACATAAGGGTGTTAGAATGTAGTATTAGAATAAAAAATGTAGGGGAAAAAAGCAGATATGTATAAATAAAAAACATAAAAATACAAAATATTCTACTAGAGTATAAAATATTGTGTAGAGTGGATCATTTTAAAAAAAAGTCTTAAAAAGTTTTGGATTTAACTTGCCGATGGATGGATGGATGGATGGATGGATGGATAAATGGATAGATAGATAGTTTAACATTTAAGATTGTTTAACATCTACATGCATATACATTTTAACCCTTGGTGTTGCACCCATGGTAAATTGCCATGACGATAATGCACAACTCCTTATATGGACATCCTGGGGGGGTGTGTTTATAGGTCACTCTTTAAATATCCTTTTTTTTCCTCCGTCAGAAGTCCCAAAATAGACTGCTTTTGTTTTTTGTGTTCATAAAAACGAGCCAAGTGAACTGTGACACTTTTTCCCAATTTCGCAAATTCAGTCTGATTTTAAACATTTTGAGTACTTTCTGCGCGGGTGTGTTTATATAGTTGGTGAAAATGAAAGACATCAGATTGCCTAGGTTGTGCTGAAAAAAAGGAAGTAAGTTTTAACATAGACATGGAAAAAAGCAGCAAAATGCTCTGTGTTTCTCAGGGTTAGGTAATTTAACATTCACCCCTCCCCTCCTTAAGACTCACCTGTGTTGTATTCTTTTGTCTTTTGTCTTTCCTCTTCTCTTTGTATCATTCTGCATCACTGTGTAGAACATTTTTCTTTTTGGGAATTACTATCTCCTCTCCAACTCACTCAACATCTCTCCTTCTTTGCTCCCTCTCTCTCTCTCTCTCTCGCTCCCTCTCTCTCTCTCTCTCGCTGAAACTTTACCCTCCCTTCTCGCCCAAACAGACAATGAGGCCAAGCAGGCCTGTCAGTAATTCTCCAGCGGCAGCTGACGAATTAGGCAGCTTTCCTTCCCAGACCTCTCCTGCGTCGCTCTGCACCTCGGCATTACACAGCCACACACCGCTGACACATTCATGCACATGCTCGCACACAAACACACGCGCACACACACGCACACACACACCAGCGCTGATGCTTTTTGCAACAGAGGTTTCCTCGTGGATTAGTGTACGTAAACGAACGGGGTTGGAATTTTGGATGTGAAAGTTGAGCATGTGACAACAGCAGACAATCTAACTGCATTTACTTTCTCGTACAGCAAATGAGAAGGTGGAGGACATCAATGGCAGCCCGAGGAGCCAGTCACAAATGGTGAGTGTTCAGTTTCATCCACTCTTGTAGGGAGCATGGTATGTTTGTAAAGGAATAATTACTTGAAGTGTGAGGTGCTGACTTTTACTGCCGAGCTGTAAGTTTCACTGTTGTATTTTTGTCGAGTCAACCAACGGAGACGCACTAAAATAAACCTTTAGAAATGAATGAATTATCCTTTATTACAGATGGAGATCACACTGCACTACATTATTACAGAGCTCAGGTGATGCACAGCAGCGCCACTTCGTCTCTAAGAACGATGGTGGGCTTGCTCGTCTGTCATGTTTACTTTTTTGCGACAGCTATAGCAACTATTCATTTTTCAGATTAGGGTTTTACACGAATAAATGCATGAAAGGTCCATAAAATAACAATTCATTGATAAATGTTTCATGGGCACTGCAGAGTCCCTGCAGAGTCCCTCATCTTCTTAAATATTTCACACACACACACACACATATGTGTATATATAACTTACTTTTTTCCTCTTTTCAGTTTGTATGCCCTGACCAAACAATAATGCTTTAATGCACTAAGAAGCTCCTTTGAACGTGATATCTCGCACATGTTTTGGATATAATGAATATTTGCTGCGATGTTTGAATGGAGGACATTATCATTATTATTTATTTTATTTTTTAAGTGTTAACTGTCACTTTGACGCTTTCACTGTTGATATTAGACCCCTGCCTTAAAGCAGCCAATTGTGATTAAAGCCACTCAAACCAGAAGCATCTCCGCTTCAATGGTGTGACCACACTGCCACTCGAGCAAAGAGCCTTGAAAACATCAAACCCTGACATACTTGATGTACTGTCTTTTTCAATAATCTGAATTTCTGGCTGCCATGTGCCATGAGTGATGCTGGCGGTGTCGTTAATGAGACGACGGCTCATACAACTGCTGATTGTCGTCAATCTGAGATAATTACCCCTCACTTTAAGTGGAGTTGACTAAGTGTTTATGCAGTGTCGGTTTGCCCTGGCATCTGCCATTAAAAGTGACTAAAGCTGTTTGGCTGTTGTGGCGTGTTTTCATTGTAAGACACGGTGGGTGAGGAGTGTGTGATGTTGTGTATAAGTCGTTGTGACTCTTTGAGAAAACATTCATTAGAAACTGTTTTATTTATTGCAATCGGGGGTGTCAAATTATCGCGTTTAATTGCGAGGAATTCATCGCAGTCATATTTAGCGCGTTATGTTTTTCAATCGCGTTAATCTAATTTATATGAATAAAGGTGTCTGTGTAAGAAGGAGTTTGCTTACCACCGAAGCTCAAGTTTAGCCTAGCACGTCAATGCAAAGCACCCAGTCGCGAGTGCAGCCACAGCTAACGTTAGCAACTTAGCGAGCCGTAGCAAAGCTCTTCGCCAAACTAAACTGGAGACCTGATGTTTTATTTTGAATTTGTATTTTCTAATTATTTGGACTTTGACAAAAGAACACAGCGGGAATGTAAGTGGCTAAAACAAATGACTTCATAAAGCCACTTTTTTTTTTTGTTATATATCAATCTTTTCATCTGCCACAATAATGTAATAATGAATTTAAATGAAAATACCTCACGTTTTTTTAAGTCATTTTTAGGTGCGATTAAAAAAGAGATTAATTAGACTAATTAATTACAGATCATAATTAATTAATCGCTCAATTTTTTCTTTTTTTTTACACTCTTGACAGCACTAAATGCAGTATTTTGTTTTTCGTCCATATGCACATATCCCTCAACAGGTTAGTGTAACGGTTGTGATGTGCAATTCACAGCTGGGTTCACACGGTCAAGTCAATTTCAGCTGTTTTGTTGTTTTGTGAGTCCAGCTGTAGTGTAAGCAGGCGGTGCACTCTCTTAGAAAAACAACATTAAAGGACCAGGAAGGGAGATAATGTAAAGGTCATGTGGACTCTAATGTCATTGTGTGGGCTCAGTGTGTCACCACCACTTCTGGGAAGATAAACATCTGCAGACGTATTTTTCTTGGCACGTAAAAGTGATTGTGGTCCCGGCTTGAAACAGCTGAGTCCAGACTGACGCACCAATTACTGGGGCGAGCTGCTGCAGCACTGCAGGCATGTGGCTCAAGATGCCAGCAACGAGTGTGTGTGTGTGTGTGTGTGTGTGTGTGTGTGTGTGTGTGTGTGTGTCTGAGTGTGTGTGCAGTTCTCTCTTTGTCTCAGTCACTTACTAAGCCCATTGATCCACCACCTGCTCAGACCACAGAGGGTCTGGCCAGCTTCAGAAAATTAAGTTTGAGGAAGCACGCTTGCTTACAGTGTGGGGGCGTCTAGGGAAAGAATCATATTACGCGCCCAAACACCCACAACATCCATTGTGTAGCCACACTGTGGCAAGTTAAATATTTGGTGGTTATATTAACCTGGAAGAAATGTTCATATCACAGAGGGCGTGTCACAATATTTGATATATTTGTCACTTTTTTTTTGACTTTTTAGAATGAACACAAGCACATAAAACCCCACAATTCCACGTGCTGTCAGTCACTGCTGTTGATGGAGCATGACAGTTATCAAAACTGCCCAGTCCTGGATTTACTTTTCTGACCTTGTGGCTCCATACTGGCAATTTCATTTATCCCATGAGCATGTGCATCTATATCAATGTGGGACCTGGGTTATTTACTGACAACCTTTACTTCATCCCGAGGAAAACTGAAGAACTTTTGGCTGCATCGGGACAACATGAGCCGTGAAAGTTGGAGACCGGCCACAGGCCACGTAGCACCTGTAGCTTCAACACCTCGGCCAGAAACATCACGGTAGCAGCAGCTGTCAGTGGAGGAGCAGATGACTCTGATTTACGTCGTCTGCACTGATTCTTCCCATTGGGACTTGAAATGATGAGCCTGGTGTCAGAAGCCAGTTTTTTTTTTGTTAACTGCTGGTCTGGTTAGTGGACTGAGGCCAGCTGAGCAGCTGCTAGATCCTGCACAGCACCAGCATCTGCAGCATCTGCAGCATCTGCAAACCTCCCAGCTAATCATACACACTTTTTCTCTTAACTGGCCACCGCAATGCGATTGATCCACAAATCACTTAAAGACAATCATTTCCTGTAGAACTTATCAGACTGAAAAACTTGGCCGATGTGTCTGTCGTGTAAAGGCCAAGAAAGCTGTGCAAGGAATTCTCACATAACAGCCGATACAAGCTGTTGTGGCAGATCATATCAAGCTAAATTCTTATGTTTCTCTTAACTTTTCAAACCCCGAAAGGTGGTCACCTCATGAAACTGGCTACAGGAAAGTATTTTTTTTAAAAGTATGAGGCTGAGAGGTCTCACCTCTGTCTGCCCCAATGACTCATGGGAGAGCATGTTTAAGAGCAGTGTGAATAACCCCCTACGTCCCACGTCATTCTCCTCTGCTTCCTCTGATTTCGAAGCATCAGTCTTGTATGAAGCACCTAAAAGAGATACTTGAGTAAACCAGAAAATTACTTTTTATAATATTACTTTACTGTAATTGAGTATCAAAGGTTATTTGTCTGATGTAAAATGTACTTTAGTCTTTAAAAATCTATTCAGTGCTAAGGAGAGTTGTCGTTCAACTGGAAGGTTGTGGGTTCAATTCCTGGCTCTGCTAGTCTATAATGTGTCCTTGAGCAAGACACTAGAAAAGCACTATATAAATACAGACCATTTCCAACTGTTCTTCTTCTGATTTTATTTGGTAGTAACGAGTAACTAAGATAGTTAGAGGACTAAATGTGGTGGAGTACAAGTACAAGTTGCTAGAAATATAAATAACAAAGTAAAGTACAGATACGTGAATTTTGTACTCAAGTACAGTAACAAAGTGTTTGTACTTTGTTACATTACAACACTGGGAAGGATCAATGTGTAGAGTCTGACATTTGAACTCATTGCTGCTGCATTGTACAGTAAAAGCCTGCATGTGTAGCATACACACATGGATATAAGTACATGTTTTCTTAGACTCCAAAGTAATCGTGTGTAGTAATGTGCGGTTAACTAACAGTTTGTTGTTTCCTTTCTCAGATCCTCTAAATCCCTTGTCTTGTTGCAGTTTTCTCACAGTTTGTCTTAAGGTTCACTAAAAACAAGAAAATCACTATAACAAAATGTCAGAGCTCCACTGGAGCCATATTGCACAGTAGCCTCTTGCACTAATGAAACAAAAGGGTTTTTTTGAAGGCAAAATGAAACATAAATAAATGCAAATTGTGTTGTTGTCTGTGGTCAGACCGGTCAAAACGTCCTGGTTTGAGACGGTTTTGGTTGGATGCATTTGTATAGGAAACAGAATAATTGCTGGGAACTTTGTTTATGGACTTTGGGGTGGGTTTCGAATACGGAGCTGTTCCCCAACCACATATTTGGTCCGAGAAGGAATCGTCAGAGACCACTGTGAAAGCCAGTGAAGATGCTGAGAATGAGGAGTGACAGAAGCGTGGCACGAGAGGCTTTCAACACTGTGTAGCTCAGTGTCTGTCTCTGTATCTTTCCACTGTTTTCATGTGCTTTTCCTTTCACTGCTTCTCAGCTTTGTAGCGATATATAGAAGCAGAGTTATAAAAATGTACAACACACAAATGTGATTCAGTGTCTCGAGGGCGATGTGAGGCAGCTTTGGTGGATTCAATTTGTCAGAGGAGCGGGAGTGTGACATAACCGCCAAAAAAATGTTCGCTTCAGTTTAGACCGTTTGTGATTACTTGCATATTTACAACACATGAATTTGACTTTGCTATGGTGTTTTGGTTAGAAGTCATTACGACGTAAAACTCTAAATGCTAACAGTGAGTTGAGACCCACAGTTAGAGTTTGTGTGAATCTTTAAACACCTCATTCATTTCTCGTTGTAATCCCTCCTTCATGTCAAACCTCACACTCTGTGACACTGCAGTGTCTCTCAGACATCTAAAGAAATGAGATCCATCCATCTTCTACTGCCGTTATATCAGTGCGTAGACTGACTTTTAAATCAAATGAAGGAATGTTTATTTCATTTCCCTAATTCGTGCACAGATGTACGAGCGGCAGGCAACAGACAGGGAAAGAAAGCCGCTCAGCAGAAATATCAAAGCCTCACAACACACATCCTCTTCCTTATACACAAAAGGCAAACCACGTAGCACTTGTCTGCAATATGGATAACGGTGTAGTTTCTCTGTCAGACTGTGCGCACGTGTGTCTGTTTGGCTTCTGACAACCTCATCGGAGGATGTCAGGGAAAACAAACTGTTCATTGTTAATACAAAGATGCTGAGATCACTTTGGCAGAGGATTGTGTTGCAGGGGCGATTGCGATCGAACAAATAACTACTTTAAATATCAACTACTTCAAGTAGCTTTTCATTTGTGAAGCTTTGAAGTTTCACAACCGTAGCGTTGAAGCTGAAGCTCTTGGCAAGAAACTGTGTTTGATACTACACATTTAAGCTTCTGAATCCAAAAATTAACTCCAATACTGTGAGCTTTGTGTGTTTAAATGCCTGTGCATAGTCAGTTATTGTAGACAGTTTAATATTTTGGTCTTAGGAGCATGTCTGGAATCGGTGCGCTGCCTTTGTGGCCTAATTGAGTATAGGGTTTCTTAGAGACTATAAAAGACCACTCGTCTCATCTGGGCTCCATCTGTTGGCTGCCTGCACACGAAGCCTCACAAGAGGACAGAATAGCATGAGCCACTCAGTGGTGTCATCTTCACCAGCCTGGCGCATCATCATCATCATCAGCACAGCTCGCTGTTGATCTCCACTTCTAATTAAGCATGTTTCTAATTTGACTCCCTGGCCCGGGTCCCTCAAAGGCCAAACCAACTGGCATCTGTGTGACACTATTCCTCATGTCATTGATTCTGGCTGTCAGTCCATTTGCCTATTATGAGACTCGGTTGGTCTAGAAACACACCGACAACTGGATGATAGGAGCTCTGGGCTTCTGAAACAGCCCTGATGTCATTGTGCATGCCCAGTGTTTGGCAGAGAATATAGGCTAAAGAGGGCAAAGGCAGATGGGCAACGTGGACGGCTGAAACGAAAGCTATTCAAAGTCAGAGTATAGAATTCAGTCAACCCCTCTTCTTTTTTGCAGTTTGTATGTCTCAGTGGTAAACAATTCAAGGAAATAACAGCCACAAAATACACATTTCAGCTTTTAATTCAGTCAAAAACATCGATTGCCCTGAATGAAATCAGTCGTATCCTTTATTTTTTTTTGGCGCAACTGTTTCTGTCGTCTTGTTTTGGGCCAAAACACATTTGCCTTGTTTTCAACACGGCATATTGTCGAAAAGCATGAAGTCCAGTGAAATTCGTGTCGAAAGAAGTTCATGGTGAATCATGTGGGAGGTCTACAGCCAGCTCCAAGGGAGTCGAACTGTAATCCACTTTTCAATGTATGGCTGCTCAATTGCCTCAGCAGCTGTTGTAGTAAAACTCACTCCCACAATGTGTGAACATTAATCCCTTCATTCTCTGACTCTTGTGAATCCTCTTCCTAGTCCCTTTTCCCCCCACTTTATTTATTTTGTGTTGTGGAACACAGGTTGACCTTCTAATGTGTTTAGTGCCATAAACAGAACCTTATTACAATATAGCTGTTAATCACTCATTATAAATGAATGGCATCGGCAGATGCTGTGCCGCCTTGTTAAACTGGCACTGTGAAGGACTGTTTACCTTCGATCAAGCTCCGGGTTTGTTTGACTGCTGAACACCGGGCTACAGCCGCTCTTCATTTCTGCGAATGTCCCTTTATTAAGTGTGCATGTTGCAATTGGGGAGCAATAAAACACCAAACAATCAAGTCGTTCCGCTGTTTCCCTCCGTCCATAGCTGCTGTGAACAGGGAATGTGTCCCTTTGTTTCTGTTAAACACACACATCAGAGATCAGAAACCTCCTTCATTTCTTATCTTCTCCATCCTCCGTTGCTCTTCCTGCTATTTCATTCACTCGCTCTTTACTCTAACCAGCACACTGCCCCTCACACTGTTACAGTAGCTTCCCATCTCCCTGCCCTCAGTGAACTCAAGCCAGCTGGATCCTCCCCCAGCCAACCATTGCAAGCGCCATGGCTGCAAGTGATCACTGAACATCACTCTCATTCCTCACCGTCTGAACAATAAGGTCCTTGTAGTCTGCTCGACAACTATGTTTTGTTTGTTCAAAAAGTCAAAGTTTGTGGCTTTGGTGAAGATTTCTTTTTCACACATTCTCCCATAAATGCAGTGAATTCTGTACCGAGAAGTCAAAACGGAACTCTTCAGCTTCTGTCGACTGTGCAGAGTTAAACAAAAGCAAACTCACAAAAGGATATGAAGAATGACCTACAAGTCCACTGTCCACTGATTACATCCGTCCCACTGTAAAAGAGAGTTACTACTTGTTTCATAAACTACATTTACTTGTAAATGTCACAACTTATGTGGCTGAACAATGAATTCAATCATTACAATTTGAAATAAAGCCATTAGCAAATCACAATAAAGACACAAGTAAAGCTGGTCTTACTTGAGTTGAGTATTTAGCGCGTCATCGATCACACCAAATAACGATTTGATTTCGATTTTGGAAAATATCATTCATTTATATTCGTGAAAGCATTCTTATTTTTTCCACACCTGCCTAACGTATTTGCACATTACTGTATCCAATGTTATCCAAATTGTTCAGCCCTATAATATTGCTTTGCATGCTCAAATGGCCGAGCTGTTGTTTGTCCTAAAGGACCACAAAGAGGTTTAGCACAGGTGAAATAGAAGAGAACCAACAACAGGTCACTGATATGACTGTTTAGTGGCACAACATGTGGGAGGAGAGGAATGTAAATGAGCTGCCAAGCCTGATTTATGACCACAGACTGACCACTGCAGCAGAGGAAACTGTATCTGATGTTTAACATCTGGGAAAAGCTGGTGTAAAATCCGCAGCACAGTTTTATTGGACACCCAGGAGAGAGCGAAAGTATGGCCATTTTATTTTATGTCACCAGGAAATCCCAGTGAGATAAAAAAAAACGAACTGCCACAAGTGGGACCCCGTCAAAATAGCAGACATAACTCTTCACATAAGTACAATATATGATACACAACAGTGAACGCCACATACTCTACACAATGTGCAATAATCCACCAAACTCAAAGAAAAACAACCCTGGGTCTGTCACGTCATTGTTTATGACACTGCTGAATTTCCGAATTGTGAGTTATGTATCTGGTTCTCGATCATTCTGTGGGTTTTTTTTCAACATTTAACTTGCAAAATAGGAAACGCTGTGTCAAAACGTGTGGTATACGAGCTGAGCCACGGCAGTGATTTAAAGAGGACTGCAGCGCGTTCGAAAGATGCTTATGGTGCGCCGTAGCGCTGTGTTCAACACCATAACACAAGATCATTTTCCAGACAGTTTTACCCCCTGCTTCATTTTCCCCACTTTTAATGGCTCATAGTAGGTTCACTCAGGTATGTTACGACTGAGGCAGCTCATCATACTTTCGCGGTACTCCCTTTATCACAGTTAGTTTTATTGAGCTGGACCATGAGCCCACTTAACAATTCCCTGAAGTAGCCCTCACATAGCAATGGGTGCTCATTTGTAGCTTTAAAAAAAACTGTGTCTTATTTGTTTTACTATGGGTTAGCAGGACAACAATGTTCACCATCCGCTGCAGGGCTGTGCAGATATCTGTCACCTTGCACCATAGATGGTCTCCAGGTTATGCAAACAGATGCCTTAAGAGTCAGCAGCTTAACCTCACTGACCTTTTGGTGGAGACGGCCTCAGACAGGTTTGACAGCCTAATGCTCTTCACAATGTCGGGGATGGTCAGTAACAGGCCTGGTATGATGTTTTCGTGACAGACAGACACAAGTCAGACGAGTCGGGACTGGATTCCGACTCGTGTTTGCTTAAAAAACAAAAGAAAATGCTTGTGTTCAATCTCAGCTACTTAAATAAATGCTCACGTCAACATCGTTTCATCTTTCAACACTTTTGATATGTACATTTTGTTGTTGTCATTCTAAGCCCCTCCCTCTGAGCTCAGATCAGTCACCTTCATGGGCATACGTCTTTGAGATGTGGGCAGCAAAGCATAGGTCACTCACGGGGCGTTGGTGACCTATGCTTTGCTTTGACTTTGGTTGCATAGGGGTTACGGTTAGGGATTTATATGACCAAACGGAATTTTGGTGGTGATCCATTTGCAATTGGATTCAGTAGAATCTTACGACTAGAATGTTTTTGTTGCAGTGTAAGATGCAGTGGTTTTGGACAATGATACATACAAGGAACTTCATTTTCTACCTGTAATTAATGGACTGTACTCATTTCAACATCTCTTTAACATCTCTTTTATTCATATATTGTTGTTTTTGTACAGAGATGAACTCTACGTGATCCAGTTGGTCACTGTTGTCCATGAAACATTTTTTTTTTTACTCTTCACCCTCTTTATTTCTCTCTCTCTGCTGCACCCTCACACAGCCTCCACTCATGTGGACACATGCACACCCTGTGTGTGTGCAGCAGACGCATGAAGCCACATGGAAGCCCTCCAAGTCATTTGATGCCGTAAACATCTTAAACTCGACCGCCATATATAATCGAGACGTCCACGGATATAGGCTTGCGTTGCCATGCAGATCCTGCTTGTGACATGTGTTTATGTTCTGACTGTGCTGATGTAGTTCCTGTGAGAAACAGTTATGTCACAGGCTGTAAAAATCCTTGAAGAAAAATGTTTTAATTTATGTGCAACAAGCTGGGCTTTGATGTGATAAACATCAACTTACACCAACTTTTTTTCATCTCTGAAGGCCTGGCTACTTAAACTGAATCTAATTGGGGATGATTTTTTTTAGTTACAGAAGAGTTCAGGGCATAATACTGAATGTGCACTTTGTTGAATCTGCGGGAATGAGGTTAAGCCTGTGGGTCAAACTCGTGATCTCTTTAAAAATGAGCAAAACAGCTCAAGCATTTTAGATAAGAAGGGAGATAAGGGAGTTTAGGGGGATTGCCAGCAGTGATGTTTCGATACCACTTTTTTTTCTGGCTGTCGCTGATACAGATGACAGCCTTGAGTATCTCCCGCTATCAATCCGATACAGTCTTTTTACAAGATTACACACGTTTGTTTTGCCCTTTTGACTTGTTTATTTTAAAATAAGTCAACAATAGGGCTGCAGGAAAGAAGTGGGCTGGGGGCACTAGGACCATTTCTCCCATTGAATACACCAACTGCTTTATTGTGTTTTATCTTTATGTGTGGTTTGCAGTGCAAACATGCTAATATTGTTACTAATAAGTCATGTTTGCTCACATATCGATATCCAATCTAGTTATATTGAGCATTAGAGAATGGAATCAGCTCGCCCCCACTTGTTATTGTGAGTAATAACGGCATCAAACAGTTCCCCTGGTCATTGTCTGATGAGAAAAACAATTTCTCTTCTTTAGGTTTTGGCACGATGCATAATTAGACAGGATCCTTTAACCTGCTGCCTCCCCTCTGCCTATCAGCCGATCTTCAGCTCTGCCCATTTGATCTGTTTTGAGTCCTCATCTGTCAGCCGCTGCCCTGTTTTTGAAACAGTGAGAGCGACAGGACAGGGTGAGAGAGGACTCAATGGGCTGTTACAGATGAGACCAGTGGAGGCACAAGTGTCAGGCCTCCAGTGGGAAGTGTGGCACAGACGAAAGCATTGATGGAGTGAGAGAAGAGCAGCGTGATGCTTTGACATTCTGACAGTGCAGTCAAGTACTGTAAGCTGCCACGTCCTTCAGCAGATGAAAGCAGAAGAATTTGGCGTTTCCTGCGTGTAAACATTACATTTTTTCCAAGCAGCTCTACTCAGCAGCAGTGATCAATAAAAGACATTCGGGCTGTAAGAAAGCATCCCAGTCATGTCGTGTGAGAAGCTCTGTCTCATTAGGTTTCAAAGTGCTGTGAAAAATTAATAGATGCAGAATAGTTTGCTTTTATCTGCTTGACATTCTGTCACATGGAAGAAAAAAAGCAAACTTTGACACAGTGGTGTCAGTACAGCAAATCCAAATCAGTTTTTATTTTTATTAGCTTTAGTTCGAGTCTCACTTTTAATCAGACTTCACAGTTCCTCATTGTTGACGCAGGTTCCAATCGACAAGATGAGATTTTAGTTCTGTTTTCATGTGGGTGTGAAAAAGATGAATAATAAGTGACAGCTTTCAGAGAATAAGCACGGGATTCTAAGTGAAACAACTTGGAAAAGAAAAAACTAGAAGTCAACTGAGTCATCCCATGCGTGGCTTGAGTCATCAGCGTTTTTAAAACCTGACTTATGGATTTGCATTTTCCAGTGAATATACCATTTGGACGGAAACCCTTTAATTATTGAGCTGTTCCCATGTGCTGTGAAGCGCTAACGCCTGCTTTTCCAGTCCCGTCTTAATGGAGGTTTGTTTTCTATCCCGCAGGAAGTGGTAATTGAGGTGTTGGCCCATTTGTATTTGACAGTTGCATCTAAGGGATAACACTTTCCAATCTCAGTCATCGTACATTAGTCACTTGATACTGTTAAAAATTGGCCCAACACTACCGAAGACTTGTGAACACATTACGCTGCAAACGTGCAGATGTAGCTGATGTCTCGTGTTGGTGACTCACCGTGTCTCACTGGAGTGGAAAGAGTAAATAAATGTACTCTTATAACCAGGAGTACCCTCACTTAGACGCTCCTCTGAGTTAAGTCAGACAAAAAAGCTGAGTCATTTGCCACAAAGAATACCAGTGAACTGGAATTAACTTTCCATTTGAAGAGGGACAAATTTAAAGATATATAAATGGCAAAAGACAAACTGGCAACTTTATAGTCTTGCCATGTGAACCATTTGCTAGTTGAGCTGCAACCAATTATTCCCAAAACCACTGTATGTATAGTGTCTGTCTGAGTGAGTGGAATTTGTTGTTGAAAATAATGATGAAGGTAATCGTCCACATGAGACCGAAACACTAATGGCAGCATATACTTAATAATGAAACCCACAATGACAGTTTCCCCTCGTTACTTTGCCAGCCATTGGTTGTACCATAAATTCCTAGGTTGCGAAATGCAAACATCCATCTTCTACCACTTTATTTTCCAGGAGGGTTGTTTGTACCCAAATGTTGAAATGCACCTTGTATTGTAAGTCGCTTTGGATGACAGCGTCTGCTAAATGACATGTAATGTTGTGGGAGGTGCTGTGCCAATCTCAGCTGTCATAGGGCAATAGACAGGGTCACAGACTGGACAGTTCGCCAGTCCATAGCAGGGCCACATATAGAGGCAAACAACCATTCACTCTCACACCGACAGGTCAATTCAAAGTGTCCAACTTACCTAATCCCCATATTTTCTCCCGGCTTCCTCCCACAGTCTGAAAACATGCAGTACACACACATGGGGAGAATATGCAAACTCCATACACACCAAAAAAAAACTTCTCACCCATTTATGAATAACGTCTTCAAACCATATGCAGTCACTTTTCTGCAGTGAGTCTGTGTGCATGAAGAAATATTAAACACCTTTTGTACAATTACCATTAGGTTCAGGACCCACTGGTCCAAAAAAGTGTGCACCTCAATACGTCTGATAAGCACCTAAACAGCAGTGGATGTTTTCCAAGCTCTAAATATCCCTTTATTAAGTACTGTAAGCATTTGCAAACACTTTGCATGTCTTTGCAGGCATGCTGCATGGTCACAAGCAGCAGATGGCCAACGATAAACAAGGTGATATGTTCCTACAAAGGACAAAACATAGATTACTGTATTCCAGCCAACCTCTGTTACTGTACATAGCCAGAATTCCCCTATAACAGATTTGTTTCCTCGTACATGTGAATTCAAACGTTATCCTCGTCATCTTTTACAGTCCGGTCTGTGCCTCTTAAAAAATGACTACGTGTTTCCAGGGGAGTGTGGTTTTGTACGCAGCAAGCCTTTTCTCACACCAGCCGTATAGCACGCGCTGTTCTCCGCTCAGCTGTCTGTGTTTTGTTTGAATGTGATGTGTTGATTTGCAGTGTGGCTCTCTAAATGGAACATTGTTTAATTGGAAGTGATTATTTCAGAAGAAACAGCTCCCCCCCCCTCATTATTCTTCCATGCTCAGTGGCAGATTGTCTTACCGCAGCGTATGTCGCTCATGTGCCGCCCTCCTGTCACTCCTCAACATGTTGCATCCTTTTCCCCTGCCTCCTTAAGTGCTTCATGACTGGGGTGAAGTGCTCGTCATCAAAAATGCCCTTGCCCAAATTGCCTTTAATGGCTTATGTGGATCTGTCTGATGCCAGCCGGCATTGGAAAATTAAATCACGCCGGCTTCTCGGGAAACTGTTGCGCGATGCCACAAAGCCAAACCACCCACCAAACCAGCAGTTAAACATCACCAGAACCCTGTGGAACACTAATGGCCTGTCCATCATCAACGCCTTCAATCATCGTTCCACATGTTTGCATCATTTTAAAGTTAAGCAAACAGCGGTTTCGTCTAAAAGCCTTAGACTTTCTGCTTGGATCGCCATTTGTAGGCTTAGAGAAAGAAGGCGGCAGTTTCATCACAAAAAAAAAACGACACACAGAAATCTGTCTCCAACTAGGGATATTTTTTTTTACGATTATATGCTTTCAGCATTTCATGTCATCATCCCACTCGGTCTTAATTAATACATTCGCAGATGCTGCGCTGCACATGTCTCTCCACATACAAACCTCCGAGACTGTGCATGTGGTATATTCAGAGGAGCGAGCAGCCAGGCCCACATGTGTCAGTCTGTGTGTAGCATGTGGGAAGAAAATATGGCGGCCCACATGTTAGAGGGTCTGCTGACTGCTGGCGGAAATATGTTTGGTTGCTGGGAAATGAGAAGAGGAGGTGAGTGGTGTCAGGCAGATGGTGCGAGGCTTCATATGTGACTTCAAGGTCTCTGGTAATGCAGCGTGTGTTGACATTTCAGTCTGTGGAGAGAGAGAGAGAGAGAGAGAGAGAGAGAGAATGAATGGGAGGAAGTTTATGATGTGCCCTTGAGCAACATAAACAACATTTAGGATTTTATGATGCTATTGCGCTGTAGTTGATGGTTTGATGAGTCCCCCTTGTTGTGAAATACTGTATGTACACTATGTCTGGAGACACATGGGCTTTGTTAGATTACCGAGCATTTAATGAGGACCACCTCTTTGTCGAGTTCTGTCTTCTATTTTAGAGGTGGCACATGCAACACGGCACCCGTTCACTTACATGTGCGGTGCTTTATCGTCTATTTGTTTAAGATATTCAATTTCAAAAAAAGTTTGGAATCTCAATCAAAAAGTTTCTGATGATTGAGCTTTTCATAACTGGAGTTAATTGTGCCCAGGAGATAGCAAACCGTGAAATGCCTGTCATTCTCTGCCTTTCTAGGACCATTAAGGCAGCGCTGATTGTCTCTATTCTGTAAAATGCCACCGAAATACATATTATTAAACCACTGAGGACAATTGAGTTCAGCTCAATGGGAGCAAAAGACAAATCAGCAAGTATTGAAATGGGCTGTGGGCAGCTACGACTCATTATCCCGGTCCTATGAAGTGTCTCTCTCATTTAAATAAAGTGATACAGGCACAGTCAAAGAACACATTAAGAGACAGAGAGACGGAGCCAGCTCAGAAAAAGTTACAGCTCATGAATCATCATTGCCCACTGGACGTCTCTCTTAGTAGCCCAGCTCACCCTTTGTGTGGCCTTGGCACACTGCGGCAAACCCGGGCGCCCCAACCTTTGACCTCATAATAATAAAGGCCTCTTGAGTGGTGCTGGCTGCTGCCACCATGCTAATGAAGCCACCCATGGGCCTGAGTCAAGGAATGCAAGAATTCCCCTCATAACTGCACCCTCAGTGAGGCTTTGTGATACTGGTCTGCGGAGGTGATCACCGTCGACTGTCAGAGAAGGACTCGATGGATCCACACTCACTGACACACACTGTGTTTACATGCAAATGTGTGTATTGACCACACATAACACATGTCCCTGGCAAAGCACGCGCTCGTGTGACGTGCTCCGGTCTGTGTAGGTGGCGACACACACTGCGGTCAGTATGACACACAGCCGGGGTCCCCGGGGGCGCAAGGGGGTCGAGTAATGACCACACAATGATGTGCTTTATGGGTAATAACAGTGATCATCCACATCCTCTCCCCCGAGACATTTAGACCCACTGAATGTTAACGATAGGCACATTCTTGCAGCGTCTGTCCTTTGTGCTGACTGTCTGCCATCTTCCCCACAGATTGAAAATGTGGACGCCTGTCTCAGTTTCCTGGACGCCAGAGGAGTGAATGTACAAGGGCTCTCAGCAGAAGGTAAGAAGAAAGAACAATATGCAATTCAAAGTCCGATTAAACCCTTAATTGAATCAGTGGCTCAGCAGAATCCCTCCCTGTTTAATCTCCCTTTAATTTTCAAGACCTGGAAAAGGATTTTAGGTCCAGCGTCACCCAACTCGCTGTGGGTAGTTTTCCATTTCTCAAAGTATAAAAACAATTTCCAAGACATAGCATTACACTTCACATCAGCCATGGCATGATATCATGGCAGGGGTGCACAGTTTCTCCATCTGCAGCGTTGGCGATGGCACTGTAGGTTATCATTAGGGCATCAAAGTGGATTATGTGAGGATAAAAAGTGCAGCGAAGGATTGGCCTTCCACCCATCAGGGTGCACGTGTTATATGACAGATGACTGCTCGCCAAAATTGAATGATACACTGAAATTGTCTCACAAGGCCAAGGTAAAAAAAATAAAATAAAACAGAGTATGGTTCCAAACTAGGTTTTATGACTATGTTTTACACTTAACTTTACCAAGTTCATAAATAAATCCAACTGCACTCAGGGTTTTTTTTTTTTTAACTACATTACATGTAAGAAGCTGCTGCAAAACATTCAAATCCTACCTGATTTATTGTGTGGCACTGTCATTTAATGTGTGCCACTTGATTTCTACAGCCCACACCTGACCTGCCATTTATTAGGTAGTTGTCAAAGTGCAGTAGCTAAGTGCTTATATACCAGTCCCTATAGAGCAGAGATTTCCTTTCCAGAGAAAAATAATGAAAATTTGCACTTTAATGACTCTAGGAAATCAACCCTGTAACTTTGCGGCAATGCAACTGCCCAAATACTCATGTGAGATTTAAACCTTTAAGATTTAAGAACCTCTCCATACATATTATACATAATACAAGTTGGGGTACGTACATTTTTGTCGAGCATGTGTCATTCTGCTGAAATACATCGATGTTACCGGTGTCAGAGATGAATCTGACGCATTATCAAACGGACGTGTGCTGTCACTTTCGTTATAACAGACGAGAAACTCCCTCCCGCCGTTATTTAGGACCTGCGTTTGCCGAGACCTCATGTTGTCTCTGCCCCTCTTTAAACATTGTGGAGGTGAATGTGCCCTTGACCCCCCCAGCAGCAGAAGTGTGCCTGACACACTGACCAATAGCTCCCAATTCTCTTCCCACCACGACAGCACTAAAAACAGCAAGGTGACTCACTAGACCTGGAATTTCAAAGTGGGTCTGTAAATATATGGGCTATTGGGTTACTCCGAGTCTGTTGCTGTTGCTGCTGCCTTTCATCATCACTCTTCACTCAGTCCATCTTTCACTCGGGGTCTCAACCTGTGGCGTTAACAGCGCACGTGCGTTTGTTATAGTTCAGTGAGATGGCCATGTCTCCCCTCTATTATCTTGAATCAGCCCAGAGTTTCCTGGGTTTCATTGGCTGCCATATGCTCTCTTTATACCTTTTTCTTTTTTTTTTTTAAGCAAGGCAGGGGAATAAAATGAAGTGGAATCTTTGATGTGCATACATTAACATTTTATTTGTTATAATGACCTCTTTTAGAAGTCCCCTTGTGTTCCACTGGTGGAAGGTTGTGAGCCAGAGTTCTAGAAAAAGCATCTTAAGGGTGTATCTCCATAGGTATAGATTCAAATAAATTTTTTCATGAATGAAAAGATAATAATGACACAGATGAATAATGATTAAAGCCTGCATCATTAGAATATGATGAGATAAATGTTATATGATAGTGTGATGAAGACACTTTATATTCATGGTCACCAGATGATGCATCCTGTTTTGAAATGCATTCATTTTTATATATAGTTCAATTTGTGCAAAACTAATTTCCATTTGATGTTGTGTTCAGTCCTTATGCTAACATGCTAACTCACTATAGCCGCTGCATGTGCTCAACATGTTGAACCTTGTTGAACTTTAATGCTAAGTACTACCATATTTCAGCTGATATTGTGAAACACATGTTTCGTTAAACTGGACCTGAAGCATCAGCTTAACTTAAACGGAGTCCCACAAATGATCCCATAACTACAAAAGTATATCAAAAGCAGCAAAAAGGTTTTTATGACTTGAAATGTGATAATTATCCACAGGAAGTTCACTCTACTGTTTCCAGGCGCAGAAGCAGGTGCAAAGGCCTCGGACGCACATTTCCTCTGGTTGATAATGGGCTGCCGTGAGCAGTTATTAAAGCGTCTATGCACTGCAGGTTTTCTGCAACGGAGATCTAAGCAGAACAAGCTCCTCGTGGTTTCAGTGTTAGCAATTAACCCTCAGTATGACCTGCTCGCCACAATAAAGTCCATGCTTATTGATCTCAGTGGGTGATTTTCTTTTTCTTTTTTTCCCCCTCAAAATAGGTCTAATTTCATTAGTCCACTTAAACGCTCATATGTGCTGTGACAGCAAGATTTAGGCTGCGTAATTTACCATAATTGCATTAAGGGTCAGGCCTAGGGCATGGGTAAGGCATTAGGTTCAAGTTTTGTTTAATGTCAATCCAAAATACCTGGCTGTGAAAGAAGATTTGGTCTAGCAAACAAGACCTATTTTAAATCATTTATTTGAAATCAAAGGAATTAAAAGAAACTCAGTGCAGCAACATCAGAAAGGAGAAAACCATGTTAAGGACTTACCTTGACCTTACTTATGAAGGAAATACCTTGACTACACCTTAAATAGGTGAAGACACAATATAAGTTTATATATGCTTTGTGACTCATTAAAAAAGGAACCTCTCTAAATAAGATATAATAGACTTTGGGGCCCATGTCCCAATCCATCTAAGTATTATTGCTGACCTTATTTAGCCCTTTATGACCACAAAAAGCCAATGTACATGTACACGAAAGTGAATCCAGTGAATGTCAGTGACGTCCACAATCACCAGACGTGAATCCAAACCAAAAACCACTGAGGGGGACAGCATTGTAATGTGCAATGGAGAAATATGCAGACACGCTGTAAAGCTGTAGATGAGGTTTTGACCGTTGTATCGCGGTATCAAAAAAAAGAAAGAAATCACACCAGTCATTTGACAGAAACCTTGAGTCCTTAAAAAGACAAACCAACTATAAAAACAGGAACATGAAGTTTCTCCCAAAATAAACATACAAATGAAACATGTACTTGCAATTGACTTCATCTTTCTACTCAAGTTACACTTCTATATAACATGTGCAGGTCAGTAATGTTATGATGCAAGCATATTCATTACCAGGACACAAGGCCAACAAGTGCAGCCTGGCCTTAAGGCATGCAGTTTCCCTTTTGGGATCAGTGAAATATTGTTTTCTTCTTGTCCACATCAGTATAATTGCTATTAAATGCACTCGTTCCAGTCCAGAGCACCCCTTTGGTCTTTAATGATTGTCTTTCTAAAGCATAGTAAACACTGCTGTTTAGGCCCTCTCTTGGGCCCAGTATAAATTACCACCTCTGGGTGTTAGAAAATGGAAAACACCCCCCAAGAGATTAATCTTCTCTAACTTCAACACTCCAAACAGCAAACGTTTCAGCCTCTCCAGATTGAAAAATGGAGTTAAAAGCCCTGCGTCAGCCGCTGCCATCTTTCCTGTTCTTCTGTGTGTGTGCCAGCATTCACCGGGGGTTTGATATGAAAAGTCCATTTCACAAATGGGTGCGTTAGCCACAGCAATCAATTTCCCCTATACTCTTAGACGAGCGAATCCCATCTCAGCTGTGTGTGCAGGAATGTGTGAGAGATGCATTTGTTTGAGTTTTGTCTCAGAGGAACTTGAGATCCTGAGATCTTTTGAGGGTGAGATTAGCACTTGGCCGAGATAAAGTTCCACTGCGCTTTCAAACTCAACATTTATTTCTTTAAAAGTTTTAATATTAACTTTTAAAAGAAAGGACCCGTACGGAAACACCTGCAGGGCTAGAACTTCTTGGAGTCTCCAAACATCCATGTTATACTTACAGTAATGCAATGCTGATATCAATAGCCCGAGCTGTGGTGCTTCTGACTGTCAGTGTCCCACAGCTGTGGCAATAGCAACTGTATACCAGTTCCCTATTTCATGACCAAAGCAGAACTGTAAATGAAGATCCTGTTCAATATTTCTGGCCGTTCCCATGCTGAGATTCACCCCTAAATTACCCAGCTGTGTTAGCTTGTGTGTGTGAGCAGATGCTCATGTCTGGATCTAATTCAACTGCTTCTTCTTCTTTGAGTAAGTGTCCCTTCGTGCAGAATTCAAAAATGACTCCACCAAGCCAGTGCATAACTGCCCTCATAAAACTTATGCTTGTTGTGTAACAGCTGCTGTTTATCACCAAATGATGGTCAATGTGTTTGAAATACACAATAAATGGTCTTGAAAATGCATTTTTCTTTTTTTTTTTTTTAAACACTGACCCTGGTTTGGTTCTCATAAATTGACAAAAGATGTGCACGTTTTACATGCAACAATTGCTCTATGCCACGTGAAGATCAAAACGTGTTTTGTGTCTATACATTTGCAATGCAGGAGGAAGTCATATGATGAGCTCACATCAGTCTTTGTTTGTGCAGAGATCAGGAATGGCAACCTAAAGAGCATCCTGGGCCTCTTCTTCATCCTGTCGCGCTACAAGCAGCAGCAGCAACAACAGCAGCAGTACTACCAGTCCCTGGTGGAGCTCAGCCAGCAGACCAGCAGCACTGCGCCATCCGCCAGCAGCCTCAACAGACAAACACAAGAGATGCAGTCCAGGTATGTGTTACACTGTCGGTGCTCCATGTGGTTGTGATGGAGTACGTGGAACGTTGCTGGGTCTCCTGTGGGGCAGAGGTAGTCTACAGGTCAGTGTGGTAATCTCATGTGACTGGTTTGCATTAACTGACCCATTATTTTTAGGGTGCATGCTGGAAGAGAGGTTGCCTGGTTTATTGCTTTTTGGATGCTTAATTGGGTCCAGTTAGAGCTTTTGTAAACCATAAATCTATATGACCAGATTTTCAGAGGAAATAAGTAGCAGCTTTCATGAAAGATGTTTCTCATTAAATGTTCAGTTGGTTTTTTGCTGCATCAGCTGTTTTTTTTTTTTTTGCACTTTAATGCAATCTCTACATTAAAATATGTCCCTGCAGTGGCAGAGAGGTAAAGTACATGATTATGCTGCAATTAACAATTTTCCCACTGTAGCTTTGCCTGAAGGTCACAAATAATGCACATACAGTACATCCCCATTTTTACACTTGTGTTTATCACATTAATTATCTGCTGATTTTGGCTCAGTCTTCCTCAGTTTCCAGTCTTTATGTTAAGGTCTGTTAGCAAGCTGACACGTAAAAGACAGATTTACTTTAGCTTTCTACTAAAAAGCAAATTCAGAATACTTCTGTGTAATGAGGGAAACGTCAGCCGAGAAGACTAGCTTGAAAATCTACAGAGTGAAATAAAGTAACATATCATTACTGTAAAAGGCTGAATTTTGGATGGCTGCTTATATGGATAAGCCGATATTACATATGATACGCGGTATCGGTCTGATACTGGACACAATCACTAAATCTAATATCAAATGGTGGTTATGGTTAGGTGTAAGCTCAAAAGTCTAAGTAGATTCCTTAATAAACTTAATTAATTTAAAAGATGTGGACTGATATCAGTATCAGTATCGGAAATATTCAAGATTGTGATATCGGTATTGATATCGGACAAGTAGAAACAAAAATTAAACATGGACAATAAAACACAACAGTTTAGGATGTTTTCACTTTGTTAAGGTTGTCATTATTAGTGGCATTTTTGGTCATTATTATTATTGTTAGTATTATTATACATTGTAATAATCGTACAGTGCAAGGTATACTGACAGCTGAGCAGTAAAAGGCAGGAAAAGCAGGGGTCTTTCCCTGTGCGATGCAAATAGATGGAGCAGGTCTTAGAGCAGCGTCTAAAGGACGGCCTGACATGCCATACATGAGCAACATTCCTACTGACTAGATCAAGTTACGACTCTGTTTAGCCATGCTTTGCGTGCATCTGTGTGTGTGTGTGTGGGTGGGGGCAGGGGTCGTTTAGGTACAGTGTGGAAAATCGGTGCAATAAGAGCAGATAGTCTCGAGAAATGAGTAAGAGGATATTATTGTCAGGAGCTCCAGCTTTACTTTGTCTGGACGAGTGCATTGTACGTCGTAAATGCACTGTGCATGTAAATGAAGGGCACAGCTGCCTCTCCCCACCACAACAGGTGGAGAGCCCTCACGCACACAAATTAAACCAAACAGCAAAGTTTGCAAAGTTTCACTGCTCTGCACTGCGTCACCCCCAATAAATAATACAATAGCAGTAAGTGCACGCATACATGCACACACTCATAAAGTCATTCCAGAAGCCATTCTCTTTGTCTTTCAACCAAACATGTGTGTGTCTGGTTACACATTTTTTGATCCCTGTGAAGTGGCTCAATTCATTTCCAAAACAGAGCCTCTGCCCTTGCTGTCTGCAGCTCCACTAATGTCTCACTGTCCTCTCACTGTCCCGGGCTGATGAGTTAATCACGTCTGAATGCCGAAGGCCACAGTTGAGGTCTGGAACCCAAACTGGCTCTGACAGTGATAAAGTCAGTCATTAATCTGTGATTTTTTTTTTGCAGATTTTGCAGGAATATTTAGCCTCTATAATCTGTAAATCTGTTACGGTGAACATTCATTCTTTTTGTTCCACTTTATTCTCCAGTAAGCTTCTAATCCCAGCTGACATGATGCAAAAGACGGGGTACACCCAACAAACAGACTAACAACCACTCGCTTTCACACACCCACAGCTAATCTAGAGTGTTCAATTAATCCACAATCTGCATGTATTTGCCTTGGACTGTGATAAGGGAGTCATAAATATTTGGTTTTAACCAGTTGTTCCAGTACTGGATCCATAATTCTGGTCAAATGCTACCAAGTGATTGACAAATCCATTGTCTTGTTATTTATAGAGAAATGACATGCAGCTAAAATGAACACTTTGCTCCATCGTCAATGGAAATCACGTTCAGTAACTAAGGTGCAAGTATAGAAATGGCCCTCCTCATGTTCACGGTGCACTGTAGCTATAATGTGTGTAAGCTGTGGGACTTTGACCTGGTCCTGCTCGACTATTGCTTTCACTTTTACTACCTGCACATGTCGCATGGCTGAACATCAGATTCAGACGCAGCCTACGTGCATTTGGGGCAATGAAGAACAGGTTATACAACAACAACTAACATTGGTGGTTCTCATTTCTGAATATCACAAACGTATGGCGTCTCTCTGAGAGGAGATGCTGGCCTTTTAAAACTAATATATTTCAGAACAGTATTGCGTACAGATATGTGGGACACAGAGACGCCACATCCTGCATCTTGTTTGTTGTGTCTAGACTGCTTGAAATTGAGGAATGCGCTGCATAACTTGAGACCACAGCACAAATTGAATGGCGTCACGTTTTGTTTTGTTTTTACCTTTGCTTTCTCTTATTAACCATATCAACTTTATAATTATATTAGAGGCGTCTCATGTTCTTCTGCTTGAGCTCACACAAATAACGCTTCTCTTCCTCATCACCCACAATTCAAAACACGGAGAGGAAAAACTTGACTGAGTAGCTTCAGTAAAATATATGGGAGAAAGCACCGGACTGGATGTTTGAAATTAGTTACGCTTTGTCATTTTCTGATGAGACGCACGTTCCCACACACTCCCACGCTGACACATATTTGGAGTGGTGCACATCTACAGTTGCAGTATGCTGAGCTTTCTATAGACAGCACCTGCTGGCCTAACTGATGTCTTAGATAGGGTATGGGATGTGTGTGAATCTGCGCGTGGCAAAGGGGAACTCCCATTGGTCAGATTGAGACAGGCCGGAGCCACAGGAGTTTTTCAGAGCTCTAGAAGGCAGGGGGCCCCCAGCCAGGCAGGGCACAGCAAACCCTCCCTCTTTAACTCACCATGTCCCGGGGTGAACACGTTGACCCCCTGGTCCGGCGCTCCTCGCGCCTGCCCACCGCCATTTCTCGCGACAGGAAGAGTCGTTTGCCTTATGGTAGAGGCAGCAGCCTGACCAAGCCTGACTCGTCTCCTAGGTACAGTTGTAGGCTGAGCTGTGTGTGTGCAGTAGTCATAGTAGTAGTGTTGCAGTAACCCCAAAGGTTTGGATTATTTTGGAGGTCACATGGTGATACGAGGAGAATGGATTATGAACTGGTAAATAGTTTGCTTCCAATAGTCTAATAGTTTTTAGTTTATTGTAGCTCAGCATGGACTGGTACTTTTGCTACTTCATTTGGATTTCATGATTTTTGCTGCTATGGGCTATAAGAATCTTTCTGATTTGATTGAAAACATTTGTTTCAATTAGTCTAAAGATGTCAATCACAAAAGGTTTTATGCTGCATGTATTTAACTCATTGGGACAGCAGTTGCTTACACCACTACCTTCATTGAATTGTATATATTTGGTGAGGAGGGGTCGGGAAGAGTTGTCATTTTTTCCACAATATTTTCACCCACTCAAAAAAGAGTGTTGTCTGCTGCTACAAGCTTTCCTCTGCAGCCTTTATTGACGTTAAACCCTTGTTCCTCCCTCATTAAACATTGCACTATGTATAAAAGAAGTACAAACCATGTGCAGAGTGCTATTTAGGACATTGACCAGAACAAAAATAACAACTTATTGGAACTGAACTGTGATGTGAACAGTGAGGGGTTTGGGAAGTTATGGAGGAACATATTTAGTTGCCGGGCACCATTAACGCGGACATGTCATGTATCATATAGTACATTAATAGCATGATCCAGAGGCACTCGCCACTATAATAGGGAACTGCCATGAACTGGCTTCCTCCTACAAGGTCAATTACTTCTACACAATGACTCGGCACCTCAGCATAGATGGTTTAAAAGGGAATTTCATTGTCCATAGGGAGAGATATGAATACTAATAAGTGTGTGTGTGTGTTTCATTCACCACATTCTTATACATCGAGATGTATAAGAAAAAAAAATACAAATGACCAATGTATTGACTTAATTTATGCTTCATATCACAACTTATGAGCTCTCTCAAAATTGAATTTATCCTAGGCTGTGTAATTATTTTCATTAAAGTGCTATATTTTTAAAGTTTCTACTTAAAGCATCAGTTGCTTATATGATTGATTACGTTGTAGTCTCTCACTGCTCAAACTGTTTTACATTCACTCTGCTGAGGGGCAATGTTGTGAATTCAAAGCGATCTGCAGTTGTTCGTAATCGGGTTTAATGCAAAGTTAAAAAAAAAAAATATGTGATGTGATGACTGCAGTGCGTCATTCAGCCAAACAGTATAGGTACTTTATTGTCACTCACCAACGACAAATCAGCAGCCCACAATCGCAAAACAGAGAACAGACTTGTTCCTCGTTGCCAGAGGAGGAGAACGTCAGAGCAGGCTGCTGGTGCTGGGTGCTTCCTCCGTGCTGCAGCTGAAAGTGCAGCTCCGCTCATTGTACAGGACTGTTTTCAAATACTGCTCGGCTTTTTTTTTCTTGAACTACAGCTGGTCTGTGTCTCAACTCTCCTCAAGAGAAACTCAAGTGTGTGTTCAGCCTGTGGAAGGTATGGGTTAAAATAAGCTTTGATTCATCTTGGTATTAAAGGCTTTTCTTTGTCAACACAGAATTCTTTGATACAATGTTCAGTATTACTTGAGGCAAGATACTTACTCGCGCATGGTCAATTTTCTGTGATAAAACTGTGAAACTGCTTTTGAAATGAATTCTCTGAGTGATTGTAGTCTTTTTATTTTTACGATTGCTATCACTACTTACAATTATATTGTGAAAATGTGAATACGTCGAGGCAGAGTATATGTGGATTGATGAGGAAATGCCAGTATTTCTTGATTAAGAGCTAACAACCTGTTTTATTACAACAAATGATGGGGGGCAGCAATGACACGGAGCCAGGTATCAACAGCCTCAGAGGCAAATGCTTGGCAGCCTTTGTTTCCCTCATCAATTTGTGCCTGTTGTGACCCAGTATTTACACTTTGCGGCACCTACTCCTGATCTTGGTGAACTAGTTTGTCAGTATTGGCGCAACAGTAGAAGATGTGCTCTTTTTTTTGCCAAAGGTTTGGAAAATTTGAATGGAAACCAGGTTATTGTCAGCAGGAGGTTTGACTGAACATTTAAAATGAAGCCAACAGCTTGTGTTTATGTACATTCTGTGTGTGTTCAAATGATTCTAGAAAACAGAAGTCGTCAATTCTACGGAAAATAACACATGCTTTTTCACAAGTTGTTTTTGTGACAACATCAGCCATACAAATATGTCTTTGAGCTAAAAATAATATGCATACTGTACCTCTATGATAGAGAGATTAACTTTCAATAGAGAGTCTGTTCAGTGTGTGTGTGAGAGAGAGAGATACTCACATGGTTGTGAGTCGTAATAGTTCACACAGGCCATTACACTTTAGACATTCACACACAGCATTCCTAACTGGTCTTTGACTTCAGGGTGGGTTTACATATGATGACCTCTTTGTTCATAAAGCACTCTACATTAGCTTAACTACTTCCTGTCAAACGTTTTACAGCCCACCTGTAACGGCCCATTTTAATTCCTGTGTGAATGACTAACAGTGAGTGTTGGGCAATAAACTGTGACGTGACTGGTGCTGTGCCTTGTGTGTTGTGTTTTCTAGGGGTTTTCTTCAAACGGTGCAGCCACGAAGTTGAATGCCAAAGTTTTTTTCCGGCTGTTTAATGTCGGCGGCTCTGTAAATGGATGTCATTGGCTTAGTCATACGTATGTGGTATTAAACATGTGTGGAAAAAAAACCATCACATTAAATATCTGGTGGCATGATCCAGTTCATAAAGTCTCTGTTCTCTTGCTCCCTCTATCTTTACCTCCTCTACACATTCAGGCATAGATCCACTTGTCTTAAGAGTATAATAATGTCTTCCCTTCTGCTCTCTCCTCAGTCTGACAGCACGATATGCAAGTCCTCCGGGCCACAGTGGAATAGGGTCACCACAAAAGAAGAACACAAGGTAAATACAGCACTAAACGTCATCCATACAGCGCTCCACATTCTGAATTGCTCGTCACATTGTGTTTTGACCGTTTACATTATATTATATTATACTGTGTGACCATCAAAGGGAAGTCCGAGGTCAGCCACAGAACAGCTGAAAGTGATTGAGTGTTGTTTTTCTCCTAAAGGACACTGTCACCAGACCAGTCAGCTCATACTTGCAGGATCTATTATAGGAGTTAATTATAACATTCCCTTGTACCTTTTTTAGCCCAAGACTTATCAGGCTTATTAAACATAACCTTTTCAGTTTTGAACACCCGCAGTGTGACTTCAGCTTTTCTGGAAATAATCTTCTGGCGTTGTAGTTTTGTCATGGAGTCGTTCTCATTAACGTCAAGACCGGCGCATTCAAAATGACACATTTAAATGTAAATGTGGTAGCAGAGAAGTTCTTTCCATGCTACTCTAGTAATGTGCAAGTAAGCAAGTACAGAACTCGAGTAAATAATGTTGTCTTAATTAAGCTAAATTCATTTCTGACAAAAAATAAAGAGAGAAAAGAAACCCTAAAACTCACCGACCAAAGTGACTTAAGAAAACAAGTCACGGTTTGACTGACAGGTAACAGCTACAGAAGTTTGACACAGCATTAACACACACACCCTTACAAACATTGCCAGAATCACCATAAGGAAATTAAGAATCGAATGCAAAGCTTTTTAGAGAGGTTATTTATTACACTTGAAGGGTTCCTTTCTGTCCTTTGAGAATCTCTCTTTTGCAAACGTTGGCAAAGCAGCTGCTGTTAAATCAGCTTCCACTGATGGTAAACTCTCGGTGTCAGCTCTGTGCTGCAGCTAAGAGTTAGGGAACCACAGGCCTGATGTTTCGAGACGACAGTATCACACACAGACAGAAATGTAGATAGTCTGCACAGATTTGGACACATACACACGTACATGTCATGTACACATATGGCCATAACTTCACAGGTAGAAACACATATGTTCATATACTAAGACATGCACCCACAATTCTCCACTCACACACAGCATGTGCACACCCAAGAGTGCAGTTGTCTAATGCTTTGCATTTGTCCAAATAATTCCTCTCCAGCCGCTACTGAGCAATGGCAAAAATGCTGCAGCCAGCAGCTCCAACCCTATGGGTGGTAATCTCCCCGACATCACATCGCCGACATCGATCCTCAATGCTGCAGAAATTGCTTTTATAAGTCCCGCACTCTGATAGAGATTTGTACACAGCAAAACAAACCAAAACAAAAAGAAAACAGTGGAGGTCATTAAGCATTGTCTCACCTCCTGTTACTGAAGAAAGTAAAAAATCACTTCTTACAATTGATGTATTTCTTGTGTGCCATTTAAAATATGATCTTAATATAATATTTAGCTTGTTAGCTTGAGCTAAAGGAGCTGCTCCTTATACTTGTTTTGGTTTGTCCTAACAAGTGTGAAAACATATCCACTGTGTTGTCTGTATTATCTTCCCGGGGGAAGTGCTCTTTGCTATAATTGTACTTCTCTGTTGACTGCAGTGACGTATAATGGTTCAGTGTTTGTTTGGTTAGCGTTTGTGTTTGGAGCATTAGAAGCTGTTCCCACCAAACCGAGCGTTTTCATTTATACTTCAGATCCACATAGTGGTTGCACTTGTACTTCATGTCATTAATTCTTATGTTTCTCTTGAGTTTGAGCAACCTGTAGCTTTCTTTGATGAAGATGACACTGAAAGAGTTTTATCCACATGAACTTACGCAGCCTTTAAAGGACCATCCCACTATTTTATCAAGTACAAATCCTACTTGCAAACATACAGTTTTACTGCTGTCATTGATCTCCATTTATGTTATTACATAATTAGCAGACACTCAGGTCTTATAATCTTTGACAGTAAACACAGAGCTACATTATCCTTTGTCAGTGTTTAAAAAACATGTAAAAAATGTAAAGAATACAGAAATGAATGCACATTCATATCAGCCCAGAAAATACATTGTAAAGTTAGAGTGGTTAAAGTGAGTGCCTCTGGAGTGGGAGGCTGGTGGTTCATATTTTGGCACCTACTTCGCAATATACTGACGTCCCATTAAGAGGGAATAGAAATACTCCTTTGCTTTGTGCTCCACAAACAGACGCTCCTTCCTCAAGTGTACCTTCCTATGTCCTACCACATACTGTAGTTCATTAAGAAGTAGTCATCAAGATAACTAAGGTAATTAAGTAATACAGTAAATGGTTTGTAGTAACTGGACTAACATGCTGTCAAAAGTGTATCATCTTTGCAGCCGTAAGCTGAAGGTGCTTTAACTTTACCTCAAATGTAGTGTGAAGGCCAGACAGTTGCGTTGCATTCTGGCAAACAGAGGGTAGTATTAAAAGACACGGATGTGTAGGTGCTGGTTTGAGCCACAGACCCTGGCAGAGAATGAATAGAAAATGCTCTTCCGTCTGCAGCAGCCAGTGACTGACTGGCAGAATAATGTGATGTCCAGATCCTCTCCTCTCTCCTCTTCATTCCAGTTGCAGGATGGAGATCTCTGTCACACATACACGTCACCAAAGTCTGTTCTAAAACAAAATCCCTGTCCAGAATGTCCATCTTATTTTCCTCTACAGAGCCATTCTGCCGGGGCATTATCACATGTATTTTGGAAGATGAAAGAATCTGATGATAAAAGGGACTGAATTGCTGCAATCTCTCTCCTTTTTCCCCCCACTATGCATCTTTCATTTTCTGTTGTCTGCATCTGCAGCGAGTGTCCTCTGACTCTCCTGCTCTCTGCATCATCTTCCCAGTCCTCTTTTTTTTTCTTCTTTCATTTAATGTTGTTATTGATCATTTTTAATTTACTCCCGGTTGCTTCTTTCTAAAGCTCCCTCCACTAAAACACCACTATCAGTGCATGTGTGAAGGGGTTGTATTTCATTCTGAACACCACAATTCGATCGCTCTCTTGTTTGCTCTGCTGCATTCTTCTGCCCTCTGTCCCTCTCGCTCTCTTTGGCTTTCTATTACAATATGTGTTTGTTACTGTAGCAGTCCATCTGTTTGAGCTGAGGGACTTCCTCTGGCTGCAGCTCAGTGAGATCACCCAGGCAGAGCACCAAGTCTCCGCTCTGAGACCTGGATTAGCATCTGTGAACACACTGCTGTCTGCAGTCTGTTGTCACCAGTGCAGATGTACAGTAGAGTGTAAAAGCAGCATATGAAATATTCACAACTGCCATTGTTTCTGCTACTTATCAGCAGGTTTTTGCCTATTATGTTTTTATCATCACGTATGTAAAATAATGTTTGCATTTGCTGTGAACATGATCCAAGGACAGAAGGGCCTGTAATGCTCTTCAGATTAACCCCCCCCCCGTGAGGCAGCTTTGTGATCTGTGATACTTTGGTTATGATTAGGAAAATATAATTTGACTTGACCTGATATCAACAATTGACCTGCTGAGCTGATTTGAGTAGATAAACAGGGAGCAGGATCAGTTGGAGACCACTGTGATTAAGGAGGGGCATTAAGAGATGCTGAGTGGTCATTAACCGTCAATTAAAGAAATACTTCAGTGATTTGTATTTAGGTTTGTATTAAAAGAATAGTGGTAGTATTTTTGAAGAATTGTGCTTCCCAACTTCAGTTTCCCCAGAGTCAAGAAATATCCTCCTTCTTTTCTTTGTTACGTGCCCACCAGTGACACTTGGTCCTGTTAGCATAACTGTTAGCAAATATGGCGGACACTGTTTACGTTCTGGGAATGAGGTCCGTCCCCCTACAAGTGGGTCTAAAAAGTGGGGAATTAGCGTTGCAGTTTCGGTGGGCACGTAACAAAAAAATAATGAAGATATTTCTCAACTCAGGAGAAACTGAGGTAGGGGAGCACCATTTTTAAAAAATACTACCCCTATTCTAGTAATACAAAGCTAAATGCTAAATGGGTGAAGTATTCCAGCATCATGTGAACTGTGAGACCTGCACCTCCTGAGACCCAGGATACAGTACTTTATGATTTGAGCTGTTTTTTTCAGTTACTTTTGTATTTTGGGATAGAATATAGTGATTTCATGGGGCATTGCCCTTGGTGTTAACAGCAGTCATACTGGCAGCATTTGTTGTATCAGGAGCATCTTTTGGTAATATCGTTTAATAGTCTGATAAAGCAGTTTATAAAAGCAACAATGCATTTTGTCTGGGACCAGCAATATACAATGTTTTTTTCTTCAGTTTTCCCAGTCAAATCCAATTAATTTATTGTAAAAAATTCTAAAAAAAAAGAAGAAAAAAAACACATTGTTCTTTTCTGAAAGAAATGTTTCAAAAAATGTTTTTTCATGTCATCTCGTGTTCACTTCGGTATAAAAAATATTGCAGATACATGTTTCTGGAAGGAACATAAGGGGCTTTTAATTCTGCCATGTAACTGACCTACATTTTAAAATGAGGAGGGATACTCCAGGGAAATAAAAGACCCTGACTTAAAGCTTCTTCTATTGATCTGGTCACTCATGTTCACAACTCACAACTTTTTTTACTATGTAAAGGCCTTAGGGATAAAATGGAACATTCCACCACTAAGAGTGTTTGACCACTCTAGGATTCCATCATAAATAAACTTTCTCCTCCGGCATCTCGGCTGCATCTGCAACACAGACGCGAGTGACATATTCAGCGTAGCGAATTGATTATCATGGTTAAAAGACACGAGGACAGGAAGACAGAAAGGGAGCACATTTTTTGATTTGGCTCAAGGTTTCTTCTCCTTCCATCTTTCTTATTAAACATCGCTAGACTATGAATGGAAAAACCCACATCACTCTGATGCAAGCAACTCGCTTCCACTCTGCATCATCCTTTATGTGTGTGCACGTGTGAGAAAACAAAAACGTATATTAAACACTACGGTGGTGTAAAATGTGATCTTTGGAACAGTTTCCTAAAAAATCTAAAAAAGAATTAGATTGAAGCAGAAGAGGTCGTCAAAATGACCGTCATGGTCCTTAAACAAGTTGCAAAATTTGAATTTGAAAACAGTATACTGCAGCTTTCATACGTTTCTCTACTCCCATAAAATGTAGTGATGAATCATATATAAATTGAGTGGAGGCAAAGTTTTTCACTTACTTCACCCCCATCAACCCACAAGGGAACACACACACAATTTTTTTGATGTATTTTCACTTTACACTCTAATACATACAGCTCTGCTCTGTATCCTGCACTACATACAAGCCTCAATTTTAATTGATATGATCCTGTTTTAAATCCACTGTCGACTTTGTGTCCATTTAAAAGTTCAGCTGAAGCTTGTATGAGACTGCACGGGTTTGACGTATATGCAAATCGACCAAATATCTATCAGAGTCGCTGTATATTTAGTATGAAAGTCCTTCTTGTTTGGCTACTCTGCCACGGTTCAGCAACGAAATACTGAAGACAAGAGGATTATAATTCTTTAAAAGGGCAACATAGGAAAATGCTCAAATGTCAGTTGAAGGAGACCCTTTGTGTTTTGGCCCCTCGTCATTAATGAACTCACTTTAAGTAGAAGACAGATACATAATGTACATATGTGTTAAACATGGGCATTTTCTAGCAACAGAAGTCTTTATTTATTAAAAACCTGCTCTGAAGACAGAAATAATACATCTCTGGTATCACTTTTTTGTTTTAGTGCCACTGTGAAGTCAGTTAACATGACTGTATTAACATATTTCTGTCACAGGTGTAGCTCTGCCTCAAGCCGTTTTTGTAAACAACAACAAAAAGTTTTTAAAAAGTGTCTTTTTCCGCAGGTTACCGGGGCCCTCTAGGGTACCTGCTGCAGGCAGCGGGGCCTCCAGGAGCCCCGGCTCCTCTAACCTCAACCGTCGCAGCCAGAGTTTCAACAGCATCGACAAGAGCAAGCCTCTTCAGTATGCCAGTGGAAATGACCGAGGTAAGAAAGCCACTGTCCTCACAGCTTCATCACACACACAGAATACAGTGCACACAGAGTTGGACGGTAGAGAGTCACACCCATTTTATATTCTCCATCCCAGCCACATGATGGCACCACTGACTCAGAGCAGCGAAGCTTGCTTCACCAGTCTTAACCAGCCTGCTGAATCACCCCAAACTCTCTTTATTCCAACTTACAATGGACGCCAATAAATGGAGGCGGCGACGCATTTTCCCAGCATGGCGAGAGCCATTTTAGAGATGACCAAAGGGCCAAATTCAGGCAGCTGCTCTGCCAAGCATGATGAAGCTAATGAGAGTCATTTAGTTTTTGAGAAACAGTCTCACATTAGTGAACTGACAGTTAACAGGAAGAGGAAAAATGTATTATTTACAAGTAAATAGTTGTTTTAACAGCCTCTGTTACTTTAATGGCTCTCTCACAAGATTTACTTTTGGCTCATTTACATTAATAATCATGATGTGTTGGCTTCCGTACAGTAATGATAATGAAGTCTAACGGCTCACAGTCATTTGAATAGTAAAAAATGAAGTCGATCATCTTCATTTAATTCTTCGGTGATGCATCCTTTTCGGGCCGTTTCTCACAGTGCACTTGGTTCTGTGCCAGAGATACCTTCAGTCTGCTGAGATGAGACAGCAGGTGTTGGGGCTTCACTGCAGGGGGAGATGAAACCCTGTTATGGTCAGAAAGGAAAAGAGAAGAGGGAGAACAATCAATTGTGGCGAAATGTCAGCGATGCAGCCAGAAACGTCTGGCCAAAAAGCAGGTAGTATACAGAAGGGAAGACAGGGAAACAGATACACGATGCCATTTTATTCATCGTCTCTCTAATGGGTATTTTCATTTTTGCCTGACACATTTTACACTGTCTTATTTGACGGTTGAACCATTTACCACTTTATGCGGTGCATCTTTTTTTTTTCTTTTGTGTTATGCTTTAATCATTTTGTCAACATCTAGTCTGGGCCTTTGTGTAAATACAAAGCCCATGTTGACTTGACTTTAGACTTAGATGTATACAAAGAAGACAACAATTTGCACAAACAGTGCTTTTTTTTTACTATGCATTAATGACAAAACACTCTGCATACCCATAAATGGTAATATCAACCTGTGATTCATTTTTATCAGTGTTTAAACGTCAATTCAAACAATGATTAATTTAGGTACATAGATAAAGCAGTAGTTGGTCTGACAGTCCCATATACAATCAAATTATCTTGCCAGGTGATAATGTCTTTTATCTGACAGTGGTGTAATGTGATGTGGAGAGGTTTGTGTGTTATTTCAACAGACCTACTTGCTTTAATCTTGCCATCGTGCCTCTGAGTTTCAGCATATATATGACACGTATAGATGCAGAAGCAGCAGCCCGGCCGGTATATGTGTTTGTGTTAGCACAGGGTCGCGGGTCCTTGGCCACTGAGGCAAAAAAAAAAGAAAAAGAACATTGTCTGTTGCCATGACAATGGCAAGTCACTGCACAGTGAAAAATGTGGTGATGCTGTGAGAAGCCTCTGGCATGTGGAAAGGGGAGCTGGTGTGTGTGTTGGGGGGGCGGGGTGTCTGGAAGGACAGGGTTAATTAATCAGTCAAAAGACAGACACATGCACACACTGCAAACTCTTTCATTCACGTCCATAAACTGCCTTGTTGGAGCCCACACTATCACACCATCTGTAGAGTTCAGTTGAGGAGTAATATAGAGGACACACTGGAACACCCTCCCTTTTATTCTATTATTATCAGATGCAACACACAAAGACAAAATCCAGGGGCACAACAGTTAATACTTGTGTGAGACCAGGACATATAAGTTCATGTAGCGTTCATGGTTGAAGACCAAGAAAATGTTAATCTTGTAGGACTCTTGTGATTCCCAGTGTCATTTTGTAATGAAGTTTTATATTGCTGTAAAATATGCCACGGTAGACTGTAAGATATACTGACAAGGAATTAAACAAGGTAATGGTTTAAATGATGTTTTATATTTACTTTTATATGACATAATGACACTATATGCGTACGTATCCAGTGTCAAACACCCGATGTTAATTTGTTCATTTTAATTCGTAAATTGTTATTCATGTTGATGGATAATTACACATTTTGAGAGCGAGCACTTTGTTGTAAAGCTCAAGTGGACTGATAACATAAGAAATAATCCCAGAAGTCAATGTGATTTGCATGTGTTGAATAAAGACACGGGGAGTTGAATACATGCTCTCATCATCACAGCTGTTTTCCAGGTTCCATTTTGTTCCATTTTGTTTCCAACCTGACAGATTGCACTTTTCACTGCATGGTACACGGGCGCATTCGAGGCCTTATTTAAGGGTTCAACTGTTTTTTAGAAATGGAAGTTGGTTGTCTCACCCCCTTCACCTGCCTGCAGGGGTTTAAACTGCAGTCAGCTCACTGTGCTGAATGACAGCCATGCCGACCCCTCTGTCTAATGGTGTGTAACTTCAAACTGTCAGTACATCTCCTAGCCTTCTATTCCTGCTAAATGTCTAATTCTGCCCGTCCCTTTACCTGCTATTTATCAGCACGGCTTCTTCTTAAAAGAGGCTTCAAAATCGCTCACGGCAGGAGAGGCTTTCCTGTGTCTGATGTTTGATTTTTCTTTCTTTGTAAAGCAAAGGTTTCTTCAAAAGCTGCAGTTTATGTCACAATGAGAACAAACACTCGGGGAGACATTTCTGGTTTAGAGGCATAGACGCACAGTATACTCAGCATTCTTAAGTGGACTTTGCATGGTTCACTTGTTTCTCCATTTGTCTCTTTCCTTCTGCAACACAGCTGTTTATAGACAGTGAATGATGAGCTCAGGTCAGTATTTATTGCCATAAGTTGTCAAATCAGACCCAATTATTTAACATGTTGATCGTCCAAGATAAAATGTGAAATTGAACAGGAGACGGTTCTCTTTCAGGCGAGAAAGGTTCTACCCATGGTAAACATAGGTGGTGGGATTTATTTCCGTTGTCATGGCTACAACATGATGGTCTCTCCCTGATAACCACTGTGATCCGCCTGCAGACATGCTGTGACAGGCCTCTGTAGGAGTGTAATTCAGGGGGTGAAAGTTGCAACAGGATGATACAGCACATTCAATGCAACCTCCTTATTATTTTATCAGTGTAATGACAACAGTAGAGGGTTTTTTTTTTTTGAAAACCTATCCGATATCATCAATTGAAAATATCCTCTTTCATTTATCACTAGCTTGAAATCCTCTCGAGGTTTGCTTTGTTGTAATGTGTGTAAAACTAAGGAGGAAGTCAGCAGCGAATTCAAATGTGACTTCTAAAGATTATGCTGAAAGTTTGCCATTGTCTGAGCTCCAAATCCTTACCTGCACTACACTTGTTTCAGACTATATAACATTATGAGTCTTGCATATTAATTACAGAATAGAAAGAACTGCAGCAAACATCAAATTATGGTTGTTTTGAATGTCTTAATTGTGATTAAAGATGCCATGTCAAATAATCCTCTCTGTTTCTCTGATTGGTTTAGAAGCAGTGAGGGGCATCCCCGTACCCAGTGGGATGAATGGGAGCAGTATTGGTGGAACAGTTCCCACCAGCCTCAGTGGGCAGCAGCTGGCCTCTGCCATCCCCTCACCCACAGCCGGCAAGTCCTGGCGCAGCAAGTCCATGAACCTTAAACACAGTGCCACTTCGTCAATGTTGGCCAGCCCCACGCACTCACCTTCCACCACTCCTTCAACCCAGTCCCCAGAAGGACTTCAGCCTCATGGCATTGATGGATCAAAAATGGGATCCACAGTTGGGGGCGGCCCCCAGAGGTCAATGCTGGATAAGTTCCGCATGATTAACCCTAGATCGGCTTCGCGAGCGTCGCCATCCGTCGCAGAGATGGCTCTGCAGGAGGAGGATGACCTGTCCGAGTATGGCGAGGACGGACTGACACCCACAGGGTCAGTGTGCAGCAGTGGCAGTAGCAGTGCTACAGCCAAGCAAATTCCTACCAAAACCCCGTCATCGTCCCTCACGCCACCAAGCAAGACGTCCTCTTCGTCCCCCTCCTCCTCATTTTCAAAAGCATCTGCCAATGGCACTAGGTACAAAGACAAGGAAGACAAAAGCAAGTCTGGGAAACCGTCTAAGGAAAGTTCTCCACCCAAAGAGGAGCGTGAGTTTTCTGCAGACTCCAACAAAAAGACATCCAAAATTGCCAGCCTCATCCCCAAGGGAGGGAAGCCATCGTCGGGTAAGAAAGACGGTGGCGCCTCCACTGGCATCCCAAAGCCAGGACTAAAAGCTCCCTCAACAACAACAACAGCAAAGCCTCAGAGTCAGTCCCAGACCCAAAGTCAGGCTGCCTTAAACAGCAGCGGCAACATACGGGGAGGAGAGGGGGAGAAAGGGAAAATGACAAAAGGAGGGCAAGGTGGAAGTTTCTATATGCAGCGTTCCGTCGGTGGCCCAGAAGGAAAACGGACCAGCATGACCTCCTCCACCAGCACCTCAGCACTCTCTGGATCGAGCGGGATGCTGGGAGGAGGAGGTGGAGGAGCACTGGGGGGGAACGGAGTGGTTCAGCTTCCTCAGCAGCAGCAGCACAACCATCCCAATACTGCCACTGTGGCCCCCTTCATGTACAGGTGAGATATGTGTGTGTGTGTGTGTGTGTGTGTGTGTGTGTGTGTGTGTGTGTGTGTCTGTGTGTGTGTGTGTGTGTGTGTGTGTGTGTGTGTGTATACCAACCAGACATTTATGATTCGATGCTTTACCATAGTTAGTTTCCCTATAGAGTTTTTTCAACTATTTACCCTGAATCTTAAAGTCATACCTGCACATACTAAGACACGTGTGTCGCCTGGGGCTGCTTGTTTCTTTTTTTGATAAAAAAAACAAAAAAACAAACAAGTTTGAACAAATAGTATGCGCCATGCTAACCCTTGAATAATATTTGGATGATTTGATTGTCTGCACCGGAGGATAATTTAGTTTAATTGTGTGTCACCGCAGCACAACAAAACTGTGCCTCTTATTTCAATATCACGTCTTATTGTACTAACAGGCGTTTAAAAAAAAAAAAAGTGACAGTCCCATTGCTTACAGTCACTCGTACATGTATTGACGTGATCAGCTGGCATTATGCATCTTGGTTTCGCCTCCACATCCCTCGACAGCCATTACTGAATAAACTGACATCCGCTGCCTGGTACTTTCCAAAGCCTATTATTTAACTGTCTGTGTTCCATCTTTTCTGCAAGAGTCCAGTCCACTGGTGGTTTTCAGGAACACATTCCCCCGCTCTTCATTCAACCAGTCTTGTTTTGATGCATGCAAGCTGGTGCACGGTTCCCTGTCATTACAGCCATCAGAGGTATTGGAAGTTGGTAAATCTGCCCAGCAGGACAATTTTTTCCTACAAAAGCTGAGGTAATCCAGGAGAAACTGCCAAATCACTGGGAAGCCTTTGTGCTCAAAGAGAGAGCGATATAGGAATCCCATTAAACAAAGCTTAATCCTTCACCCCTTCTCTTCTCTCCTCTCCTCTCTCTACTATCTCCTCTGTTGTGCACCGTCAGCGCTGCCAGATTCAGCTGCGGCTCCTCGAAGCATTAGACTTACTTAAATCCCACACATTTAGCAAGTTAAACTGCTGCGGGTATCATTCCAGGGCGGCGAGTGAGTAATAGTGACTGTCATTTATGAAGACAGAAATAAAGATGCAGGCGGCCCACTCGATAAGCAAAAAAAGAGAACAGAGAAATATTGAGTGTAGGAAAAAGTGGAAGTGGATGATACCATCTGTCATCCACAAAGCTCCAACCGAATATTTCTCTGCATGGACTAGAGTTTAGCACCCACTGCCATGTTTGCCATTAATTCAAACTGCAGAGTCCAAATTTGGGTTATTTGAGTGGGTAGAGTTAAGCAAGAAATTCTACAGTGGCTTGTAAAAAATACCTTTTTCTGAACCAATTTTCCAACTCAACATTTGTTTTATTTATTGTTTTTTTTAACCAATAATAGAAATACATAATCAGATACAGATGTTAAGTATCCTCGTCTTCCATCATTATCTGCCTAATTTTACCGCATAAATGCTGAACTTCGCCACAGTCGTCAGCATGTCAGCATGAAGACCTCCTGCTGCGCTGTAATTTATCATCCTTTTCGGCCCAATTAAGCATCTTTGTCTCTATACACTTTAAGCTGTTGTTCCTGCAAAGCTGAACAGACCAGTGTGGTCATGGAACAATTCAGAACACACACAAATCGTCTATGCTGCTGCTAACTGAACACGATGCCTTCCAAAAATCCAGATTTCTGTCACGATACATACTCATATAAATTTAATGAAAATTGATGCTCAGTGCTGATTAGTTTTCACCTTACAAACAAAGCACATTTATGGCAGTGGGATGTCGATCTCCTCAGATTATCTGTTGATGAAACAGCAGATGGAATTACTTTTGCTGGTGCAGTCGCAATCACAGTTGCAGAAGCAGGGAGAAGCAAACCGTCCCTATGGAAGTAACATCATATTGAATAATGAATTGTCACTGCATCGGTTACCATGTGTGCCAAAACTAGGTATTTCCACATTGTAAGTTGCAGCAGATGTGGTGAAATATCTCTGTCTGTGTCTCTCTGTGAAAATACTGAGGTGAGGAGAGAAAAGCTTCAGCTGAAGTCACGAGCTAATGTCTGTCAAACTGGAGGCCACGTTTTATCTGCAGCTCTGCAGGTGGTGGTAGCATCGTGTGTGTGTGTGTGAATGTCGTGTCTGTGTAAAAGGGAAAGAATGAAGCAGTCTGTGCTTAGATCTGTTGATGTGTTTATGCAAGTTTTACTGTGCGTATTTCAAGATTTTCACGAGCATGTGGTAAGTTTACATGCTTTCCATTGCGTATGTGCGCGCGCGTGCGTGTGCATGCGTCGTGTTTGAATGTGTATCATCTCTCGGTGTCTGTGTGTTGAGTTGTTGGTCTGTTTGTTGCCCGTTTGCACATGCATGGTTTTGTGTTCTGCTCTTGGTGTGTGCAGCACAGTTATCTCATGAAGTGTTCTGGACTCGGTACTTGTTTCTTCAGATGAGCAAACAAACAATACAGGCACATGCACCTCGGGCTTGAGGAGGGGAAGCAGATGCACACAAACACACATTTGTTGCACACTCCTGCACAAGCACACACACACACACACACACTCCACACCACTCACAGAAAGCATCTCATCCAAGACCATTCCCCTCCTCCTTTTGAGGTGTCCATCTGTTAAATATGTGTCTGGGACTAGAAGCTGACTCGGAAATTTAACTCTTTTCTAACACTGAAGAAACAAATCTCAGCCCATATAGGAAAATATTCTGGCTGTTGCTCTTAAAAAACACCTAAAATAATCCTTAAATTCCATCACCAGCATCTGTCTGACTTATTATCAGCTATATACCATTTTAGCCTCTTTACAAGCCGACCATACAATTTTTATGTGATGCTTAATTATTCATGTGAAAGTATTTTTTGGGTGTTTTTTTTCTTCATTCCTTTACACTAATATTATACAAGGCTGAAAACAAATGACACTTATTTAATGGGATAGAATAACATTTGTAATTCTTAAGATAATGTTGAGTTAAGATGGAATCCTGTCTTCACAAAAAGAGGGTACACAATTCATGTGAAAAACAGTTTTGATGGAGGAAAATATAGGGTTGACATGTTGACTTGAAAAAGATATATATACTATTTTAACTGCCATTGTGGTTTGTCATTCTTTGGAAATGATTTGGAAATGTGACTTTTTCACTTTAACTTGTTATGCCTGTAGACTATGAGAGAAAATACCTAAGCACTGAAATGTTATCTGCAAAGAAAAAATGCACTTGGAGCTAAAGTGTGCGACGCTTTTTTTCTTCGTCCTGGAGCATCTTTTGTCATAAAGAGCACCGGCGACTACTTCAGCCCGTCTCGATAACCGCCGTGCATGATTTGTTTTCTGTGCCTTCAGGACATTCTCAGAAAATGACTGCACCATGGTGGCCCCAGTTGACCCCTGCCTCAGCCCCACCAAGGGAGAGCTTGTGTACAGCAAGACAGCCAAACAGTGCCTGGAGGAAATATCAGGTACAGTTGATCAACAACAGTCAGTCGTGCATGGGTCCAGTTTCTCTGACTGGGAGTGTGAATGGGCACATGCCTTTGGATGTTTACATTTCTCTTTTGTTATTATCGGAATTTGTACTCAGATGTATTCATAGAGCAACAGTTTACCTTTATCTGCTGTGCAGCCTGTATTTATTTAAAGGTTAACCTCAGTCCTGCCGCAGTGCTGCCCTGAATAGGAAGTCTGTATATTAAACTAGTTCACTCGTATTGCTATATTATGTGGTCATTTATATTGTGAATTATAGTGCATCGTCTTCAACAAGAGGGTACCCATTTCAAAGGTTTGGGGTTTACAACATTTAAGGTGTCCCCACATAAATGTTGTTGTTTTTTGGTGCAGAATAAGAGATTGTTCAAGGCTACATTGGAGGCTCGGTTGACTGGTTTCTGTTGCTGGTTCAAGGGAATGTGTTGGATGTACAGTATGTTGACCTGACCTTGTCCGTATTTAATGTGGGATCTCTGTTCTGTGCCGAGTTGATGCAGAGTAAGGAAAAGGTCAGTGCTGACAGACAGACGAACGGACGGACGGACATAGGTAGCATCTGTGGCCCTTTGTTTACAGCTCTGCTGACTGCCATCATCTATTAGCGAGCCTCTCTGTGTATCCCACATGCATTCGCAATCCCATCACTCACGTAGTCGAATAGTGCTGGTTAAACTTCGATTTATGTTTGTTCGCAAAGAGGGAGGACTGCAAACATCCTCATTGTCCTTTAATTACACAAAGTGGACATCTGCGTAATTGAGCGTCTAGAGCTGAGAGGTCAAGAGTTTCAGACCACAAGCTCCATCTGCTGACAAGGAGCTGCATGAGTTCAAGTTTAAAACAAGGCAGCACCATCAAAACACAAACCACTGGTACAGATGACCACACCATTGTTTCGATTGGATTTCTAGTGCTGGAGTTTTGTTTTTTGTGTTTCCTACAAAAGTTGTGTTCTTGTTGTTTGAATTTGCGAAGACGCTTTTTTTTGTTACTCTAAGTAAAATAAATGATCCAATAAACAAAAGGTCAGCTGATTAAGAAAAAAAAAAAAAAAAAGAAGATGTCAAGTTCAAAGTGAAGCCAGAAAGACTTTGTCTATAAAGCTCTGCGTGCACAAACAACAGGACGTGATTACAGGTTTGGGATGTCAGGTCGGGTAATGACATTCCAGACATTTTGCTCTCGTGGCTTTTCCAAAGGCCGTCGTTTGGCAGATAAAATTAGACTGCACTCCTGACCAATTCCCTTTGTTTGAGGTCCATTTCAAACACTTGCGTTTTGTTGTCACACGTTTCACGGTCGCCTCACATCCGCTGTTTTTCCAACTGAGCGGCATAAATGGACACGTTCAAGTGTACGTATGCCACAGTGACCGCATGACAAGGCTGCTTATTGCTACATATACGGGCTGAACCAATATCAGCAGTGACACACTCAAACGTCAAAAGAGCACAAGCACATACATCTTTATTTCCATGAATGAGTGTTTTTATTTGTATTGATAACGTTGCAAAGATTTGCGTAAAATGGTTGCTGCGGAGTATTGGCGTATGAAGTGACCGCCTCATGTGTCCTCCAGCTATTGGTAAGCGGGATGTGAAAATGTGTGGAAATGTGTGGAGGACAGCTGTGACTAATAACGCTCAGACTGATTGATGAGAATCTTTTGGTTGCGGTCTCACTGTTGATCCACGATAAGCTGCGGGCTCGCTGCTTTCACTCCTCAAGATAGCATTTAATTAAGTCGGGCGGCCAGCGGGGAACTGCGGGAGCTGCAATCTTACAGGTGCACTGTCCAAACAACTCACTGTCACAGTGCAAGGAAGAGAGAGAGAGAGAGATGGAGAGACAGAGAGAGAGAGGGGGTGAGGGTCGAGTGAGGGAGAACAGATAAGAGCAAGGGAGAAGGGGGGAGCTGAACAAAAAGTGAGACAATGGAAAGGGATTAAGGAAAAGAGAGGGTGATAATCACAGAAAGGGAGGGCTGATAGATGGAGAGAGAGTAAGAGAGAGAGAGAGGGAGAGAGAGAAAACTGCAGGCTGCATGCTGGAATGAACTGGCAGACAGAAAGCTATAAGAGCCTGGTTGCCGGCTTCACCACCCGTTCATTTTCCACTGTGAGGAGAGCAGGACAGAGTCAGAGGGGAGGCAGGAGAAATGTGGCAGAGAGGTGGTAATTAAAGGAGAGACAGAAGGTGGGGGGAGCGATAAGAGTGAATGAAAAGAAACTCGTTTAGTCGAAGGCAAGATAATGAGAGTGTGAGCACGGACGAGAGAGCGAAAGGGAATGTGTTGGTGAGAGATGTAGCGACTCATTCATCCACGCCCCTGCCTGTGCTGAGGCAAAAGGAAGGAGCCAAGAAGACGGAGAGACAGGATGAGAAGTGGAGATGGACTGGATGGAGTAAGTGTCTTTTTCCAGCCTTGGTGTCTGACGATGAGCATGGGCTACCTCAACGATGGATCTGGATTTTACCTTCGTATCTGGAAGGGAGGGTTTTACTCTGCTCTTCGCCCTGCGGCTCTCTGAAGCCTGGACCTCAGTCAGGTGGCGTGGGAAACAGGGACACATCTCTCTGCCTCCACTGTCCCCCGGTTCCTCCTTCTCTCCCTCTGCTCTCTTTGTGAAAGTGCAGCCAAGATGTGAAAGGGAGAGCCACACACAGGTGGAACCTTTTGCATGCATACGTTCAGCCACTGGAGGTAAAGAGGTAATCTGAAAAACAGGAGGGGAGCGCAGTGAGTAGAGATGAAGAGAGGAGCGGAGTTCTCTGTGTATCAGGGAGGCAGCCCAGCTCGACGGCCTCCCCAGCCGCTCCCTGACAACCTCAACCTGCGGCTCAAGCAGCGCTCACTCACTAACCTGACCTTGCTCAGTGATGGTGAGCAGCAGGTTTACTCTTTTGAACTTGATGAGCCACCATTTCACGTTTCCCAACCTCAGAACTCTTCATCGCACTCCAGTTCCATGCAACGGGCAGGAGGTAGCCTGCAAGGGAGCCCCAGGAAGGAGGTGGTGCCAAGGGGTGCAGGTGCACGGGGCACCAGAGCTCGATCTCTGTCACTCTCCCTCACTAAGGTGCTTTCTCAATCCGAGCATTCCCTCATCCCAGTCCCTTGGAGGAGCACGGCAGCAGGCGGACGACCACAGCGGGCATCATACAGTGGCCATCCACGGACGGAGGCGCAGCGCAAGTCCAGGGTAGAGGCAGCAGGAGCAGATGAAGAGGGCAGCAGTGGGCGTTCAGTCGAGGAACAAGGAGCAGGCAAGAAGCAGGGAGACAGGGAGAGGGACAGGGGGGGTTGGGCAGAAGAGGAGGTTTCAGAGGGAGGTCCTCGCGAGGGAACGGCTCAGCTGGATAAGGAGGTGATCCTCACCATGCTGGGTGATCTGGAGAAAGTTCTGCACACGCAAACTCGCCATCGTAAGTCTATACAGTCTCAACCAACCCCAGCAAGTCAGCATGAATGTGTCATTTCATACATCATGTAGACAACAACCATCACATTTCTTGAAAATACTTGAAGTCATTTTCCATTAGTTTCATTTAAAATAACGTGCGCTCACTCTCAAGTCATTACGTTGTGGTTTAAAAAATGCTAACTTGAGCAGAATATGAGAACGGCGTGATAGAATGCGCCTTTAATAAGCTGGTTATTTTCTTAATCCTTGTGATGCAGAAGCCTATTTCTTAGAGCACACTATTAGCATTTTAAGAGCGTATTTAAGAAAGCAAGAGCTGTGTAAGCACACACACACACACACACACATCCTTCCTTAATACACACACACAATTTAGCCTCCCTCACAACTACTTTAAATGAATCTACACAGGCAGTCAAAAATGGTAGACATCCTTTACGTCACTCCTTGTCATTGTCTGTTAATAACGCACTTACTATGTGTGCTTTAATTTGAGTTCACTGTGCCTCTCAGTGTAAGAACCTATACCCACAGGTGTGGTCTTTACCAGAACGCAGCATATGTGAGTTTGGTGTAAAACATCTCTGTGCATTATGTGCTTTTAGAACGAGGACCCATGTACCGACCTCGCTTTGATGTCAGAGGAAAGGAAACAGGGAGGGGAGCTGCTGTTTGGGTTTTTTTTTCATCTATAGCTGTGACAGAAGAAATTATTATTGTGACTTTGAAGATAAAGCAAAGTAAAAATGCACAGCACAGCAAGGTGAGCTCCTGGCATAGAGCACATTACTGCTGGCTTCTTTTAGCCAGGTTTAGGCATGACGCAGCATAAAAGACACACACAGAAGATAATGACAAATCAACACCTCTTACATTGCCTTTTATACGTGCACCTCCCTCACACAGCCAACATGATCAATAGCTTATTACTACACCTTTGACTGTGTGTGTGTGTGTGCGCATCTGTAAGTGTATCCACACCATATATATGCACACAAGTAATTGTTTTAGAGTGCGTATGGCACTTTTTTTTTCTACTTGTAGTGTTCGTCGGGCTCTTCTCTGCAGCACATTTAATCAGAAGTAGAATAATGGATTTGCACATGAAGTGCAAACACTCAGCTTTAATTTAAGTTGGTTTGGACCAATATTGGAAGTGTATCTGTGACATAGTCCCTGTAACTCATAATGCCCACAGTTTAAAGTGCTTTTTTGGTTTCACTTTGGCTTGGAGTGAAGTGGACGCAAAGAAGTAAACGTGCAAGTGAATAATAAAACCTCTATGATATGACGCAGAGATAGCTGTCTCACTAAAACCAAGAGATCGCGACGTGCTTTAAAAGGAAGACTGAGGAGTCCTGTGGAGACTGTCCTCCAATAAAACGTACATATTGGTCGTATGCAGGAATTACGACCTATATTTACGTTTTCAAAACATGCGCCCCTAGCGGTTATATATATATATATACAGCAACCACTTCCGCCTTAGACGCTGTATCTAGTGGCTTCGCCGCTGTCAGCACCAGCAGTCAGCTCAGTAGCGAGAGCGCTGCGCCGGAGCGTGGTCGACTATGGTTCGGTCCCTTACTATACCACCTTTTTAATATTTTTATTTTTTATTTTTACTATCTAACCCTGTCTTTTTTGCCCTAACCCTACCCTCAGTAACATCTGTGCATATTCGAGTTGGAAAATACTACCTTTACGTCGCATTCAGGGGTTTGAAAAAAACGACCCATAGTCACGTTTTCAGAAAACGACCTATATGTACGTTTTCAGGGGTTGAAAAAATGACCTATATGTACGTTTCAGTTGGAGGACAGGTTGGGACGACAAACCAAGAAGATCGGTCTCTCCAGGATGAAGGTGGACATGTGTCCTTGACAACAATCACAAGAGAACTTCATGACCATAATCACCTTAATGCTTGAGGATTCAGTAACCACCACATGTTTGCAACTGGAAGCATCAGAAACAACACCTGCAACAAAGTTCTATAAACGTGCTAGTGGCTCTGGTATGGCTGCCACTGAAATGGGAACCCTGGTATTAATTGATGAATTTGATTTGAATTTAAAGGAGCATTCAATGCTCATTGGAGGACATTTTCATCTCCGTAATGGTGAATAATTGGCCAAATTCAAACAAAACCCTTTTAGGAGGAAGAGGTGGAATGTCGTCAGCTGGCTGATTGCTGTGTTCCTGAAAAATCACAATATACCAGTCTATGTATGTATTGAGAAGTCATTTATATCTGTATTAAACTCACTCACCCCATCAAAGCTGGCTCTCACAGTTTCCAGCAGCTTCTGAGGTAGAGTCTGTGCTTTTAGCCCGGGGGGAGTATTTGTCTTTAATATGTATTAACAAGCTTCTGGTGTGCTGCTCCGGTTAGCAAATGCATTTACTAACAGGGCCATAAAATTGCACGTGGATATAGAGACGTCTATCATTTTGTACATTAGTGTGTGTGTGTGTACGTTTGTGTACACGAGGGAGCCGCTGCGGTAACTGACAACAAAGGCTTCGTCAAGGTTGATCTGTGGCACAGCTCCACAAAGAAGCAGGTAGCGTATTGTTGTGGCGAGTTGTATTTTCCACTGTGTACATTTTTGTACAGTGGGCTCGCATGTGCGTGCATTACCATTGGATGACTGTGTAACTGAGTAACAGCAGTCACCTGGAGTGAGGGGCATCGGTATTTGTCTGCATGCATTATTGAAACCCGGGGAAAACACACACAACCTACTAGGATGTGTGTGTGTGTGTGCAAATGCTTCAGTCTCTATCTGCAGCTATTTGAATTCTATAGTGGATTTTATTGTTTTCTTGGAAGACTTTCATTTTGTGTGTGGTTTTGGACAGATTTTTGATCATCGTCTTACAACCTGTATAAAAGGATAAACCTTGCCTTTGGTTTAGGTTGGAGACTAAATTATGTCCGTTAATTCCCCCTCAACAAGCTTACATGTGTGTATTTGTGTGTGTGCCCATGTGCATGCATGCCCTATTCAAACCCCCTCACTGGCCAGTTTGGCTGCGGCGCACGCTTCCTGGGCCAAGATCTGGAGAGCAGCTTGAATCCAAATGATTGCTGTGTGACTCTTCACCTTTCTGCAGTGTTGGATACTGAAATAGAAATAGTTACATCAGTTATAGCAGCTACAGGTGGAATAACAAATCACTACGGTATGGACAAAAGATTCAGTAACATCCATAACTGGAGTTGCTGAGTTGAAAGAGAGACAATGAACATTACATTTCCTTTTCCAAGTATCAAGGGTATACAGTGAATCTCGTGAAATAATTAAATGTAGGAGGCTGCAGCTCTGCTGCGAGGTCGAGGGGAGAGAGAGAGAGAGAGGCGACGGTGGTTCGCTCTGTCACAGAATCACGCTGTCTGTATCATATTAGTCTGTCTGCATATGTTAGTGCCGCAGCTGCACTAGTGAAATGGAGCAGAGGAGGAGATTGGTAGATAGTGAAACATGACGATATATATATATATATATATATATATATATATATATATATATGTTTGTGTGGCAGTGGGAGTTGCATCATAATGGACCCCACACTGTCAGCCACAGATAACATCTTTCATCTGCACAACAAAAATAAGTCTGCATAAAGCAAGCATATATGTTTCCACTGATAAGGCTATTACAATAATATGTGATTATTTTTGTGATTTATTGCGAGTTAACTATCGATAAACGTGCAGTTAATCACCATTATGTACTTTTATCAGTTGACAGCCCCAAATTTGCATTCTGGTTCAGCTTAGCTATTCTACAGTGCAGGTGAAACCTCAGCCCTGCATTTCTGTCTGCATATTCCCACACAAAAACAAACCATCATGCTTCCAAACTGTTTCTCGATGTTTTATCTAGTGTATCTTCATGATGGAGACCAGATCTTTGTCCAGGACTGAGGCCAGATCTCCTCATGTCACTTTGTAATGGGATTGTAATTGGATCTTTTCTTGAAAAGAGTCCTGTCCCTGAGAGTCCCTGAGAGGCGGCGAGAGCAAAGACGACGGCCGAAACAGAAGACGAATTACAGAAATAGAGGAACTATACAATAACTGTGATCCCTCTCATTAAATTAATGTGCAGGAAAAAATGTCTTAACCGTATCATTCTCAGTCTCTAAGCTGTCTTGTGTCCCAGGGATATTTCATTATGTGAATGATCATGTGGCTCAGTTGTCCTGGTGCTTTTTGAGTCATTAATGTAACTTTTATTTAACAAGGTCTCCCTACAGGACCAACATGGTCACAGCAGCTGTGTCAGCATGTAAAATATGTAAAACAGGGCAAATACATAGCGACACCTAATGAAATGCAAGTAAAGGACATCCCTAAGAATAGTTCCCCTTGAAATAAGGTTACTCAAATGAGTTAAGTGTGTGTCTGTCACTTTTTGGACCTGGTAAACCTGGTGGTGTCACAGTAGTCTGTTCAAATCATGGGGGAAATATATGAACTGTAGAAATAATGGAGAGAAAATGTGCACATAGAGTTCCATCCTGCAAAGTGTGGATGTCTATTCAAAAGGAAACAATGTGCAGTGTGTGTCTGTGAGAAGAGCAACTATGCATCGGGTTTGTAAACTTATGTTGGCGGCACAGATTCACTGCAACACCTGAACCATTTTTCTCTTGCTGGCACTGAGCTGTGCCACAGGAGTCGCTGGGGGCCTTTTTTTTTTTTTTTAAATCTTCCACTTACTGCTCCCATTTGCTCCAGTCATAGTAATCACCACGACTCGCTGTCAGTATCTCAAAATCAACACCTAGTGACAGAAAACAGCTCCTGGCATTCATCTCACCATAAAGTCGCCGTGTAGAGAATCACTCATCTTCACAGTGGAGACAGTTTTCCTCTGAAAAACACCTTAGGAAGATCCAGAGAGCCGCGTGACCTGCATCCTTCCTCCGTGTCATCTCGCTTTTTAATTACCCTGCTGCCGTTTCTGAGCCTGACGAGCCAACGGAGAGGCTTAATTGGAGCAGACATGCAGATTCTTTGGTGTGTGCCCTTGGCTCACAGTTCAGAAATGTTGCCCACCCTTCGCTTGTTAGCGGCACTTCTTCGGAGAAGACCTAATGTCACACCACAGCAATGTGTTGAGAGGTATGAAGCATTATGAAGTGCTTTTCTGGCTGTGTGCTGCTGTAGGGCGAGACAGACAATGGCGGAGTGAAGTAGCAGCAAAGGCAAAGCCGACTGAGTGTGTGGTGTTGTGGCACTATAATATTTTCGGCCTGAAGGGAAAATGTCAGTGCTGTGTAAAATAATGTGTCCACTTATTAGAGTGAAAAAAGACATGTTCAGTCGTACAAGTTGATTTATTGAAATGTTTGAATGGGGACGTGCGTGTGTCCTTGTGTGTTTGTCTGTGTAACTTCAAGTGTCTTGGTAAATCTTATAAAAAGAAATGTGTCTTCAGGAGAGGATCCTGAGACGAGACGCATGAGGACGGTGAAGAACATCGCCGACCTGCGACAGAACCTCGAAGAAACCATGTCCAGTCTACGGGGGACTCAGATCAGCCACAGGTGGGCACACACACTCTTTGACTCGTAATAACGTTTTCTTTTACAGATAAACTGACAGTTCAGACCTGTCTTTACAATCCGTTTACATTCATACTTACATGTTTTTGAAAATGATTTTACTGGAAACCAAAACCATCTTCATCCAGAGGATTTTTAATTTCCCCCGTTTTTTTTAGAATTCCTTTCACTCTATGTATGAAAAAGTGTGAGAAAATCAGAATTTGTGTCCTCCACATAGATTAGACACATTTATTAAAAAAAATAGAATGTCAGCAGTACTTACCAATATATTATATTATCCATAGTATTTTGCATTCATCAATGGTCAATTGCATTTGTTTTCTTGATTCTAAAACGAAGATGAATTAGTGAGATGTAGCCTGAGTCTGTTGTTATCTGCTCCCACAATAGCACGTGATGCACGGAGACAGGATACAGGCTCCACTCGTAAAAGATAAAATAAAATCAATTTAATTTAAGTAGATTGTTCTGCACAATAAGATTTTGCGCTGCTGCATTTTAACTGAGATAACCGTCAAATAGAATCATACATGAGTATATTGCATTCCGAAGAAGAGACACATATGTCATGACTGAGTCACTGAAAATATCACAAATAAAAGGGGGGGGGGGTAGTTAAAACAAAAAAAGACAAGCTTCCTCTGTAATCTGCATTTTGTGTCAGCTCAAATTAGTCAAGTGTTATCGTGCACCCGTTGTCCTTTTCAAATAAATGCAGCTCTGTTGTGTTGATACCTCTGACTCACCTCACACAGTTTATCACACAGATTCATCGGGGAACTACAGTATATCTCCCAAGTATGAATGATTTCCCCCCCTATTTCCCCTACATTTCGGGATTTAATTAAACACAGGCGTCACCGTCGTCCTCCGCGGGCACCGATGTACATTCAGGAGCTGATGGAAGGAGAGCACCTTAAAGGGCTGAACCGTATTGTTGAGAAATGGGCAACAAAATAACAACAAACAGTGTAGTGACTGCAGTTTAAGACAGAAATGGTAACCATTGTTTTTCGTGAGCTCCCCAGGCAGTGCTTCCCTGCTCATCTCTCTCCTTCTCCTCCAGTCAATTATTGTTGTGTGTTTTGCCCTATGTGGAAAATGGAAGATGGCCAGGCTGCCGACAGCCATGACAGATGGCAGTCTGTGTCTGTGTGTGTGTGTGTCTGTGTGTGTGTGTCTGTGTTCACTAGTGTGTTTGTTTTCTACATCTTTTTTTTTGTCAAAGGAATGTTAGCCAAGCACAATCAGTGCAGTGCAGTGTCTCACCGCGTCATCTCACGGGGCTGCAATCAAGACAAGACACGTCAAACCATCTTGAGTCACACACTGTTTTTCCGTGATTAGTAGAGGTACAGTTAGTGAAGATGGAGCTTAAGTGCGCGACCGCATCGAGCTCTAATCTAAACATTTGACAAAATCCTGGCCAGTCCGTCCTAATCCCTTACCCTGAATAAGAAGTGGCTGAAATCACCATGACGCTCTGACTCTCCGCAAGTAATTAATCACTGTTGCGCTCGTGCGGACATGACTGTCATGTTGATCATCTCTGCTCTTTAGAATTGCATCTTCAAACATTTCCATTGTTATTATTTTTAGACTTTCTCTCAGTAACAAAGTCATTGTATCAGTGGTGGAAGCCATATATTGGCCACTTAATGGATGAAATGAGCAGACAACATGTGCACTCTGAGAAGCATGTGTGATTGATACAATTGATACATGTTGATAATTATAGTTTAGGGGATAAATAACCCTAACCCGAAATGCTCTTAGCACTTTTTTGAAGGCATAGCCAAATAGATGGAGGCATAAAGTGCATACCACTGCCAAGGTTAATGCTATATTTTACGTTTTAAGTACATTCGTTGAGTAGGTTTTGAGTAATCCTGCTGACACAGGGCGAGGCTGAAGGCTTCAGAATTCATCAGGAATGATGCGGTTCATCATTCATTTATTTATTTCATTATATTTTATTGCATTTTATTGTTGGCAAGACCACAATGATGTGTTTTAATTGTAAATTACAGTTGACAAATGATGTATAGTATGACGCTAAGATGTTGGAATTCATGGAGAGACCAAGGGAGACAGATGTTTTGCACAAAAAGAACCCTCCGTCTGTTCTTTCATCACAAACTGTACATTCCCAAACGTAACACATCAGATATTTTAAATCATAAATATCGTGATTAAATGTAACTACATGTGGGGTTATTGCAATCGTGTGTTTTGGCTTTTTATGGTAACTTTAGATGCACAGTTTTCAAAAATATTTCAAACAATTGAATGTTCCCGGAAACATACTGACTTGTTTCCCTTTCACATTGCACTGACCTTACTACAGGGCTGCAGCAATCGCAGCAGCTTCATTCACATCCACTACATTCTTCAGAAAAGCACGTGTGCTGCGTCTTCTGCGATCCATACTCTTGACCGCACGACCTAGATAGACCTTTTTTTTTCCAGTTCCAACCATAAAAATAGTTTTGATTGACGTCGGAATTGGACAGAAAAACATGTAAGTCTCTAACGTTCAAGGACAAACGTCGTGCAGCAGGGAAATCTCCGTCTCTTGTTTGCTCTGTCTGCTCTATTGTGAGGAACCCCAAACGAGTCCCATGGAGATTCAGCTGCTGCTGAATGACATTTGAACATAATTGTTTCACCCTGTGGACTTGTTTATTGTGTGTTTATATTTAGATTACTCAGTCTACATGGCTTGGTTCAATTATTCATTTCATAGCAATGTAGGAGATGTTTTACGCTCAAATGTACTAGTGATGTGTGATGATTGCAGCAGTGTTAGTCCTTGTAAGAAATTGTTGGTCAAAAACAAAGAAGGTCATATAAGGCACTTCTTGACATAATGATCTATGATGGAGGAGTGACTTGGCTTCTTAGTCATATTGTCCCTTATGGTCTTCATAAACTTCCAGACTGCAGTTGATTGCACCACTGTAGTCAGAAGAAGAGTCTATTTAAAATACCAACAGTGAACCTGCCGTAGATCATTATTACTTTAGAGGTGAACTGCAGGTTTACAGTGTTTTCATTTCCCTCTCCTGTTACTGCTGATTAATCACTTGCTCCTATCTTTTATGATCACTTATACGACCAATATATAAAACTATATATATATATATAAAAAAATTCAACTGCTTTTGTGAACATTGACACCTTAAACTTTCAGGCCTCGTTAGCAGCTACAAGAGAAGGATCCAGTGTAATTTATATCCAGCAACGTTCAGCAATAAGTAACTCCCTGCTGTGAACATGGATTCTTCTTCTTCTTCTGCCGAGCTCTTGGCTGAACACAAAGTCGTCTCCCTCTGTTAGGATTTATTTTGCTTTCAGTTCTGCTTCACAGCAGATAGACTCGAGAAGTAAAGCTCCTCAAAACACAGCAGGGTTTTCGGGGGATACGTGGTCAAAAGTTTCCGAGATCGTTAAGTTCTGTGTAATATTTGCGCATGTGAGCTAGAGGCTATTTGTTGACTGTTGGTTATCTGTTCATATGTGGTAGGCATTTCCCTTTCGTTGCACCTTAGCACATATCCCTCCCTCCCTCTCTCTCTCGCTCTCTCTGCTGCCTGAAGGTAAAGATAAGCTCTTATAGCCCAACACATTGTGTCCAAATGGTTAATGATTTTTGTACTGTAGCAAATTGATTTCTGCATTTTCCATATTTGTCTGTGAGCGCGCGCATGTGTGTGTGTGTGTGTGTGTTGAGGTGTTGATAGAGATGTGGTGTGAATCTGGTCAGCATCCCTGACTCTCTAATCTTGTTGCTTGGCATCACAGTGGCGCAGTCCACTGCCCTTTCTCTGTGTGAGACATTGCTTTTGATGAACATAATAGAGGACAGAGGCACATGGAGGCCAACGCCCATGCTGGTGTCTCATCCCACAGTTCATCTGCAAAACACGGCACAGAATCATTCAAACGATAAAGCATAGGTTGTTCATGGTTAATCGTGGATAATGCTGCTACCACACACCCCTCATACCCTGGTATTGTGGAAGTAGTGTCGGCGTCTGTAACAACAGGCACACCTGAGGCTGTATTTACACTTCGGCTTTGTGTTAGTCCTGTTTCCATGGCAGTGTTCACGCCTTCAGGTATGCCTCCTTTTGTTTCTGATGCATATAACATGCATATAAGCTTATACGATGTCACATCATGTGTTTTAAATTAAGGTCGGACGACTGTGTGAAGTGTTGTCCAGCCCCCTCTCAAAAAGTCTGGACTCTGGTCTCACAATTTGAGCCCAATCAATCCTAGTATTGTCGTCTTGGAAGATGCACAAAAATTGCTCCTTCTGTAATTTTAGGTACCTCATTTTTGGGCACGTAATGTTGATGAACCGAGACCTGACCCACTGAAGCAACACCAGATCATAACAGTAGACATTAAGACATTTTGGATGGGCAGTGTCTATTATAATGCCATGCAACACTCCCATTAATCCGTCTACAGTGGGTTATTTGTGAGTAGAACGCACATTTGATGCAAACGCTTAGGGCAAATGCCAGTGCCCTCTTTCTGGTTTTATATCAGCTCCTGATATCTTTCATCATATGAATGCAGTGCACGGTTTTTCCCAGCAGAGAGAGCTCCAGCGAGGAGCTGCTGCTGCTGCTGCAATGATGTATCAAGTTGCACGGGCTTGGTGTGTGTGTGGTCTGCAGCACTTAGGAATTGATCCCATCATTTTGATTTTGCCTTCTGTTCATGCCAAAAAAAAAAGAAAGAAAGAAAAGAAGAGAAGAGAAGCGGAGAAAAGAACTGGCAAGGTTTTTTGGCATGTGTTGAAAAGCTGTATGTTGCAGGTGACATTGTTGGATTCTTCTCCAGTATTAGAAGAAAAATTGTTTGATAGGTTGATCAAGTACAGTGAGTCATTAGCCTTTGTTTCCCTCATTAATTCCTTGTCTTGGCTCTTTTCTTTGCCAACATTTTACTAACGCTCAGAATACATGTTTTTTTTTCTCCTCCTATCCCAGAAGACTAATCATGTTTCAGCTGCAATGATATCTGTCATTTGACACAATCCTGTCAAATCCTTAAATGTTATTTTTTTGTACAATGTTCATAATCGTTTGTAATAATTTATGAAAATACTTGAAGATTATTTGCCAACAACTGTCTCAATGTGATGTACCAAGAAGGACTGACATACAGTATGCTCTCACGGGGGTTTTCATTTTCACAAAAACAGTGTTTTTGGAAGGTGACACAAACACACACACATGTGCTCACACACACACACAGTCATGTGATCTGATGGGAGCAGCACTCCACTTATTTTGACAGCTCTCTCCTGAAAATATAGCTGATCTTTTCACTTGAATGGTTTGCCCTTCACACGGTGATGCACTTGATATGATGGGTTCATCGAAGGCTTCCGGGTCTATGTGAGGCACTTTATCAAAGATCTTCTAAACTGAGCTTTTAAGAACAAAGTTTAACAGTTCCCTTCAAAAATTCTTTTTTTGTCTCTACAGTACATTAGAAACAACCTTTGACACCACAGTAACCACTGAGGTGAATGGACGGAGTCTCCCAGCCCTCACTGCACGCTCCTCCCCCATGGCTTGGCGGCTGGGCCAAACCCAAACCCCACGTCTCCAGGCGGGCGATGCCCCCTCAATGCCCAGCAGCTACGCTGCACCCAGGACCAACACGACGGGCGCTGGCACGACCACAGGGCGCTACAGTGGGCACTCGGACTCCACCAGGTTTGTGTTCAGCGCCCCCCTGAGACGAGCTCCAGTGACAGGGGCGAGGGGGGCGGAGCAGGGAGAGAAGGGAGGAGGCGGGCTGGAAGGAGGGAAGCAGATGGAGGTGGCAGGGTACATGAGTGATGGGGACGTCCTAGGGAAGAGCAACCGGATGGATGAGATCACCAACGGGTAGGATGAACAGCATGTTAGCTTCCACACACGCTGACTAATTCCAGGTTGCTGTTTCAATGGCATGAACAACAGTGCTGATAATGAGGCATGATACCATATTTACCCGGTGTTAACTGATATAAACAAATTTTTAACGGCATGACCACGTTTCCTACAGACTTTAAAGCAACTTTCAACAGTGGAGTTAAATTTTAGCAGTGTATTTTGGATAGGGTCTTCCATCTTATCGTCTTTATTGTCTAATATCCTCTAAAAAGCGACATCCTTTTCTACTGAAGAAGACCTGAATCTTGTGATTGAGACCATTAACCTGGAAGAAACATGTTTACTGACATTAAAAATCAGGTGAGAAGTCTCCCATAGACTTCCATTTAAACAACAATAATAATAATAAACAGGAATACTACATACATGTTTATACACAGTCAGCCAGTGTTAGCCATTGGCTGGTTAACAAAGCTGAGCCACGTAGATTTAAAATAGACGCAATGTCTCCAAAGACTGCACTTGGAATCTTGAAGCTAGTTATGTCCTCTAATTGCCCAGCAACCTCCAGGCAGTGACAAGACTGCTTTATTTGGTGTCTAACTCTATCAAACAACTTTTTTTTTGGCTTTTTTTCTCAGATTAATCAAATATGATTTAGGGAGGGAGTATCAGTCCAATACTGGTCAAAATCACTGGATTAAGCACAGGCTATGGAAATATATGAGCTGTAGTGACTTATTTGTAATCGGTGGATACTCAAGGCTGTAGTATTGGTTTTAAATGATCGGACATAAGTGGTATCAAAGCATCCCTTACAAGATAGAATATTTGGCCTCATCAGATTTCAATGTTTTGGTATTTGTTCATAAGAGCATGTATCACACTGCATGGTGTGGTGTGGTGTGAAACCGCATTCTCTGCATGTACATACAACCTTATACATACATGTTTTCTTTTTATACAGTAACAGTTACTAGCTTGACAACTTTGCTTTCTATAATACACTACATTCTGCATCATCTATTTCATTTATAATACCTAAAATACCACTTATCAGAAGTCTTTTGAAGCATGATGAATACAAGTGACACATTTCTGTTCACAGTTAGCTGTGTATTAATACACTTGTCAAGGCCAAGTTTTTTTTTGCTTTGCACATCCATATAAATCACCTGCCAGCATCCACCAAGGTTACAATATGGTTATGCTTTGAAAGGAATGCTTCACATAAAAGATTATCTATTGAAGACAGACAAGTCAGTGTCTCTGCACAAAACATTATGACGACAAATGTGTGGGCTTCTGACCTTCAGTCATTTAATAGCAAGAGATGCTTGAGCAAGTGGTGTGTGTGTGCTGTTCAATGCAGTTCAGCCTACACACGGATAAACTAAGACTCAGGTGACGACTCAGAAGAAGAAGAAGGTTTTTTTTGTTGTCTTTGAGGGGGAGATAATTAATGAACGATGGAGTGCCGTCGCATTAAAGACATGTCAGGCAAAAAAATATAGCAACAGATCAGGAGGGAAAGGTGATTAGCTGAATTATAAGCTTAATTAGCTGAACACTAATGGTCCCCATGTTCTATCAACCATGTCTGATAGCTATCTGGTGGTAGCTTTTAGTGCTCCCACTTACTCACGGCCATATACGAACACATCACCCGATATGCAAACTCACTGCACCTCTGTTGTTTGTTCAAAGATTCAAATCATTTCAGCACTGGTTAGTCCCATAAACTACCAATCAAACAAGCCTTTTTCTCTTGTTTTGTTAATGAAGAAAAAAAACAAGTAAACACTTAAGTAGCTTGTATAAGGTCGGCCATGTACGTCCTCTAATTGGCTTTCCTCTCACAGATACATTACAGACGGTGGCCTCCATCTGTATGCAAGGAACACGGGCAGACCATCAGACATGACGTCTTCACGAGACGTATCCCAGAGAGGAAGCAAAGAGATGCAGGGCGACATCGACAGGTAAAGACGGAGTCTGTCACTCATACGGTTCTTTTTGTTGAATGTATGTGTACAGACGGCACAGATTTTCATCCAAGGACACGTTTAATGGATGAAAGCACATCGTTAAATATCCAAATTTGCACACGTTTACATTGCACAATTTAATTTTCACTTTAGGCATTTTGTTCCACCGTACAGTGGCTTGAATAATGCAAGCCTCAGTGCCTTGCAAAATCACTGCACTGTCACCTGCAGCTTGGTGGGCGTTTGCATGGGCAAAGGCACCAGGCTGTGCTTTGCAGCCAGTGATGCATGTGCGCGAGAGAAGCCATGCCCAGTGCTATGATTGAAAGCAAGGTTGAAGGTGTTTCAGCTTTTCCAAGCAGAAACTGGAGGCACGTCCTCTTCCGGCCAATTGAATGGGATTGATGTAATGGCAGGTGAAGCATTCGCCACGGTGACAGCTACCTAGCGCAAGTAATCACAGGGAATGGGAACATTTACACTTGAGTTATCCAGCTCTTGAATGCTGTATGGTTTAGGTTAGACTACAACTTTATTTCTGATGTACGTCTAGAGAACTGTATGAATATCAACATTCTAATTATTTTTAGAGCACAGAAACAATATCATATCAAGCATTAGGAAAGTGTATTAGGTAACGAGGTCGTTAGATAAGATGTTTTATTATATTATAGAAGATTGCTCATCACAGATGTAACTGTGTCCAGTATAAGTATAATTTATACCGAAACTAAGAGTAAGCCCCGAGCGGAGAGTTGTAAAGAAGTTAAAGTCTTTCTGAGGTGATTGTCAGGTCACCGTCTTACTGCAGGGACATCCAAGACGTGGTATCGATTTGAAGCTGTCAAGCCAAGATTGTGATGGCAAGCCTTCAGAGAGGCTGCTGGGAATCGACTAATGCGGTGACATTTCCCAGAGTCACAGCTTCAACTTCTGTCAAGATTTTAATGAGTGGCAGTTTTGAGAGGAGTGGGAGGCCTGGGATGCTTTGAGACAACTTTTTTGGGAGTAAAAACAAGTCAGTAAAATAAATAAATACAAATGTCACGCCTAGTTATTATCAGGTTTATTTGCGATTGTATTCAGTGTAGTGAATGAGGTTACATCAGGAAGATGGAGAGAGAGTAGGAAATGACCTGAAGATGTGAATGCTTCCTGCTGTGTCTGTGTCCTGGTTCCTGTTTCACAGCCCAGACGACCCCGCTGCTTCTTGGTTACGTGCTTGTGTCACAACAGTCTGTCAAGCTCGGTCAGCCAGAGGCCAGAGTCCAATCATATTTGTGTTCTGTCGAGTATCAAAACATTCTAGACCTGACTAGAGGTTCAGAGTATGCGATCGACCTGCTCCTGTCAGTATCAAACTGATCTGCCTGTCAGACTCTGACACTCAGACTGGATTAGAATTAACATGAACCCAGTGAACTTTGCCAGGTCTCAGCTTCACCCCGCTTGTGTTCTATCTGAGCATTTTAATGTTTTTTTTTTCTCTTTAAGTATCTTTCACCTAGCTTTGACATAAATCCAGAAAATTGCAGTTTTTTTCAGCTAAAGTTGGTGTTAGCGCTCAGGGCCCCGGGGAAAATGAGAAAATATTGACACGTGCTTCCCCTTAAGATGCCTGCAGGCAACCGACTCCAGATAGGATCAGAATCTGAGCTGTGGTACCATGTTTTCCTCCCCGTTTTCCTCCATCCCTTTTCCATTACAAAACTCTGCACATATAAACACACGTGGACACACGCACACAAATACACATACTGCTAACTCCTGTCTCCCTCTGACGTGTGGCTGTCAGAAGCTGAGCTGTCGTTTCCCACTGACACACGTCAACTCTCACAGGGGGAAAAAAAAACTCATTTGCAAAGCGATTTCCACACTGAGCTTCACACCTCAGCCTGGCTTATAGCTTCTTCTGTGAGACAGGAACTCCCCTCCATGATCCTCTCTCCTCTGTATCCCGGAGCTTTTTTTCTATTTATTTATTTTTTTAACATAACCCTCCTGAAGTTAAGGCCCAAGTTCAAGTCCAACAATACGTACTCACTGACTTTGAAGAACATTTTCGGAAAGTTAAGTGCATGCCAAGCATTTCTTCTGCGGCTGTAAGAGAGTCAAAATCTGAATTGTGTAGTTTCTCTTCCAGATTTATTTAATTCAGCTGATCATGGCATTTGTCCACTGCCTCTATAACATGATATTACATAGTCTTCATTTGGGTGTCCTTTGGTGGTGTATTAAAGCTGTAGTGCGCAAGCCTATCAGCTCCACACAGCTCTTCATGCAGTCACCTTATAGTTGAAAACACCAAGAAGATCCAATGACAAATTTCGAAAGGGGACTCTACTGCTTTAAATGTACCTGGACATTTACAATAGTACAATAGCACAATCGCACAACTGTGTGTGTATAAGAATACGAGCAGGAATGCCAAAGGAGCCGATAGTGGCTCTGCACTGAAGCTGTAAACTCATCTCGAAGCAAAGTGAGGACTTGCCTCGCATGGTAGACTAGTGTAGAATATGTTCATGGACTGCTGTTGAGAAATATTTTTGTGCTCTTGTCGCCTTGAAGAGCAAAAAATTGGCAATGTGTCGCTGAAATGCTCCTTGTTAATTTGGAAAGAAATACAGAGCAATGACATGGCACTTTTCCCTCCTTCTTTTGAACTTCCTCTTATTTTAACGGAGATGGTAGCACGCACAATTCAAAGCCACACGAAACCTCAACCAAGTATAAACTCACCCTTCCACAAGTACACACACCACATCCCTCACTCCCAGTTCTAGTCAACTGGCAGCAGCAGGGAGAGATGCAGAAAGTGGGAGCTGGTCTGCGCACACAAACCCAGCTCCCATGGGGCTCATTATTCGCGCCACGCTTTTCCCGCTCCATAACAACTCCCCTGGCTGCCACTCACTGCAGCTTCATCCCCACCCCACCCGACCAACAGAGCCCCCGAGGAAGTGCATCTAAGTGACTCACTGGGTCAAGACTCATAGCTAGCAGGTGGCACAGACAATGGCGAGGCTGGAGCCGTGTTAGATTCTGTTGGTTGCGGTAAACCTTACATGACACGTGTACTTGATGTCATTCTAACTGCTGTAAGATGCTGCTCAGCTCATCTTCTTGCTCAGATCAGCTCCGTGGGTGTCCCTGCTGCTTGGCAAAATATTCAGGAAGTAATGCGTGTCATTTTCTGAAGGTGGTTGTCTTCAAAGGGCGAAGACAAGGCTGAGAAGTCAACATGGCCTTTGGACAGCAGATGCTTTATTTTCTCAAATGCATCAAGCTTAGTGTGACTGGAAAGGGTGCATCAAATTCATCTTATTTCACTTCTGTGCTGTTTCTCCCGTCACCATTTATGTGCAAAGACCTTTCGGCAAAGAACCTGTGTGTGAAGAGGTGTTTTTCATTTTGCTTTAACTAACCATCTGTTTTAGAGCGGCTGAATCGGAAATGTTCCGATTCTGTTTGAAAACAATGGGGAATTCAGCCCTGGCTAAAAGCCTCTCTCTAAAAATACCCTCCTGAGTGTCATGCAACATAGATGAGTTCATACTCATGGCTTTACTTTCAAGAAAAGACAACTAAGGAGGATGTTTTGACACAGGCTCCCCGTTCTCAGCCGAGACATGAATAAGTAACAGGGCCTCGCTTTTAGCATCTTGCTCTCCCTCTCACTCTCTCTCTCTCTCTCTCTCTCTCTCTCTCTCTCTCTTTCTGTGGCAGCTGGCTCTGCATTTTTTTTGAAGCTTTGGGAGATTAGAGACAAGTTTGTGTTTTTTGGGTGTGTTGACCGCACTTGACATGCTTTGTTTGTGCGCTTGTCCATGTGTTTATGTGTGTGTGTGTGTGTGTGTGTGTGTGTGTGTGTGTGTGTGTGTATGTGTGCGTGTCTGCTGTCACTCTGTGACAGTCGTCGTGCAGTTGCTTTGCCTTCGTCAGCACCGCCGTGAGCATTGAGGAGACTTTAAAGGAGATATTTTTTTTCCACACAAACAGCAACAAAATCAGTAATTTTTTCAAGTTTCTGTGTAGCTCATCTCGGTTTAGGGCCCTATCTCTCACTGTGCATCTCAAACAGTAGTGATTTTTGAGTTTCACTAAAATGTTCGAAACTGTTTAGTAATTTATGTACTTTTCTTTCTTTAGTAATTCCACCTAAATGAAGCACAGGATATACAAATGCATATCATCCCTTGTCACTTGTTTGCTGTCCATCCATTCATTCAAAGGGGCTCAGAAGGAAAATTCCACTTTTGAAAATCTTTGCTATTGACTCTGTTAAATTAAAACGTTCATTGAAAGACTTTAATTGCCAGTTAAAATTGAGATGAATTCTGAAGAAATGGAGAAAAAGAGTTGTTTAAAAAGTTAAAGACCCTGGGGTGTTTAAATTCTATCTCCGTCTCACATCTAGTGAGAGTGCTGAACTTACTGGTTTATCATCCCCGACGTTATCTCTTTATCTGTCTTGCCCTGTCGTTGTTTAGGCATCTGTACACTGTGTAAATTGTCCCTTATTCACATTCACTGTCCCAGAGCTGCTGTGATTTATCGGAAACAGCAATGCCATTGTGGTGACTCACCTTAAAGGTGACATAAGACATTAACAATCATTCATTAGCATCCCTTCCTATGGTGTTCTGTATGAAGAATGCCATATTCATCATCATCATCACATTTAGGGGAAAAGAGATGTTGACTCATTGTAAGGATGACCTTATAAGCCTGTCATGATGCCTTCGATTACTGTATGTACCAAGTGCATAAGGCTTATCATTTGTTATGTAATAGACTAAATAATATTAAAAGAGGTGTGTCTGTAAATAAAAACAATTTAAGGTTGTCTTAATGTTTGTCTATAGGTCCAGCAGTTACACTAGAGCACTGCATCAGACGCGACGTGAGGAAAATGGTAGGAGAGAATAGGAAAGTGGCCCATTGATCTTAACAAAGAAGTGATGTAGTGCTTTATAAGAATGAGCGCAGTTCCCTCCATAACACGCAATGATGCCAATATATCTTGAGTCTTAACGCTCTGCTGGTTTGAAACTTTTAATCGAATAAAAGTTTGTCTGGTTAAAAGGCTGTGTTAACAGAGGGGTACCTGCAGGTTATTTATGCTTGTGCCTGTGAGGGGTTTACTTGGACTGAGGATCCATTTAACAGATTGAATTGTCTGCATGAGGTTAAAGCCAATTCTTATCACTACACTTACACATACACTTATTAATAGGCCGTGCTGAATTTACAAAAATAAATTAAACCTTGAAATCAAAGTATCAACCGAAAGGTTTCATGGAAGTTGTATTCACCGTACTTGTGATAGTTGCTAATTAGATAGATTTTGAGGACAGCTTAAGACCGTCTTGGTTAAAAGTTTCTGACCTATTCAGTCCAAATGAAAATCGCAATCGACAAAGAGCCCGTCCTTGCTCATTTATTGAGACCCTGTTGTGCAGTGTTGTCAAAAAGTTACAAGAGTCCAGCCTTTCTGAAGTTCTATCTATTATATATCCAACCACTTTATCACTGGATGCATTTGTGGCGCGTCTGCATCATGGAAAGTCTAATATGTCACAAACACAGCACATCCTGTTCAGGTTTTCTCCCTTTGTAAACGACGGTTGCAATGTGAGAAACGCGTTTTGTAGTGTATTGTATTCGGTTGTCAAGTTTCAAGCATCAGGATTGACGTACAATTAAGAACAATTCTACAGTTAATTGTGGCAAAGCTGTGTCTCTTTCTTGCAGAGACACAGCTGGTCGTCTGGTACTCGTCATAGATTCTGGACACACACCAAGATCACTGGTGGTTTGATTCTGACGTGGGCTGAGGTGCTTGGTACAGCTGCCAATATGCCGCCTCTGTCTGTCAACTTGTAATACCGTAATCCTAAACAGATAAAGGGTCATCTGTGCCAGAACAGCTGAGGATGGAAGGTTTTGGGGGCGGGGGGTGAACAGTTTGCCAAGTGATCAGCCACAGAAAGCTGAAGCAGACGGCCAATTTATCCTCTGATGCCTCACGTATCCCTTCCACTCCTAACCTCACCAGGTTGTTGACCGTCTGGTTGCCAACACGGTTGAGTTCACTGTGAGACTGTTCCATTTTGGGATCTAACTGTGATAATGTGATTTGATTTATGACATAATTAGTCCAATAATAATAATAACAATTCAGAACATGATAGAGCATTACTACATTTTTACTAGTATATGATTAAATGCAATGATGTAAGATATGAATTGCTGCCAACATGTGGGAAAATAGTTCACTGCAAACTCCTATTATGCAACCAGTGTCTCAAACCATTCAGTTTGCTATCCTGATAATTCCAGAGATCTGTCTTTGTGTCTGTTGGTCTATGTTTTATTTCTGAGGACCCTGTGAAGAGTTATATAGAGCTTACTCAGCTTTGGGTAAGGAAAGGGTTGGTCTCCTCATCCAAAAGGAGGAGGAGGCTGATGATTTAGTTAGCAGTGGGTTGGGAGCATTTATTTCGGCCTTTTGTTTGCACATTTGCCAGCAGACTTGACCAAACCCCTACAGGGATGTATTAGCATGGAAACCCCTTTGCTTCTGAGCAGCTAAAGACTCTGCCGTCATCTTCGACTGCATTGCAGTAGAGAGCCTATAGTTGTCTTCAATAGCGTCACAAAGCAGCGCTGATGTTCCGCCGTCTGTCACTGCCTGACAGCAGAAACATTCTCCATTCTGTTCATCCAAGGTCACTTTTCCTCTTCTTAACCCGAGTTTGTTGTTGAGCTGAATTGGATTTCACAATTTCTTTCTCCTTGTGAAATGACGCCGCGAACAAATACGTATTTCTGTGTGGGCAGCTGCCTGATTTGCTTTGCCACACAACGCAGTGGTGATTCTAATTATATTAGTTTGTTTAATGTTAGGGTTTAGTAGGAGGCAGGTGGCATTTAATGTCCAAATGATGACAAAAGGCTTGTGATACATTTGTCAGACTTTGAAATAGGGTGAAAAACCTCAACTTTCCTGGATAAATAAAGATGGTTAGCCGTGTTCATCAGCCATCATTGGGGTCTTTGAGTATTTGAGAGAGTAGAGTTATGAATAATGTCCCAATATGAGGCTATATGCTGAGACTTTTCTGAGGCATCTTACGTATTATGCACAAGATCACTTCCTGTCAGAGGTATTCGACAAAGACGAGGGACTGCAGGCTCTCGTCCAGCGAAGCACTCATTTGATTGTGCATTGTCATCCCCCTTTAATTAACCCTCCGTAACCCACCGCTGAAGGCAGGTCTGATTGCCTCCCTCAGCTCTGACAGGCCCATCCTGGTGAGGAGGGGCGAGGAGACGAGGAGAAGGGAGGGAGAGCCGGCAGCAGCAGAGGGGTGAAAGTGGAAGAGTGAAGTAGTCCTTTCTTCTTTTCTGTCTCCTTTCCATTTCCTCGTTGGACTCAGACTCGTCTCACGGCTTCTCTGCCTCCTGTGGTTTTACCTCCAGTTGTTGTGGCTGCAGTAGGGGAACTAACAATCACTTCTGTGGTAAGATGACAGGCAGCGTCCAACCCATTACAGGTGAGCTGACAACAAAGCTCGAACCAACATCTTTGTGTGTTGAGTCAAAGCAGGTCTCTGTGCTTTAGTAGAGAGGGAGTGTAAATTCTTTTGTGTGGATATTTTGTTGCATTAACTGTGATTTTTGTACATAGAAAGTGAGAATGGTTGTTCCATGGACATTACAGAGCTCTGTTCCTTATGTGTATATCCTGTATGCATGTATGGGAGAGTGAGACTGTACAGAAACACCCAGTTCACATTTTGTTCTTGTGTCATTTGAAAGGGACGTTGTTGTGGCTTTGTTGCATTTGAACTTACCGTGGACAGTTAATTATTGCTCTTGAACTTACAATCCTGTAGTCAAGTGGATGAGTTTCATTTGACCTCAGTGTGTGTGTTTTTTTAGTTAATATGATTATAATACATTTCAATATGTTTAATGTTAAAGTAAATATTCTCGCACACCCACACATTCAGCTTAGCAATTCACCTCATTGACAGTTAAACAGCAGCAGAGGCCTCGCCAATGAATTCTCTATTTTTATAAAAATGCTAATTGAACTGTGGACCATCAAAGAATGACAAAATGACATTATCCACATGGTTTACATATATTTTACAATTATGAAATAATTGAAATATCTGAACAGATCCCACATTTTTTTTTTTTGCTTTTAAATAGCATTACAATCTGTTTACCTTTGTTATACAAGAGGTCAGGTGTTTGCATCTTCTCATCTCGAGGCAATGTTCAAGTGCATGTACTTTAAAACAATCAAACACATTTATTCACTGCTGGGGTTGTTTTTTTTATATATTGCTTCGAGCATTTTCTTCTTAAGTCAGTTGAAGGCCTAGTGTGTTGAATATTGAATGAGATCATGTTTGCATGGTTGAGTAGCACAGTATGGGAGCAGCTATGTTCTTCCAAACAAACTGTGTAACAGCAGGCAGGGATCAGGGATTTTTTAGAGTGACAATAAAATCTCAAATAAAATCACTTGTTGCACTCTTGCAGTGGTGAAGTCACATCTTCTCACCTGCTTGCTGCCGTTGACTTGCCTTCCGAATGGCACCTCTGCAGCACTTTGTTGTAAAATTGCATACTGAGATTTTCCACAACAGGTCCAGGGACTTAAGAAGAATTCACTTACAAACAACCCTGCTATACACGTTGTGGTGTCATAAGAAGGAAAATATTTGTGTGTTTTAAGTGGATTTCAAAGAAGACTTGCTGCCCATTTCACTGCCTCATTTCCAAAGCAGAGAGAGAGAGAGAAGCTTTCACTTCAGCTTCCTCTCAAGCAATCTGCTCTCTACATTGTTAATTTAAGACGTTATGACACAAAAGATCAACTCACCCGCCCTCACCGCGGGGTTATCAAGTTTGCCTGTGCCTTTTTTTAAATGGTGCCCCCATATCTAAGGGGGAGGAGCCTGTTCATCCACAGCATTCATTGTAAATCTAGCAAGTCGGCCTCAAGTCTATGCCATTTAATTAGACTACCATCCTACTGTTTCAGCGTAAAAACACGAGTGGGGAATCGATTGATTGAATGACGTGTGTCTACGGTATAGTGGTATGTCACTTTTAAGCTCGCCAGTATCGGGCTTTGTATTTCGTCAGCATTTGTCCCAGGAAAGCTCATGTATGCTCTTCTCCAGCAGCCCCAGTCTCATCTATTATCTATCTGTCTCCAGAGTCATTTATTACTGTTCACTAAGCAGCACCACAGGATTGGCTGAGGCACTGAAGGTCTGCCCTGTCCTATATCCGTAAAAACGTATGGGGGTTTCGATCAATATTGATGAGTTCCAATATTGATGGGTTAATGACAGCTGGCCTCAGCTATATCTTGTCTTTGGTGTTCATTTATCAGGGCTAACAAAATAAAAATAAGTGGCGAGCAAGGTATACAATGCCTGCTATATTTTAGTATTATCTTATCATCTTATGACCCTGTTAGTATGGCGACACATTGGTGCAATGCACAACTACCGCCTCTGCATGCTATTTTCAAAAGTTGCAGGATGTCTCTGTCTTGATAAAGGTCAGTGACCTGTGTAAACAAAGCAAACAACTCTGTCCTTTAAGTGCCTTCCTCAGTAGAATCCTAGTGCTTTCTATGGTTCCTGGTGGTGTTAATAAAACAGTGCACACACAATCCACATGTACTTTGCAGAAAACTATAAATAGTGAAAGCTTACTACTCTATAAAAGTAACCTGTGCGTTAACTTAAACTATCCCAGTTTGCTAAGTAGCTTGAGTGTCCTTAAATAAAAGCATTTGATGTGGCTGCAAAAGCTAAAGGGCATCTTTACTTTGTTATTATGACTCAAAAAGACGCTCACTGTGAGCCGTTGTGTTAATTAGGCACAAATTACCCAAGAAAATTGTTTAATCATATTAACCACAGTTGAGATTAATTCTCCATAAAGAAGACTTTCAGCGTTGTATTAGAAAGACCACCCTGGAGCAGTGAGAGATATGTTGGCGCTTAAGGAAGCCTCACTTGATTATTCTCATGTTTAGATAAGAATTTTAAGTTGATGGTTTTCCTCACAGCCATCTGCTGCACTGTGTGTCAATTCTTTCCCCGTTGTTTCATCATTGATTAAATCCACAGCACTGGATTTAATTTTGTTCATAACATGATAGGAGTGAAGTGATCCCTTTTTCACTTTCTCAGAAGCTTGAATGGGCAGACCACCCATTAAGAACCACCTGAGCCCCTATTTTCTCCTGACCTTCAGCTTTCAAACACGTTTCTCTCATATGTTGTATAGTTTAGGAGTGCATAGCCAAGTCACTTTAGACTGATTCCTTTTGTTTGGATCATTTAACTTGGCTGCGTCTGCCTCTGTTGTCTGTTAAGCACTGAAAGGTGTTCTCAGAGGAAGCACCAGCGTGCACTTCAACGCTCCTGTCACTTCAGAGACGTAACTTGATCAGACTGTTAAGGTGAACTGCTGTCACCAACAAGGTCCCTGCCCAGCACCAAAGCACTTCTTATTCTTATTGGAGCAAGTCAGCAGCAGTTGGTTGCTGTGTAATGAAGATGCCCTCACTCTAAAAACAAAGCCACGGGATCAGTAAAGCCTCGAGAAAAGATGAGGAAAAAGTGATTAAAGGAAGATTTGTGTTAAAGCCGTTGATTTCTACAGGCTTTGTTTTGAAAAGCCTGGTGTGTGCAGAATCACACTCAATTAAAGACTTGTTTGATATCAGAGCTTCACCGACTGCACAGCAGCAACCTCTTTTATTTTGAAGCACTAAAGCTGTAAAACACGGCTCAAAAGCAGACACTGGCAGTGAGGATACTGAACATTCATGTCTTTGTAAAACAAGATCCTCCATTAAAAACATCCATCTCTGATAATGACTGATCAGAGACTGATAATGTTCTGTTACACAAAGACCCATGACCTGTTTTTTTCGTTTGTTTTTAAATGGTGTGTTTGTAATGGCATTAATTTTAGCGATGTTTGCACACATTAACATACAAAAATGAAATGTTTTGTTGTCACCAAACATTTCATATGTGACATACTATACACAAGCCTGCAGTTTGTCATTTTATTGAGTCATGGACTTGGTCAGGTTTTTGCTTTGAAGGTTAATGATGCACTTTCCTGTAGAGCAAATCAATTCTGCACTGCACCAGTGGACAACTGGGTTACAGGTTGTCTCCACTCCGCTGCATTCTTTTTTTTCCAGATGTCGGTCGAATATAGACCGTCTATCAATTTTGCATGTACCACGGACCTTTGAATTTACATCAGGAAAGGTATGCTTGTTTTAAGCTTGGCAGCTCCTCCGGTATAACAGATAACACCACCGTCTTCCCTTGACAGATACTGTATTCTTCCACACATCTGCTGCTCGCCTGCTCACTTCCTCCTTGTGAGCCTTCCAAAATTGAGTAATTATTCTCTCATTTTCAGTCTGCCTTTAGGTTACAATCTTGTCTCCCATGAATTATAGATGGTGCGCCTGAAATTACTTGTTGAAAAAATGTAATTAGCTTCTAGGAGTGTTATTTTATTTTAATTTGGAAAAAAAAAACGTTTTCAAATGTAGTGGGTGTTTGACATCAGTCAGTGAAACTCATTTGTAATGTGTTGTTGCAATAATTGACTGCTTCTTTGCATATAACTGTTACTTGCTGCTTTGATGTAGATCAGATGAACTTGTGGGCCTGTGTGAGTCATGTCGTGGGTCGTGACTGGGTCTGGGTCCATTTCTTTTTCCCTTTGAATGAAACTCCTACCTCTCGTTTGGATTTGTTGTGCGAATTGCGAGAACAGTGCAATCAAAAAAAGGAGATGATGTATAGTTATCGAAGGTGGTTTACTGTGTCCAATTGCAAAAGATGAGCTTTCAGAGCTGTAATTCCGGTATAATTAAACAGACTGTGTGGAAACGATCAGTGTCTGATCCACATGCTCGTCATTTAGAGAGCTCATAGCGTCTGTCCGCCTTCAACAACGGCGAAATAATGATTGTGCTAATGAAGATCCTTTTATTTCTCCAGTCTCTCAGAGTTAATGAGAAGCTTAACGATTAATGAGCCAATACCATTTTTTCCCCCCTCAAAAATAATTCAAATACCCAGAAGTCAGTGGGTCCCAAGAAAGAGGAGACAAATTGGGCAATTAAAAATGATCTACAAGTCGACTAGCAGAGCCATTGATTAGACAATGAGAAAAATATTAGCATTTTACTTTTGTCTGAGATCCCACATTGATATTTACAAGAAAGGTTTCACCACAGTAAAGGATGGCAGCAGATTCAGTACTGTCATCATCTCTGCTACTGATGTTGCTTCATGAACCTTACTAACCACTCCTTTCTTTCCCTTTACAGTTGGGACGACAGCAGCTCGGTGAGCAGTGGTCTGAGTGACACGTTGGACAACATCAGCACGGATGATCTGAACACACCTGCCTACTCTGCTGTTACCTCATCACGCAAAAGCAAGGGAGCACAGGTAAGGAAACAAGCACTTGAGTGCAAGTTCAACTCCTCAGCTCTACGGAATCTGATGTCCTGTGGCATCTGTTAGGATTTTTAGTTTAAAGTTTATTTTAGTTTAAAGTTGCTATTCATATATATATAATAATCTTTTTCTACCCTGTGAAAGTGCAATGTTAAGCCACAGATCTTTAAATGAAAAAACATAAGTGGACAAACAAAATACCACTATATGATCGAAATGATTCATTTTCCAAAAATAAGTTTCTGATTCCTGATCGTTTTTGATTCAGCCTTTAAAGATTTTTGGCATGAAAGCGAGGCCAATGTCCGTTTGAGCTTTGAAATCACAGGAGAGGGAATTATTTGTGGTCTGAAGGCCATTGTTCAGTTCTCCTCATAAGGCTTTGTTTCTGCCAAGTATTACTGGCCAATCATGAAATGCTCAACAGACTGTGCTCTTAAGAGACTCTGGTGTTGCTAGGGAGACTGGCCATCTGTCAAGGTAGGCTGGAGTTGTCACTGTTGTGTATGTATTTATGTGTGTGGGTGTGTTTGCATGTGTCCCGAAAAAGGAAATATGGACATGACATCACACACACACACACACTGCTGCTCCACTTGTCCAGGGACTAGCAATATATTTCATTGTGTGGACTGACAATAGTTCTGAACTTTTTAAACTTGGTTAACTGTGTTAAATTAAACTCCTCTGTAAAAGTTAGTTTCATTATTTTACTGAAGCATTCTTTAATCATCTCTTAAAGTCTTTGACATGCTTCTCTTTGACCACCACTCAGTCGCAGAGAGGAAGCAGGTCCAAGCATGCAGAGCAGGAGGTGAGCAGCAGTTGGGCCGGAGCTGAGGACCTGAAGAAGGTAGAGGAGGAGCTGGATGCAAGCATGGACCCCAGCAGTGGCTCCTCCCGCTGGAAGACTTCGTCATCCTCCCCTTCCTCCCAAACCCAGGGTCAGTATGAGGAGGCAGGTCAGAAGGCTGCTGCACTGGCCCAGATGTCCCAGACAGGCTCATGGAGGAGGGGAATGACAGCCCAGGTGGGCATCACACCACCCAGGACTAAGGCTACTTCTGCTGCCCACAAAACTCCAGGTAAGTGAGACTGGCTCTTATTTTTTTAAATATGTATTGTTTTTAACCAAACATAACAGATAGACATTAGGTCCAGTAGGAAAGTCAGCTGACTCATAAATAGGAGGAAATGGGCAAAGGTACCAGTTTTGTGTTGTAGCTGAATAAGAATCGATTTTAAATGTTAAATGTAGTTTTACACCATGTGTTAGCTAGCTGTGCTTTTTTAAGTTGCAAGATTTAAGTATCAACGATAAACAAATGGTCAAAATAATATAATGTTCTTTTTCATGTGTTTAAAGACATTTAGTCTGTGCAGCAAAATTAGCAGTTTTGTTCAGATAAATCTTAGTTTTCAATGAAGCTGAGCTGTGATAAAATAAAACCTCTGGCTTTTGGCCAGAACTAATTTGGCTTTTCCCGCTGTGTGATGGTTTCAGGCCAAAAAAATCTGCTGTGAATGTTGTTTTTGTATTTATGCTAATAAGAGTTTATGCACATTGACAGGCAAAACTGATGATGCCAAGGCCTCAGAGAAGGGCAAAGCACCCTCCAAGAGTTCAGCTGCCATTCAACGCTCACCCTCAGATGCAGGGAAGAGCAGTGGGGATGAAGGCAAGAAACCCCCCTCTGGCATTGCACGCCCACCTGCTACAGGCTCATTTGGATACAAGAAGATTCCAGGTCCCAGTGGCACCCTAATCACCTCCAGTGGGGCAACACTCGCCAGTGGCTCAGCCACCCTGGGCAAGGCGCCCAAGTCCTCAGCTGCACTTGGCAAAGGCACAGGCATTGGTGGTGTGCGGAAGACCAGCCTGGATGGCTCACAGCCCCAAGATGACGGCGTTCTACTCAGCTGCGGAGGCTCCAAAGTGACCCTCCAATACCGCTCTCTGCCCAGACCCGCCAAATCCTCCAGTGGGGCGGCAGCAGGACGCAGCGGGCATCGCTCCAGCTCCAGCAGCATCGACTCAAATGTCAGTGGCAAATCAGCTGGTGGGGCAGTGGCACAAACGGGCGCAAAGCGCAGAGATGGAAAAGTGGGCTCAGACCGCTCCAGTCCCATCACAGTAAACCAGACAGACAAGGAGAAAGTAGCAGTGTCAGACCAGGACCCGACAGCAGGACTATCCACATCCCCCAAGTCCAGTCCGACGTCCACCTCGACAGGCCAGTCAGGCCTCAGGCAGCCAGGTTCCAAGTATCCTGATATCGCTTCACCTACCTTCCGCAGGTCAGACACTAAATACACCATCTGCTTTCATTCTGTCTCTGTCCTTCACCATGTGTGTTTCTATGTAACCACTTCACCGCTGTCATATTTCAGATCTCATCAGTGGTGTTTAAACTCATCTATATCAGTTTTAGATGTGTTCTTTGGCATAGACATTTGCATATACTGTAAATATAAGATGCTTAAAGCTGCAGCGTGTGGCTTTGGGGGATTTTTCTTGTTGCCTTATGTTATTTTTCTGCCCCTGTTTGGTCTTTGTGAAACATTATTAATATATTAATACCAATGTAACATTATTAATATGCTGCATCCTCCAGCTGTCAAGCAGTACTATCAGACCTGACTAGGTAGCGTCTAACGACTGAATGAAACGTTCCATAACCAAGTACTGATTTTACTCAGCTGCACAGCCATTAAACGTTAATCTTTGTAATATTTGATAAGCCTCTGCAGCTATGAAGCATATCTTTACCCTGGAAATGAAGGTCTGATAGCTTTTCATTTAGGTCTCATTGATCCAGCTCACCAGTGTTGATCCGACATCAGTTTCTGGGCACACCAATCTCTGACTCATTAGAGGCATGTGTTCATCAGGCGTGTCCAAACATTCATCCATCCCATTTTTCAAGCCAACATGTTTAATCTGCATGTATTCAAGAGAGAGAGTGAGAGTGCCATCGATGTATTTTGTGTGATTGTGATGACAGACTGGGACAGGCTGGAGCAGAATAACCAGCTGTCAGAGCATATGCAGGAGGTGACCAGCGTTGAGTGGCCTAACAGATAAGGTTATTTGAAGTTACAGGGTTGAAACGGGTAAAAAAAAAAGCAGATGTGAAAGCAGATGTGTAGATGTAAGTTGTGGAGCGTTTGCTGCAAACGGGACAAATGTGTCGGGACGTCCACTTAGTGTTTTATCTGCAGTTTGAAGTTGGTGTTAAAATAAAGATGTGGAATATTATTAGAGACAGTTTTTTTCTACTACACTGATCCTTTTCACAGTTCTTTCTTATGACAAATGCAGAAACACAATTGAATGTACAAGACGCCTATGAAGTAATCCAGTATGGATCTTGCAGACGCTCATCACTTGTCCTTTGAGCATTTCTGAATGACTGCACCCACCTCTCTACCCCCCAGATTGTTTGGCACCAAAGCCAGCAGCAAGGCCAGCTCCCCAGGTACGCCCGACTCTGGCAAGTGCCCCTCAATTCTGGGCAGCCCCCACGGCACATTGGCAAGGCAGGCCAGTCTGGACTCACCCTCCTCTGGCACAGGGAGCCTGGGCAGCGCTAGTGGCATGAGTGGTTGCAGCAGCCCACTGTACGGTAAAACCCCAGACTTGTGCACTGACTCCCTGGCCTCCAGCCCGGCCTCTGGCCTCTCCCTGCCCTCCAACGCTCGGCCCTGGCCTGCCTGTAGCTCATCAGCTGGCAGCAAGGACACACTGAGTTGCCAAAGCATGACCAGTCTGCACACCAGCTCTGAGTCTATTGATCTGCCACTGGGCCACCAAGGGCCAAAGATTACACGAACCGGCAGTGTCAAGTCCACCCTGTCTGAGGGGTGAGTAACAGGAAATTCAATTGGGCTGAATCGTATTCATTGTTTCATTTGAGAACAGAGACAAAAAGCACATCTCCTCACCTTCAATATAAACATACCATCAAGTAAACCTGAATAATAACAGCAATAAAGATAATTGAGGGAAATCGCTCATCCAGCACACAGTTTATTGAAGATTTATGTTTGGTATTTTCAACTAGAACAGTACCAGAATACATACAACGTGTAATTCACTTAAGTCAAATGTAATGTCAGGGAAACAGAATCAATGGCATTCCCTTATAATATATCATAATGTTAACAAATGCTAGTAATCATGATTAGTTCTAGCATGTTGACCCGTTAGCAATCTTAATTTGGTAACTGAAGCATCGTAAATGTCATCTGCTGTCAGATAGTCTAAGACAGTGTCACTTGCAACTATTCCTGAGAAGTAATTCAGATTCTTTCAGATACACATTCCCAAATGAAGAACTCTAACTGTTTTGTCCACACACTGTGCACACAGTAAATGAGGCACAAGTCTATTTTTCCTTATCAGTTTAGTGTCTCAAAAATGAAACAATTGAAAATCCCTTGTGTTTATATTTGTTGTCTGTTGTACAGTGATGAGTTAGCTTGCGTCTTTAATGTTGTTTCCGTAGAATACATCCATTTACATATTGTGTATGTGTATGTATATGTCTGAGGTCAACGTTGTAAAATATGGCATACTTTTTAGTACTTACTTTTGTTAGCCCATACAGAAAGAGTTGTTTTCTGGTGTTCATCTAATCCGCTCATCCTCTGTGTTTTAACAGCATGCCTCTTGACAGAAACACACTCCCCAAAAAAGGACTGAGGTACAACACATGTGTAGTCAGACCTCTCTGTAACATGTTGTTCTTCCACACATTCACACTGATAACATAAGCCTGCATGCACTTGCAAATTACAAGCTGTATCAAGTTTATGTTCGTGTTGTCGCACAGTATGTGTGGCACCTACACTTGATCTACACCAGTGAGTCCCCATCAGAAGTAGCTCTACCTCAGCTGTGCGACTGCATGTGGCTTCTCGATTGCAATAGCATAAAAAGATTGTTGAGTATAGTAAATAATAAATAAGTGACAAATTAACAATATTAAACTTGTCATTAAAACTGAAGTATACCCAACTTGACCCATAAAAAATTGAAAGCTAGCTTTATTTGTAGTTAGAAAATAGCCTATTCAGCAAGTCACTTATTGTAATCCATGTTAGACAAACGTTTGTGTGATATTAATGTAATGAAAAAGTAATAAATGAGCAGTTTGCCATGCTCTATTAGTGCAGGTTTGGATCCACTCATCCATAAAATAGTCTTGTCAGTATCTTATGCAGAGTGACAGATTTTGCAGAATTTATTTTTGTAGAAAGAAATATGGTTATTTCTTGATGTAATTGAAACATCTTTCCAAAACCCCGAGGTATTTCTCTGCCAATTGTTTTATCTTAATAATGATGTCTCAGAGTGAGGAAGTAAATTGTAATGCAGTATGAACACTGCCTCAAATGAGCACACACAGGTGCATGCTTGTCTGTTTGCCTGTCTGCTTCTCTGTGTGCATCCTCATCCCCATCCGTCATCTCAAGCATCACTAGAAATGCAGAAAAAGCAGTGACTATGTCAGGGAGGTTCCTCCTCCTCAGCTCCGTAAAACAGCCTAAATCCCCTGATAACATTTCCTCTTGCAGCAGCAGAGGCAAGTGAGTTGAATGTAAAACCTCTGCAGGAATCAGTACCAAACCTGTTGAATTTCAAGAAACTTACGTCTTTTCTCCTTCTAATGGTCTGGTCAAATTGTCTGCACAGCTTAGACTAGTGATCGCCCCCTTTAGACATGTAAATATGTGTCCAGCAATAAATATACTGAGTCAAACACTGACTGACCTCTGAATTTTCCAGTCAATACCATTTCAACTTAAGCGAGGGATGAATGCTCCTTTGTCGTCCAGTCAGCACACTCTTAGCACCGTCCAATCCCTGGAGGGAAAGAATACAGTATAGGCGCGGCATTAGAGTCAGATGTGACAAGTGTAGTAATGGGGTCGCATGAAGGAAGACGCTGCTGAAAAGGGATGAGTGCAAACTCAATTATCATCCTCAGAGGATTAAATATGGCGGATTGTCATGTGTGTGATAAGGGCCGTCTGCTGCCAAGCCACTTTAGAGCTGGGGAGAGAAGAAGTGAACAGCGAGCAGCAGTGTGTGTCTTTGCGTTTGGCAGCGTTGAGCAACAAGGGTGTTTTTATATATTACATCATACTGTGTATGAGAGTGTGTGCACGTAAGCATGTGAACGCCACTCTGATGAGCCTGCATGCTTTATTATAAGCATATTCTCACTTGTGTCTAGTATCAGCATCATAATTATTCCATCAAATTCACTGGACTTCCACATATCCATGTGTATGCCACTGGAAATGCTACAGGTTTACACTTTCTTTGGGGGTTTCAGGTACCCGGCGTCCTCTCGGCAGACTTCAAATGACGAAGGGAAGGAATGGCTGAGGTCCCATTCAACAGGGGGGCTTCAGGACACAGGCAGCCAGTCCCCACTGTCTCCTCCAGGAGCTACCTGCACCGCAATTGGAAAATACCACTACTCAAACCTGTGTAAGTCTATAGAAATAAAGTCTAATTGTAGCATATGTATTGTTATTATTGACAAGTGCTTGATTTAAACAACCTAAACATCACAGGACACCTAAAGAAACATACATGGCACAAAACATTGCTTAATTCCTAATGCAGATTTTAAACAGAGTACTTTGTTTGAAAATGAAGCTTGTCAGAAATGTGACATTTGAAATTATACATGACAAATTCACCTTGACACTCACCTTGATCTTCTTTCTATCCTCTGTGCAGTGAGTCCCACCAACAACAGCCAGTATAACCTGCCACCAAACAACACCAGCATGAGCCGTTCCAACAGCATCCCTGCCCAGGACTCGTTTGACCTGTATGGAGAGGGTCACCCACTGGGTGGCAGCGCGACCTCCTTAGAAGATCGCCCGCGGGCCATCAGCCGCTCCGGCTCCTTCAGGGACAGCACTGACGAAGGTGGGAGGCGCTGAAAATGAATGAATGTGTTCCAAAATAAAGCTCCAACGCTAACATACCTTTAAAAATAATTTATGGTCCATAAAGGGCACTCGAGCAAAGTACCCATTTATCAAGTACTTAAATATCCGATTTAATAAGCTCTCGCTGTTTGCTGTGAGTGACTTGAGTGACACTTGCTCCGTGCTGATGCTTTTATGTGCGATTGAAGAGACGGTGGTTGCCTCCATAAAGAGGTCAAATGGCCAAATCATGGCTTTTTCTGCCTTTTTTTAATTTAACATCATCAGAGGGGCTTAGCATATACAGTGCTCATTCAACTGGAAAATATTGCAAATATCATGTCTTCATATTATCTGTGGCATTTCCCCCTGTTGTTTTTAAAATGTAGACACTCATTACTCTCTCTCTCTCTCACTCTCTCTCTCTCTCTCGCTGTCACAGTCCATGGCTCGTCATTGTCACTGGTCTCCAGCACATCTTCACTCTACTCTGCAGTAAGTAGCTGAACAGCTTCTTCTCCTTTTTAAATCTCAGCACTTCCACATTAGCACTTCCACACTTATCTGTGACTGGTAAACTGTTGTATAAATGCTTAGTTAAAGCTGCTCCAATCAACAGTTTGTTTATTTTTTACTCTTGTTCCGCTCGCTGTTTTCTTTTCCTGCCTGCAACATTTTGTGTTCTGGTTGAGTCTTTTCCAGACAACAAGCAGCTGTTTTCAGAGAAACGCTCAGAAAAAGCCCAGTGTGTGCTCCGTCTCCAGCACCGAACCATAAAGTTTACAGCAAGCCTGTGAAACATAATTGAGCATTTTAGCACCCAAATAAATCCCACGTTGTTGGTTGAGAAGAAAACATTACTAAAATGAAAGCAAATATTGAATTTAAATCCACCTGGTGACCAGAAACTCCAACTCCAGGTTCATTTTGGTCCATATCTTTTTCTTTTTTGATAGTGCCACATGAAATCCTCCAGCTCCTTATAGTGTTGCATTAAATTTCACATGCTTGTTCTTCCAATATGTTGTACCTTGAGTTTTTGAATTGGAAAAACATCAATCCATGGTTTCTTTTAAAGTAACTTTGGCACCTACGACTGTGGACAAGTGTTGGATTTCTAAGAACTCGTGCAGTTCTGGATTTGTCACAATCGCTGAGGCAGTAATAGATTAGTTTTAAGGAGAAGAATGGATTGCTTTCCACTTCAGCCTGTTTCTAATTGCACTAGGTTGCAGAGGAAAGGTCCAAGTTTTCCTTCTGCTCAAACTCAAGTCTTGGTTCTGTAAATTTTCAGTCATTTTGTTTTCTTTTTATGCATTTTAATGTCTCTTTAATTGAAGATTTGTTTTACTTCTCTTCATCTCTGCTTTAGCCATTTTGTCTTCCTAACTTCGGCATGAACATGCTTTTCATGGTGTATGTTCTAATCCACTGAACACATGATATAGAGCCAACGTTCAAGGTTTTCTGAAAGATTGTTTTGCTACTTTCTTACAGACAGAGGAGAAAGCACACTCAGAGGTAAGGATGGGTAACGATGTGTTTCCCTGTCTGTCTGCATGTTTCCCTCTAGCACATCTCTGCTTTACATCAGTGCGGTCACAGATATTTGCACCATGAAGCTGCTCAGTGGCTGCACTGTAGGTGGGGGTGGGCGGTGAGGTGCCTTCCTGTGTGCACACTGAAGATAGCTTTTCACTTAGCAGATTCCATTTAGTTCTGTGTGGGATTGAGTCCTACAACCTCATATCACATGCATGTTTGTCTGCCTTCTGGCGACTGCTGGTTGTGTGTCTTTATATCTGTGTGCCTTTTTTTTTTTTGCACAGCATCTGAGGTCAAAAACAGTATCAATCAAAGCACAAACAGTGATATTTGTTTATCTTAATTCAAAGCCTCCGGGATCATTGATCATCTTTTGAAGTAAAAAAAAAACACATGAAGAAAGTGATGGTGGAAAAAAATGGTTTTCAAGTTCTACATTAAAGCGGTTTAACCCTATGTTGCATTGCTTTGTGCATTTATTTCATCTTGGTCATAAATAAGTCTTTCAGTTTGATTAATACAGAAACTTACACTTCACATATCTAATGCATGCCCTGCCATCTGGCTTCTTTATTTGCCCTCATTCGACATTTTATCACTGATTATTCTTTGATTTTCCAGTTTTATCTTTGGAGTTTTTTTCGAGTTCAACTTCCTTTGGTGTGCTCATGTTTATCCGTGTCTCAAGCTCAAGTTTGGATCAAACAGTAACGGCAAATTCATCGTAGTCTATGTTCAGATCATGTCAGATAGGTGGCATTTCATGACAACTCTCTCATGGATTGCAGTGACTGTACACTGCAGTACCATTTAGGTCTGTTTTCCTATTAAATCCGACTTATGTCAGTGACAGGTAGCCTGTACATTAACTGTATTTGTCTTCATCCCCATGAGACATTAATTATAATGGTGTTGGAACAGTGACTTGACTACACACTGTTAACAAGGAGGTTTAGAAACAACAATCTCCAAAAAACAAAGTAGAAATCTAAATCCGATGCCACAAAGTGTCAAGATTAAAGGACATTTCATACATAATTTATCAAAAAGACTATATACGAGTACCTCCGTACTTGTGTTGTCCTTGTGTGTAAACTGACACATATGGTTTTTGTTCATGATATAAGGAACAATATCAGGTATTTGCCAATACTATTTGACCCAGGTAAGGGATTACTTACCTGTAGCTCCTGCTTCGCTGCTCACAGTCTAACCCAAAGCAAACCAGTGCCGTGGCTTGTGCAAACCTCTGTCTCTCCGGCCACATGCTGTTTGATGAAGGCATGCAACATAGTGTTAATTTATACTCTTCTCTTTTCAATCAAGGGCCAAACAGTCCAAAATTCCACGGTAATCCCCCTCACTTTATGTTCACATTTCACCCCAGTGTCTTTACAGTGTTGATCTTGTAATTGCAGCTTCGAAAATTATCTACACGGGCGTTGCAAGTTCAACACCTCTTTTCAGGAGCATCAACTCTGTGTTCACTTCCTTTCTTTTCTTTCCCCGACCAGCAAATCAGAAAACTGCGTCGGGAGCTGGACGCCTCTCAGGAGAAGGTGGCGACCTTGACGTCTCAGCTGTCTGCCAATGTGAGTTTGTTTACTTCAAAAGACGGGGTGAAAACAGCCCGGCTCATTTGCATGATAACCTGCTGTCTTAGGGCTTTTATGGTAACTGTTTCCTATCAAAGCTGTGGAGAGAATATAAATCTTTAAGACGCCCACTAAATCCCTTTCTCTGTGTTTGAAGCGGCTGTGCAGCTTCGGTGTGTTTTGATTTGGTTGAGGTGTGTGTGTTTGCGTGCTTCTCCATACATAGTGTTTGGGTGTCTACCATGCAGTGCAAATCGACTATCTTTGCTTTTGTCTCTTCTGTGGGGTTTCAACAAGAACTGGAGCCGCTCTCAAATTCAGCCAAGCGGAGAGGATCAAGCCGAGACAGACAGGCACAGAAAGAGAACAGGGGGATGAGGATAACTGACAAGGCTGCAGTGCATCATGTTTTGGTGAAATAGTGAGAAACCCCATCCAACCCACGGCTCACAGCTGTCTTTGGGCTGAGCTTCAGAGATCAACAGATCAACAAATACTATCATTTGAAACTTTGACCCAACACTTTGATCACAAAGTTGCACAGAGAGGAAACTCAATGCATGTTAATAGAGGAGTTAAGTAAGAACAGTCAAATAGCTCCACCATTAGATACGGCGTCCTCTCTGTCGTCAAAATATTTGACATGATTACTATTCTTCCTGGTCTGTCCTACCTACATGATAATGAAGTGGTAACTCTGTTGCTTTCAAAGGCAGCTTTGACATTTTCATTTAAATAGCACCAAATCACAACATTGACAATATTTTAGAAGGAAAAGAAACCCAACAGTTCACACAGTGAGCAGGTACATGCGTCAGTGGAGAGAAAAAGAAGAACCAGCCTCACCAGCTTGACAGTGTTACTTAACAATGCGATTACTTTGCTCTCAAGGGATTAGCAAAATAGTGTTTAATTGCATTGCTAATAGTCATATGTAATGACTCAAGTGTGTGTTTGCGGAGATTGGCAGTGTGATCAAAATAACTCCAATATTTAGTTCAGTTTTTACTCAGCCGTGTCTCAACTTGACACCGTGGTACATTTATGAAAACAGGTTAGTACTTTAAAGGGAAGAACGCACTATCACTATTCCCCATCATAAAATCATGTATTGAGTTGTTTGTACCCACAATAAATACGTCTCATCCTTTATTCAGTTTAGTTTGACAATAGTAAAGTAATCGCGTGATTATACTTTATTATTAGCATCACATCACATGCAGCTTATTATGAATATTTAGCGAGATAATTAAGAGACACTAACGCACTTTTACATTTAGAGACGAGATCAGAAGCGTAATAAATGATTCCACGGCAAATCAGGGTATGAATACGTGAATTTGAATTCTGCAGCATCAAATGTTTGGTGGTTTATTTTACTGTATTCCATGACTGATATATATAGTAGATTGCATTGCGTAAGGTTTGTGTAGGAAAATATGAATATATTGGGATATATGATATTGCCAAAAGTGTCTCATCATATCTGCTTTCTGCAGGGTCAGCAAACATCAAAACAATAAAAAAGGTTACAGTGCCGGGCCATATGTAAACGTACAACCCATACCAATGTGCTTTATATCTCCCATTTTAGTTTCTGTCTGACTGGGACTGAATCATACAATATCTACATGTACATGACAGCATGGTGGGCTGTTGGTGCTATAAGCTCATCTTATCCTCCCAGTGGGGAGTGTGACTGTGGAAATGTCAGCCAGTGGCCCTCACATGCTCTCCACCTACAGTCCAAAGCATGTGTGTGTGTGTGTGTGTGTGTGTGAGATTGTGAGTTTGCACGTGTAATACATGCCAGAAACACACTTTAATCATCTCTATTCCTGCACACACACACACACCCACACACAGTAGACACACATTTACACAAATAAACCTGCAAACAGGCAGATCACTGTGAAGTTGTTTCATCTCACAGTGTCGCCACGACAAATACTTTCAAAGCATATGTACTTACAGGTAATCTGTCCACGAGAAACTACATTTGATTGTGATTGTTACATTAATCTCTCTGACGTATATTATTGTATGGATACACCTAACATGTGTATCGTAAAATGTGTCATAAAAATGGGCCTCAACCTTTTTTCCTGTTTCAAGCTACAGGGGAACAAATAACCCTTTAACAATTCTGAACTCAACCAACGTTGAAATGGTCAAAATATACAAAATAAATGTCTCTTTATTTCACCAGGGAAAAGTCCCATCTCCTTTTCAAGGGAGACCAGTCCAGGACAGGCAGCAGCACACAAGAAAACGCCGCATTAAAATATTTATATAGTATAGTATTTGTATAATAGTTTGACTAAAATCAGCGACATTGTCGGGAGTTTAAAAGCATTTAGCGAGGCTAACTCACTAAAATCCTTCTGCCGCTCATTTCATGCTCTTTTTTTTTCTTCCAGTTTGTGTGCGTACATATGGAAGCAAAATAAATGTATTATTTTAAGGATTAAATCCTCTAAACAGTCTTAACCTCCAGTGGCTGAATGCATCATTGTTTTCTCTCTCATGAGAGGAAATGTGCAGTGATTGAGGTCATCTGATCTTGTACTCATCTCATTTGCTCTGCCACAGCATATGCAATTACTTATTATTATTATTATTATTATTATTATTAATAACCTTGGTCTCTGTTTTGTTCAGGAAATTGGATCTTAAAACAAATCTTATGATTGCATCCTTATTACTATAATTATAAACAAATCTTATTACTGTCATCCTGTGTGCTCTCGTATGAATGAGTTGAGCATTGAGCATTAAAAACATATTTGTTTGGTACACTTTCCTGGTGTTACTTTAATGAACCACCTCTTTGTGTCTATTTCTAAAAGAAAAGCTATTTAGCAAAACCAACATAGAGGGACACAGATTTCCTCCCCTCTTAATCTCATCCCTCTTACTGCTGACCTTTCCCTGTTGTCACCCTGCCTCTTCTACCTTCCTGTTTACGTCGAAGGAGGTTACCTCTGCTTTTCTTCTCCTCCTCCCTCATTTTCAACCTTACTATTGTCCCCTCCTCTTCTTGCTGTAGTGTTTAAGGGCAGTAGACAATGTCTACTACTCCCAACTGAACCTCAAAATGTAGAGTAGCATCAAGCAGTGATTTCTTTTCTTTCCCGGTTCTCTGGTTTGATTGACCGTCTTTACCCTGGACCTCAAAATCATGAAAACAGGATTTTGCCGGGTCCCGGTTGCTGCACAGATGGTTCAGCCATGAACACCAGGACACATTAGAGTTACTTCAGGGAGGACAGGTGGGCTGTTTGGGGGCTGGAGCTCACAGGGGGAGCTGGAAAGTGATGAGGCATTGGAGAGATGTGTTGGAGCAGATGGCATTTCTAAAGGTCAAGATCCTCTGAGATTCAGCCAGGGACACAGAGGAGAACAGGCACAGGGTGCTACTGCATGTGTGCGTGTGTGTGTGTACAAACTGAAGATTGAGAAGAAGAATATTCAGGGTCTGTTGTTGCATATTCATTGGTTCAGTGTAGCTCATACTGTGTGTTGCCTATATGATGCTTTAGGCAACAGTATTGGTGGATTCACAGTAAAAAAAAAATGCAGAGTGGAGTGCCTCAGGGAGTAATGTTGGTGTCCTGTGAGTTTGAGCGAGTGAGTAGAATATAAAGAAATGATTTGTGTCTTACCTGCTGTCTTGGTCTCATGTCTTCTGTAACCCTGCTTCTACTTATACTGTTTATTATTATTATTATTATTATGTCCACAGTTATTTAGTATGTGTTAAATCATTAATACTAAAGCAAGTGTAGCCCCCACAGTTTAACAGTATTTCTATTCAATTCTTCTATTTTCATACAGTATATCCATATGTGAGAAAAAATGTACTTCCGTTATACAACCTACATTTCTATGTATTTGCTCCATTACAGTGGTGTGCATGCTGCTTAAATGGATGTCTGAACTGATGTAAAAGAGCTTTTATATTAGATTTTCCCAGGCACAGAGCTGTTTCGGCATAGATATATGCTGCTATATTCTGTAAATGAAAATCCTCGTACGTATAGTGTAACAAATGTGTGTTTGGGTGTGTAGAGCAGAGAGTCTGTGATCGGTCTGGGCAGAACGCCCACCTCTGTGTGACACACCAGGACTGACAGGTGTCTCGGGATGGGACGTTACGTTTGCCGTACACACACACACACACACACACTCAAACAAATCTATTCCCAAGCGAAAGACAGGGTCAGTAGAGCAGATGGCTTGATGTTGCTGCATCTTCAGGTGAGAGATGAAGTCAGGGGAAGCATCCTGTGCCTCTGTGATATTAACATCCTTCTCTCACTGCTGAGAGTTTTCCTCATGGTATTAGTTCAGGTTCATGGCACTAGTATTAACAGTGACAGCAGCGTTTGATCGTCATTTTTAGCCACTTTTAGATGTATGTGTTTACTTTGTCATTTTAATCATCAAAAGAGATTCTTAATAGATAATAGATTAACTCTTTTCCAGAGGGTAAAGAACTCTGATCTGACAAATATCCTGATTCCTTTACCCCAGACCCGTTGTTACAGCAATGTATTGACGTGTTACTCTGGATCCCTGTGTCTCTGTGTGTTTCTACAGGCTCACCTGGTGGCAGCCTTTGAAAAGAGCTTGAGCAACATGACCTGCCGCCTGCAGAGTCTCACCATGACTGCTGAACAAAAGGTACAAAGGCTTAGTCCTGAATGTGAAATATAGTGCATGTGCGTGAACTCCACATGCACAGAACGAGGCGGCGCCTGCCGCCCATTTTGAGGTCAGCGTTTGAGGAATAATGGATTTTCTTACCTTGAAGGTTCCGTTCCTGACCCGTATAAGAGTTTTCCTAAAACTTTCTCCTAAAGTTTACACATTTCATAAACCTAAAGGCTAAAAACCCCATTTACAACCAATGTCTTCGGCAGAAATCCTCCAGTATTTATCTGCTCCCACCTCCAATTTCTCCATTTCCTTACAAATTGATGTTCTTTTTACTAGCGTGAGCTTTTCTTTTTCTTCTTCTTTGGTTTCTAGCTTTTATGGAGGTGAGATACTCATGAACGCAGATTAGCAGCTGCAATATGTTCAAAGTTACATCCAGTATATAGTGAATTCTTCCCTCTGTTTGCATATACCCACGCACACACATACCCACACTGATGAGCCCTGGCACCTTTTAAATCCCCTATAAATGAAAGCAGAGTGGGATCTGGTGGGATGTCTTTGTCAAACAAGGCCATCCCAACTTTTAATTAAAGCAGAAACCCTATCTGCAGCCCTCAGTAGGTTTTCAGGAAAGGCATAGTATGAGACTCCCTCTATCTGATTGTGTTTGTTTAACAGACAGAAGAGCTTTATTTTTATTTATTCTAAGCAGGTGGTGTTGGCTTTGGGGCAAATCCACTGTGAATCTCCTATCTTCACCAAAATAGCATCCCCTGTTTTTTGCCCCTCATTCTCAACCTCTGAAAGCAAAGCCAAATCAAAATTTTAATAATTTGTTTCTGGTGACAAAGCTAATTGGTTCATTCCAACAAATTGTGTGTCATCCTTTTTAAAAATAACTAGTTCTGCTCATAAATAAATGTTCCATCTGTTTTATTACTGACTACAAAGGTTACGCCCACCCACCCCTCTCTCTCTCTTTCTCGCAAACACACACACACAATAATGTTTGTGTTCTCTCTTTCTTCAGGAGTCTGAGTTAGTTGAGTTGCGGGAGACCATAGAGACGCTGAAGACCCAGAACACAGACGCACAGACGGCCATTCAGGTGGCTCTCAACGGTCCTGATCATTTCCACAAAGGTAATGAAGGAACCAGCAGGGGACATTGGACCAGAATCTAAAATGATCTGATGTTTGAAAAAGTGGTTCATGGGCCAATGCAATCGCAAAAATAGCAGTAATATAAGTTAAATCCACCTTTTTTTAAAAAATGCTATGCTTATTCAAGCCCAGCTGAATCAAATCGAGCAGAACAGTAAAAAAAAAAAATGCTGGAAATCAACCAACTGACCAGCCTGTCTTTTTCCCAGATCTGCGGATAAGACGGCAGCAGTCGTCTGAAAGCATGTCCAGCATCAACAGTGCAGCCAGTCACTCCAGCATGGGCAGCTTGGGCAAGGATGCCGAGGACAAGAAGAAGAAGAAGAAGAGCTGGGTAGGTGGAGATAACAAAGATGAGGACATATCTCTGTGAAGCAAAAACTGAATTCCACATACAAAAAAACATGTCAGAAGAAAAGTCATCCTATGTTTTCTTTTCACAATTATCTCATACTGTGGCATTAGTTCATTGAGTTCACTTATCAATGTTAGATTTATTGCAAAATCTTCATTACTTGGGGGGGATAGGTGAGGTAGTGCAAACATTCTCTGTTCCTGAGGTTGGAGAGTGCATAGTGTGCTCAGATTCCCATAGGTCAAATGATATTAACGTCGCCATCCATCATGTCACGGTTGCTAGGTTACCATTTTGAGTTGGTATCAGCTTGAGTACCCAAGGTATCATCCTGTGGTGAGGACGGACACAAGGTCAAGCAGTAGAGTCAACCCCCCTGCATTTATCGTTCAAGAAGCACATAAAATGGCATATTCAGAGCCAACAACATGCAAATTGGTTTGGTAAGATGATAAAGTGGGAAGTAACATCACAGATACTGGTGTTCAGCTTAAAACCAGGGTGCTATTTGCCCAGAGGTTGGGGAAGAGTTGACTGAATTGCTGTGACAAGTGGGAAAGTCTCAGCAGATGTGAAATATCTAGCTGTCTCAACAGAAGCGCTCTCAGTCCCTCACTTACTCAACTACACTTAGTCAAACAGCACAGATATGTTTCTATTTCTCTACCACAAGTCCAACACAAAGTTTACTCTCACTGGTCTCTTGAAAGCTAAAATGGTGTTGTTGTTTTTTTTTGGTGTCTCAGTTTGCTACAATGTCCTTGATCTACTTACACCTTTGAGACAAAGAGGACCTTTGCTTAGTGCAGTACCCATCTTTTTTATGTCCTATTCCTCTGAGAAATTAGTCCACAAATAACCATAAATCAAGCCTCTGTCCCCATCTTCAACATCGCCGCTCTTTGCTTTGCTCTACACTATCAACGCAGTGTCCCTGAGAGCATTTTTGCTGCAGTTCACTGAATTGGACCGATGACATATTGGAAGTTTCATCTCATCCAAAAACACCCAGGCCCAGAGCCAGTTTTCAGTCGGCTGCAATGCAGAGCACCTGCCCTTGAAATTAAATGCACACAAACAGTCCAAAAGTTCACCACACAGTGTGACATCCTAGCCCACTATGTTAAGTGACACCCAAAAAAAGATTGAATACGGGCTCATGAATACAAATCAGTCCCTTATTTAAGCAGCTATTAATTATTCATTTGCATACATTTTTGCTTTGCTGCACATGTGGTTGAAAAAGACAGAGCTGAACCCAAGGTAGTATGAGGTAAAGTAAGCAGAAAAGCGTGTAATATACACTATAATGACTATATACAGTCGACTACTTTTTAGTAAGGTTGTAAGCAAACTTCTGGCCTTGACTCACGGTTAGTTGAGAGGACAGTATGCAAAATTGGACATAGTCTGGTTTGAAAAGTGAAGCCCAGGAAGCCACAAGGGAGAAATTAAAAAAAACTCCATTTAAATTGAAGTCTATGGTAAAATCAGACTACTTGTCACTTGATTTGTAATATCAGTAAACATTTTCATGAGGAGTTAATGTTCTCGATCACTAATCTTCATGAGAATTTTTTTTTTTTAAAAAAAGATGTTCCTATTTAGAGTTAAATAGATGATAAAACAGGCGTAAGTGGGACTGGATGCAGTTGACGTCTGTAACTGGTTCTTGCCGTGACAAAGGGACGTTCGTTTTGCAACTGGAGGACTATTTTCATATAACGTCTATGGTTCAGATTATATCTGATGTCACCGTGGAAGATAGTAAAAAAGAAAAACCTAAATGTCCCCACAGAGACTCGTAATGCATGTTGTTATTGTCCAGCATACACATAAATATTAAAACCTTATTTAAGAGAACCATGATGACTGTCCATTTGAGACTGGAGCCTTTTCCATAATTCACTAGGTGTTGTTAGTGGTGCTATAGCATACATTATTTAATTCATGCGCCATATTTGTGTGTTTTGTTATTGTATAATTAGGATTCATTTAATTCCGGCTCTCCTGAATATCTTGTAATACAGGCGTTGTATTTATATTGTAAAGCCATGTTTGGTACCATGCACTGCTGATATGGTATGAAAAAGAAAGCGTTTCCCTGCCATTTGAAGCCACTAGCATGCAAAGCTGCTCGCTATGATTTGAAGAGGTTTATCTAGTCTGTGCTCCCTTGTCATGTGAGTCACCATTCTGCATCAGCAGCCATCAAAAATCCAAGCGATAAACACGGGTTAGTAGGAGGGTGAAAATGCATAGGATGTCGTGAATGTAATTATAATAACACTAATCATCATTATCATCAGCATCCGTGCCAAAGTAATAATTGTACATCATCAGGACAAAGTTGCACAGATGCTCAGTAAAAACACACACACATACGCGGCAATTAGCTTTAATCAGCAGAGGGTTTGATGTTGATGGGTGAAGCGAGCGGGAGTGTGTGTGTGTTAGTGTGACTTAACGCTGAGTGTACTCTGCATCTTCAGGTGGCTGATTCCATCCCAGCTCAGGTCAGTGGCTTCCAGAGTGTCTTCTGTATGTTTGCAGTGATTATTTCTCCCCTCCCTTAGCTTCCTTCGCATCCCTATTAGTTTCTCCCTCTCAGAGCAAGCTCTTCTTTCTCTTTCTGGAAACGTCGGCATGGAAACAGCTACCCTTCCCTTCCCCTTCTTTGATGCCCCCCACTCATTTTGATTGCCTGCTTAGCCCTAATTTCTAGGGTCATTAAAAAGCCTCATCTCCCCTTTGCCATCTCGTACTTTCTCTACTTACGGCCTTGCTTCCCACTTTACTTAGTCTAGACAGTGACCATTGCTTGGAAACAGTGCGGAGTGATTTCCTGATCTGGCGAGATGTGAACGCATCTCTCCATAATTGACAGGAGAGGCGCGTGGCAGTATTGACACCTCTGCCTCTGTGTGTTTGTGTTTTGGGTCTTGCAGTTGCGCAGCTCCTTTAAGCAGGCCTTCAGCAAGAAGAAAACCAAATCCCAGTCAGCACATGACGAGACAGAGGAGATGACAGACTCACTGCCATCCTCACCCAAACTGCAGCATGACAACAGGCAAGGCAGCATCGCCACGTTGCATTCTTCCCCCTCCACGACAGAGTGAGTACTCACGCCGCCCCTTACATGCGCACATTCTTGTATATATTGATCCATTCTGTCAGTAACATTTAAGTTGAAACTTATATATACTGTAGACATGTTGACTGTCTGAATCCTTATTATTTTTGTTTTTTCTTTTAAACCACTCCTCCCTTTTTCTTTTATGTCCTTTCCTCTGTCCTTCTGTTCATCATTTTCTGTGACGTCTCTCCACCCACCGTAGCAAGTGCATTTGCGATAGCAAGTCCTCCCCTATTTGGACACCAAAGAAAAAGCAAAATGGTCATGTGGTCTACAAGCACAGATCTCGGTAACAGGCGCTGTGTGGCATGCTCCCATTGACTGAATGTGGAGTGGCGTGTTTTGGTGTGACCTAATTTTGCATCTCAATGCTGCGAAAAAACCTCGGCATGTGAGCGGCGATAGGCTTCAGTGGCTCATGAACTGGACCTGGAACTCGAGAGTGTCCAGCTCTTAGTGAAGAACAAGAGGCATTCATTTGGATTAATGGTTTAAAATGATAAGAAGAAGCAGTGACAAGTCTCATATTCACGTCAGTGCAAATTGGCTCTGTGCAATCAAACCAGTAAGCCATGCAAGTATACGGCGCACATCTGCTGTGCTGTTTGGGAGCTGGTGAGATCACCTCTGTTTGCAGGGCAGGGCATGTGGACGTGTTTGAGCCTCGAATGACAGTGATCCATGAAGGATGTGTTTTTAGCTTAGCACATGAGCATAGTTAGGAAGTTAGGATTTCACATCTCTGCCTGCTGAAAAGTAAAGTAACTTTATCTCTGTACTGTACATACAGTATCACATAAGTATGAGTCAGAAAGAAAACACTGTGCATGCTGGGATCACAGCTGCAAAATTTTCACCTATGAAAGTCTCCGGCTTAAATAAGAAAATATGAGGGAGTTTTGTTACTGTGAAGGATTTGCTGTCCCAAATGCCACACTTCCTTTTTCACCTTCATGTTGCACCTGCCTGTACAGTTTTTTTACAGTCTTCGTTTGAGCTTCAAACCTTAGCTCTCTCAGCACTTCTATGAAGTGTGTACAGTGTGTGTGTTTCTATGGTTGGGTTTTGTGTTTTGGTGAAACCCTCAAGGTGACCCCGTGCTACTCCCTGTGTGTAATCCCGGTTGCAGGTTGTGTGAATGCACCGAGGCAGAGGCCGAAATCATCCTCCAGCTGAAGAATGAGTTAAGAGAGAAGGAGCTCAAGTTGACAGATATACGCTTGGAGGCGCTCAGTTCTGCGCACCACCTTGACCAGATCCGAGAGGCCATGAACCGCATGCAGGTACTTTCACCTGTAGGGTCTGTTTGTGCTTGACACTTGATAAACTAGAGCAACATGAATAATTGCCAGGAGAATCGGTTGGTACATTTTTTTTATAAAACTTTGTATTCAAACTGTTTTTTTCTTCTTTAAAGTCTTGTTATACTATTGCAGGAAAATCAAAGGCCCAGATGGAGACTTATAGAGACAGAAATGACCTTTTGTAGTGCTACATTTCCCTCTTCTGTCTAATCTAATTGGGCTAAAGTAGTGCATGCAGCTAATGTACCACTCAGGAAGTTGAGTTACTGACAGGGCAGAAGGAGGGATGAAGGCACCTACCTTTCTATAGGTAACAAAATCCCATTTTTAAGCATTTCTAACAAGTTGACAGGTTGTATCTTGTTTTTTATTGTCAAAAAACCTGAGGTATAAATTAACGCTAATGTCTACAGCAAGAAAGTGTCTGTACCAAAAATATTGGACTATTTCTTTCAGTCTAAAGGTCAAACTTCAAAGAGTAATACCATACATGACTCTGTGAATCCAAATATTGTGGGGAAAAAAAAGAAAACCGCAGCTTGTTGACTGGTTTTCCTCCAGCTCCGTGAAATAACAGACTTTCTTAATGCATTGTCAAGGTGAGCAGCACTTCATCCAGTGAAATTGTTTAATTGTCCATGAAGCTGAATAAAGCACATCATATAAATGACTGAACCCATCGTTTCAAAGGAAATCTTCAGAAATGCTTTGCCATCTTTAAAAGAAGCACATGTTCAAACACCATCACGATAAAAGTCTGAGTGAAGTGGATCTTTTTGGATGTGGTTCGCCTTGTCTGTAGAAGCCTATAGTCTCTTCTCAGCTCAGATCTAGGGATCATGTAAGGCTCCTCGTCTGACTCCTAGCCTTCTCTACAAAGAGACCCTTGAAGATTAGACAGCTGCTTACAGCCCGAAACTCAAACAATACTGATTCAACCGTGGTCAAACAGTGTGAGCAGCATGTTAATGTGAAGCTGAGACCATTTTCTACACTGTTCTGTCTTTTCTCTCTGACCAGAACGAGATAGAGATGCTGAAAGCGGAGAACGACCGCCTCAAATCCAGCAGCAACGCGACGCCCGCGGCCACGCCCGTCAAAACCGCCCGGCCGCCTTCTGAGACCTCCAGCACCTCCTCGTCCTCTTCGCGTCAGTCCTTGGGGTTGTCGCTAAATAACCTCAACATCACTGACACCATCATGTCAGGTCAGTTCAGTGTCAGTGCCGCTGTCTGCAGTGCATCCATCTCAAGTGTCTGCACCGATCAGTGTTCACAGTCTGCAGTTTGGCCTGGGTTATGACCACAGTAAGTGTGAGAGTGATTGGAGGCAGTGAAGCAGAAAATAACACCCTGTGTTATTGGTCAAACATGACGCAGAAAAGCTGTTTCACAATGGGATGTTTTCTCAAAAAGGTGGTGTATTCAATATATTAAAGAATTAAACCGCTACCATGGCAGTGCAATGGCCTTTATGCACCTGTGATGTGAAAAAACTAATATATTTATTTTGGGCTGCAGATAAGTGCATATGTATAACACAGATGCAAGACACAGAATGTTTTTATTCTGTCCCCAATTTTCAATGTCCATTACCTGTTTGTAGCTCTGGAGAGAGCTAATGTCCACACAAGAGGAAACAGTTCAGGTATATTCAGGAGAGGCCAGAGAAAGAAAGATAAATCAACAAAACAGATTCTCAAATATGCTCAGGTCTGAGAACAGAAGTTTGTTTTCATGTGGCATCACGATGGATGAGCTCTCTCTGTACTGGCTGTAGTAGAAACAGTAGAAACAGCTCCTCTCTCATCTGTGAGGGCTTGCCATACAGCAGGAGTCTAATGCACACACACACACACACACACAAACATCAACATGTTAAATCTCCGCCTGCTCTGGTTTGAGAATAAAATGCACCAACGTTCCCGCACGGAAATGGAGCCCAGGAAAAGAGGATAGAGGTTTATGCTTTGGTTTGTTAATGGTTTGTGATCAAAGATTAAAGAAATCACAGCCTCACTAAAATTGGAGAATACTTCATCGCCTTCAGTTTTATGTTGTTTGTTATTTTTGGCCGGACGGCAGCAGCTGATGAAGATTCACCACTGGTCAGATCGAGGAATGTTTGAGTTTACTCATTAGTTACTATACTGGTGTTTTTTTCAAAGTGTTTTGGTTAAACACCTACAACGCACTTCATACAGTATAAAGCTACAGCCTGCTTAAACTAGAGTAAGTGTGACTGCTGAGGTTGTCAGGACCTAAACATGACAAATAATCTAATCACCTTCATAGCCTGTCTTTATAGTCAAGTTCAGATCCAGGTTTGACCAATTGCCTGTGTGGAGTTTGCACGTCTCTGGGTACCAGACTTCCTCCCACAGTTCTAAAACATGCACATTTAGGGATTAGATTCATTGGACACTCTAAATTCATCGTAGGTGTGAATATGAGAGTGACTGGTCAATGTGTCATGGGTTTATCTCAGCTGGGATTGGCTCCAGCTCCCCCCACGTTCCTCATCTAGAGGGTAAAGCAGTACAGAATGGATGGATGGATGGATGGATTTGTTAGAGAACACATTTAACAGTGTGTCAGGGTTAGGTTTGTGTTATGATCACATTCTGCACTGTGGATCCCCAAACCTGTGGTATTTCAGGAAATGTTTCCGTTATAATATTTGGGTTCTGACTGTATGATGCTGACTCATATTGTCATTATCATTCAGCACAAACACTACAGAGCCGTCGAGATGAAAACCATGATTAAATGTAAAAGTAATTATCACATGAAAGAAACAAATTTGCTTCCTTTTTCTTGGGACTCTGTCCATGTATAGCTATAATTTGCTGGTGGGGAGAAAGTTTGTTTCGGAAATTAATCAAGAGTCTGATTAAATAAAGTTTGATGTGTTTCGTAATAGAAAGTTTTTCTTCCAGATATTCTGCTAGATGACAGCTATGAGGGCAATCTACGCAAAGAGGGCCGGAGTGTGCGTATAGTGGTTAACATCAACAGCGGGCCAAATAAAACTAAGGTCAGTGAATGACATTTTTACGTTCATTTCAACTGTCCTCCAGCTTAAACCAATGAAATCAGTGATGTGATTTTTATTCATTGCACTACATTTTAGGACACACAGAGCCAGTACCTGATTGGGTCGATAGGCGTGAGTGGAAAAACCAAGTGGGACGTCCTGGACGGCGTCATCCGGCGCCTCTTCAAGGTAAAACAACACAAGTCTTTGCTCTTAAATACAGATGCAGTTTTTTTGTTTCATTTTTAAAAGCACAGGCGTTCCTTGTAGCTTTTCGTTGCTGGTGATTGTCAGTGAATCATGTAGTATTTCATCATTAAAAGAAAGCTAAAACTCACCTTCGTCTTATCAAGTAATATTTGAACTGTATGTAGCTTTAACAATTATCTCCGATTCCTCTAAAAAGGTGACTCGCTATGCATTTGTGTTTTCATTATCAAAGACTAGATTTTTTTTTTCCTTCTTTCCATCTTGGTTTGCTGAGCCTTGATGTGGTGCAAAAATCACTCCTCCAGCTAGTGTTGTCTCTGACTGACTGACTGACTGACTGACTGACTGACTGTGTAAGCTTCCCCGACTGAGGTGAAGTGGTTGTGATCTCGTTGGAGTCGCAACATATTTTAAGCGCTATCGACGTCGCAGCCCCCTCATCTCCCTCTGTCCTCCCTGCAGGAGTACGTCTTTCGCGTGGACCCTCTGACCACCCTGGGTCTCAACTCAGACAGCATCGTCTGCTACAGGATGGGGGGGGTGGTTCGCGCCCACGCCTCCGAAGTGCCTGAGCTGCTGCCCTGCGGCTACCTGGTGGGCGACAACAACATCATCAAGGTCAACCTCAAAGGTGTGGCAGCGAGGAAGCGAGGAGTTTCTATTCAAGGATGGCTGCAAATAATGCAGCTGAGTCCCATAGAAAGTGTTTGACAGAGGAGAAATACACCATTATTGCTCTAATCGCTGTGTTGTTTCAATTCAGTGTGAACGTTTAAATTATTTATCGACTGTTTGCACACAAGAATGTCTCCTTGGTTTTACTTGAACTTTATTTAATTATACGATAAACCTTCATTTTCCTTCCTTCATCTTCTCAGGAGTGAAGGACAACAGTATAGACAGTCTGGTGTTTGACACGCTCATCCCAAAACCCATCATCCAGCGGTACCTCAACCTGCTGATGGAGCACCGTCGCATCATCCTCTCAGGACCCAGCGGCACTGGCAAGTCCTTCCTGGCTGTCAAGCTGGCCGAGTACATCATTTCCCAAATGGGGCAGGAGGTGACTGAGCACAACGTGGCCAGCTTCAACGTGGACCAGAACTCCAGCAAGGTAGAAAGAACACACACAAGTCATATGTTGTCGTGGTGGTGGTGTGTGTGTGTGTGTGTGGTCTCTGAGCCTTCTCTACCGTAACTGAACCAGAGCTGAAGAAGCCTCTTAAAATGTGTCCAGAGGAAAAAAAGGATTTTCTACAAATCTGTCTATTCTTTGTTAGCTTCAGCTTTCATTGAAATGACTAGAGTTTAAGCTAAAAATAATAGATATAATAGTGGAGACTGAAACTGTGACCAACACTGCCTCACATGCCTCCTCCCTCCAGGATTTGCGTCAGTACCTGTCCAACCTGGCAGAGCAGTGCAACTCTGAGGAGACGGACACAGAGCTCCCCACTGTGGTCGTCCTGGACAACCTCCACCACATCGGCTCACTCAGTGACATATTCAACGGTTTCCTCAACTGCAAGTACCATAAATGGTGAGGCAGAACTCTCCCTGGCTTTTTTTATTTAGGCAGAGCTGTGGTGCAATGGTACGCTTGTAAGTTTATAATTAAAGTTCCATTTTGTAATATTTAGGAGGGTTTATTGGCAGGAGTTGAATATATTAACTATACGTTTTTTTTGCACGTGCATAAATGTTGGTTTGCAGTGTCATCAATAGATGTCACTCATTCTAACGTACTTTGATGAGTGGTTCACAGCAGACAGGGATTCACAGAGAAGCCACCCTGGTAACTAATAACTAATTGCGTGTTTTGTTTGTTCCTCGTCTCCTATAGTCCGTATGTTATTGGGACCATGAATCAAGGAGTTTCCTCGTCTCCTAACCTCGAGTTACACCACAACTTCAGGTTTGTGACACCAAAGCTTTGACCCACACTGAAATATCTTTATTTGAGTTCAGATCATTGTGGTATTAGTGGTTTATTTTTTGTGGGGGGAAAAACTGATTGTGTTGTTGTACATATTGTGTAGGTCTGTGTGATGTGTACAAATGACACCGGTTGGGTTTACTCGATTTGATTAAATCTCGCCTCTCACACAGTGTGTTTGATTTCAATTTCCGAGCAGCGTGTTAGTTCTCAGATTGTCAACTAAAGGCCATTTTCCACAGGGAGTGATATAATTACATCTCTCAGATAATTAGACTTTTTAATTAAAGGGAATATGGTGCTGAGTTATTTGTGGTTGCTATGTTTGACGAGCTGATGATTTTGCAAACGTGAAGTCATTAGGCAAAAAAACTTAAATACATAATAAATCAAACTATAAAAAAAAGTCAAGCACATCCAAGATGAGTCTCCCACTTTGTTTCCTCACTGATGATCCCTTCTGTCACAGGTGGGTGCTGTGCACCAACCACACTGAGCCAATCAAAGGGTTCCTGGGCCGTTTCCTGCGCAGGAAGCTGGTGGAGACTGAGATCAATAAAAACATGCGCAGCAATGACTTGATAAAGATTATCGACTGGATCCCAAAGATCTGGCAGCATCTCAACGGCTTCCTGGAAGCACACAGTTCCTCCGATGTCACCATAGGTCAGTTCACGCATACGGACACACTGCATGGCTCATATTTGAGCTAGCTCTGCAGAATGCAATCTTTAAATATTATGATCATAACTTCAGCTCCAATCATCAATGACTTTGGTCGTTCTATTTTTCCATTCAACAAACACTCATTGTGCCCGCAGGCCCCCGTCTCTTCCTGTCCTGTCCCATGGATGTAGAAGGCTCTCGTGTTTGGTTCACGGACCTGTGGAACTACTCTCTGGTGCCGTATCTGCTGGAAGCCGTGCGAGAAGGGCTCCAGGTATGTCAGAAATGAGCTTTCTGCTTAGTCTGCTGCAGGATCTGTAAGAAATATAGGATTTGAAATCAAAGACAAGCTGTGTTATAAAGCTGCTTTGTTTTCAACACATGCACAGTTGTTTCTTCAGAGACTTCATTTCAAAAATATCAATAAGAAAAATTACTTTTTCTCATGTAACAAAGGCTTCAAAATTAACCGAGTATATTGTTTTCTGTTGCGCTACCATTTGTTTGCTCTCCTGTCGGGTTACAAGAGTAAAAACATGGTGACTGTCATTTTTATTTCACTCCATAATGCAAGTTACACACAATTCTCATATACAAATGAAACGTAGCAGGTGAGGCGGGACATGGAAGTGTGTCCCTGTTTTATTGGTCATATTAATTAACATTTTATTGACCTAAGATGCAAAAACTGAAATGATGTGTCCCTATATGACTCCCTATATAACATCACCAAACACTTTTATGTGTAATTACTACAGCTGTGGCTAACGATTATTTTCATACTCAATTAATCGAGTAATCGTTTGGTCCATGAAATGTCAGAAAATGTTGAAAAATGTCGTCCCTGTTAGTCAGACCTGGAAACAATGATGTTCTCGAATGTCTTGTTTTTGTCCTCATACCAAAGTGATCCGGTTTTAAGGATTTCTTTGTTATGTGGAGCAAAGAAATCAGAAAATGTTCACATTTAAGAAGCTGAAACAATGAGAAATCTTGTTTTAATTTATGAAAAAAGCTTCAAACCGATTCCTCGATGATCAAAATAGTTGGCAATTAATAATCGAGTCATTCTTCATTCCTCTTTCCCCCTGTCCTTTGACCACTTTGCAGCTGTACGGCAAAAGAGCAGCATGGGAGGATCCGTCCAAGTGGGTGAACGACACGTATCCGTGGAACGCCGCCTCTCTGCAGCAGGACGGCCAGTCACTGCTGCAGCTGAGGCCGGAGGACGTGGGATACGACAGCTACAACTCCTCCAAGGAGGGAGCCTCGTCCAAGCAAGTGTCTCAGAGTGACACTGAGGGAGACCCACTGGTGAGGAGGACACACGACACACACACACACACACACACTTATCTGTGCCATTAAAGAGCCTGTTAAGGAGAGTTAAGTTCACAGAGAGATGACAAAAATAATGTGGAATAGCAATTACATTAGAAAGTGCGGAACATGAGGTGCTATGACGACAAATGTCTACCTTCAATAGAGCAAATGTGTACATGGTGCAAATTCATGGTTACTCATTTATTGCTGGTTTCCATAGAAACATCTCACAAGTGTTGCATTGGCTTTTGCAAAACAAGAAGCACAGAACACACACACACACTTTGTAGGATCAACTATTGAGGGGAGGGGAGAGAGGAGAAGGCAAATGGGTGGAAAGAGAGAATTAATTTTCATTTGCAGGGTTATTAGAGCCTAAGAGGACTTAAAGGCTAGTCATCCAAGAACAATTGACTTGATTTAGCAAGTGGACTTGTGTGTGTGTGTGTGTGTGTGTGTGTGTGTGTGTGTGTGTGTGTGTGTGTGTGTGTGTGTGCGTGTGTGTGTGTGTGAGTGTGTGTGTGTGTACGATGAGCACAGGTGTTGCCAAGACTGGTTTGAGAAACACTTGAAGCCATGCACCAGATGCATTATTGAGACAATGAGCTCTTTTCCAGGGATGAGAGGTTTCTGCAGTTTTATTGTGGCGCTTCACTGTGAGCTCTGTAAAGTGCTTTCATCCCAAAAACAGCATTTTAAAAAAGATAATGATGATGTTCATTTGACTTTCATTTTGTTTTTACAGACAAAATGACTGCAGATGGTGAAGACAAAACAGAATACGAAAGCTGTACCACTTGCTATAGCCACAAGTCAGCTAAAATATTTCTCAAAAAAACTACAAGACACACACTGCTAAAATCCATAGAGAGCTGTATTTCTGTTCAACCTCTGGTGCAAACACATTATGAAATGTCCAAGTGAGCGAGAAAATATTCAGGACTACTAATTAGCCAGTTTATTGTACTTTAGTTGTGTGTGTTTGTCACTAATGGATCAGGACACATTCTGCCACCAAAGCTCCTTCTGTCTTCCCATGATCCCCCGCCGCTCCCCTGCTTCCCCGCTGTCATCAGACTAAGTCTTTATGTTTTTACTGAGCGTCACCGAGCAGCAGAAATGACATACTCTGCATGTGACTTTGGTTAGTTTTACTAATTCCAATCAGTGTTTGTGTTTAGTGTCTAACATGTTGTAGTTTCCCCCACCCACAGTCTGTTATCACATTGTTTGCTGTGCTGTGTTTGCAGATGAATATGCTGCTACGGCTGCAGGAGGCAGCGAACTACTCCAGCACACAGAGCTGCGACAGTGACAGCACCAGTCACCATGACGACCAGCTGGACTCCTCCCTTGAGTCGGCGCTATAAGAGCAAGCGCAGCGTTTGAGGACAAACGGATCCTTGGACTCCTTGAACCAGGGAACACATAAACCTCCATCACTATAAGACATGACCTCTATAGACGTATGATATATGAAAAGTTTTATTATCCTAAATGGTATATCCACCATTTCAAAGTAAACTCCTATTTTTGACATAATGATGGTGCAATATTAAATCAAAAGTCTATGTTTTAAAGAGCAGTTTCCAACTTGATTACAATGACAAACAATCATATGAGTTGGATCACTTCTATTTTGCCGACGTGAAATATTTAAGTTAGCGAGTGAGTTTTATTGGATCTATAACATTTTAACAATACAACTTTTCATATATGTGTGTGGGCAGGATGTTCCTCTTCAGTTGACTTTCAAGACATAAACCACAGTCTGTGCTCAGCTAGGATGAGCCACACTTTCCTTTTGAGACGTCAATCGCCAGAGAGTTACAACATGAGAGAGAGAGAGCGCGAAAGGTTGACATGATAAAACTGGATTTTTGTTTTTTAAAACCCAGTTATATCTTCAGATGTTTACAAGCGGGGGCGGGGGTTATTGTGTTTCGGGGTTTTTTTTACACGTATTTCCTTGTTTACAGAGGTGCTTCTCACAAACACACACCCATATAAATGCACTTACACATAGGCAGCAGGAGTTTCCTTTTAATCCGTGGCTTAAACCAGTTCATGCATTTGATCAACAATGCAGCCTGCCAAAGTGTCCTTGAGCAAGGCATGGTGTCTCCACCACCTCTGAGGTACGTGATGTCCAATCTGAGAAAGGCAGGGAGGAGGACAACGCTGTGGCTTGGTTTTAGGGAAGGTGCGATGCCCTCTGGTGGCTTCACTTGAGGCTCGTAGCTCTAACGCTGAATGTTGATCCTTCACATACAAATTGGAGCCGTTACAGATTCATCGAATTGATTCTGAGTTTCAGTAATGTTAGTTTAGATTTGTTGTTTGAGCTGAACTCACAGCTGACAGTTACTCTTTTTTAGAATCAGGTTCAGGGCTACAGGACACTTTCTGTCTAGTTGTTTACCTCTGTGTCACTGACATTTGTCATTACCTTTTTAAACATTCAGTCGGGCCAGTCCGTGGTGGCACAGCCTCTACACCTGGACACACACACGCTCAGTCATGACTTGAGCCTCACGGTGCTTCTCTCCTGCCCTGAACCTCATCATCAGTGTCAGGCACTGCCATGTCACTCCTCTCTGCCCTGCATGCCAACCAGCACAATGACAGCTCATTGTCCGTGTCATCGGCCACATCGTTACTGTGAAGCAAAATATGGACAAGTGCCAATGTTTCCCTTTGATTTACTGCCAAATCTACACACACACACACACACACACACATAACCAAACACTTCCCACCACAATGCAAAGCTGCCCATTTGTGGACTTAGATTTAGTTCTTTTTTCTGCTTTCTTTACATCTGAAGCATGTTGTTACAGCGCACAACAGCATCAGCTGATCATTTGCTAAACTCCTCCCCTAAGCAGTGACTGTCCGCTCATGTCCGTCAAGCTTTGGATTTCTCCTCCTGAGCTCTTACATTCAGATACTCAGTGTTGAAAAAAAAAAAAGGCTGGTGTTGATTGAAGCCTTTCCTGTAGCAAGGACTAGATTTAGCAGCGCTAGTTGTGACCCATGATCACTCTCCAGATACAAACTGTAAGACTTTGCTGTTTTGATGTCTAATAAGCTTTAAAATATATAAATCCATTGTTGCAAATGGACTTTTCGAGAACAAAAAGTATTACGTAATGTATGTCGCTGTCAAAGTGCCAAAGACCAATTTTAGGAGACAGTTGTTATTATAACGAATGAGCTGGAAAATGTAAAGCTTGACTGGCATAGTGTACAGTGTATAAAGGGGGTGGGTCTTAGCAGATAGTCCTTTGAAAATAGTTTAATTCTTGTTGTGATCTAAGTAGAAAATGGGGGAATTTCAGACAGTAACAGGACAACAGTAGGCTGGATAATTAACTGGTGTCACCTGACAGAGCTGTGACACTGTTTTATCACTTCAAAATATTGATCATTATAAAAATTGACGATATAAAATGGCTGCGTCTTGCTTGGAAATCTCTGGCACTCATGTGAGAGTCTGCAGTTCATCTGGGATCCATGAGGTACCAAAAAAAAAAGAACTATCAGTAGTGTTTTGAAATGCAAATTAAAGAGATCAGCTCAGTATCTGTATATGAGAACAGTGGTGCTGGTGCTTTCTCACTGCCTTAAATGTGCAAACGTTTGGGAGGTTGATGGACGATGATGATGATGAAGATGCTGCTTGTAGCTTGAAAAACAGCTTCTTGTGTGTGGTCGCTCTCTCATCCCACCCTCCGCTTCTTCTTGTTCCTGACAGTTGAAGTATAAAAGAGTCATTGCTGTCATTTGAATTCAAAAACTGACCAATATTGTAAAAACATTTAAAAGGGACGGGGTATTTTTTTAGTTGTTGTTTTGCGCCCAGTTGAGCTGGGCTCACTTGAACAGACAGGAGCACAACCAAACTGTTTTGGGTTTTCTAGCCTGATGAGCATGTTTTAAAGCTTTTTAAAGGGGATGCATTGAGAAGAGACCTTTACCTTTATGTATGCGTATTGGACGGAAGCCATTTTAAATTTTGATTGTCCTCTCTTTGTTTATCGAGTGGGTTGGTTTTGCACACTTTGAGGTTGGGGGTGGGTTGTAAATACTTAAGTCTTGCACAGTGAATCAAAGATGCATTCTGCTCTGTTGATGTTACAATATGCTTATCCCGCTGAGTAAATTATTGTACTTTGAAAACAGAGGGGAGGGGAAAAAAGGAAGGCAAAAACTCAACACGCTGTCAGAAACAGGTATGTGTCTTGTAGTGATTGGATGTTTCGCCTATGCAGGAGGCCAACGGTGTAAAGTTAGTGAACTGTTTGTTGACTCACTGACATCACAGACTGAGAACAAAAAAAAGAAAAGAAAAAAATAGGCACTTTTCCAGTTTTCCCGCATCCTGCCATAATCTCTTCTGGATCCTCTCTGTCTATATGAATGCCTGTTGTTTCTTAAAAGCACTTCTCTGTGGACATTTTAACCCAAGCTTACCGCCACGTTGGGCTTGTTCGCTGTTTGAGGCACTGAAGCTGACCTGACACCGTACTGTATACACTTACCAACAACCAACCGGTGCTACTTGTCAGTCAAAGCCCACCAGAGACCAACGAGTCACATTGTCACAACCTCAGGACAATCCAATCCTATACAATCCTACCTGTGTTTAGCTTCACGTGTCTCGACAGCCAAGCCTCTGATGGTTCGCACATTTCAGTACAATATATGTTGCCAACTTCACCGTCCTTGTGTCTGCAAGGGTGTGTGGTTGCATGCTAAGGGAGCAGTTACCATAGTAACAGGTGGCTCCTTAACTTGACTTACACCTATGTATCAAACCTGAGCTTAGCTATCCCACATTTAACCTCTCAGCTACTCTACACTCCTGTTGTAGGCCATTAGTTCAGAGCTTGGACGCCGTTAACAGTGTACACCGTCGTGCTGATGATTAACCGGTAACATTTTTCCCCACTTACACCTTTGCAGTTACATCTCAGTTGAAAACCATAGCATTTACTCTGGTTTGAGAGAAAGTTTTCTTCTTTTCTGGGTGAAACATTTGTCCTTAAATGTTTTATATTTTGTACATTTGTATGTAACATATCATGTAAATAGACAGAGACAGTGATTTAACTCATCTGGAGGATTTTGTAGTCTTTGTAAAGCCCTAATAAATGGTATTTGGTGTCACACAAGCAAACAACACGCTGAGTTTCTGTCTTTTGTGTCCATGTGAGATGAACCGGTGAGATCTGTATATCAGGGGTGGGGTGAGATCATCAGAGTTGGGTTGCCATAAACTGCCAAAGTAAAGAAAGAAGAAAATAGTATGTACATTAATTGTGTGGTGAGTTATTGCATGGGTCAACATGTAATAGTTTCCCAGTGCTTTGAGATCGTCCCAAAACATGGCACTAGTATGTTCACACACAATGCAACAGTGGAGTGTAATCATCTCTATTTATACACAAATGTCTCTTCATTTGATCCCAGACAAACTCGATGATGTTGACATCAGGGTGGGGGCCATACCTTCACTTCCAGGTCTCCTTGATCTTTACACTGAGGATAATTTTTAATTACAATGGCTGTGTGTTTGGGGTCGTTGTCTTGCTATGGCCACTGTGACCTGGCAACTGGACTGATGAAAGCATAACGATGACAAAAACATGTATGTGGTGAAACGTGTATTGGACTGGCGCATTGTTTATTTTTTGCAGGAATTAGAGCTTTATTCATAAAGCTGGAAAATGTTGGCGTTAAAATATTCTGTCTGAAAGCGATACTGGGAGATTTTAAAGAAGAAATGACTAAGAGAATAGGAATAGTGTTACTTGAAATACAGGCTATAACAAACTGTAATGTAAACTCCGAACATTGGGGGGCAGCAATGCAGTGTCTCTTCTGCCGGAAACAACGTCAAGAATAAGGTCACGTGTTTCCGGGGTGGCTCGCAGCTCAAACGGAAGCAAACATGGGACTCGGCGCAGCTCCTGCAACAGAATCCGAGGAAGATGTTAAAATGTTTAAATCTAAATCCGCGGCGGTGTCTTTGCCGAAACACTCTTACTGGTTTGACTTCTGGCTGTTCGTGCTCTTTGATATCGTGTTTTTCCTCGTCATGTATTTCATAGTCCCGTGAAAAGGTGAGTGGCACTAGTTAGCCGAGGGCGGTTACGGAAGTTTCAGGATGAATTAACTAACTACTAGTCATTATTACATTACATGTCATTTAGCAGACGCTTTTATCCAAAGCGACTTACAAAAGTATTATTGACACAACGACACAATGAATATCATTGTCAATTTTTTTTTTTTTATTTAATTTAATTTAATTTAATTTAATTTAATTTAATTTAATTTAAACTTTCCAAAGCCCGGAAGTTTGTCCCAATTCGCAACACATTCGTCGAAGCTTGTCTGTTTGTATTGATGTATTTTATAATGTCATGGCAGGAGATGTTAGTCACAATATGTACAACTATTTAAAACAGTGTTTACTTGTATACATAGAGTCGACAGACACAAGTGTTGTCAAATTCTGTGATCATTATAATATATATATGTATATGTATTATATGATCTTGTCATATTTGTATAAACACTTCTACTTCTACTGTCACTTTACATTTTTAATATAGTTTATATAGTGAACTCTAATGTATGTTACTGCTATTTGATGCTTGAATTTCCCTCGGATCGATAAAGTATCTATATATCTATCTATTTGTCTTTCTATTGGAATTTGGAATGAAGTGATGCGTCTTATATATTAGCGAGCTGTCAATGAGTTTAACTCATGCAACATGTGTATGAGCTCAAGCATGCCTTGAATAACCCTGGGGTAATAGATTATGATTTTACAGCAGATATTTCTTTAAATGAAGTAGTAGGACAAACGCAGGATTTACCAGTAACATTAATTAAGGTTCCACTCCAGTATTAACAGAGCTGTGTTATTGTTCAAGTGTAAGGGTAGATCACGCTAAATACTTGACACCTGAAGAGGATGTTTTTTTTGTTTTTTCTGAATTTTTTTTGTTTTTGTTTTTTTTAAATAACAAAAACCTGCATACATATTTTCTGGATGTGTTCCATTAAAGTGAAATAGAAATAATTATAGCATTGCTAAAACAACAAATCTAATGGCCTAAGACTTCAGCACAGTACTGTAATATATATCTATACTCTATGTGTGTGTGTGTGTGTATATATATATGTATATTATTATATTACATATTATTATATTTTATTACATGTCATTTAGAAGACGCTTTTATCCAAAGCGACTTACAATATATATATTGTATATATATGTATGTATGTATGTATGTGTATATGTGTGTATATATATGTATATATGTATATATACATATATATACATATATATATATATAGTATTATATAGTATCATAGTACTACATACAAGTAAAAAGATATCTACAATGTCAATACACTCCCCTACCTCATAACATTAACATTTTTAATTTAATCTGGATCCATACCTGGATCATCACCTAAACCCAACAATTTCTTTCTTTGGCCTTAACCTACATTCTCAGAATTCTGCTTTATTTTTGAGTTTCTGCTCACAGACAGACAGATGAGACTGAAAACAAAAAATCTCCTTGCCACAGGTAATAAATTGGCATATAACAACTAAACAGAAGTTGAGGACCAGACTCTGTTAAATAATAAAAGTTTAAGAACAGACCAAGCTCATAGATTGAATGAAGTCACAAATCAGGGATCAAATTTGAATTTAAAGATCTGTCATGTTAAGATACATTTGTGAACGCAATGGATAAATTTTTCATAAAATATAATTTAATTGATTTTATCATGGAATAGCCTCAGAAAGCTTATTATCAACACTGGACTACTGTTTAAAAAACACACATCTATACGTATATTTATCTATATGTGTGTATATATGTATGTGTATATATATAATATATATATATGTATATATATATAATATATATATATGTATATATATATGTACATGCACTGTACATCAGTTGGAGTGCTCACATAATAACATGCATGTAGAAGAGAGGTTAATCTTAATTAATTAATAACTTTCCATTGAACTCAGCAGTATATTTCATCCGTCTAACCTGATTTTCTCTGCTGTATTTAAGTTGAACAGCACATACAGGCCTGTAGTCACATACATCTTAACCAATAACAATTTTACCAATATTTTTTACTGGATGTATAAAGCTACAAGAGAAGTAGCACTTCCTGTTTAACCTGAGTTGCAAAATAGTTTATTTTTAATCATACATACAGTGTAAGGAAATGGCACCAGCATTTATTGTGCTTGTTTGCCTAGAAAACTGATAAAACGTTGCGACTCAATTTTTGTCAGTCAAACAATCTAATGGTCAGCTGATAAACTTCCTGTGATTGCGATTTTTCACTAACGCTGACCTTAAATTATACAACTCATGAATGTACTAAACCTGTTCAGTTCAAATTGCTGTCATTCACTACTTCATTACTTTATTTTATAATCAGTAACATTTTTCTATATTTTGAACTGTCTGCCACTTGTTTTTAATCAGGCTTCATGGATTTTACCATTTTATTTTTGTCCCTCTTTTTAAAGTTGTCTCCTGGATTTTGGAGCCTGAGGACATGCTGGCCCCCGCCCTTTAGTCTGGAATGCAAACCGAGCTTTGACTGAACTGAACGTTGCATTATCTGACATAACATCTCAAGCTTCCACGCCTTGGACCATGAAACCATGGCATCCTGCTTTCATATCAGAGATTTGAACCACAAAATGCCTTCCCCTTCTGACCCTGTGCCAGCTGCTGCTTCTTCCTGGACTGCATCATGTTGTTACCATGGGGAAGGAGGGGGGAAAATGAAATATTTATATATTGAAGAGTGGCAATTGCACCATGAAGACTTGTAAAATGTATCTATAATATCACTAAAATGCTATTTTAAGTATTATCATTATAAATATATCAGACCACAGCACCAACAATTAACTCCTGGAAAGAGAAGAGCTGTTTTGGAAAAAAATAATACAAAGCATTGGATAAGTGATATCATTGTACTTGCTTTGAAAACATTTAAAAACAATGTAATGACAGTTTGCACCTGAAAAATACTGGAATTAAAGTGATTCTGTCTACCTGCTGAATGGTGACTATTCCATCTGAAGCACTTTAAGGCTTCACAGTTGCTCACAGTTCAGAACATAAGTTATTATCACATACACTCCAACAGTACAGTGATCACTTTATGCAAAGAGTTTGTGTTTTCAACCAGATGTGTCTCTCTCTTTAACTGAACAGTAAATGAAAGGATTGATTCAGATACACGCAATACAATATAATTCGGTGATCACTGTGTTGATGCTCACACAGTTGCCACAAGCTAAATCCTGTAGACGGCTACCGACATACATTTGCTTTATATAGCGATAACATAAAGAAAATATAAAGTATAGCTTTGCTTTTCGATTTTGATCAGGTAAAGAGTTATCTTTCTCATTTCGTTGGCTTCAGGCTTGCTCGGTATTTTGAAGACTTTTATTTTGAAAAGAGGTAGGCATGTTTCCGCTTCGGCAGGCGCAGCTGACAAACGTAACCATTAGTTTGGAGGAGACTCGAGTAAACGTGTTTGTATGTGTTGTGTCAATGATGGACACGTCTGTCAGTTCGTATCAGCTGGAAAACACAGGTCTGTCGCTGCTAACCTTAACTAGCTTTCTCACGTTGTGTCGTTAGCATGTTTCCCCCGCCAACACCAGTGATTCTAGCTAACGTATACCAATATAAACATTGAAACGTGAAAGCCTAAAAAACAGTCACTGTTTTTAAATATTGTGTTAAGTAAATAAAACACTTTATGTCGTTTTATCACTATCTTTGTCTTTGAGCCAGTGCCTATGCTACAATGCTCATCGTTATGCCAAGTTGCGAACTTAAGCTAAATGAGTTATTGTTTATGAGCTCCTGGTGAGTGAGAGAATGTAATTGATGCAGAATATAATGTTGAACGGCTGTATGTGTGTGTAGAAAAATGGAAGAGCTGAGTTTATAATCACTACAGTACAGGATTTTAAGTGCCGTTGTCATTCTGTAAAATTTGGTAGCTGCCTGCACCACTGCAACAACCCTGACTGATTCTCTTAATTATTTTAAATAACCTTGACAAAAGGAGATGGATAAGGTTTAGTCGGTGAGCAGCAATGAAGTACCAGCTTAATATCAATGTTATGTTCTCGTTCATACCATATATTGACTTAGAGAAATCACTCTAAAGTGTAGTTTTCAGTTTTCCACAGTGTCCCTTGGATTTCGATTCAATTACACAGTAACGCAGACATATGAGGTACTGTTAAATGTTTTTCCCCAAGCAAAACTGAAATTTTTAGCTGAACATATATATCCTTTTTCATAATTTCTTCCTCTGACCATGGCCTGCATCCCCAGAAAATTTAATCAAAATCTGTCCTGTCATTTTGGAGTTCACAGACAAATGTGGCCTTGTTGGAGGATAAAAAAAAGGGGGGAGAAATATGACCTGTCACTTCACAGAGGCTTGTCATGACCCTGTTCACCTCACGCCTGTGTTTGTACAGATGTGTTCCTGCCGTTGTCATCACTGAGGTTGCTTATCCCTCCTCTGAGGTTGCTGTCTGCAGCCATGTGGCAGGTGGCTCAGCGGAGAGACATTCTTGATTATGAAAAGCTGGACGAGTTTGTTTCGCTGGTAACAGCCACAGTTCCAGACCTGCTCAGTCCAAAGCAACGAGGCAGACTACTCCTCCGACTGCGAGCCAGAGTAAGAGTTGACCAACGGAGAGACTGCTGTGTGTCTAGTGTATATCTCCACTCCATAGGAGGGGATCCCTGATACCCCTGGGCTATTAAACCAAACTTGACCACTTGGCGGAAATGGGGCTTTAATTACTGGGCTTCAGATGAAAAAGAGATCCGGTGATAGACATGTTAAAAGTCCCGCTTATCTTTGTGTCTCTCTCCTCAGATTATTCTTGAGCTATGCAGGGATGAGAAAACAGCCAACATGTTGTGTATACAGCCTTATTTAGAACAAATCCGCCCACCAGGATACACAGGGGTAAGTCACAAGTGGATAATGCAAACTATGACTGCACAAAATGATGTTTTTACGTCTGATTTTGAGTCTGATTGCACAGATGTGTTTGTTTTCTATGTGTTTATGTGTGAGGTGAGAGAGAGAAAACATGTTGGGGGGAGCTGAGTGAATCAAAGCCCTTCTCCAGCTGCTGTAACATGGAAGATTTAAACAATTAAAAAAAGGACATTTACTGTATATGTTGTAGTGCACTGATGGCTATAAATCAATATATGGGCACTGTGAAATGTAAAAACACTGAAACTGCAGCAGGTCAGAGGACATCAGCTGAACCACATCGGAATGTGGTTTTTGTGATCAGATCTTAAGATGCAGTCAGAGTTTGGTTTGGTGTGTTCAGACCTGTACTTAGGACTGTCCACTTGTGATCGGATCATTCATGACAGATTTTAATACCAAGTCTGGACAGGGTCTTAACATAACCTGTAACCATCAGCCAGATTAATATGCTTATGTTGTTTGGAGATGATTGAGTACCAGTCACTGTATACTCAGAGCGGAGATGCAGAGGTGGATGCTGAGGAGGCAATTTTCATGGAGCTCATCCTAACACTCGTCAAAGACCCAGCAGAGAGGGAGCACTTTTATCAGGCAAAACAGCTTCACAAATCCCACACTGATTTTTTTTTGTGCACTTAATTGTTTTCTGTAATTATACTGTGTGCATAGCTGGATTTTAAACTAACACTTTTTCCTTTGTTCTTCTCAGGAGGTTTTCCCTACAGAGTATGGTTCCAACTATGATACAGACACGCAGCTGCTTGTGTGGGAGCTTCTTTCCAAAATGGAGAAACTCCTGCCAGTACCTGACCTCGGCCAGGTGGGAAATTACAGTACAGCTTGTGCTATCATTATTGTAGCATAACTAACTCCTGAGGATTGTGTTTGACCTGATTGACTGGTCACTGCCATTGTCCTTATATTCAAAATATTGAATATATATACTACCTTAAACATCAAGCAGTCAGATAGTCAGGTTGTACTGGCAACAACATTAGTGACTATTTTGAGTTCTAAGCAATATGGTGGTGATCTTGTCATCATGTTATTATAGCAATGCTATAATGACCATACAATATAATTATCACCTTATTGGAACACATCCAGAAACATTTATGCAGTTTAAAAAAAAGTGTCACGATTTAGTGTGACCTATCCTTACACTTGAACAATAACTTGACTCTGATTCTCTTAAACCTGGAGTGGAACCTTAATTAATGTTAGTGGTAAAACCTGTGTTTGCCCAACTATTTCATGTTAACAAATACAAAAAGGTCTATTACACCAGGTTGATTCAAGACATGCTTGAGCATTATATACACATGGTGTATGAGTTCAACTCAACTCATTAACAGCTTGATAGTATGTAAGACCAACTTTCAGTCACATCCTTCCAATCCAAATGCCAGTGATCACAGAATTACAGACAGCTGGTGGTACCCTGAGACCTTTGCACAGTACTGTAGATGTGAAATAAGTTTTATTGAGTTACATTTCATCACATGTTCACTGTCTCATTCTTGTTTTTATTGTCAAAATAGACTGTTTCATGGCTGACCTCTGCACCCTCTGTACTGAAGGACTGCCTGCAGGCACTTTCCAATCCTGATGACCTGAGGTCTTTACTGAAACACCATAAATGCCTGGAACACCTTGGCACTCAAGGTAAGAAAACCAGAGGCAGTGTGATCTGGGATCCAAAGTTTTTGCCAACTAAATAATGTCTCTAGTCTGCAACGATTTATTTTTAATAATCAATTAATCGTTTTTTTTTTAATCATTAAAACAGGTTCTCAGATTTTCCAGCTTCTTAAATTTGAAAATGTTCCAGTTTGTTTGCTCCAGATAACAAAAAAACTAAATAATCATTTTAATAATTTTAGTCTGAAGACAAAACAAGACATTTGTGAACATAATCATTTCAAGTTTGGGAAACGCGGATCAACATTTCTCACATTTTGTTGACTAAAGAGCTAATCAAGAAAATAATTGTTGGTTGCATCCCTAGTGGCAAGGTTTTATGCGGCAACACAGCGAACGTAAAACATTCTGCATATTCTCTGTTCTGTATAGGTACATCTGTGGAGATGTCCATGCAGGTCTTTGCCTGCTCCTATTGTCCATTCTTCCACATGCAGGAGTCATACCTGCTGCAGCACATTGAGCACAGTCACCCAGAGCACTTTGGCAAAGTCCAAGAGACAACTGCAGAGACAACTGAGGCCCCAAAGAAGAGGTTCCAGTACCCTGAGTTCCCAAAGCCTTTCCCCATCCACGTTAGACCTGACCCTCACATGTGTCAGGAATGTGGCAAAACTTTCACCCGTGCCTCAGATGTGACTCGTCATCAGCGGACGCACACAGGTGAGCGGCCTTACACCTGCGAGGAGTGTAAGAAGGGCTTCAGGAACTCTTGGGATCTGACTAGACACCAGCGCATTCACACCGGAGAGCGGCCCTTCCTCTGTTCCCAGTGTGGCAAACGCTTCACACAGATGGGTCTGCTCAAACTGCACTTTGAGCGAACCACTTGTGGCCAGACATGTGACCCTCCGCTAGACTTAACTACAGAGGTTGTAGTAGCAGATGAGACTTTAGAGAAAGATGATGGTCTGTACAAATGTCAGAAATGTGGGGAGAGCTTCAGTAGCATCCTGGAGCGGCTGAGGCACAGGCAGGGCCATGTGGCACGCAGACAATACAAATGCTCACTGTGTGAGAAGATCTACAGCAGAGCTTCAGATTTAAAGAGACACCAGATGAAGCACACAGGTGAGCGACCATTTGCCTGTGAGTGTGGCAAAAGCTTCACCCATGTATGGCTTCTAAATAAGCACCAGCAGATCCATAGCAGGGACCGTCCATACCCGTGCACAGAGTGTGGGAAGAGCTTCACACAGCTCCAGATACTCAACAGGCACCTGCTAACCCACAACGGCCAGCGGCCTTTCCAGTGCTCCTACTGTGAGAAGAGCTTCACTCAATTGGCCAGCCTCAAACGCCATGAGAGAACCCACACAGGTGAGAGGCCATACATCTGCAGCACCTGTGAGAAGACATTCCTCACTCATGGAGAGCTGGGCCGACACCAGCGCAGCCACAGCAACTTCAGGCCATTCAGCTGCTCACAGTGCCCCAAGAGCTTTAAAACTAAGCGTGCTCAAAGTGAACACCTCAATACACACACGGGTGAGCGGCCCTTCGCATGCGCACACTGTGGAAAGACGTTTGCCAAGTCCACCTCGCTCGTCCGGCATAACCTGACTCACACAGGAGAGCGACCCCACCAATGCCCTCACTGCGGAAAGTCTTTTCTCACTTCTGGTGAGCTCCTCCTCCACAAGCGTATCCACACAGGAGAAAGGCCTTATCCCTGCTCCTACTGTGAGAGGAGGTTCAGATGCTCCTCTGACCTCAACATGCACATCAGGACACATACTGGGGAGAAGCCACACAGCTGTCTTTTCTGTAAGAAAGCCTTCTCTACATCTACAAGGCTGAAGAGACACATGCGCACACACATAGACAAAGGCATAGCTGTGGAGTCATTTAATATTTGAGCTGCCAAGAGCATGATTCTTGTAATTTAATGCCTTTTCCTTGGCTTGTGACCCTTTAAATGTATTATTTGTCATGAGTTATCAATCTTTATGACCTCAAATTTAAAACAGTTACAATATTGAAGATTTAAAATGTAATCATTTGTGATGCCTTTTGTCCCTTTTTTTACTTTTTTTCTAAAATATCATAAACTTGTTTAAATAAATGGCTCCTGATCATTATGAAGCAGAGCTGATGTCCTGATCCTTGCACCACTTCAGTCCTTTTCAACATCACTTGGGTTCACTCATTGTGGTCTTCCAGAAACATGAAGGCCAACCGTCCACTTCTTTATCTCTTCACACTGTGACTATTGTTAAGCATGTTATTCCTGTTTAGGTCAATACTTAGGTCATCTGGCCTTTTAGGACATCAGAACAAAGACTCCTGTATGTAAAGTGAACCTTGCTCAAGGTTCAGTCACAACTCATTGAAGTCTCCTCCAAAGCAGTTAAACAGTTTCAGCTATTGCTTTATATTCTTTTCAGTCTGTAGAGAACCTTGTGTGCCTGGTGTTCTTACTTTATTGCTTACATCAATTTAAGCAGTGGCAAATATTTAGATGCTTCCTGTGACCCCTTTGATGTAGTCTTGACTACAGAACACGCCTTTTCCCCTTAAAAAAACCAAAAACTTAAATTATCACACTGAGGATGATTTGTACTTTTAGCCACTTTTACTTTTAACTCATCAATAGGCAGATTACCGGGCTGTTGGGTTTCATGTCATGCTGTTATGCGAACAAGTCTTTAGTATAGTAATCCCAACATTTTAATTTTAATCCCAATCTCATTTGTATGAATTTGGGTTAATTATCATTTCTAACACAACGTATTTAACGATGTGGCGTTCAAAACAGAACATTGTATTGCGTGTGTAAATGTAAACAACCGACATTTAAAAAGCAGTATACAAAAGATGTGTAGCTGTATTCATACAATTCATACAATCAAAAAACGAGTACTAACTTGAGACGTTTGAGCCTAAAGAAAAATCTATAAGGACCAATGTTATCGTGGATTGTAATTATAACGCAAGCTAAATATTTCACTTCCCTCCACGTTTCCCGCCGGACTGCTTATCTACAGGGACTTCCTGTTCCACCCACATTCTCGTGTCGCTTCCGGGTGGCCAGTCAAGACTCATCCAGCGAGTTGTCGTTCTCCCAACGCTGTAAACAAAAGTTAGTAAACGGTTCAGCTCCCACGACACATCCGACGAAAAGACATGCATATCAAGACAGGTAAGTTTGTACAACTTTTCTGATACACATGACCGAAACTCTTTACTTTCATTGGTGTTTTTTGTTGTCCCGCTACGATGTTAGCTACCTTGCTAGCGTTGTCGATAGCAGGCTGCTCACCGCTTTGAATGGGGGTTACGAAACTTTGGCTTCGGCCAACGAGCTAGCTAGCATCGGAGTTCTTAATACGCGGCAAATAAAGCCACTTCGTCGACGGTAGCCACTCTCAGGACATGTTTGAACTATACTACATATAACGCAATGGCGCCCATTAAAGCAGTCCAGTTTAATTCGCTGCACAGTGACGCTGCTAATTAAAGTTTGCTAACTCCGGTACTGGCTGCTAGCTCCGCAGCTACAAACCGTAAGAATCCCGTGAAATGGCAGCAAAGTTACTCGTCAAATCAGAGACTGTGGTGGGTGTAAGATTGAAATCGGATAATTATCTTTGTATGTTGAGATGGGCCTGTTAACCTGGACAACTACCTAACCCGTTCATAGAAATGTGGTGCTAATGAGGAGCGGGACGCTGGTCAGGCCAACTGTACTCATGTAACATGTGAATTATGTCCCCGCTTCATCTTTATCACCCCGACAAGATCACGGCCCCCCAAAGAATACGACAATTCTGTTTTTCGTGACATGACATTTTTGCTAGTATAATGATACTTTTTATTGAGGCAACACTATATAAGGAAAGCATGTGATAACGTCGTTGAATAATGCGATTACGATATGACAGCATTACCGGTTTCCTGCTTTGGGTTCTCTTCTGACTGAGGACCAGGACAATGAAAACGTTGCTCAGTAGGTGGATTGTTGAAATAAAAGCATTAAAATTCACAACGGTTTTGAATCCAGGTCAGTATAGTACGAATCCAACTGCTGTAGTCTCTCATTGCAGTTGTTTTAATTCTCCTTATTTCTTTTTTTATGCTAAGTTCTTTCATATATACATATATGTATATATATGTGTGTGTGTGTGTGTGTGTGTATATATATATATATATATATATATATGTATGTATATGTGTATATGTGTGTGTATATATATATATATATATATATATATATATATATATATATATACATACACTATACTAGGAGAATGCCCCAATATATGTAGCATAGTTTAGTTTAAAGTAGAGTTGAACAATTAATTGAAATTATATTGAAATCACAATATGGGCTGCAAATTAAAGCCAAAATGTGTCAAAATATAATTTTAGATTAGTGCTGAAACAATGAATCAATTATTAACCATTTACTAAATTAATCAATTATTTTGATAATCGACTAATAAGTTTAAGTGGTTTAAGGAATTAAAACCTGTTTTTTTTGTAGTTTCTTAAATGTGAATGTTTTCGGGTTTCTTTGTTTTATATAACAAAGAAATAATTAAAACTGGTTCGTTAGGGTTAAACAAGACATTTCAGGACAATGTCCTTTCCAGGTTTGAGTGACACTGATCAACAGATTACTTGATTATTAAAATAATCGTTAGTTGCAGTATTCATCTTATTTATCCTCTAAAGCAATTTATGATCTGTTTTGCATACAATTTAGATGATGTGTTTCTTTGGTAAATAAAAGATGTCTTCACGTGTAAGAAAACAATAGTCTTTTATTTATGTTGTGAAATTCTGGTCTAACATACAAGACATTGCACAGACTACAGGTGCTGTAATTGGTGCTCTGGGAATTTTACTCTAACAGACCTGGATGCTTTTGCGTCTGTGCAGCTCAATACTCTAAAGGAGTTGCAGGTTTAAATTTAGTTGTTTACTTAATACATCTCTAAATTAAAAGTAAATACATTTCAGATTCTATACATTGTGTTGTTTTTCTGTGGATCTCTTAATTTTCTTAAGATCATGAGCCTACTGTACAGTCTGAATTGAAAAATTAACTGTATTTTTAATGTTTTTAAATGGAAAAAAAATACATTTTAATGCCTTAAAGTAACCGTTCAATGAATGTAAATATAATTTAAATCCAACTGCATTGTCTTGCAAGTATCTAACAAGTTCTCTGCCCACCAAGTAGTTAATGTATGAGGGTATTTAATTAAATAATGTTAGGTTATCATATTGAGAAAACATTGTTAAGAAACACAAAGCAGTTCAAGCAGTAATCTATCGTGTCAACTTTTGAAAACTGCAGATGTGTGACCAACATGTTATGCTTATTTCAGGTACATGGGAAGCCAGCAACACTGTGTGTGAGTCCGATAACCTGTGTGACCCAGCCGTCCTCGTTTCAGCCGCTAACTCAGAGCCCCACATTCGTAACCGCCGCCTATCCCCTGGCTCAGGAAATTGCGGAGGTGGTGGTGGTGGTTGCATCTCTGGAGGTGACCAACAGCCCCGGCAGCTCTCGCCCGAGGGTGTCCTGATTGGACCCAGTCACACGCACGGCTTCACCTTCCGCAGGGAAAAGGACCGCAAGGGTCAGCAGCACAAAGGGCGCAGCCTCCGTAGGGAGAGTCAAAAGGGAGTCAGCCGAGTTAGCGAGCGGCCACAGAAGGTTAACCAAAAAGAGAGGTGGGTGGAGGACAGTCTGTCACTGCTCAAACCCCCACCTGCCTTCCCTGTGCAGGACAGTCCCGCCAAGCTGCAGCCTGCTGTCAGCTACGCTTCCAAGGTGAAAGCAGGAGCAGCAGTTGGAGCGCTGGAGGAGGACCGCCCCCTCATCGGTGTACTGCTACAGAACCAGTGGGGTCTCAGTTTCATCAGTGAGACGAGGCCCGTCACAGAGGGCACCAGCCCTCACCCCACTGCCCTCCCACCACAGCCCACAGACGCTAAACAGTCACAAGACCCACAGATCCATACAGCAGCCACAGTCCAGGCTCCTCAAGAAACACCAGTTCCAGTCACTACCTCCATCACCCCAAACACGCGCCCAGAGGTGGAAGAGAGCAACGGGAAGCTGCTGCTGAGCTGTCGCCATCTAGTAGAAGCTTTGAACTATCACAATAGGGGTGAGTAGTAAGACGAGCTCTGAAGAATAGACTATGTACAAAAAATGGACAAAGTCTGAAAAGTGGGATAAGGGGCAGCAGTTGGCCCCAAGGGAACAACTCCAATGTTTAAATGGAAGTCCATTGTAAAATGAGCTTACTACTCATTTGACTTGATTTATAATGTCAGTAAACATTTTCCTGAGGAGTGAATGGCCTCAATCACTAGTTTCATTTAAAACAGGCATTTCCAAAGTCCAGCACATGGACCAATCATGGCTCCTCAGTAAGATTTTGTCCGGCTTTGGTTTTATAATGTATTATTTATGGCCAGGGAGGGACTTTCACAAAGGAGTTGCGCTTTGGAACCACTGTCCTGGGTTCGAAACCCACCCGTAGCGGTCAGATTTATTTTCTTTTTCTTTAATTTTTTCACTCCTGTGTGGTTACATTGCCATTTAACAATGGAAATTGATTTTAATTAAACAGTACATTTGTATGTAAAGTCACTGTTAAAAAAGGTCTCAAGTGACCATTGGCCCCCAGACAGCTTCACATTATTTAATCTGGCCCTTTTTTTACATGTAAAAGAACATGTCAGTTTTGTGAATAATTCTTCTCATTAAGTGGAAAAAGCATATCACATGTCATATTATGAGTTAAACTCCAGTGTGATTGAAGCTAACGCCTGTGAATTTTTGACATAGCAGTGGTCGAATCAGAAAAGTTGAGGCCTCACAGTGGGAGTTCTTTTTTTTTTTTTTTAATATAGTCTATGCTTTGACCACACAATGCAAGGTTGACTTTTTAGTTTGATATTGTCTCTACTAATAATTCTTATTTTCTTTCCTCCTCAGAATGGAATTCTACCTGTAACAGACAGAAAAAAGGTGAGTTGATATGAAGAGTTAATTTTTAGGTGATGAGGGGCTGACAAACATGAGCAGAGTCATTCAAGACTGCCACAGTGGAGATTTGTGTTTTGTAATGGGCTTTAATTCTTTAGAAACACCTCAACATGCCACAGCAGTGTTGTGATTTTGCAAACTACATAGTCATTTTTAACACAGACATTGTTTCACAAAACTCTGGTCCATGAAAACGTCAGCTAGGTGGGGGTCTCATTTACACTTGATTGTAAAAAACCAAAATGTGTCAACAAGCTTTTCAGACTGCTGCTCATGTGGACATTCTCTGTAAACCCTAAAGATGGCAGTGCATTAAAGTCCCAGTAGATCAGCATGTTTTTTCCCCCTGCTCTGATTCTGTGTTTGAACTTAAGCAGCTTGTCTTGATCAAGCCTAAAGGCATCAAGTTGCTGCCAAGCATTTGGCTTATTAGTAGGGGTGTGATGAGGTGAATCGACATCTCGTCATTAAAAAGATTTTTTTGCCTTCTATTGATCCACACTCCAGGCCATGAGGTGGTGGCACTACAAGTTACTGTAAATACACACAAATGTTCAACTTTTCCACCTTGAAATCTAGCCTGACTTGAAGGAAATGTATCCTGTCACAATTTTAAAAATGTTACATTTTATCCCGTTTTTAAGTATTTTTCAAGTTATTAGTGAAATCTTGTCTGCATCGTGACCCTGATCGTGTCTTACCAAACCACGACCGATCAGATATGTGTGTTAATGAGCAGTGGAACAGGTGTTCCTTTTTTAGAGAGTGAACAGCAAGGCACAAGTCCTGATTGAGTTGACATTAATTGTAATATTTTCCTTTTGTTTGGTTGTTTTCCAGATCCAAAAAGGATCATCTGGTACAAGGACACCCAGGAGCACCCAGCCTAGCAGCGCCAGAAACCCAAAGCCAACACACAACACACGCCGACATGCACACGAAAACATAAAAAGACGGACAACTTTTGAGTCCCATTCTCTCACACACTGCACTCAGGATGATGTCTTCACACGAAACCACACTGAGACACTTTGGACTAACTCCTCTGAGATCTTGCAACATTGGACTTTTTTTAATGCCTTACAGAGCCTGCCTTAATTAATCCGATGTTTTCATTGCTATCTTAGCTTATTTGTTTAGAGCTGGTCCTTTTTTTCTTTTTTTTTTAAATCTCTGAGGCTATAACTTAATCCCCCCCCCCTCCCAAAAAGCTGCAGTTTTATCAAAATATGGTCCTTTTGTAAAGCAAGTGGTCAATCAAGCACTTTGTTAAAAATCTGTTGTGACCAATTTCTGTGGCAGAAACCCTCATGAGAGTAATTTATCCCTGTTAATGATGAACAGAATGTCTTGTACCTGCTTGAGTTTTATGGTTTATGTATGCAGAGGACTTCTGTAGCCATGTCTTCAGTTTACAGAAGGGTGTAGTCAATGGCACAGTAGATTTCACCCTTTATCCCATCAGATCTTAATGCTGTGTTCCTTTTTGTTTTAATTTCATTCCTTAATTGGGTGAATGTTACTCATGAAATAAGATATGTCACCATGTCCAGTATGTTGATTTTTTTGAAAAGAAAATTTATTGAAGAAGAAAATTTACACTGGAGAATGAGGAAATGTAAATGAACGGTATTGCTCAATAAAAATGAATAAAATTGTCCATCATCCTTTTTATTTGAACATGTGAAATCTTAATTTCTGCTGTACAGGCTGAAAGTCAAAAACAGTTTCTGTTCATGTTTCCAAAACGGTGTTTAGCAAAGGTGGGTAAATATAATCTCAAAAAGTGTAAGCTTGGCCCCCTCAACCCGAAAGAAAGCAAGACTCCCACAAAAAACTCCAGTAGTCTTAATCTTGCAGTACTTATGACCGTAGCAAATCAGATATCTGGTTATGAAAAGGCTAAATGCAGCACAGTCGAGGTGTCCTTTTTTTATTTTAGCTCCAAGCCATTATGTCGAGAGGTCTGTCAGTCTCGCCACGTCACCTCCACTTCATCAGTTCTGTACCTACAACAGGAAAAAAGGTTTGATGACACAAAAAGGCAAGAAAAACCTCATCACTGAAATGTTATATGAATGATGTCGTCCAAAATCACTCAAAAAAGGCATAGTTTAGTATGTCGTCCAAAATGACACCAAAATGTCATAGTTTAGTATGTCGTCCAAAATGACACCAAAATGTCATAGTATAGCAGTCCACGACAACGCCGCCGTGAGTCTCTAAGTCCACGCTGCTACCGTGAGTCCTCACCACAGCGTCATAACAGTCGTTATTATTCTTCTGACTACTATTACTATCAGACAGATGACCACATAAGACCCATGTCCACCTACTCCGATGACAGACATTCAAATTACTATCAACATAATGATAGACCTGCCAACAGATATGAATCCCCTAGATACAGCCAACACCGTATGTTCTCACCATCCCGCAGTGAACGGACATATCGAGGGCCGACTCCAACCATTCCCTATTTTGTGAATGAAGATCCACGAGAGTTCACTCGTCTTAAGATTGCACTTGATAACCTTCTGCCACGGGATGCTACACAACAGTTCAAATATCAGATTCTACTGGATCATCTGAAACTGGAGGAGGCTCTACTAATAGCTGATTCATACTGCAGCAGCCCTTACCCTTACAGTGACACTATGTACGCTCTTAATGAACAATACGGTCAGCCACACCAATTAGCACTGAAGCGTATTGCTCAGCTCATGGATGAACCGAACATCAAAAGTGGAGATACCAAGTCGTTTAGGAAGTTTGCTTTAAAGGTACGTGCTCTGGTGGGAATGCTCAATCAGTTGGGTGATATTGGCCAAACAGAATTAAGATGTGGATCACATGTCTCCAGAATATTAACCAAGTTGCCACACCATCTCAGAGCAGATTTTAAGAGATACATTAACCCTCTCAGGACACCCATTCCAACTTTAGTGCACTTGTCAGAATGGCTGGAGTATGAAGTCAGGGTGCAAGAGGATAACCCACAGTTCACCAACAGTGCCAGCAGAGACCATCCTACTGCTAGGAAGGAGCAAGCACGTGGAGCCCGGCCCAAAAGTACGTTCATACTCCATGGCAGTGAGCAGAAGCAGACAGAGAGGAAACCAGTAAATTGCGAATTCAAGGGAAATATGAGAGAACCAACTAACTTCTGCCCATTCTGCAACACAACTCAGCATTTTCTTAACCAGTGCACTAACTTTAAAATCCTCACAATGGAGCAAATAGATAACTGGATTCGTTCAAACAAGAGATGCTGGAGGTGTGGTCGCGAGCATTTATCATCACAATGCACTCTAAAGGCAAGATGTAAGAAATGCAAAGGAAAGCATTTAGAGGTGCTGCATGAGGTAAACGCAAGTCAAGACTTTACCCCCACACCCAGCCGTCTAGTCTCTGCCGACAGTACCCCTGCAGTCAATTCTACAGCTGAAGCACTGTACGTGGACAGACCTACTAGCAGCAACAAAGTACTGCTCAAAGTCATTCGAGTCATCCTGAAAAATGGTGACTCATCAGTCAATACCTACGCTGTGCTCGATGATGGATCGGAGCGCACCATTCTACTTCACGAGGCAGCTCAGGCTTTAGGACTCCATGGCAGCCCAGAGAACTTACATCTGCGCACTGTGCGACAAGACGCCTGTACTATTCATGGGGCATCTGTGTCATTCATGGTGTCCTCTGCTACCAGTCCCAATCACAGCTACCAAATACAGCATGCTTTTACAGCTAAAGAGCTAGCTCTAGGAAGTCACTCCTATCCAGTAGCTGCTCTCAAAAGAAAATACCATCACCTCAGATACTTGCCCATCCCTGCCATTAATCATGCCCAACCACTGCTTCTAATAGGGGCCGACCATCCACACCTCATTCTCCCAACAGAGCCAGTCCGATGTGGTCCGCTAGATGGTCCGGCTGCAGTCAAGACGGAAATGGGCTGGACTCTACAAGGCCCATCAAGGTACCTAATGCATTCTCTCCCCTCTTCACAATGCTTATTCACCGCCGCTCACTCGCCTCAAGTCGATCTCTTCACTCACGTCGAACGTTTATGGCAGCAGGACATTTTGCCGTATCGTAGCGAGAAGGTTGTTACCAGGTCAAGAGATGACTCAGAAGCGCTCAAGACATTGGCAGGGAAAACTGTAAGGGTCGAAGTGGATGGTGTTCAAAGATACGCCACACCACTGCTGTGGAAAGGGAACCTGCCTCAGCTGAAATCACCCAAAGAAGCTGTACTTCCCCATTTACGCAGTACAGAAAAAAGGTTCTCAAATGACACATGCAGGACCGCAGCTTACAAAGTTGAAATCAACAAGCTTCTCACCTCAGGATATGTCAAGAGGATCAAACTGGCTGAAGCTGATACCAGTCCAGGGTGGTACATTCCTCATCACATGGTAACCCACAATAGCAAAAACCGAGTAGTGTTCAACTGTTCATTCAAGTACAAAGGACTGTCATTGAACGAGCACCTGCTCCCTGGCCCTACACTAAGCTCAAGTCTTTTGGGAGTCTTGCTGCGATTCAGAGAGAATGTGGTGGCCATCAGTAGCGACATAAAGGGGATGTTCCACCAGGTACGTCTCTTGCCTGAAGACCAGCCGTACCTCAGGTTTCTCTGGCGGAATGCTAACACTGAATCCCCCGAAGTGTACCAGTGGTTAGTCCTGCCATTCGGAACGGTCTCAAGCCCCTGCTGTGCAACGTTCGCTTTGCAAACCCATGTGACAAACAACAGTCAGCCCAATGAAGACGTGCAAACAGCAGTTGAACGTTGCTTCTATGTGGACAACTGGCTGCAAAGTCTGCCTTCAGTTGAACAGGCCAAGTCACTAGCCAACAAGCTACGGGGTCTACTAGCAGAAGGTGGATTTGAACTCCGTCAGTGGGCAACCAGCCACCCCGAGGTGATTGAACATCTACCGATTGATTGCACATCAGAGAGTGCAAAACTCTGGTTTACCCAGAACAGTCATGACCCACAAGAGTTGGCCCTAGGGCTCGTGTGGCATTGCCGTTCAGATACTTTGAGCTATAAACCGGCTCCTTCAGTCAGGGAGCAGCCAACAATGAGAGTTATATACAAAGTTCTCGCCAGTCAATTTGACCCATTAGGATATATCAGCCCATATATCACCAGAGCCAAGATCTTGGTGCAGAAACTCTGGATGAAAAAACGGGGATGGGATGACCCTGACTTACCCGAGGACCTGCTCAAAGCGTGGACACGCTGGGAAGATGAACTTTCCCAGCTCACTGAGATCACTTTTCCCAGGTGCTACACTAACTTAAACTCCAACCCTTCCACCTGCAACAGGATAATTCACATCTTCAGTGATGCTTCAGAGCAAGCATATGGGTCATTGAGCTACCTCTGCACAAGTTCTGAAGAAGGCGGTACACAAGTATCCTTCCTAGCAGCTAGATCACGTGTGGCCCCGAAAAAACAGCTTTCGATGCCCAGGCTAGAGCTTTGTGCTGCTCTAACTGGAGCTCAACTTGCGGCAGTGCTGAAGAAGGAGCTCACTCTCAAAATACACGACTACATCTATTGGACCGACTCCACAACAGTTCTTACTTGGCTGCAGTCAGAATCCTGTAAGTACAAAGTGTTTGTGGGAACCAGGATAGAGGAAATACAAGAGCTCACCAATCCCCAGTCATGGCGCTATGTGGACTCACAAAACAACCCAGCAGATGACATCACACGTGGAAAGACTCTTGTTTACCTCAAAAAGAACAATCACTGGAGTCAAGGCCCAGAGTTCCTAAGGCAACACCCATTAATTTGGCCAGTCAAACCAGATGCTGCAAGTAAGGACATTTCTGAGGAGATGAGAAGATCTGTATTCTGTGGACAGATTTCAGACAGCACAATTCCACCAGTGCCTGACCCACACCAGTTCAGTCACTTCCAAGAGTTGCTGGAGGCCATGGTGCATAATTCCCACGGGGCGGCCAAGGGAGATGACAGCCATTCAGCGGAAGATTTCCGTCAGGCTGAACTAGCCGCTCTCAGAAGGGCACAAAGTGACAGCTTCCACAGAAGTGGAACACCTGAAGGCTGTTAAACCTGTACGCTCTGACAGTCGCCTCCTGAAACTATCGCCTGAGTGGGATCAAGAAAGGGAGCTGATAAGAGTTGGTGGTCGTCTCCGCCACTGTAACCTGAATCCAGATACACTTCATCCAATCGTACTTGATCCAGCACATCACATCACTAAACTCATCATAAAGGCCCACGATGAGCAGTTACACCATCCAGGACCTGAGCGAGTCTTTGCGGATATACGCAGGCGCTATTGGATTCTGAGAGGCCGGCAAGCGGTGCGCAAGCTTCAGCATGAATGTCCGGAATGTCAAAGATGGAGAGCTAAATCAGAGGTACCCAAAATGGCTGACCTGCCTCCAGCCCGCCTCAGACTCCACCATCCAGCATTCTTTTCCACTGGGATGGATTGCTTTGGCCCCCTAGAGGTCAAGGTGGGAAGAAGGACTGAGAAACGCTGGGGCATCCTGTTTAAATGTCTAACGACCAGGGCTGTATACATTGATATCCTCAGTAGTCTCGACAGCGATGCCTTCTTGATGTCTTTGCACAGACTCATTGCCAGGAGAGGCAAACCCCATGAAGTTTACTCCGATCAAGGCACAAATTTCAAGGGAGGTATTACAGAGCTAGAGCAGGCCTACATGGAACTAGCCCCCCTTCTCAAAACCCAGTTGGCCTCACAACAGATCGACTTTCACTTTAACCCTCCAAAGGCCCCACACTTTGGAGGAGTGTGGGAGAGGGAGATAAGATCCATAAAATCCGCCCTCCGTACCACTCTGGGAGTGCAAGTTGTCCCTGAAGAGGTGCTGAGAACGGTGCTAGTGGAGATAGAAGGAATATTGAATTCTAAACCTCTGGGTTATGTGTCATCGGATATCGCAGATCCAGATCCTATCACACCAAACACACTCTTGATGGGGCGGCATGATTCTGCTTTACCGCAGGTTGTGTATCCTGAATCCGACCTTCTGAGTAGAAAACGCTGGAGACATAGCCAGATCCTCAGTGATCAATTTTGGAGACGCTTCACACAGAACTACTTACCTGCTCTGCAAACTCGTAGCAAGTGGACAGAGGACAAGGAAGATCTCAAGATTGGAACTGTGGTCATGCTGGCCGATCCACAATCTCCAAGAGCCCTCTGGCCTGTCGGAACTGTCAAGAAAATACTACGGGGGAGTGATGACAAGGTCAGAGCTGCAGAGGTTCAAGTTAAGGACAAAACGTTCGTCAGACCGGTGGCTCGCCTCATAAAATTACCTGCCTTCTCACGAGACGAAGATTCCCGACTGGCCTAATGAACACAAATCTGCTCCACAGATTTGGGGGCGGCTGTTAAAAAGGCCAGGCTGTTTCTGTTTGTGCAGTTTTGGCACCCCCTTGTGACCAGTTCATAAATACTGTTAGTTTTAATCAGGCATGTTTATGGCCACCTAAAGCTAGGACCCATGCCTCTATTGGATGTTAAGAAAAACGGGATTTTGTTCAAGTTCTCCCTCTCAATTGTTAATCCTTATGTGTGCGTGCATTACTAAGTAAGTGTCTTAATATGAATACTTATTTGTGATCATAGGGTGTTTATGTGTGTTATGAATGATGCTAATTGTCGTCTTTTGAACTTATTTTATATTATAACCTCAGCTAATTTGCATAGCACAGAAGAGACACCTGCATGTCATATTTAGTTTATTTTCTGTCTGTATTTGTATTTGCAGAAACCACACATGTTCGAAGTAAACAAGTTAATGACAAGTTGGACTGGTTATATTATGTTCTAGCCGGACATACAGCAGCGGTTATCTACCCCACAAAGTTTCCATACCAGCCAAAATAGTTTTCAGTTAATGTTAAGTCTGTGTGTAGGTACGCACAATCTATGTCTGACAGCGTAATCTTCTCTGGTCAAAAACTAAAGTAAATAAACCAATAACAAACAGAAGAGGAGTTAGACATTCTAACTTAATAAAGAGTCAAATAATACCACTTTCAAATGTGGACTATTAAATATAAGGTCTCTCTCCTCAAAATCTGTTTTAATAAATGATCTAATTTCTGACAATTGTATTGATTTATTCTGTGTAACTGAAACTTGGTTACATAAAGACGATTATGTCAGTCTAAATGAATCAACTCCACCCACTCATGCTAATACCCATATTCCTAGAAGCTCAGGCCGTGGAGGAGGAGTAGCAGCCATTTTTACACTAGATTATTAATCAATCCCAAACCCAAACCAGGATATTCATCGTTCGAAAGCCTTATTCTTAATCTATCTCATCCTAGTTGTAAATCACAGAAACCAATTATAATAGTCATAGTTTATCGTCCACCTGCACCTTATTCAGAGTTCATATCCATCCATGTAGATGTTGACCGTGATAGTCTTAGCTGCGCATTTAACTCGCTGTTGGAATCAATAGGTTTTATTCAACACGTTAATAAACCAACTCATTGCCTTAATCACACCCTCGACCTTGTTTTAACTTATGGTATTGATATTGATAACTTAAACATAGTTCCTCAAAACCCTCTCCTTACTGATCATTATTTACTTACATTTAATTGTTCAATAATGAACTACAATAACATAAATAGGAAATACAGCTACAGCTGGTGCCTGTCTGATAATAATATTAATACATTCAAAGAGACAGCGCAACCTTTATTTAACTCAGTGCCATATGTCAGTACATCTGAAGGTACCTTTTGTGATTTTACTCCCGCCCTCATAGATAACCTTGTTAATAGTACAGCAGCCTCACTGCGTACTGCATTAGATTGTGTTGCCCCTCTGAAAAAGAAAGTAGTGAATCAGATGAGACAAGCACCATGGTTTAACTCCAATACTTGTGCTCTTAAACAGACGTTATGTAGATTAGAAAGAAAATGGCGTTCCAGTAACCTAGAGGAACTTCATATAGCCTGGAAAGATGGTTTTGTAGCTTACAAAAAAGCCCTACACAAAGCTAGAGTTGCCTATTATTCTTCTCTAATTGAAGAAAATAATCATAGATTTCTTTTCAGCACTGTAGCCAGGCGGACACAGAGCCACAGCTCCACTGAACCATCTATTCCTTTAACACTGAGCAGTGATCACTTTATGAACTTTTTGTGAATAAAATAACATCAATTAGAGAAAAAAATGATCATCTCCTCCCTCATATTGGGACTGACTCATCTTCTAGCACAATAGCTTTAGAAGCACCAGGTGCACAGTTAGACAGTTTCTCCCCTATAGATCTCCCTGAGTTAACATCATTAGTTTCATCATCTAAGCCATCAACCTGTCAGTTAGATCCTATCACCATCAAAATGTTTAAAGATGTGTTTCCTTTAATTAACAACTCAAATTAATCTATCCTTATTAACTGGATATGTGCCCCAAAAGTTTAAAGTAGCAGTTATTAAACCCTGGCTTCCAGTTCCACTGTGAGGAACCTTGAAATTACTTTTGACCAGGAAATGTCTTTTGATTCACACATAAAACTAATTTCCAAAATTAGAAACATTCTGTCTTTACAGGATGCTGAAAAACTAGTTCATGCTTTTGTTACATCTAGATTAGATTACTGTAACTCCTTATTATCAGGATGTTCTAACAAGTCTGTTAGAATCCTTCAGTTAATTCAAAATGCTGCAGCACGAGTTCTGACAGGAACTAGAAAGAGAGACCATATAACTCCAGTGTTAGCTTCTCTACACTGGCTCCCCGTACAGTTTAGAATTAAATTTAAAATCCTCCTCCTCACGTACAAAGCACTTAATGGTCAGGCCCCTTCATACCTGAAAGACCTAGTCTTACCCTATCACCCTAATAGACCACTTAGGTCACAAAATACAGGTTTACTTGTGGTTCCCAGAGTCTGTAAGAGTAGAATGGGAGGCAGAGCCTTTAGTTACCAGGCTCCTCTCCTGTGGAACCAGCTTCCAATGATAGTTCGGGAGGTGGACACTCTCTCTCTATTTAAAGTTAAACTTAAAACTTTCCTTTTTGATAAAGTTTATAGTTAGAGCTGGTTCAGGGAAACCTGGACCATCTCTTAGTTATGCTGCTATAGAACTAAACTGCTGGGGGATTTTCCTGTGGTACACGCACATTCACTCTCTCACACTCAGGATTTGATTATGACTTTTTATATGTCATTAACCTTGTCTCTTTCTCGCCCTAGTTTGTGTCTTCCCTTCCTTCCTTCCCTCTCTCTCTCTCTGTATTCTCATCATGCAGGTTGCAGGATCAAGATCCAGTTTCCGAGGCTACGCTTTCGTTACCATTATTATTATGTTGTAATTAAAAAGTCGATATCAGTAACTGTATAAACTTGTAACCTGATACAGTTGTTGTGTATCTGGTGCTGGTCTCCCTCTCTCTCGTCTGTCTCTCCCTCATCTCCCTCTTGTCCTTTCTCTCCCCCCATTTTCTGTCCCCCACCTCTCCACTGTCCCCCATTTTTCCTTTCACCCCAACCAGTTGAGGCAGATGACCGCACATCTCTGAGCCTGGTTCTGTCAGAGATTTCTTCCTGTTAAGAGGGAGCTTTTTCTCTCCACTGATGCCTAGTGCTTGCTCATTTTGTGAACTATTGGGGTTCTCTGCTCTCCTTGATGTTGTCTATGTACAGTGCCTTGAGATAATGTATGTTATGATTTGGCATTGAACATTTGTCTTCATGTATTACATGAGGTACATAATTCCCATAACAGTGGGAAGCACCAATATCATGTAGGGGTTGACATTAGCTGCGTTTTTTTCGTGCAGGACTTTTGACCACAGAACGTCAAAAGTAAGAATTTAATTTTATTAATGTGGGGTGGAGTGGCTCAGTCGTTAAGACCCTACCCTGTGTGCGAAAAGACATCATGGTCGCAAGTTCGATCCCACCCCTGGCTGATTGTACTTAATTCCATTGTAAGTCGTTTTGGATAAAAGCGTCTGCTAAATGACATGTAATGTAATTAATCCCCTTGGGGAAAGTATTCCTCTGCATTTGTCCTTTACTAGAATTAGGAGCAGTGGGTACCTTGCTCAGGGGTACCCCAGCTCTTTTTGGCCGGGTGGGGATTTGAACCGGCTGCCCTCGGGTTACAAGTCAAGTTACCTTTCCACTTGGCTGCCCTAGTAAGACATACTTTATGATTTTGTAAACTTTTTTTACCACTCTGTCGTTTTTGTCAGGCTTCCTTCTTCTTCTGAACGATAGGTGATGAGTTGATGATGCAGAAAAAGACCTCGCTGACACAGGACTTGTACTGAACAAAGGGATTTTATTTAGTTACAAGTCAGGCGTCAGAACCAAGCTGCCACAGCAGCTTGGGAGAATGTGCTCCTGCCGAATCTCCGAACAATTCTGCCTCAGAAAAGCAAAACCAACACTATATAGATTCTCTAACACTCCTATTTGCAGGCATCACATGTTTCGCCACCCGCCTTTCTCCTGTTTCCATAATACAACAACTTGGAAAACAAGTTGGGTCCAGATATGCCATACTGTCCCATGATCTTTACCTTGGACAATATCACCATTTAATCAAACAAGAGACATCTATTTTCCTAACGAACCATATCCAAGACAGACCCTCAAGCTTCTTGTCCTATACAGGATGCCTATTGTACAACGTATGGTCTGACTTGTCATGTGTCCAAGAGATCCTCTTGTCTCATGTTTACTTATTAATGTAAATCTTTAATACGTTTAAGTATTAAACATTAGTTGTGTTAATGTGTTCTTCTTAGTTCATATACTTCATTCCCCCCTTCGAGACTCCGTAAAGTCTCGAAAATGCAGAATAATTAACACAACTATGTTGCTTAGTTGCTTCAACATAATAACGCTTGCCTGCTTGCTTCAACAAAATTCCCTTCATTCAGTCTTTTATCTAACTTGAGGAACAGTTTGAAACTTCAATTTTAGGATCAGCTAATTGAGTAATATTCTATTTGATGTCCTATTTGCACATTATTTTAACTATTTTAGACTAGGTAAACTAATCATCTATCTTACTTAAATCAAATTCGGCTACACTTAGCCACATCCGTCGATCTCCTTCCAGCCACACTTCTTTAAGACAAATACTCTTTAAGTGTAGGTGTAAGGGAACCTAGGATCAGCTGTTATCTCCCAATCAGAAAAACCACCCCTCCTAAAAGGTGGGAAAAAGACTAGGAAACCTTTTCTAGAATAAAATTGGAGAAACTCCCATCCTTGAGCCAATTGGGACAAGAAGTCTCCATTAAAATTTTAACAATTACCATCTAATTTTATGATCCTTTGCCAATTGGTCAGATAATTCACATTTTCTCTATCGATGTTATCAAACAGTAATATTGATGCACAAGAAAAAGATTTCAAACATCTATATCAATGTCAGAGATTATATCACAAACACTTTTCTGTATGTAAACCATTCACAATCATATCATTCCATGTGTTATTTGAACTTCAAACTTCAGTAGTGTTGCCTCCTAATACAATGTAATACAATGCAATGTCCATATTGAATTAGTGTATCCCGTTATTGTCCTCTTCATGGTCCACAGTCCATCCTTTCCTTTGCTGCTGTTTTGAGCTGTTGCTCCCTTGTACTTGAAGATGTTCCCTAAAAGAACATTCCAACCAGTTTGTTCGATTGACGCCATGGCATGCTTCTTTAGCCTGGATTGCTGATGATGTTGGTCTCATCACAGTACAGGATTCTTCTTTCACTGGCTCATCTCCACTTCTCTTTGAACCCCCTTCTGGCGCATGGGTTCACAGACAGCTTGAGTCACTCAACTTCCTTGTCTCGAGCAAGGAAACCACCATCTTTTCTGAAAGAAAACAGACCTACAGACAAGACTATGGAGGGCAGTCAGCTAATGTGGGTTATTTGCTAAAAACAATGCAGCAGCAATATTAGCATAGGTCGACCTGTTAGCATTTCATGCAGCATTAGCTCTGGTGTGAATTAGCATGCAATGACTCCACATACGTTCAATTCAGTGTAGTGTTAGTACTCATTTCATTTAACTTGGTTGTCAATATTGCATCACTTCTCTTAAACCAAACCTTGACTTTGAATATGATATGATAGATACTTTCACATGTTGTTTCGTTTCTTAGTTACCTTTAGGAGATTTAATACATGTCAACACAAATACTGATTCAGAAACAATCCATCCATTTTCACTGCTCCATCCTCCACGTGAGGATCTCAGAGATGCTGTCCCAATCTGAGCTGACATAGGCGATAGGTACACCATGGACAGTCAGTCCATCGCTGGGTTACATATAGACAAACAACCACTCACTCTCATACTCACACCTATAGTCAATTTAGAGCATCCAATTTACCTAATCCCCAACTCAGAGATTAAATTTAGTTTGAATAATATTCAGTTAAAATCCAATATTCAATTCAAATCAACAACATTTTTCATCAGCTTTTTCTGCTCCAAGGTTGTCAGATGGTACTATATTCAAATGACCAAAACGATTCAGCACTATCACTATGTATTGTTTTATTGATTCTAAAGCCTACAGTGTTCATAACTAAATTGATCTAGGAATGAGATTCTCGTGCAATATTAGACTACTTTTCATACAAAGCTTACAAATGTATTACAATTTTCCATGCACAAATTTCAATTACAAATGTATCTGATTTTTTTTTTCATCATCTCAAATGCAAGTTCATTCTTATAACTTTCATTTAATTTATTTTATTGTTCCAAAACTGTTGCAAAAATGTATTTCCATTATTCCCCCCTCGCACAGTTATACTATAACTTTGCAAGTCCTAAACTAGATTAATCAATGAGAAGTCACATTGAACTTAATTCCAATCTGCTAACATCTTATTACTTTAAACATAGTGTCGCACAGGGGAACAACATACTTACTACAATGGGAGTTAACACTTCAATCAATTGCTCTTTTGAGATCAAATAATCTTTTATCATTGGTTTATAGTCTTCATTGCTGACTCACCCCTTTCCTTAATCAATAAATGTTCACATTTGATTGTCTAATAGTCTGATAATAAACATAAGCTTGTTCACAACATAATTCTTCCCAGTTGATTAATGGAACTTTAGGCAGAAGCCAAATTTGGCATTTTGGTCGTCACTTTTTCAAAAGTTCCCCCCTTTGTAAAAATATTCTCCATTTAAATTTACTGAATTCACACCTTCACCTTGATCAGGCTGAGCTCCACAACCACGTTCCACACAATCAGAGTCAGCTTGTGAACTTGTGCAATGTCTCACAATGTGTCCAGTTTCACCACATCCACAGCACACATCTGGTGTGGCAACATCATTTAAGTCATTGTTCATCGCTGTAAGTGACCTTGTCAACGTCACTGTCCATCACTGGAACTTCTTCTTGTCATGGTCTTTTCAACACCAAAAGCTGTATCTGTGCCAGCTTTCTTGTCATGGTCTCAATTCCCATCTCAAGGATATGTTCACTTTTCAACACCTCTGGGTCTGTTGTAGAGGGAGATTCATACCGCAATGTTCTCCACATCATCTGTTGATAAGCGTCAAATTTAGTTTCATCTGCCTTGGGATTCACCATCCATTTCGGAATTTGGAATGCAGTAGATTCTCCACTGCTGCTGTTCCAAGACCTGGAGTCTCAAAGTGCCAAGCTTTTCTTTCACTATTTTCTCCTCATATGTTCTCATTCACTCACTAGCCCCTTCATGAATGTCTGGCAGTCTGGACGTCAGCCTCCCAAGGTCAAGTGTGTTATACATTACGACCCTCAGTGCCTTTAATCAAAATAGGATATTGACCAGAATAAAGTCTATATGGTGAGTGCATGTTGGGTCTATATTTTAGATCATATCCTGGCTTTGAATGTAATTTCTTGCTGCAGCTTTCCCTGTTTGTCGGCCTGCAGTTTCCTAATTTATCTATCTACCTAGCCTTTCTCTGTAAAGTGTCATCCCGTGCTGTATAGCAATTTAGCATTTCTGTGTTTGGCTTTTTAGCCTCACTGCAAAAATTTGGAATCAAACATTGTGACCTGTCACTTCTAGAGTTGAAGCAATCTATTATTTCAGAATAGCATGTAGGACAATCAGTAAGTTAAGGTGATTTTAGCTCTGTCTTTAAATCAAATCTCCATTAATGTCGATTAACCCTATAAGTGATTGATACAGCCCTGCAGTCTTCAACAAGCTCTTCTGATTTTCTCCGTTTTGTTTTTATTTATTCATTTTTATTTATTTATTTATTTATTTATTTATTTATTTATTTTGTACATCCAGCACTATTCTCATATAACTTCTGTATTGTTGGCCCTCTGTCTTGAAGAAACCTATTATTACTAATTCTAGTCATCTTTTCTTTTGTCGTTTTCTACTTTTGGCCTATGTTTGCTGATCTCTAATTCAGACTGTCATGTTCCCATACCCATTTAAATCAAACATTCTTCTTTTTGACCAGGCATTCTAATCCTGTATCTCTGTTTTCCCATTTCACTGACATCTTTTGAATGCCTTTCATGAGGTCAGGATGCTTACTCCCCACACCAATGTCTGATGTCATATACATTGTTAATTTTTCCAATATTGTTTATATATAAATCTTGAGATTTGTTACTTTGAACAGTTATTCATTATATTTTTCACTTTTAATGCTACAGCAAAATACAATCAACTTCAGAGACAGCCTAAATATCTGAATTCATCTACCAAATTTAAAATTTCTTCAGCCAAATCTTATTAGTAACTATCCACTTTTGAATTGTGTGTGTGCAGTCTACATACAGTGGCTTTAATCCTGTTTCCTCCTACTCAGAGGAACCGGGGGAGGTGACTGAATGTCAGAGAAAAAGATGATAGGGTAACATAGATAGCCCCACCTATTTCACACAGACTTCTCCAGTCTCATTTCTATCTCAGACAGCGAGGAGAACACTGCTCCAGGCCACGCCCCAAAATCACAGAAATTGTGACTTTACATTAATTTTCCAGTTGCTATTTGCATCATCACTAAAACTTGAGTCACTAAACAGTGAGACACTATTAATTTATCTTTCAATGTTATTCCAATCAGTTGTAAATTACCATTGTATGTATCTTAACTTTGCAAATAAAAATAATAAATGTCAACACCATCATAAACACCTTGAAGCAGAACACCATTTCCAGATTAGCACATTTGACTTTGTACTTTTTCATTCAAACATTGAAATTCAGATGGCAAGGTTCAGTTGTAACATAGATGAGTTTGATTGGCAACACATTCTGGACATCTTTCAGCACAAACACATACTCTTCCAAACACTCTTCACATTACACACAGAGACACACACACAGAACAGACTCTTATGTTTACACAGTTTTTAGTAGGTCAGTCCACTATACCTATATTAAATGTATGTATGTTTGTATGTTTTCAGGAGACATTCAATTTGGGCAGTGATTGTGTTTACTTAAGGCCCGAGAAGAGACAGAGCGTCCCCCATTTCTTCTCTGCCATGGGATCCCTGAAGAGAACACAGCGTCCTATGTCTCTCCTTATTACCTCTGATATCTCCTGAACCTAATTCATGTGTCAAAATGTTGCTTCATACAGTCAATTACACTTTTAAAGAAGTCTATGGAGACACAAATGATTACTGATCACCCAGATTATTTCAGCCCTATAGTGACTAGAATATACATGTTACAGATTTATGTGTTAGTTAATGACCACTTCAGTAATGTTCTCATCACGTCAACCACATCCACACAGCACACTCTTCTCCTCCTATTATGAGATAAAAAACATTTCTAATGAAACATATTCAGCTTAAATACATGATTTCCCATGTATTTCCCCTCTGTTTGCTCCAGGGAGGTGTGTTCTAGAGCAGATTTCACCGTTCATGTAATAAACCATTCACATACATGTACCCATCATCTCACAGACGATAACAGAGTCCAAAAGCGCTTTGTATAATTTATCAGCTGGGGCTGTTGAAAGCACTTCTTGAATCGCTCAAACAAACAATAGCCCATTCATTCTTTCACATTCATACTCCAATAAAACATACAACCACTTAGAACAAACTAACCATTTTTGGGAGTTGCCAAGGACTTAGTGTCTTGATCAGGGACACTTCGTCATCAACAATTCACATAAACGCATTGACTATCTCATGCATTATTACACAGCCATATACAGGAACAAATTAAGATTTCACAGTGACAGGAAATCCTGCTTTTTCAAAGAATAAAATCTCTCGGCTTGGCTTTTTCAGAAAAGCAGGCTCCTCCTCCTCTTGATCAGAACCTTTCTGTTTAGCCTAATTGAATAATTATGAATAATTTGTGTGTTGATAGGTAATTTTGGTTACAAAACACCCAATTACCATTATTCACTTTAATAAATGCGTTCATTTATTAGTACTGTTGCTTTCCTGTAGTCATTTATTTATCTATCGAATTTTTTATTTTATTTCAAAACATACTAATCAAACCTATTCTTTTAGTTCCCGCTTATTTCTTAAATTTTCCTGACTAATTTGACAATGCGTGTGTGTGTGAATCTAGCCTGTAAAAGATTCAGCTCTCCACACCAGAGCAACTGTGCTCTTTTACCACCATGAATCAACTCTTAGAACCTGCTGTTCACTTTTTCTTAATCCAATTATATCATTAGTTATAACCTAACCCACGATATAATAACTTAAACTAAAATAAAAGCTCTGACTTACTAACTAACTTATTTTCCTTTGTTTATATAAGTCTCTCCTCTTCTAACTCTTCAAGGGTCATCCACACCTAATGTGTCTCATGCAATTGTATGCAAACTACTACACCCTTTTTCTCTACATATCAGCTGTCTACAGCAGATCAGGCATTTAAATGAGATAATGCTCCAAACATGGTTTATCTTTTTATCATAAATGCATTATCTCTTCTTCTTAGAGTTCCCTAAATTAAATAAGCTATCTCCTTTGTTATTACTTTTATCACATTTATCATTAATATCATCCTTGATATATTTTCCCTATTCTTTATCTGGATTATAGATGTCTCCCTGTCTTTTTTCTTTTCCAAATATTCAATGTATAATGTCTGCTAGTCAAACTGTACTCTAAGACAAATTTAGCTTAAAAATTAATTCACTTTAACCAACAAATCTAAAATGTTAGTATTTGTTCGTCACTTTTAAATGACCATCTCCCCCTCAGCAGCCTTTCTGGCTCCAATGACTACATGTCAAAAATAGCTTTTCCTCCTCACACAAACTCTGACGAGCTTATGTCCACACACACATAAAACAACACAGAGCCATGGCACACAAAGTAATGCATCACAGAACAACACAAACTAACACAAGACAACACTTAGTCCAAATTTTAATTTTACCCAATCTCGATTTTTTGAATTTCGATTTTAATCTTAATTTTAACACTTTCTCTTTTATCTTTGTAAAGCGTTTTCTCTTCTTCTCTTCCTCTGCGCGCAGTCCTCTACGATCGATCCATTTATATACCGGTTTCCCTACCGAATTTCGTTACCTGTCATGGCTTTAATGATTGCTACAGCGTGTCCGCCTTTGCCTACCGAATTTCGTTGCCTGACCTGGTGGATTAACTAACATTTATTCATCTTTGTCCCTACCAAATTTGTCTGCTGGTCGGATCCGATAACTAAGACTATCCCTACCGAATTTTCTAACCTAACCAGCCTTTTATCGATTATCTAGCCGTTTCACAAAATTAATTTTCACGCTGCCATCTAATTCACACATGCAGGTACTGTTCTTCCCACACATGGCCATTTAGCCTGGCTCCCACGTTACTCACTATACTACACATCATGCGGACCACGCTATTTATCACTATCTGCAGTTTCACTTCTTTGGTTAAATAAACCCATGCATGGGCTTTTCCTTTTGTCCTCTAAATACACCTGTGCACAGGTTTTTTCCTTTTCCCTACCGTTTAGTGTTCCCTACCGTTTAGATTGTCCCTACCGAATTTACGCTCAATTTTCACAAAGTAGATGAGTACCATGACTTACAGTTTCTTTCGAAATCTGGCACCGCATACTCAACTTACTGTTTTGTTACTCATTAGCTCAAACTTTCACATAGTCGATGAATACCATGACTTACAGTTCCTTTCGAAATCTGGCACCGCATATTCAACACTGTTTTTGTTAATCGTTTGATCACTTGTCCCGATCTACTAGCCTAATTTTATATTCATGATTTCTAAGTCCTTTCTTTACATCTTGTAAATTCTTAATTCTCTTATCATGTCATGTTTAATCCATTATTATGAATTCTCTTAACATGTCATGTTTAGGCCTTTATTATGTTAACACTTCTTAGAGGGGACCTTACTCCCCCCCTTTTTATTTATATCCATAAATAAAAACAAATTTAGATGAGGCCTCTGCACCATCAACACATCGCAGCCTTTCCCCACACAAATGATTCTTTACAGCGTGCCCACAGGACCACCGCAAACCAACAGCCAAATCAACAAACCCTCACCGGCTCCCAATGTGAGAAAAACACTCACCTTTAAACGCCGGCTGGGAGCGAGAGTGGGACCACCGAAAGAGGCCGCTGGCGCCGCTGACCAGGAACAAAAATACCCCCCCGTTCGTGACGCCAAAATGTCGTTTTTGTCAGGCTTCCTTCTTCTTCTGAACGATAGGTGATGAGTTGATGATGCAGAAAAAGACCTCGCTGACACAGGACTTGTACTGAACAAAGGGATTTTATTTAGTTACAAGTCAGGCGTCAGAACCAAGCTGCCACAGCAGCTTGGGAGAATGTGCTCCTGCCGAATCTCCGAACAATTCTGCCTCAGAAAAGCAAAACCAACACTATATAGATTCTCTAACACTCCTATTTGCAGGCATCACATGTTTCGACACCCGCCTTTCTCCTGTTTCCATAATACAACAACTTGGAAAACAAGTTGGGTCCAGATATGCCATACTGTCCCATGATCTTTACCTTGGACAATATCACCATTTAATCAAACAAGAGACATCTATTTTCCTAACGAACCATATCCAAGACAGACCCTCAAGCTTCTTGTCCTATACAGGATGCCTATTGTACAACGTATGGTCTGACTTGTCATGTGTCCAAGAGATCCTCTTGTCTCATGTTTACTTATTAATGTAAATCTTTAATACGTTTAATTATTAAACATTAGTTGTGTTAATGTGTTCTTCTTAGTTCATATACTTCAATACACATGCAAATGAAAGTGCACCTCAGGTCGAAGCGCTGCATTGGTACTAATTATTTCTGACCTCTGTCTCCAGAAGCATTTATAGAGCGGAACTTCACATTGTGCTCGCACACAGAGTGATGTCATCTCGTCCCTGCCAAGAAAACAGCGGCCCTTATTACCATTTAGCTTTAGGCTGACAGCATCTTTTAAGATCTGTTCCAAATCACCAGTGACAAAGATCCTGGTTGGTTTTTCCCATGTTGCCTCCCCCCGCCGCCCCTTTTCTCTTCCCTCCTTCCTTTTTCTTCTTTCTCAATTACTCTTAACTTTTATCTGCACTTGTTACCCCTCAGCGCACAATGTTTTGCTCTCTTTCTCTATCTTACACACACATACACACACACACATTCAAAGTACACTGCCAGCAGAAAGAGGCCTCTGTGTTCTGGGGACAAAAGCGCCTCTTTCTCCAGAATGGGAGCTGAGCTTCCGGTTGAAGCTCACTGTGTCAAAGGGGAGCGGAAGGGCAGACGATAGTCCAAGAATACGACATACACAGTGTAGTGTGTGTGTGTGTACATTTACGTCTCTTCATTGGTTTTCATCCCATGTGCGATGTGTGTCAGCTTGAATATCGGTGTCTTATTTTGAATCTATTAATGTAATTGTGTCTCTTCATCTCTTTCTCCTGGCGTTTTTCCCTCCCACTCTTGTGTGTGTGTGTTTTCAGGGTGGTCCACCAGCTGGGTGAGGGCACTGAGTTTGTGTCAGCCTGGTGTGAACCAGTTAACCACCCCCACCCCCTGCAGACACAGTAAGAGTGATTGGTCGCCAGGGAGCGATGGGAGCGAGCTCAGTTCTCACAATTTAATGCGGAGATACAAACACCAGGGTCTCTCTTGTTCTGCTGCTTCTTTCACTTCCTGCCTTCCTGTCTTTCTCTTTTGTTGTTTTTTTTTCATCACCCTTCGCTCATTCTCCCCTCCAGCATTCCACTTCCTATGGCTTCCTTTTCCTTCGCTCTCATCTCCCTCCGTTGTCCTTTTTTCCATCCATATCCATTGATCAAATGGCAAAGGTGAGACAAACTCTCTCCTCCTCATTTGACCCATCAATTATGGTGTCAACTGGATAAAGACCAGTAATGATGGTGGATTTAGCTGAAGTATGCGGCTCCGTGTGTTTGCATGTGTGAACAGTGCAGTCAGTCAGGGAGTCCTAATGAGATTCGAGGGCTGTGATTGAACGCTTAGCACTTGTTGCTCCTCTCGATTACAGCGTCAGTGTTCGAAGAAGAGGTGCAAACACAGACATCCCTTTCTTTTGCCACAATATACACTTTATACAAACAATACAATGGTTGCACTTTGTGAAGTTCAATGTTTATGTATGTGGTTTACCAGGTTTTGTGTAATGCGCTAATCTTTTGATCTGTGGAGTTCCTCAGGGTTTCGCTCTAGGCCCCTCCGTAGCTTTTTTCAGGTTGAGTGGTTCCTTGCATGTTAAAACACACTTGACAATAAATCTGCTTCTCATTCTGTCTCTGACATTTTCAATTCGAAACCAGAGCCCCAAGACTGTAATTATTACACTTCTCACATATTCTTTTTAACTGCAAAAGAACCTGTAACTCATGAAAATTAAAAGGCGTATTACACGTTCCCACGCACAACTCCACCTAAAGTGGCACATTATAAAATGTAGATGTATTTTCCTTGCCTATTGTGTTGCAGTTGCAGTAGAGAAAGTATTTTTTTTACGGCTCCCATGGAGTGTTTACTCTTTGAGGAGTCAGCTCTTTGTCCTGGGTTAATTGCAGTCGCCTTTTATGGACTGCAATGTTATGAGATTACAATACTGAAACTAAAGTTGAATATGGCTAATTAACTTTGACCATTAGAATAAAATCCCAGATAAGTTTTTCGACTGTCTTCTTCAATTTAATATTTAGTTATAATGTGTAATATTATATTGTCTTGTGTATTGGTAAAGGTGTACGTATGTGAGGTTTTTGTATGTCTGTACTGTATTAAAATGTTTAAAAGACTATTTTTAAAATAAGAAAGGAAAAAAAAGAAAAACACAATATCCTCATGTTCCCACACGTGCCCAGTATAGTGTAGTGTGCAATAGTGTCAGGCACAGTGTTAAAATGGCTCCCTCTGCTTTCTATTGATTGGTGTCTGGGGATCACTATAAATCAGCTGCAGCCGATAAGACTGAAGATTGCAGGTGGTCACCTCTGCACAAATACAACCCAGTTGGCTTAAATCAGCGGCTCCAGCATCACAGTCATACTCGGACACTGACAGAAAGGCTACACGGTGGCTTACACAGTAGAACGAAAGGATGACCGCATGTGTCAACACATGATGGAAACGTGAGGTTTATGGGTTTATTTCCTGTGTTTGTTGTCTTTATGACATGTGTACATGTTATTTCTTTCTATCAACAAAATATGAGTTCATGAATCGATAAAATACATTTGATTATCTTTTTAAATATATATTTTTATCCTTTACATGCCACCGCGTCTCCGTTGCCACGATATAAGGTGAATTGGACGACCAATTGAAAGTGCCCCTTTTCTGTTGGATAGCAATAAATGACAGACAGCAGGAGGAGGATTCTTTCCCTCATGCAAATCGCTCAATCTTCATTCATGGACTAATCTGTAATTTTTCTGTCATTGTTTTGCACGGAGTTGATTATCAAAAATAAGGGACAGCGTGCGTTCCATTCCGTTCCGTCTTTTACCCTTCAAATACGGAACAAATCCTAGGCCACCCTGTTACTTATATGTCTGTATCACTGGTTACGTGTCTTGCGTGTTGATGCTTGAAGTGTAATCCCTCATCTCTGTTTAAACACCTCCCACATACAGTAGATCGTCCCGGTCAGAATGCTGCTATAGCTTTGCATTTATATTCTGTCATTAGCCACAGAAGTGGAACCATGTGTGGAGGGAGCTTTGATGAGGGACACACCGACCGCCATGCAGCAGATTATTGTATTCGATCTATAATTAAATAAATTCCTCTATTTCAGTATTATTGACAATCGTCTTTAGAGCACTGTATTGGCAAGAACAGGGTGATACGATATACCCCAATGTAGAGGTGATGACGTACATTGAGATATCTGCTATAAGAAAGATGATGTATTGCAATTTTCTTACCCTTAAAATAGTCGATTTTTAAGAAAAACTAGTTCATATTTCACCGTACAGTTAAGGTAACATTGTCAGTCACTAAGTACAAGGTAAAGTTCGTATTATTATTTCTTTGAGCAGTTGTGAAGCTTTGCTCGTGACCGAAGATGTCTTGCTTCATGGTTGCCAGAATTTATGACTCGGGTTGTTCTTTTGTGAGTTAGAAAATAGAACCTACAGTATTTCCCCCCAACACACTGACGGATGCCTCTCGAACGGCAGTTGAATAGGGTCACGTGGTGGGTCAGTTGCCCTATTTCAGGTGCGATTGGCTCCAGCCCCCTCGCAACCCTCACGAGGAGGATGACAACGAATGCGACATACTCACTCGCGTGTGACACGCGCAAAATGCGTATTAAATACAATTCCTTTGACCTCTTATCTGTGAAAGAGCGTGTTTCATCATGTTGACCCCAGAAGAAAGCCGCCTTTCACGAGTATCTTTCGTGACACGCATTCTCTTTTATTAGCTCCCTGCGTGCACTTTGACAGTTCGTGAATGTTCTTGACACATTACATGCAACATAGCTTGTGTGACATATCCACAAGCTATCCAAGCTGATGGTGTTTTCCACGTAGGGCGTTGCTTATGTGCGCGGCAGGGTTAAGAAACCCGTGTAGTCAGCGAGGAAGGGGAGATGCGGTGCGTTCGGGCGAAGCTAATTTGTTTGTGATTGGCATTGATTAAAGCGCGTCCCAGGAGAGCTGTGAGAGCGCAAAGGGACTCAACTACAGTGTGTGTTACGAATGCTTTCTCACTTTGTCCCAAGAAACTCTCAGTATCCCACATGATTCTTTTTTTTTTTTTTAAATGTTGAACGCTCTGACGTGAAGTCAGTGAAGCAGAGAACATGATATGCACTGTGATAGTTCTTTAGCACAGTTAATTGCATTACCGGTTTGTACTTCATGTGAAGAAAAAGGCAGAAAATGCTTTACGACTGTGTGGAATTGCACATTTTTGTCCCGCACGTGCTTTAATGGATTCGTTTCTCTGTGACCACCACTTTGACTGTTAATGGCAAGTGTTTGGACCGAGCACAAAGTGCTCACTTTAATTGCTAGCACATTTTCTGAGCAGCCCCGGAGTTCATACTCTACAAACCTATACGAGGTGTCAACAAAGTGCCACTTGTCTGTCTGCTGTCAACATAATCCCTCTGTATAACCTGACACTCTAAACCTCAAAGTCTCCACTCACAGCCTTTGTACAGTATTTTCATAAGGCTGACGGGCCTTAATCACACAGCGAACAGATCATCTATTCACTGGTGTGGTGGAAACTCTACATTTAAATGGAGAATTAACAATGGAACAATGCATTTATTCTTTGCCTGTGACTTCACTGGTGTTAATTTCAACAGAAACTACTGTATGACAAATCCGTTTTGTTGGCAACCTTTGTTTCTCAAATTACAGAAAAAAAAAAGTAGTCAATAAAAAGTAATAAAGGGCGAACACTGAAAAGCTATTTACGTTGTCCGAGACAAAGGAAAACAAGACAAGACAAGTAGCATCCGTGTTATCACAAACATGAGTTTTGACATGAGAAACATGGACTGTCAATGCTGCATATCAATGACTTCTTCACAATAGTGACTGACGTGTAGAGCGGTGTTTGCGCTGACACCCCAGCAGATCTGAAGTGAGAAAAGATTCATCAGACAGCCAAAGCTGAGACGTATTAAATGGGAACGTTAGCCTCGCAGCTGATATGACAGGAGAGCACCAAAGCACCAAACCAACCTGTCTGTCTATAAAAAACAAAAGGAAAAGAAAAGAGAGACAACTTGTTGTAAATGAAAAATTATCATCTACAATTGCAAGAAAAGGCGTGAAGGAACAGCTACTGCCATTGGCCGCCCCCTAACACAGTAGCAGTCTGCCATTATCTCCCTTGAGAGCGCATCATTAAGAGAGACTTTTTGTGTGTGTGCTGAGGCAATAGTTAGTAGTTGCCTAATTATGGCTGCATTTCCATTGAACCAGTCACATGTGAGTTTGCCAGTGAAGCGCAGATTTCATCAGCCTTTCCAAAAACAACAAAAAAACCAAAACAACAACCATGTTTTCATCCTTTGTCTGTCTGAATGCACACTTATGACATTCTGTTTCCCTCTCTCCACACGGACAGGCATCACGCGGTGTTTACACTGTGCATTGTTGAGCGGCGCTTGCGCTCACTCGCGTCTCTTCCACATGTTGAGGCAAGACGAGTGAATGCTGATGCAAAAGCTTCCACCTATATAGCCCGAGCTGTGGCAACTTGTGGAGGAGGTCGAGTGAAGCAACACTGATGCAACTGCAGAGGTTGACGCGGTTTTTCCCGTTGCTGCATTCGACACACAGACACGCAGCTTACAGTACGCGTACGTCCACGCACGCATCCACCCAAACCTCCGAAGATCCTTGACGGAACAAGTCATGGTCTAGATCCCTCTTGTTAATCTGTCTGACGTGATCGTCACAATAATGCCCGTTCCCTGGAGTGCAATTTGTGTGTGTGTGTGTGTGTGTGTTAAAAATATCGCTGCAGTTAGAGAAGTGCAAAGAGGGATCAAAATAAATGCACAGATAGGGCCCCAGAGACAAGGTAGGGTCCCCCACTTGCACGAACACACATCCTGTCAATGCATTCATCACCGGCATCATATTAACCCTGTTTCCCCCCCCTCTGACCTCCACCATCACCAAGCCAACAAACAACCCCTTTTTCCCCTTAATCTTTGTTTGCCACTTTGGTTTGCGAAAGGCGTCGTTGTGTCCTCTCTTGTTCATAAGCTGGGTCTTTGAAAGGGGGATCAAGACCACATGGGGGGGAGGGTGGGAGCATGTCTTTACTTTCTTTTTCTGCCAGCTTTGCACATGAGCTGATGAGTCCCAGCTGACATGATAGACAAATGTTTGTTTTGTTTAAAAAATAAATGAGGAGAGAAAAAGCAGTATAGAAAGTAGTGAGAAGTATAAATAAATCCGTACAAGATAAAGCACTAAAGGATATAGATGATAACATGAAACAGTTATGACCCCCATGGGAAGATTGGGATACATCCGCTACTAATCTACCAGGATTCTGCTGGGAGACATAGATTACAATGCGGCAATAAAAATATTAAAAGGCATAAAAGCAATAAGAAAGGAGTGAAAAACGGCGGCACCAGAAGAAAGCTCGGGGAAAGAGGACAGATTACTCTGTGTGTCCAGTGTGTGACACGCAGGGTAATTTGTCCCGTGTTGGAAAACGAAAGGGGCAAGTTCGAGAGGGTGGTGGGGGGGGAAGAAATAAATGTGAACACCATTCCCACTGTGAGTAATGACCCTCTTTGCCTTCCACTTTTTCCTTCTTTTTTTTTTTTAGTCAGCAAAGCACAAATGAAAACCAGGAAGAGAGAGGAAGAAGAGAAAAAAATCACACAATTAATTAAACTGATTTGATGTTGCTAACGAGAGTCTCTGGTGAGGAGAGTATAACCGATTTGCTGCTAATTGTCACCATCGGTTCAACGACATGTGAAACCCCACGTACACATGTCCAAAAGTGACACGTGACGCGTTGCCTACATTTCTTTACTATATAACAGATATATGGCAGCATGGAGTTTGTGCGTGTTCCGCCCGTGTGTGCGTGGGGTTTTCTCATATGTCAGTTGAGATTGGCACAGCGTCCCCTGTGACCCTCAAGTGGAGGATAAAGCGGTAGAAGATAGATGGATGGATGGATATATGGCATCATATATGGGCTGCACTGAAAGATAGATGCTGTGATGTTATTAACTCATAAAAATATAGTCAAATCATAATTTTTTCACTTTAAACAGTCATTTCCTGGATCCCGTCTCTCTTCTTGTTCTTCTTGCTATATTGATATGAATTTCTACCTTTGTGCCGCAAATGATCAGCATTAATTCCCCTCCCTGCTGCTCTTCGTGCATAAATTACAGCTCTACCTACAGGAATTTCTGTGATTTATGTCTAATAAAGGCTGGGCTCTGTCACATCAGACCAAATTAAGATGATCATTATTGTTGCACGTGTCAGATGTATGGGGTTTTTTTTTCCCCCCCCTTACATGATTTAGAAGAATGCACTCTTCTAAACTATGTGACAGACAATATCATCTCAAAATTGACACTGGTATCTCTTTAAAATGTGATTTTATGCAAAGCAGGTCGATGTGTCACATGTTTGTGTGTGTGCCATTTCATTCAGCGCTGTAATGTGATGAATTAGGCTATTTACATCTCAATAGAAATCCATAGCACGCACACGCGTCAGCATGGAGCTAAATTTATAGCCCTTCTGGACCAAAAAAAGAAAACAGCCCCTCATATAATTTGATATTAGACCAATAAAAAATGTGCTGTACAATAACCTGAGATCAGTGTAATCACAAACATGAGCACGGCTTCTCCCTTTTTTTAAAATTGCACTGCATCAAACGATATTACCATCCACATCCAACATTATGATCTGAAAACCACGCCCCAGGTCCTACACAACTATTAGCAGGGTATCATGCTGATGATGCTTGGACCCCTGGGGCTTATAACATCTGCAGCTCTGTGTAACTGTCACTGCTTTTCTGCCATAAACACAGTCCTTAGCGTAACCAGTAGTCCTCATGGAAACTAAAACCTGGTCCCAATATGACAGAACCTCCATTCTGAGGAACTGGGTACGTTCAGGGCTAAGATTTGAATTGTGGTTAGGTTAATGTTAGGGTTAGGCATTAACTGGTTATGATTAAGGTTTGTTTAGGCTAGGGTTAGATTTATTTCCTTAATTAATGGAAATCAATTGCAATTGTGTCTTAAGAATAGCTGCCCAAACCTGTATGTGTGTGTGTATGTGTGAAAAAGGAGGCAGAAGAGTAGGGTTTCCAATTTCATCCATTATCATTTTAATGCACCTGCATTTTAATTTCCATACCCATTTGACTTTAGCACTAATGCTCCAAGTTGCACAAAATTTGGATCTCTCAAACCTGATATGAAATCACACTTGAACCTTAAAAAAACATACAGCCAAGTGCATCGGACAGTTTGAAGCCAATTTGGCCATCAACGGAGGACCCAATTGTCACGACACCAGAGCACCTGCAGGACTGCGTGTGGATGCTAAGTAACGAACAGATCCGCAGACTCAGCTGGTCGCTGTTCGCTCGCGAGACCGTCACGGTCACGCAACTGTCACCGTGATAGAATTTGTGCAGCGGCGACAGGAAGTGGCATGAAACATCGATTTCTAATGAAGAGCGATGTAAAGTGTGACATCCATTTTCCTTAACCAAGCCCTATATACAAAAGAGAGAGAGCACGAGACACAGAGAGTGTGTGACAATAGTGCACATTAGATACAGAAGCTGACAATGCCTGTGCCAGAGCGTTGTATTAACACGTGTGTGTGTGTTTGTGTGTGTGACAGACTCACACTTATGCACAAGGAGATGTATAGAGGAAGCCACATGGTTCCAAACCCATTAAGCTGCTCATTAGAGAGCCAGTCACAGATGGTGCTGCTCTTTACACCACACTGGAAATGGCCTCAGAAAGCTTCCCGTATTCCCCTGCAGCTATACCATCCCTCTACCACCCCCCCCACTTTACGCCTCTTATCTATTGTAGTATGTACAGTACATGCTGGTTTGTTTGACGGTGTGAACACAAGCATGAATATACTGCTGGAAGAACTCCCGTGATATGGGTGTGCTGCTCTTGAGTTCTTTTCTTTCAAACGTACACCTGATGGTATCATGTTGATGAAATGGCACAGTCATGATCTGCTACTGTATCGCTCAAGACAAGAAATGCACAACTGTCAACTGTTGGAAAGGATGACTTGGCAATTTTTGGTGTCTGTAAATAAATAAATCATTATTTGAAGAGAAGGATTTTTTATTTTTATTTTTGGGGTTGTGAGATTAAAGTCAGAAAGTCAGAATTCTGAGAAGAGAAAAGGCAGAGTTCTGACTTTAATCTTGATTTCTGACTTTAATCTCAAATTCTGACTTTAATCTCAAATTCTGACTTTAATCTCAAATTCTGACTTTAATCTCAAATTCTGACTTGAATCTAATTCTGACTTTTCTGAGAACTCTGACTTTAATCTCAAATTTCTGAGTTTAATATCAAATTTCGACTTTAATCTCAAATTTTGACTTTAATCTCATATTTTTAACTTCAATCTCTCGTTCTGACTTTTTTTCTCTGAATTTCGGATTTAAATCTTATAATTCTGACTTTAATCTCAAATTCTGACTTTAATCTCAAATTCTGATAATTCTGACTTTTTTTCTCAGAACTCTGACTTTAATCTCAGAAATCTGACTTTAATCTCAAACTCTTCATGAGATTTTCACAGTTGACTTCAGAATAGTAGTTTAATATTCTACCACAACCACTGTCATATTTCTTAGTGTATTTCAGGACTACAGTTCATATCCTGCAACAAATAGTTGTTTCTCCATAGTGGGAAAATGAGTACAAATTAAATAAATAAAACTTTATTAACATTAACTGTATCTGTTTAATATGATTGACAGTGGCAATTTCTCCTGTACATCTGGTAAAATAGCTGCAAAAGCCTCAATTAGTGGAAGTTACACTGTCTGTGGCTTCATTTGTTATTGACTCTCTATCACGGAATAATGTTACAAAGCGGCGACACCGACTAATGTGTTGCTTTGTATTTGCAGCACCACAAAAAGTCACTTTCAGTTGCCGTAGTCGCCGTAAACGCTTCACCCTAGGTTGCTCTTAGTGCACATCAATTAGTTCCTGCTACTGCGCCTTCACACCGAAGCATTAAACTGACAAAACACAAGCTGACGTTTATTATAAAGTTGCTGCAGGAAACTAAATGTCTTTATAATACGAGAAAACCTTTATTCTCATGTAGTTGTTGTTCTCTGTGATGGAAGAGTCACCAAAGTGAGCAGTTGAAAGTTCAATCACTTCAATGAGAGTTTTTCCCTTTCTGACAACAGTGTATGAGACGTATGAAAGTGTAGTTGCTTAATGAGTTTCAGCCTATGCATTATTTACCGCTGCTTTAGTCTGATAAATGAGGAGATGCAACAGAAAAAAGAAGTTGTATCTTACACAGATATGTATTGAATCAGCATGATGGGTGATGGTTGTACGACAACAAAAAGGACTGCTGCAGTCCCATCCCGAAACACCGCACACACTTATTCGGCGGCTGAAGATTGAGAGAACTAATGTGACGCCGAGACGTCTGTGACAGACTGGAAGACGGAAAAGAGCTGTTGTGGGCTCAGAGGGGGGAAAACGGGGCCAAACATCTTAACCTAGATGATTCCCCAGCCAAACAGCTGGCCCCTGCACTGCTGGCAGACTCTACTCGATTAGACATATGCTCTCATTTGTGTTCCTCTCTGCGCTCTGTCAGACTGCTGTGTGTGCGTGTGTGTGTGTGTTTGTGTCTCTCCCGGAGCGTTGCCATGTACGCTCCTCTGCACTTCAGGTTGTGGCGGTATATGATATACTGTAGGTGTGATATCTATGTGTGTGTGTGTGGGGGGGGGGAGGAGTCGAGAGACGATCTCTCATTTTGGTGACCTGTCGCTCAGAAATGAAACATCTCTATTAAACGCTATGATGAGTCAATGCAGGCCTGATGCACAGACATGAAATGAAATTCCACATCTGCTCCAATTCTCTGCCTGACAGCGCAGCAGTCTCCCTCTCCCTCCTTTCATTGCCCCATATCTTGCTTTAAACCCCTCCTCCTACGACCTGTCCCTCCTGCTCTCCTCTCAGTAATTGCCTTTTCTTTCCTTTTTATCTGCACTTTTGTCCGTCGTATCCTTGTTTGCATTATATTTGCCTTTTCGCCTCGCTTTCATCTCTCTATCAAATTTAATTTCCCTCCTGGATTATATCTCCTTCTCTCTTGTCCTCCTTGATCAATATATCCCTCGCTTGCTGTTTGCCCACCTGTCTTTCTCTCTGACAGCTTCTTTCGTGCTGTCTCCTTTCTGTGTCTCTCCTCTGTGTGGGAGACAGGTCCAAAGGAGGAGCACCATCAGCCTTCTGTCTCTCTGCCTGTCTGTCTCCAGGGCAAGCAGCTGTGATGGGGCTTAATGCACTATTGATCCCTGTCACCCCCTCAGAATATACCTGCTGATGCGCACACACACACACACTCACTGACCCTATAGATTTCACACTGATGCTGATGTGTGCACCGAAATACATGCACAGTATGTGAGTGTAAATATACACTTTCACACACAGGCATGAGCAGGCAAGCATGGACACACGTACATTGTGGTGAGGTTTGACCTTAGAAGCACATTGATATGTCACTCTCACAGACTGTACTGTATGTGAGCGCACACACACACACATAGTATACAGTATATCCTCTTTCAGCGGTTTCATCCCCTTTAGCGGTGGGTGAGAACAGACAGTCAAAGGAATCAGTGTTGCAGCTGCATCCCATCGTTGATTTCACATTGACTTGGCGGTGCTGTTGGTACGGATTGTCTGGAATTTTCAGTCTTAAAATATTGCCTTTGTAACATGATTCATTATTATTTGTATAGCGAGGCTTATGTTTTTGCATTTTTGTGCCTAATTAGTTAATATCTATTTTCACTTTAAATTATAATGATTAATCATAACTGATATTTTGAATAAATAAATGTTTATTCAGTTAGATAAGGTTTATTATGCTCTTATTTTACTGCCGTAAATCACAGTTTATTTTCTGACCGTAGCTTAACCGTCATTTAGGCCTAAAAAACTTATATTTTTTCCTTATATTTAACTTGTGATTTTGTCTAATAAAGAGATTTCAGTCTCTTTCTCAAAGTAAATTGGTAATTAAGAAGCTGATTGAATCAAGATGGATTATTTAGACTAACTATGTTTCCAGAGTGGAAGCTGTGGTGGTTTATATCATGTAGCTTTGGAAAAATGGCATCACACTATACAATAGTAAACATTTTTTTCCCACCGGTTTTTATACTGCTATCACTAGAACATAATCCTCTTTTCTTTTCTTTTTTTTCCCTCAAGAAAAATATAACCATTATTTTTCAAAAATGGAAATAAAGCCCAGAGCGGGTGCTGAAACGCTATAGTATTCTTTAAGCTCATCAGAATCCTCTAATGTGCCATTATTGAATGTAATCTAGCTCATTATAGCGCCATGCTTACATTCAAGTGTGACCAATTTGCATTAATGCTTCGTTCCAAGCATTTTTCCCGTTCCGCGAGCCATCACTGGCAGAGGAATAATTCCTCTAAGCCCACGAGAGAACACCAGTCCAGAGGAAAGAGCCATTTATCCCACACAGTGCGCTATAGTAATCCAGCTGTCTCACACTGTGTATACGAAACAGATGATATACGATGTGCATGTGTACGACATGGCTGAGATTTACTTCCTGAATTTGCCACAGAGTGGGTCGGTGGGAGGAATAACACCATTACCATTCCATTGTATGTTAAACACTATGGAAGGAATTGTTGACAGAGGCTGAACGCAGACCAGTGATGAATGAGGAAGACGTCGTATTTCTCAACATTCCCTCACGCTGGATGAATGTGTGGAGATGCCAGAGGTCTTAAGGGATACAGAGGCGTGGATCTAAAGTGACTGATAATATACCACATAGATGCAACATGCATGCACAAATTGCCCCATTTTCACGTTTTTGTTTGGCAGAGACGCCCAACATGTCTACCGCGGCTGCAAATTACTTTTACTATCTATTAAATCACGTCATTATTTTTCTGTCTGATATGATCTCAATTTCAGGGCCTTTCGTGGAGCTTGCCATCTTGGGAAAGGACACGTTTTTAAGTTCATTTGTGTAAATTATTCAAAAGGAAATTAAGAGTAATGCATCCATTTAATTTGGTTTAACCACCTGGAGTCCACCCTCTCACAGTTTTGTTTTGTTTTTTACTAGTGCTTTCAGTTAAACGCGTTACTGACGGCGTTCACGCAAACCCATTTTCACGAGATTAACGTTCTTTTTGGCCTAGCAAACTTTGTGTTTTTTTTCACATGCTGTTGCAACAACGTTAGAAAAACTACAACGCCACGCCGGATCGAGCTAGACCGGAAACAAAACAACAGGTACACTGTACACGCTTGTTTGGGCTGGCTACTCTGGCCAGAGTTGTAGGCTAACGTGAGCGCTGTGGGCTTCTCCGTGTCCAACGCGGCCTGGATCATTTCTCGACGCACTCCCCACATCCAAGTAATGATGTATGCAGTGTTACCAACCAAGCTGGCAGACCCCCGAACCATAGTACGGAGACCTCCGAAGACCGCTAGCTCCTTTAGCTCGGATTAGCTCATTGCGGCAACAACACATTAAACCACGGGACTCTTTATTCACAGCACTGCAGGTTGATACGCAGCCTCTCTTATTATTGTAAGATTTTATTATTGTATGTTTTAATAACTCAAAATATGCAGGGTGACAGAGTTATTGTCTCAACAAAAAAAAACATTTGCACAAAGCAAGCTGATCCACTTTTCTATGTTGATAAAAGCATTAAAATGAGAAAAAATAATGGGACAAAAAGAAATCAAGGGACATTTGGAGTAGATAAAATGTGCGATTAATTGCAATTAATTGCAAGTTAACTATGACATTAATGCGATTAATCCCGATTAAATATTTTAATTTTAGGGGCAGCCTGTGGCCAAGTGGAGAGGGAACTTGGCTTGTCGCCGGTTCAAGTCCCCACCAGGTCGAGGGCTGGGGTACCCCTGAGCAAGGTACCCAACCCCCATTGCTCCCCGGGCGTGGCCGCCCAATGTTCCTAATTCTAGGATGGGTGAAAATGCAGAGAATAATTTCCCTAAGGGGATTAATAAAGTATCTAAAATCTTATTTCATGTTGCACTCGTGTGAGTAGAGCACAAACCACACACAAAAATAGTGCACTGTGTACAGTAAGACTTTTAAAAACATACTTATGTGCACACGAACAGAGGTCACATGAATCGCTGACTCTTGGTCAGTCATTAAATCATTAGTCATAAGCAACAGAATCATGTTGTTCAAAGAGGCCCAGTTAACTCTCAAATGTTGTAAAAGCTGTACAAGTATGGCAGTTATAGTTATTTCGTGTATTATTCAAAGTCATGTTACATTATTGCCATAAACCGACGTGATGTGTGGACATTTATGAAGGTCGTGATTCACTTGCTAAGTCGGTTTCTATTGACATTTTATTGATCCACCGGCTCTTCCAGCGCACCCAGGATTTATCATTCGTGATACATTCATACACATATTGAGAATTCCCAGCATTTCCACATGTGCTCAAAAACAGGTTTACACAAACCCCCCCCCGACTGAAAACAAGTGGTTGTACACATGTCTCAGTCACTCTGCACTCCCTGATGGATGACTCTAAGTCATCGTCTGCAGAGATCAGTATAAAGTCTGGGCCTCTCTCAGCCTTAGTGAATTAATGGCTGCTGGGAGTGCAGCGATTGAGCCTCGGGATCAATACATCAGACCAACCGAAGATGTTGAGACAGAACCTCTCCCACACCGTGTTTGTACTTCAAACAGTGTAAATGTCTCCCTCTGTATTCTTGTGTCTCAGAAATGTGAATCGGTGGATTAGCGTGTTTCTGTGTACTTGGATCTCCACATCTGTGACTCTATCATGGGTCGAGAGTGTGTTGACACAGACAAATCCAAAGCCCAGACTTCTTCTAATGCCCGATTTTCCTTTGACGGTGTCCCACTGGCAGACGCGGCAAATTATTACCTCTGTTTTTCTGCCTTCTCTCCTCCTATTCTGTGCACCCTAAGTGCTCTCGTTGCAGTTTGTGGGATTAATCAGTAAACACAAAGTGCTAAGTGGAAAATCAACACGAGTGACAGACACAGTTTGGTTACAATGATCGATGGCGAAGACAAAAGGTGAGAGGGCGAGATTGTGTGTGTGTGTTGCTTATTAATGAACTTCGTGGGATATGCCGTGGATGGGTCCTGGGGGAAAAAAGGGAATTTTACTGCCGTAAAAAATATGAAGAAGTTCTGGGAAACACCTGGGATAGAACAATAACGGATATTATAGCACTGATGGGGACTTTTTAGATCATCACATCAAAAAATGGATGAGCAGTAAAACAGGTTTGGTAAATTACACATTCACACACTGACTCACACCAAACGACTGTAAGTACAGTAAACAGTTTATATAGCTTTTAAAGGATCACAGACATTACAGACGCACGCACACACACACACACACAGTCGCACTGTTTTCACGAGGTGACTCAGGTGTGAGTCATAGTCACTTACTGAGCTTTCTAATTCATTCTGGAGCAGTTGCAAATAAGCGACGCCGACCAACTCAAGCGCATTAGTTCATCCCCGGGGGTCTCAAAACAGCCGCAATAGAATAGGACGACAAGGAAGGATATTGTATATCACACTGTTCGGACTCGCGTGTCGGTGATTGAGTCACCAAAGTACAGTAAACAGCGGTATCAAATATGTCGTATGTATCTCGCCCATCAATCTGATCTCTCCTCTGGAGATGCTAAAGGTCAAATATGGTTTTGGCGACACTGTCATAGGTCGACTCATCTCTCTGTGTCACGTTGTGCCGTGGTGTTACTTTTTAAACAGTTAACAGACGTCGGCTCACGACTGAAGAGGGTATATCCTTACGTGCGTGAGGGTGAAAGTCTGTTTACACGGTCCGCTGTTTGTGCTTTGTTGCTTCCTGGCAATCGAGGAACGTCGAGGAAGCTCTCCGGGCCAGCCGACGTTTACTCACCTTCGTGTGTTTACAACCTGTTTCCTATAGACAAACAGACGGCGGCTGGGATGTATAGACACTCGCGTGTCTCCTTGAGATCACACATACAAAGAGATGCATGCTTTTCTGTTGGCTGACTGGGTGTGTTCGTGTTCCAGCGTCTCGGAGCGTGTTTGCTTGATTTCCGATGCGGCAGAATTTAAACAAACACAGTGATGGATCTAAAGAAACATTCCCAACACCTGCATTGTACGGTGTACCGTACAATTATCACACTGAATAGGGCTGTCACGTTTTTTTTCAAAAAATAATATTCATACAAAAATCACGAACGCTAGGGGCTGAGACAGGCAGGGTAATGAACACTATCACTTGTATGACACGCTGACCAACAGATGAACCGTCCCTTTAACCTTCATCTGTGGTGCACCGTTTGTGAACATGCAAGACCCTCTTCAGTCGCCATAGGAACAGGTCTGTGTGCTTTCTGCAGCCATTGAACTTTTGAAGCACCACGTACTGTCTCGTACGTGGTGTCAGCGCCGTTGGAGCTTTTTCCAATGGCTGCTTATATCTGGGTGTTAAGTGCATCAGCACAAACGACTTAACAGCTCAGTTATTTAAAAAGAGAGAGAATCTGCATCAGACTGATAACTGTATATGTGATCGTGATATCGGTTAACAAAAAAAGTTCTATTGAGGCATCCCTAATATAGCTTGAGAAGATAATTGTGTTACTTTTGCAGTTTAGTTCTTACAGTGAAATCTGTTCTCTCCTACAATACCATCGTACGCCAAAGATGATCTTTGCATCTTTTGTTCCATGTAAAGAATACTCTTTTGCCCAGAACTTCAAACCTACAATTACACCTATGACCTCTCAGTGCTTGTTGTCCCATTCAAAAGATCACGGATTCATCAATAGATGAAGCATCATTTTAGTAAAAGCCCTTAAAAAGAAATTACGGAGAGAAAGATGTCTTTATCATAAGCCTGTATCAAGGTCAATGATACAGTTCCACTCTCTGATCCTCCTGAAGATTAAAAGAACTGCTGTCCACATTCACTTTAATGCATGATATTATATTTGCTACTACTGCACCGGCAGTTTGATAAAACGAAATGTGTCATTTCAGAGCAGTAATTAGTCATTTAAGTTGACAAAATGGATCCAAAATGTGTATTGTAAAAAAAAACATAAATCAGAGAGAACATCCTTTTTTTTCCCCCCCAATGCAATTCTGACACTTTGGAGAGAATGACCTGGGCACGAAGCGAGCTCCTCCGACTGATACGAGTCAACAGGTAGGAGGGGAAGAAGGCAGAGAATAGAGAATAAACCTCAGGGCCCCGTGATCCACAGTGTCCAGGACACGAACATCTCCGTAGTCCATAGGTTTAGGTTTCAGTTTTTTTACCAGCTGATTAATAATGTGTCTTGGCCCTTGGTGTTTAAAAAGAGGATGACTTTAGTTTTGTCTGCACTTGACACCAGTTTTAAATGATACATGTGGGTTGTATGCATTTCATTTGATGCTTTTATTTGTTATTATTATTATTATTATTCCCCCTTTGTTAGTGTGTCTGTGTGCTTTATAAGAACAGTATGTGACCGTCTGTCTCTTTGCAGTTCTCCTGCTTGTGTGTGCATATGTGTGGGACTCGCATATGAGGTGACTGTGTGTTGACTTTGTGTTTTTTGTTTGCATGTGTGTGTGTGTGTGTTACTGACCCGGAGGTTAGTAAAACCCGGCTGCAGTGACACAGCAGTACATATCCCAGTCAGAAGCTCCTGACTGCTGATGTTAGCGTGACCCTCAACTCACCTCCTCTGCGTTATCATCCACTGTCTTTTCTTTTCTTTTCTGTTTTTTTTTTTTTTTACTAATTTCTTCATCCATATTTTCCACATCACTTGTTTTTGGGTTTGCTCCACCCTCCCTCCCCACTGAGCATGACCCCCCGTACATGTCTCTGATAAACTTTACCCTCCCTCGCTTTCATCTCTGACCGCCGCCAAACGGAGAAAAAAACAAAAGGTACAGAGCAGGATTGAACTTGCAGGCAGAAACAAATATTTTGTGCCATAAATGTTTATTCAGGTGGCTGGCCGGCTCTGTTGGAGTGACCTCATCAGACACGCACACACACACACACACACACGGACGGATCAACATGTCTTATGCATTAATCACCTCACCGAGAATCACCTAGGTTGCCTTCGAAAAGTGGAATATAGCGGAGATTTCCTTCCCTCTGTCTACTTTTCCATGTAATCCCATTTTATAAAATAGGTCACATGAGTGCGCTTGGGTAACACTGTGATACACGTGGACACGCGCACCCGCGCAAACAGACTTTTCCAATAACACGCGGATCCAGAGCAGTCGTTGGTCATTGTTATGAAGAGACAGGCTGTGGTGAACTCAGCGCACTAGAAAAACAATCAGCTCAGACTTCCTGCTTACTTCCTGTAGTGGGGCGGGCCCCTAATATTACTACTCTCCGTCTCTGTCTCGCTCACATTAACACACAAACACACAGCCAGAGAACACAGGGTGACAAGCCTGAGTGTCTTCCCGCCATCCTGTTTTCTAGCCAGAGTTTATTTTGGACATGTGCCGGATCAGTGCTGTACAGGAAGGGGTAGCCCTGTTGCTTGTGTGTCCATGTGTGGGTGTGGGTCGGTGTGCGTGTTGGGGGGGGGGAATTCAGAAGAAAATTCCTCTGTCCATCAAAATATAAACAAGTCCATATTTGGTGCACAGGGCTCAGGCGTCAATGACTCACTTTCCACCACAACACTCTTTGTACTCCGAATTGTTATTGGAGGTGACAAGCAATTAAGATAACAATGGGAAATCACTGAAACTCTTTCCAGCTGTTGTGGAAATACTACTTTCTCCTTTCCAGTATGCATGAGTGCACTGGAGGAATTCTTGCTCTCCTTACCTTTTTTTCCTGTAACTTGTTGATTTCAAAAGAAAAGGCAGCAAACTTTGATTACTTCAACTCTGATTGGTCAAAACCACAACATCTGTGGTTCGGAGCAAACAGGGCATAGTTTTTTTTTGGAAAGACAACACTTAAATCGTAATCTTTCGTGAATTGAGTCGTAATATTATGAGAATAAAGTCGTAATATTATGAGAATAAAGTCGCAATCTTTCGTTAATAAAGTCGTAATATTATGAGAATAAAGTCATAATATTATGAGAATAAAGTTGTAATATTATGAGAATAAAGTTGTAATATTATGAGAATAAAGTTGCAATCTTTCAAGAATAAAGTTGTAATATTATGAGAATAAAGTTGCAATCTTTCAAGAATAAAGTCATAATAATATGTGAATAAAGTCATAATCTCTTGTGAATAAAGTCGTAATCTTTCGTGAATAAAGTCGTAATATTATGAGAATAAAGTCGTAATATTATGAGAATAAAATTATAATATGAGAATAAAATCCAATAAATATTATGAGAATAAAAGTAATATTAAATAATCTTTCGAGAATAAAGTCAGTAATATTATGAGAATAAAGTCGTAATATTATGAGAATAAAGTCGTAATATTATGAGAATAAAGTCGTAATATTATGAGAATAAAGTTGTAATATTATGAGAATAAAGTTGCAATCTTTCGAGAATAAAGTCATAATAATATGAGAATAAAGTTGTAATCTCTTGTGAATAAATTCGTAATCTCTTGTGAATAAAGTCGTAATCTTTCGTGAATAAAGTCGTAATCTTGTGAGAATAAAGTCGCAATTATTATTCAAGACACAAGCTCTAAACACTGCTATACTGAGAAACACAGTGTGTACTGTAAAAGTACAGTACTAACTCATGAAACGATGTTGACAGCACGACAAAAAAACAACCAAAGGAACAAAAACTCGGGTTGTGTGACAGAACCTTTGAGCCTGGTCGTACTTTTATGACAATGGGATGTCATGTCATCTAGGTTTGAGCTGCACTGGTTAAAGTGCACATTCCTGGTAAATGACATTATCACGTGATTGGCTCTTATCTACTGATTTGATAAAACCACCTTTTCATAGTATTAAAACCAGTGTGAGGAGGTGTGTTTTCGCTTCAAATTGGTTCACATTGTGTCTGTTGTTTGGTCTCAGCGGTACCTGACGCAGCAAAATGCACCACCTGAATCCAGAAAGAAATGTATTCAGTGGTGTGAACACAACAAATACCTGCCCAACAACCGCATGCACAGAATGATATAAATGGGAATACCACAGGAGGTAAAGGAGCGTAAGGAGGAAGTGGTTGTGAGACCAGTTCAGCATCTCGCTGCTTAGACCTTAGCGTTTAATGAGTTAGATTGTGTTTACGTCTCACACGTGCTATGAATTTGCACTCAATCACCCACAGACACCCGTGAATGTTCCAGTAATATTTGATCATGTTAATGAACCAAGAGAATTAGATAAATAAACAAAAGAAAGAGATAATATTGCACATGTTAATTTTTCTACCCTTTTAATGACTACCACAACTGCAGAAGCAGCGACTTCACACAGAGTTCTTGAAACGAACATGTCATTTGACTGCATCAACAGACGCGACAACAAGTCATGCCAGAGGGTTTTTACTGTGTTTGCACAGAGTGAATTAAAAATGACTAACAGACACACACACACACACAAAAACCCGTCTGTCTTCAAATGTGACTCAACATTCAGTCAGTGTTTAGAATGATTCTTTTACAAAAGCACCATGGTTTGTGTCTGTTTGATGCCCTTTTCGGCCAAGACTCACAGACTCACTGTGCTTTATTAGCAGCAGGAGCACTGACTAGACAGTGAGGATTTATTTTTTTTCATGCAAGAAACTCAGCATCTTGTTAGCCTTACTGCTTATGGCACACACCGCATTATTTAGACTCCATTTAAATGATCCATCTATATAGTGGTCTACAGCGCGAGTGCAATGGGGCGTGTCCGGCTCCACATTTACGCGTTGCACAGCACGTAACCTATGTGTTTAATTAAGGAGACATTAGTTCGTCTCGGGATTATTTATAGGTGTTGTTTTGAGCGTCATTCCGTTAATGTGCAGCTTCAAATTTGAATTCCGACTTCACTTATTCCGGGACCACTCTTTCATAGAGAATAAAGCAACTTTTAATGAGTACTCCACGAAGACTACAGTCTCTGCAGCAGCTGTAAGCCATAATCATTCAGGGGGAAACACAAGCGCGATGTACACTGGAGTTTGCCTGCTTGTCTCCATGGTTGGGCTGTCAGTGGTGTGCTGACCTCACACCATGCTCCATTTCCTGTTTTCCCCAGCGTCTGTGTCAGCACAGGGGCTAATAGTACCACTCATGCATGTTTAAACACGAATCATGGATACTCACTACTGGAATATTTTGTTTGCTTATACCTGAATAATTCGCTGTTGCTATCCCTCACTGCCTTACTTAAAATAATTTATATTAAACATGGCACCGGTTCGATCCAAATGGATGGACTTCTTTTGCTCAACAACTACAGAAGGAGAGCACCTGAAGAAGACATTACCTGATTTCTCACTCGTCTTCTCCTGCCTTATCCTCCACATGAGGGTCGCTGGTGCCAGTCCCAGCTGATACAGGGCGAAAGGTTGGCAGTCCATCATATAGAGACATACAGTACAACCATCCACTCTCTAATCTCCAAATCTGCATGCTTTTGGACTATGGGAGGAAACCAGAGAACCCGAACCCAAATAATAATAAAGAAAACAATATAACAGCAAAGTCTCTCAGTGTCGTCCAGACTAGACTCTCTTTGTTTCTGGTTTTCTGTTTTCCTTGGGTCTTGTTAATTTCCTGTTTTATTTTGTAGTTCTTCCTTGTGTTCCGTGTTTAGTTTTACTTCCTGTCCTGTTTTCCCCTCCTCTGATTGTCTGGCCTGCCCTGATGGGATTCACCTGTGTGTTGTGACTTTCACCTGTGTCCTGCCTCCCTGGTGTGTTTGATCTCTGTTGTCCCTGCTTGTTCCTGTTTGTTTGATGTGTTCAGCTCTGGTTCCGCTCCTGTTGCACGCTCAGGTATTTGTTTTTTACTCTCCCTGTTTTACTGCTACCCTCTCCTGACATTTTTTTTGGCCCTTTTCGTTCAATTAAATGTTTATTATAGGACTCTTGCCAACATTATAAAATGAATATAGCCCCCAAAAACAAACAAAACGTAACTATATCTTTCTTGTTTGAGATATAAATAATGGACATGGCCTTTGGATTGCTAAAATGTTTATAAGACGTATATTTGAGTCAACAGAGTGTCAACACAGCAAACAAACTGAACAACACCAAATTATAGATCATTTAAAAACACTCAAACATCTTGAAAAAGTGCTTTAATCTCCAAAATTGTCGAAGGAAATGTATAATATCTCAATATTTACCAGGAGTCTGGTGTACTTAGTGCCAAAAGTCCGTTTGTGAGCCAAATCACAACCTGTTCAGCCGTATTTCAGTCCAGTGACTGTGCTCCGGTCATGCAGGAAGTACTGAAATTATCTTTTCAATGAACTGATTCTAATGATTCAGTACACCCGAAAAACTGCTTTATTCCTCACTAGTCCAACAGTGTTGTGTGTTTGAGTGTTTATTCAGCCCTCAGTGTTGTTTTCATATAGAAAGAGGGTCAGAAAGTCAATGAGGTCAGCTGAGAGGTCAGTGCACACTCACCCTCGTTGGTGATGCACGTGACGTCCTGTCTTTCCTCATCTTTTGACTTTTAACACGCTGGTTAACAAGTGTACAAAGTGAAGTGTAAAAAATAAAAAAAAATAAAAACTCCAGGAACATGGTGTGGAGGAAGAGTCTGTTACTGTTGAAGTGGACATTTCCCGGTGTCGTCACAGCCAGACTGTCCCTGGTTGAGCAATAGACACTAAAACAACAAAAGTGTGTGTTGCCTGTGCTATCAGACCCTAAAAAGTAAAAAGTTGAATCAAATTATAATTAGACGCGTTCTTGCTGTTACATTTATTTTGTATGTATCGTTTAGCAAGCAAGTCAACCCTCACCAGACAATTATCACTTTTGTACATAATGGTATTTTATCTATAAAGCATTACTTTACCTTTTCCCCACAAAACCATATATACATAGACCATATTTGTTGGAACTGCATCTGAGAAACTGATGAGAGGAACCCTGTGATATTTGGTTGAATGGAAACTGAAAGAACATACCAGAACTCAAGTGTTTTTGAAACAATATTTCAAATGGCAAGATGATCTTCTGATTTCTCCCAAATGAAATCTTACTGTGAATTTTCACTTTTCACTATTTTAACCAAAAAAGAGTAAGTGCTTTTGCCCTAGCTATCTTTTTGGCCCAAAATAGTCTATTAACAATATAAAATAAAGAAAAGAAAAGGTTAATTGAGGAAAAAAAACCTGTAGTTGTACATGAACACCACATTTTGCGTCTTTAATTTTACATTTGAACAGTATAAAACCTATTTATTAATGTCCAAAAACAGGCCAAAAAATGACTAACTAATCCAAACTATGTACAGTAGTTTTTCTAACTCTCTCCTTTCTGGTGACAAAGATGCTGATTCGCTGGCTTCCTACCGTAATAACCACATGTTGGCTTTGACGTGCAACTGGGGATTTTTCCAAATCACGGTAAGTGCGCTCGCACAAACGTCACGGCTGCAATATGCTCGGTTTTAAAGGGTTCAAAATGTTGGACTTGCCTGTTGCCACCAAATATGTATCTGATGAAACTTAGTCTTGACAATTATCAGTGGGTAAATTCTTACCAAAATCTAATACTTGTGCGATCACTTATCCAGTTGCTAACAGAAGGACAATAGAAATCTAACCTTGTAATGGTCAAGATGTCAAAAGTGAAACTCTGTAGTGCTTCAATAAAAAAAAAGCATTGAGTAACACATGTCAGAATAGCTTCTTGGGTCTATAAATGTCTGTAAAGCTTTATTCAATTTCTAATGAATAGTTTGCGACTTCACACTCTTGAGTCAAATGTCCTGGACTCGCTAACAAAGACGGCAAATTCTTCACGTGGCAGAAGAGAAAGAGTTCTTATTTTTAGATCCAACCTGTTTCACATTAAAGGACCTTGGCATTCGGCTTACTGATAAAGCAGCTCTGACTGAATGAATGCATTCAATCAGAAAATGGCTGCTTCTTTTGTTCAAATGCGTCCCTGAGTGAGACATTTGACTCAAACTGCAAGTTAATAATGCAACCGCTCAATCCTCCAAACCGGTGTAAACAAGGACAAACAAATGAAAACACGGAACTCTTTGGTTGCGTTTGCACAGAGTTTAGTGTAATCTATTGATTTGTACCTGAAAACATACATTATTACCGACAGCGATGCTTGGTAGGGGGGTGAGAAGTTTACTAGAATACAGTTCTTGTGTAAGTGTTGGCCTTTCCACTGTTGACATGCTCTGAAAAGGCCACTTTCACTTCATCAGGGTAAACATTTAGGCTAAAGGTGGGAGGTCAGTAATGTGAAGTGATAAGAGACTTCTCTGACACAAAACAACATGCAACATGTTGCCGGTCTGTAATTCAGCGAATCCTTCTCTGTATCACGTTATCTTATTTAATGCTAAGTTTAAAATGTAGTCATGCTGAATATTGTGCATGTACTGCATTGATGCAATACCATAGTACACACACACACACACACACACACACAGGCACACTGTTGTTGGTTTGCATTGGTCGGATCATTGGTTGAGACACATTGAAAATCCCAGAGGGTCGCTATAGCAACTAAAGCCAAAATAAAGCAGACGTCGAGACAGCAGTGGCAGCTTCAGCTGACACACACACACACACACATAACCCCCCCTGGCCTTGGCACCTAGTAACAGACATAAAATGAGGTCTATGTCAGACCGCAGTGGGAAAAAAGAAAGAACTGAGAGAGCGAAACATGGATGCAGTGCAGCACAATGTCCTGAAGTAACCCCCGTTAGCTCTGTATGGTGTTCCAAAGAGGACATATTTAGCAGCTTCTCTTAGTGGCAAGAACCCAGACTCTCTCTTAGTCTCTCCTGTGCACACACACACATATGCTCTACCGTGATCCAGCTGGCACTCAACAGTCTTAAGTCTATCCTTAATGTAGTCCCACTGACTTGCTCACTCACTACATTTTTTTTATTTTTTTTTATGCGCATGTGTGTCATCCACGCCAAGGAGCAGACAGGCTGGCTATTCATAGCGACACACTGTGATTGCCGAAGCCGCCTCCCCCTCCTTCTCCGTCTCCTCTGGGCCTTTACTAGAATATTCCAGGAGCTCAGAGCGAGGCTCAGCAGGGCCAAGCTGGCTCCTTGAAGCCCGCAGAGATGACCGAGCCTTCGCGGTTCGTCTGCGGCCAAATAGTGATAGTAACAGCAGGTCGGTGTGACGACAGCGCCGACTCCAAAACAGAAATGGCCCAATAATGAAGACTTGGAGCCTTTTTTTTTTTGTCTTCGCTGAGCCAATCCACTTTGAACGACGCCACTTGGCTATAAATAACTTCATAGTTCTGATCACGTAACTTCATCTGGTTCCTCTAGTGTAGAGATGCAGAATAAGCATATTTGTGAGAAAGGGAAACAGTACGGTGTCACAGTCGGTGCATTGGAGTCGTCATTGTATATTCATTCATAATGTCAACATCACAGTCACACTTGTGGTCAGGAGGTCCAGCTGTCCACCACAGGACAGTTGAGTCATTTGTACGTTTTGACGCTGTGATTGAGAACGACCTGGCTGAGGAATCCAAAGGGCCCCCGCTGTGTCGCACTCGTACCTATACCGGCATCTGACGTTTGATAGGGCTCGAGAATCACATGTCGCCTATAAATAAACCCCGGCGATGTCCCACACGCCAAACCGCGGCAGCTGCTCGTGGCTTTTTTGTAAAGCGAGACGTGTGACTCGGGATTGTAATCGCACACGGATTAGCAGAAATACCACGTGTTCTAACCGATGTACAGATCTAATAAGGTAAATTCGTGTTAAGTATACTTAAGTGGTGCCAAAAGAAGTGTGTGCATCAATTGTTATTGTTGTTATTGTTGTTAGCCTGAACTCAAAGACACACAATCACATGTCAGTACTCTCTGTTTTAGTTTAAGCACACAAAAACGACCAAATTGTATATATTAAAAAATACCAAACCAGTAACCATATACCGTACATTTGCATTATAATGAATCTGTAAGATTGATTCTTGGAAATCCCGTCATTAAGCCCTCCTGTTACATGAAACTAATGATGTTCATTCACTTGCCAAGATTTTTTTAAGATGCAAGAGATGCAAGGACGGTTTGAAACAGATGCTTTGATACACATATACACACTTAATGCACTCACACACACAAGATACACACACACACACACACAGCTGAGAAAAAACAAGTAGCAAGTCTGTCAAGGAAAAGCCGCCAGAGAGCTCTCGCACGCAGCTCTGACAGTTTTGTACCTGATCCTCGTTGCTTTCAAGGTAGAAGTGCACTATCTAAGAAGTTATGAATATTCATGAGTGTGTGCGTGTATGTCTGTAAGAGGAAGTGAGGGAGCATTTTACAAGAAGTCAGTGTATGATCCAAAGATAATTCCGAGGTTGCGCTTGGCCAAAAGATTTTTGTTTAGATGATGGTCTTACGTGTGTGGTGCAAGTACATTATGGCTAGTATCACAGGTGCAAGGTGCAAAGAGGTCGTGTTTAGCGTCTGAATAATTTTGTTTTTTGCTTGTCATTCCCTTTTTTAAAAGCCACGTGTGCCTGGTGGAAGTCGGAAACTGGAGAAGCGAACAATTCTCTGCCTATGCATGAAAATACTGTGCCGCTGACTTTAGACCGGGTTGTTTGTTGGTCAATGGTGCAGCGGCTTCCTGCTGCCTCAAGATAGCAATGCGTCCGACCACACCTCATTTACACAGGCTCTCATGCAGGTTATCCTCTGCGTTAACCGCCAAACCCAAACCGAGCGTCATCCTTAACCATAACCAATGAATGCCATTCCTAACCCTTAACCTAACCACAATTCAACTCTTCGCCGTAAGCCCCAGGCCTGCCTCATTCAGACCTGTTTTTTTTGTCTCCATGAGGACTTGACTTGGTCCTGACGAGGTCAGTGTTTATGCCAGAAAATGGCTGCTCAACCCTATAAGCGCCGTACACCTACCTACACACACACACACACACTGCACCAAACAGTGTTTTTATTGACAGCACTAATCACACCAGCTCATACTGCTGAGTTATACAAGCCATCATTTATACATGAATGAATCCTCAGGGATGGACTTTAGGAAACATTGATCCCTCCGCTTAGAGCACTTTAAGCTGATGGTCACTCCACGTCTCTCGCTGGCCAGATCCATAGTACTCTGTTTTTGTTTAAAAATGCATCAATTCTCAGCTCTGGATAGGCCTGCAGTCCACACAATATTTCGGAGTCCCCAAACGGGAGTTTTAAAGTTTAAAAAAAGAGGCTGTCATTGCTTCAGTTTGGAAACTGTAGTGCTGCATTTGTTCAAACACAGAAACTCTCCCAAAGCTTACTTTCAGTTTCAAGAAATCTTTGCTCTACCTTGTCAACATTGTGCTTTTTTTTTTCTCCAGTAGTACTTTCTCATACTAAGCAAATAACAGATTAGATAATTCAGTCCCTGCTCCGGTTTACATCATGTACAGTACAATTTTTATCTGAAAATGCAACTTTCACGTCTAAATTTAGTCGTATTATGGATGCAGTGACAATTGCGTTCTCACACCACTTTGAAGACGACTTTTCACACTTGACTGACGTGCCGCACCTATAGTTATAATTGCTAAGCTATAGTGTGTGACAGTTGCACTTCAAGGGGAGGGATTCAGTCAAGGGTAGTGGTGATCTCTCAGTTTTGACAGCTTTAAAAAGAAGAAACCAAACCAAATAGTGGCCGTAAAATTTATACGGGGGAAAATGATTGAAGTTACATGTGGACACTTGTCTCAAATCATCAGAAATCAGCTTTCTTCATATGTGATGCGGATCAATAATTGTATTTTGTGAGTGAATTGCCAGCGTGTAAATGTGTTTGACTGTGCATGTTCAAGCTAAAATTCCCCAGAGCCAAGCAAAGCATCGATAAATATTTTACAGCGCGCCATAGTAATGGCCAGCCAACCTGGTCACAGCAGGGATGGGCCTGGCTTGATGCGGCTGTAGCCTGCTGAGACTAGCAGGGAGCCGGGTCAATTTCTTTCTAATGGCCTCTCATACAGTAGCTCTAACGATAAAAGATGATGCACAGGTGACGAACTATAGGGAGGAAAGGGGTGATAGACGGGAGCGGGGCATAAAAAGTAATGGTTCCTTTGTTATTGATTGGATGATTCTTTCCTTTTTTTTTAATCAAAGCAACTGATGGTTTGTGTCAAGCGCCAATCAAAAAGCGGTAAATAACTGTGGAACAACATCTGAGGAACCTTGACGTGACCTTTACCCCCGTCTGAGCTTTGTACACCCCTATGCCTCTCTTTCTATTTCAGCCGCATGTTTTAATATATGCTCCCGGCCGTCTGTCATGGCGAATCAGAGATGGGGGCAATTCTATTAAAGAAAGAAGTGCCGTGAAATGAATGACACATGTTATGGGACTGTCACGTCGGATGAGTCGGAAACACCTGAGTGATTTCAGGGCAGGTGTGTGAGCAGAAAGTGAGCCAGAGAGTCGCATGGGGAGAGATCCATTTCTGTGATTGCAGTATAAATAGCCTTGTGTAGGATTAGTTTGTGTGTGTGTCGCATGTCGTGTGTGTGCCCGTAATTGCATTTTAATGCACACCTACCAGATCCATGTGTGTTTGTTTGGTGTCTCTTTGACCTACGACGTGTGTGTGTGTGTGTGTGTATATCCAAGGCGTGCATGTATTCTTGCATTTAGTGCTTTGTGAGGACCAAACATCAAATAGGAGAACATTTTGGCTGGTCCTCACATCTTTAAAGAGTCTTTCCAGGGTTAAGACCTGGTTGTAGGGTTAGAGTTAGGGTTAGACATGTATTTGCGATGCATTACGTCGCTATAGTGACAGAAAAACTACCTGCTGGTCAGGTCAAAGTGATAACCAGGCCTCTTAATGTGCCTGAACGGTTTTTGATGTGCTTCTTTGACTGGTCAACAGTTATGTGTCACTTACAGCTGAGCCCTTGAGCCCTTTTTTGTCGCAGTAAATGTTTAGAAGGGAGTGAGGCAGTGTGTGTGTGTATGGTTGGGGGGGTGGGCAGGCCGTATTATGTCATTTGATGTATTATTGTTGTTTGACATTTGCCTACTCACGCACACACAGATACTCACTGTTGTAATGACGGGGGGTTAAAGATAGAAGCTTGTGACCAAGTTGTGTTCCTGAACTTTTGAAACACATGTCGGCACGTTAGTCCGACAGACAACGCTGCAAATCATCAATATTTCAAGGACTAACACACCCAGACGATTGGGTGATAGGGAGATGAATTATTTCTGCACGTGAATGCTCATCTCGATTCAAACTGCCAAAGACGTTCCACACATGCTCCACAGTTCCAACCCCCAGTTTTGACAGAAATAATAGAGTCTGACAAAGGAGGCTGCGTTTATGCTCTGTTAGCTTAAAGAATTCAATATGTTGAAGTAAAGTGGATGGTAAAATGAGATAGAATGGCACTTGACATGCAGACAACTGAAGTTGTTTTGGTCTGTGACATAATAGATCAATCGGAAAATGCCAAAAAAACGACAATCTGAAAGGGGCATTTGTCACCAATAGTGGAAGCAGTCACATTTCATTCAGTGAATCGATTCCTGCTGCTTGTATACCAGTATTCCAATTAAAAGTTGTAGTTGAGATACAACTGTAGCGTGTTTAAGGAGAGAGGAAACCAGTACTCCCCTACTTCTCCCCTACTTTGTCATCCCCCCTCTTGTTAAATAAATGTTTTTGTCTTCTGCCACAACATAGTAAATTACCATTATCATGTTGCAAAACAGACACTATCATCTCAGTCACTGCTGCAGTCACTATGATCGCACTTTGGTAATTATGCCATCAATAAATTGCTCCACTGCCCCTCCACTGATGAACGATGAGAAAGGTTTGAGTCAGTCCTGCTAACAGAAAACAAGAGAGACAAATGATTCCTATCATTCCAACTGCAGCATTGATTGCCACATTATACTTGAACCTTTTTATTTTGTAAATGTGGTGAGCTGTCAGCCCTCCACAAATCTCTCTTATTTGTGAATTAGATTATACTAGATTCATCTGGCTGTAACAGCTAGTCACTGAGCTGAGAATGTGGGATAGAATTAGGTTTTTGTCACAGGAATTACGGACCCATTAGGGCCTCTTGCCTTGGTCCAAAGGTCATAACCCATGTGACTACACACACACCCTCACCCCTCCAGGCTTTCCTCAAGGCTTCAACAAAAAAACAAGGTCAGTATAAGGCTTATGGAAAATGGTTTTGGCTTCATAGATCAAAACAGGTCTGGCACACTTGTTGTAGCCTCAGTGGTAACAGCCGGGCTCACACTGCAGTTATCTACGAGTTGAAATGATGAGGAAATGCAAAAGCATTCAAATGGCTTGTATTCACTCAGATAAAGACAATGCAAAAACGAAACAAAAAAAGTGTAAAGGCATCATTCACATCAGCCACAGGGTGAATGCTTTACAAATATGCATAAGAGATATAGAGTCTATATAACATCAGGCTAATGTTGCCACTGCAGCTAATTACACTGACGAAGAGCTATTTCCAGCTGTTTAGTTTTTCTCATCTGAATTAAAATTTTAGGCCCGAACTCTGAAGTGGGTTCCACTCCAATTGGATCACTTATGCACCGACTTAAGCGCTGACTTGTCACATCTAAGTAGTCCTAACTGAGTGGCGTAAACGCCATGACTCATTTGGAGGTTTTACTCATTTTAATCCCTGCAAATCCAATATTCTGAGACGGGATTTAGAAAATTTGGGCCTAATTTTACACGGCTAACGGCGGTGAGTCATGCAGTGCACAATTTTGATGTGTTAGTCCGACTTTGACAAATTAGATTTTGTATTGTTTCAGTCAGACTAACAGTTTTTTTTCCATAAATATTTAAAAACTCTGGTTGTGGCTGTTTGAACACAATAATTTCTCACTTCTCACAATAATAACTGATCTCTCTCATTACATGCGTGTTGAAATACTTTTTTTTTCTAGCTGGAAATTTGTCCGACTAAAATCAAGCTAGTCTTAGTCGGACTAGCATACATGGATAATGCGATTCATAGTCCAATTACTCCTGCATGTATACGCTTAGTCGGACTGAAGTTGACCCGGAAATAGAAGGAGACGACGTATAAGTTGCAGAAACCGTACGGCAACACCGCAACCACAAGAGCCATGTTCAAACTAATCGCCGTTCGCTGTTTGTTTTTCTGCGACATAAATATCAACAGGAAACAGGATTCAATATGCACTAGCTTATAGAGAGATACAGCGCTAGCTTATAAAGAGATACAGCGCTAGCTTATAAAGAGATACAGCGCTAGCTTATAGAGAGATACAGCACTAGCTTATAGAGAGATACAGCGCTAGCTTATAGAGAGATACAGCGCTAGCTTATAGAGAGATACAACACTAGCTTATATACAGAGAGATAGAGATACAACACTAGCTTATAGAGCTTATACAACTAGCTTATGAGAGCTACAACACTATAGAGATATACAGCACTAGCTTATAGAGAGATACAGCACTAGCTTATAGAGAGATACAGCACTAGCTTATAGAGAGATACAGCACTAGCTTATAGAGAGATACAGCACCATCTAGGCTACCGAGGTGGAGTCACTCCTCCACACATGCAACCATAGCTGGTGTGCAACTGGGACACAGTTTGCTTGGACATTTATATCTGCACTGTACGAGGTCTTACTTTTTTTAAAGAATAAAAATTATTTTTTTTACTTACGTGATTAAACGCGACTTTCGCATAGTTCTGTAATGCGTCACGTTCAGGACGTCCTAAAACAAAGCCAAAAACTCATTTTTACGTCACAGATTTAACGGATTTGTTAGCAGGTACTTGTGGTGTAAAGTACCGCAGACCTGTTATTTGTTTGTGTTTTCAAAGACATGTCACTCACTTCAAGGGCAATCTTTATCCTTGACATGCAGAGACTGATAATGGCTGCTTGTCCTCCACCTCTCTCTCTCTCTCTGTAGCTTTATTCTGAAACCACATACATTTCCAGATGTATTAAGAAATGTTTGAAGGCATTTTTGCTTTTGCTATACAACTACCAGTAAATAAAAACTACTTCTATAGCAGGTCAGTCATCCACTCTGTGTGTGGACAACTGGACAGTGAGCCCTTTGGAAAGGTCAGTGGTTAGAGTGAGGTGGCTTAAGATAACACACACACACACACACACACACAGCTAAAGCACTTGAAAAGTGGAAATGCTGAGTCAGAGAGAGGGCAAAGGTAAGAGAAATGTGGCTGGTGTTATGGTCACATGTTTAATTATTACTCTCTCTACTTAACACACACACACACACACAAGGTGTGTGTCGTTATGTGTGAGAGGTCACTGCTAATTGTAGCGTTGGTCACTGTTCTGACTGATATGACATAAGCTGCTTTGTTGTGTCACCACCACCACCCGAAGTGACCTCCGAGCTTGGTGCGATCCACTCTATCACTTAAGATGGTACAACCTGTACTCCTTTACATGCTATTAGACACACACACTGCTAATCGCGTCTTAGCGGCCCACTGTAACAGAAGACATTATGTGACTGTTGGGCTGATGTTGGACTTGCTGTACCCGCAAATGACAATGAATAATAAACAATAAAATCATGAATACTATTACTTGTGAATACCTTTTAGTTGACATCAAATGAAGCTGTTGTCACTGCATGTTCTCCCCGTCTGCGTGGGTTTTTAAGGCATCAGATGTAAATTGCTTGGTTGTACATGTGACAAGTTTGTTGCAAAGAGGCTGAATTAAAAAAAAAAAGAAGAAGCTAGAAATCACGAATAAAATCAGGCATACTGTGTAAAAGACCTTTAGTGGAGCACATGTTTAAGCACATGGCACCATTCAATATGTCATCTACAGCCTTGGGTCACTTCAACCACAGAGTCATTCACTTCACATGATGTTTTAAGCGTAATTCACTGAATGTTATAACAAAGGTTGGCAGTGGGGGTCCACTTGGAAGAACAGGCCTGACTAAAAACCCCTACAAACAACCCCCACCCAAGGTGTTAGCATGGCTCTGTCCAAAGGTAAAAAAAAAAAACCATATTGTATATATATGTTAAATCATATTCTATATGATTTAATGTCATTTATTTTGTGGTGGATGTGCAGTATGGGTCCAGTCTGTATGCTAAGGTAGTGTAACTACCGCCCATGCTCTATTAATCATAAATGTTATCAGCAGAGCAGCATTTCCCGTAAATCACAGCAATGCATCTGTACCAGGAAGTGATTGCACCACCATTTACTAGAATGGGTGCAAACGGCTTGTGTTCCTTATGATACATGAATATTTATTCTGTCTCTTCTTTTTTTAACATGACATTTTGACAAGAAGACACGACATGTCACTATCACTGAGCTCTTATCACCATTTGTGATTAGAAATGTCAATGACAGTGTTTAAAAACAAGACGTTGGCAACTATCAAACTGAAGTTCCTCTGTCCCGTCGGCTCCATGAGACTCGGCGTTTGTCACCCGTGTCTCCTTCAAATAGCTGTGATATTTGCATTCTTGTGGTACTTATATGCGTGTACTGTCTTAAGTAGGCGCTGCCTGCTTTGCTTAACAATGGCTAATCCCAGTGTCTGTGTTACCCAAGCGCACGTGCATGTATGTGTGTGCGCGCTGGTTTCTGTGCGCGGGCGGGTTTGTGTGTTGGAAGCTCATTCACATGATAAAGTTGTGCTAATATGGGCCCACGCGTGCTCACATTCCAATCATAGTTGCCATTTAACCAGCTCATGATCAAAGAATGCTGCTGTTGTTTTTGGGAGAAGCTTGTGACCTGGAAGTGAGTGAGTGAGTGAGTGTGCGTTTGCCGTGCGGGTTCCTCCACAGAGAAGTTACCTCTTTTATATGTTTCTTTTGCAAAGTTGTCACGTTATTCATTCATAAGATCCCTTCAGAGATCATTGGGTGTTGCACATGCTGTTATAGCTTTCAGAAGTTGAGCCTATATGTGGGGGTTTGTACGGGGGACTGTTCACCGACAAACATTCACTGCATATGCCAACCACAAATAACCCAACACGTCATCATCGGCGCACCGGGAGCCTGTGCTGTAAAGATGCAAAAACGGCTTTGCTGCAAAATGTAGTCATCACTGTAAATGCAGGTGCTTTAGCAGCCTGATGCGGTAGCATTTCCATGAATGGTGTGGAAAGCAACAGAGTGTGTTGACTTCTGTGTTGAAGAGTGCATTTGTCTCTGGTCATTGCTTTGACATTCACGTGCCTTGGTTGAGCGTGACGTGCTTTTATCGACGCGTTGAGTGACTGAAGGAGTCTTTTGTGTGCGCGCGCGTGTGTGTGTGTGTGTGTGTGTGTGTGTGTGTGTAGTTTTAGCTTGGGGCTGTTGAGTAAGTCTTGTGACACAGTATGGTCATAAGATACAGGTCCAATGGCAGAAATAGTGATGTGACAGGGGGTGTCTGTGTGTGTGTGTGTGTGTGTGTGTGTGTGTGTGTGTGTGTGTGTGTGTGTGTGTGTGTGTGTGTGTGTGTGTGTGTGTGTGTGTGTAGTTTTTTAGCTTGGGGGCTGTTGAGTAAGTCTTGTGACACACAGTATGGTCATAGATACAGGTCCAATGGCAGAAATGAGTGATGTGACAGAGGGTGTCTTGTGGCGTGTGTGTGTGTGTGTGTGTGTGTGTGTGCGTGTTTAATGGGTAAGGACAGTAAGCGAGGCCACAGGTGGTGAAGTGGAGACAAGGAAAGGGAGGTAGGAGTGGGCTGTTATTTGGAAATGAACCAGGAAGGGATGAAATACTATTCTGTGTTCGAAAAATGAGTTTGGATGAACTTATATATGTATGTGTGTGTGTATGTATATATATGTATGTATGTATGTATGTATGTATGTGTATATATATATATATATATATATATATATATATATATATATATATATATATATATATATATATATATATAAATATATACATATATATGTGTATATATAAATATATATACACACATATATACATATATATACATATATGTGTATATATGTACATGTTTATATACATGTTATACTATACTGTATATACAGTATGCACACACGAGTGTAGGAGGAGAAGCACGAGGAAATGGCGTGAGGAGGAGAAGTGAGGTCGAGCATAGTCGAGAATTTCTCTCCAGCATCTGGGCATGATGTCACATTTGAAGAATTTGGTGTTTGCTTTACTTTATGGCAAATCTGACCAACGTCCACGATGAAATATTTGAGGCAGCACATGGGGTAAACAAATGTATGTGTAAGCGTATACTTTGTGTGTCGTTAGCAGGATGATTTATTGACCCTGTGAGACTGCGACCGAGCTGCGCTTTGAAGTCTGGTGCAGCTGTCGGTGCACATCTCTGTCTTTGAGATCTTTTTTTTTACACACCAGTGGTGAACACATACAAACTGGGTGTGGGTAGCACTTATCTGCAACGGAGGTTGGATATCACCCCAGCCATTAACCTGTCCTGGGATTTGATCTGGTGACCCCCTCAATTACGAGCCCAATTCCCTTCAACTTGATGCTGTCTCTGCTACATCATCAATTAATTAAGAATTGAGTGATATAACATATCAAAAAGTAGCATGGAATTGGTGCAGAGGGGTCAAAGAAGGACACTTGGGTTCTTCTCACATGGCCATAAAGCGGCATGAGACATAAAATGTTGAGAACTACGACTGTACCATCTGTTAAGAAATCCTTTTTTGTCCTTTTCCGAGTATTTAAGTAAAGAAAATAAAGAGAAATTAACAGACAGCAGACCGTTGAGTGAAATTCTTCTCTCCCTCTTTTCCTTGTGATCGCTTGTGGGTGACCATGCGAAGCGGTTTGTACTTCACCCATTAATATTCACTGTGCAAAATGTTGCACTCTGTGTTCCTACGGCACTCTGTACTACTGAGTCTCAGCATTGCAGGGGAGGGGTGGGTGAGAAAGGAGTGCAAAGAAGGAAAAAAAGAGGGATGTGATAAGATGTGAAGAGAGGGGAGTGAAGAAGCTCTCCATGTCACTGATGGAAGTGAGAGAAACAAGTGGAAAGAGAGATGGAGACAGGGGAAAATAGAGAGAGAGATAGTGGCAGTGGGTGGCACATGGGAGTGTGTGTGTGTGTGTGTGGAGTCAGAGCTGACAGGGTAGCATGACATTTTCCTGCGAGGACAAATTGTTCCAAAAAATCAACAAAGAGGCAAAAGAGAGGCAGGGTGACACTGCGGCAGCGACTGCAGTCTTTTTTTTTTCTCCCCTCCTGAAACATGCATACATGTGGGCTCGTAGCATTTGCAGCTATTTGATTACTCTGGCTCACTCTGCACCAAATCATATTCTAATCAAGGATTTGCTAATTGGCTCATGAGCTGGGTCATATGTCCGGGGGTAAAGCGGCACACGCCGTGTTTGTCCACGCGACGTGAAAGCTGTTAAATGCTGTGGATTTGAACAGACACACACACACACACACACATTCACGTTAAATCATTACCATCTGTCCTTGCCCATGTCGGTTAATCTCTTTCTCTTTTTTTTTTTCTCTTTCATTCACTGAGCTCCCATAATGTGAATCTGCATGGACGCAGAGAGACTGTTACCCGATTTCAACTGGTTTACTAACCTCTTTCCCAGCCACGCCGCACTGCTCATCCTCTCCTCTCATCCCTGCCTCTCCCTCTACTTCCTCAGAGGCTTTTTAAGGACACGGCGTACCCAGTGCCCTCATGTCTCCTGCTCACCAACTCATCCTCCCTCCTCCTGCAGCTTCCCTCACTCTCTTTTCCTCTCCTGCTCTGCTCCTCACCTATCTAGTGTGTTTGACTTCTTATTCATCCTCCCCTGGTTTTACCTTCTCCTGTCCTTTTTATTATTTTTTTTTTTTTGTTGGCGTCTGCAGCATTCTAATGTAATGCTGAGCCACTCTGCATAGCTGGCATACCCTGCTCTAACATCTGGGCTCCAGAAAAAAAGAGTGGAGAAGGCAGCCCCCTTCCTCGTGCCATTACGGAGGAGTGAGAAAATAGGCCCTTGCACATCGGTGTGAAAAGTGGCAGCCTTCGGCACATGCATGCGCAGTGAGGTGCGCGTGGATTCACAAAGCACACAAGTGGACGGCCGCGCACAGGAAAGCACGCGCCGACATACAGCTGAGGGGATAAATCCAGTCCTGCTTTCATGCAGGTGTATATTTAGCCATGAGTGTGCGTCTGTGGGTAGCTACTGGTATTTGGCATCCTCTCAACAGAAGAACCCTTGAGGGGGTCAGCTGACATGCACAGGTGTAGTGAAGAGAAAGCAACTCGAATAATAATGAATACAGAAAAATGCATTTCAGATTGTCAAGGATTTTTTTTTTATTGGGCTTAGAAAATATAGAATGAGAGAAGTCTTGAATACGCTTGGCGATGTGGCTCTGCTCATGTGACGCGCTAGAACAAGCCCGGGCAGGCTTGACACACACTGTCCCCGAGGTACACGGCATATGATGAAGTTCATGCACAACTTACATGCTCAGATAAGATCAGATATGGATGTTGTGTGCAGACCAAACTAGGGTTTTTGTGTTTTTTTCAATGAACAAAAATCTATTTCAGCATCTTAAATGTGAACAATTGTTTCTTTCTTTTCTCCTCTATGAGATTAAATCGAACATATTCATCTAAATGACTGATTCGTGCAACATTTTAAAAACAAAATTGAGGAAAAAGTCAATAGAATAATTATAAAAAAGCAACCATTAGTTCTTACTCTAGACTAGATAATCTACAGATGTTTCTGTGGACCAGCAATTGACAGAACAGAGGGTGTATAAAACATGCATGGGACTGACATAAGTCTGCCTTAACTAGCACCAGGCTCCATTAAATAATGATCGGGTATTAAAATTTTTCCTAAAACACTATGTTGGTTGCCTAAATTTGACAATGCAAAGTCTGTTGTTACATTTTCTACCTCCACCTCTCGATAAAATGATCAGTTTAAAGATGGAATTAGAGCGCTGGTGTCTTCTGGATTTCTGTTACCACCAGAGCTTCATTGTATTTCATGTTGCGCTTCGAAAACAAAGCGTCTGTTGGATGATTACGTGTGTTTGAAAGCACTTACACATCCTCAGACGTCCAACAAACTCGCCTACGTCATGCGTCCTTTGTAGTTTGTTTCCTTTAGTGAGAAGAAAAAAAGAAAAAAATGGTCTGAAAGCATGCACTAATGCCTGCTATCACCGCTGAACAAACCCTACATATCTGCTTTCAGTCTGAAATGTACCTTTACTTATACACTGGCCTTTACCCTTGGTGTTTTATCACACAACCGTTTATTTTCAAAATGAAACTGCATTTTGAGACAATTCCGTTGGCAAATTGTAGAAGCTGCACGTGAATCCTTGAATTCCCATCTTAAAATGTTTGTATAAGTGCAGGGTCAATTTTTGAAGGTTATCTTGTGGAAAAAAAATGACTTCAAAGTTACAAATTGTTCTTGATATTTTACCAAATGCAGTCCCACATAATTTCACTTTCATGTTCACGTTGCGCTGAAGGCTCCAAACTTTCCCAGTGTCCCCGATATTGTGTATGTGGAAAATAAACAGGACTCATGTTAAACAGTGGACTCCAGATTCATCTCCTGTTGAATATTAATACAAAGCTGTTTTGCCGCGGTGCATTTCAAATAATCTACGAGGGGAAAAAGCACGAGGAAGAGGGGATGTAGGAAATGACCAAGACGTAGACAGCTGGCTGACAGAGAGATTTGTCTGCCGGTCTTTAATAATGTCAAGACGTTGACGGTGATGTGTGTGTAGATCAGAGGTGGACCGGCTTCTGTCATGTTATGAGGTCCTCTGGCAGTTTGTTACCAGGCTGAGATCTGGACCCCGAGGGACAAGGAACAAACAGACGGAAAGAAAGAGAGAAGATGAACAGAGAGAGAGAGAGAGAGAGAGAGAGACAGGTAGACCCACATGGACAAATGGAACGACCGGGAGGAGATGCACTGTGCCGGACAACCTGTGGTGTTTTCCCTGCAGAATCATTTATATAACACACACAGACACACATGTTGGCATGTTATCAATATTGTTTCTTGCAGTGGTTGCTATCATGGTGGTGAGCGCCAATTACTCAGCCTTGAGCAGCAAAATGTGTGGTCGCCACAGCAGAGGAAAAGCTACATGGCTCAACACACCATTGATCAAACCTGTGTGTGTGTGTGTGTGCATCCTTGTTTACCTGTGTGCTCTCTATGTGCACATGCATGCTTTTCTCATTTCTTGCTTGTGTGTGTGTGTCTGTTTGGTGAATGTGTCTGTTCGGGCACAAGTGAGAGAGCGGGCAGTGATGCTGTTTATGAAATTGGTATCATTTATCTTGGATGAGGGTGGCGGCTGCCGGGGGCTGCCTCAGCTGGAAACATCCAAACAGAGTGGAAAAAAAAGCTTGCGGTTGGTGATAAAGTGGAGATGTGTATATGTGTCGCTTTCAGCGTTTTTAAGTGGGACATCCCTATTGCTTTACCCTGTGGCATGTACCGAAAGGAGCCTTGGACTGAGGTATTTTTTAATGCATTGGGTTTTCGCAAAACAATATTTTCCGAACTGTTCCACTCGGTGGAAAACGCAGCTCGCACAAACAAACTGGATTTACTTACAACATCCACAGAGATCCACTCTGTCATCTGTCAACCGGGTCATTCAACTAACAAGTCCTGAACACAAGCTAAATTCACAAAAGTCACCAAAGCTGTAATTCACAGTTGCCGAAAGCATTTAGATCATAAAATTGCTGAATGTCTAGGGTTTTTTTTTGAGCAGTAGTATATACAACAATATTGCCGTTGTCGCTGTCTGTCTTGACATATAAAACCAATCACTTCCTGTGTGCAGTACTGAGAAACACCGAGAGAATTGTGTGAACTTTGACAATGACAATGTTGGAATTTAACAGATTTTTTTTTTTTAATCCTTTAATCTAATGCTGTCTTACCTTGAATTAGGTGAGAAGATTGCGATCACTCGCGTGACTCAGCTTTACTCATGGAGCTATACGTCCAGAGGGAAATTAGCTTAACCTCCACACAGTTAACCTCTGTCAACAGATTAAAATTATGATTACCAACTCCACAGAGTATTAATTAACATGTTGTACTGTACCTATATTGTTGTTTTTAATGCAGCGATTTTTAACAGTGGGTTGAGTGATGGCTAACTTAACCTTTGTAATGCATAATGCAAGTATACAACAGGATACAACATAGCTGTTTATGCTAGGCTAACCCCTTCATTATATTTAACGGAGTATAAGAGTGGTATCTTTTCATCTAAGTGTCAAATCATGTATTTTTTATAAAGGGACATAAATGTGACTTTAAGAAAAGCAAAACACATAGAAATGTGTATTTTATGGTTTGTTTATGTTTATTTCGGGCATGACAGTTAGATCAATCATCACACATCATCGTAGTGTAGTTCACACCATACACATAACCGAAAGGGAAAGCGGGAGAAGCTAAAGTTTATCTAGTCCCGCCCCCATTATCCACAGAATACATATTTTCATCATACAATACATAATTATTCTTTTTTTTATGACATTTTTACAAAAACATGTTTCAGCATCAGGTAGCACTCAGAGATGTAGTCTAGCTCTAGACAGTCAATCAGACTCCATGTGTGTCTGTACATGTGTCCATAATATTCCGTCGTGAGTGACAGTCTCGACTTGTTGCCTGGCATGTTCAACCTCCCAAAAGTCACAAATTGATCCAATCAATAGAGGTCAATTCATCAATTCATCAATTTTGTATTGATTAATAGTCATCTCTACATACTTCTTTTTTTCATCTCCTCATCCAGATTATTCCACTGTCTGACCCCCGTGTAGCTACTTTACTCACTGAGGAGTTGGCAACGCTGGTCGATTGTTGATGAGAACTCAAATGTAAAGTCACTGATGCACTTTCAGTTCAGTAGACGCATTTTTGTTCCAGGAAAAGCTTGACTTAAATGCTGATTAAGAGCTCAGATCACTTCAATCATCCTGGCGGTACGCAGCAAATGGAGGACCAGTTTAATTAAACCTAAAAAAATGTTGGGGTCGCCAAATAATCCCAATATGGTTCTCCACGTCACCCGATCTTTGAGTGGAAACGAAAACCATTATTCAAATGACCATGCTGAATGTAAAGCGGAGCGCATGTTGAGATGTGCCACAGGGAAACAAATTGAGTTTACAAGGAGACACGTCTCTCCCAGACCGTCCGCTCATTCATGTTGATGTATGCAATCGCTCATTTATACTGTAGACTGCCTGTAATTTGAGAGGCAGTGATCTCTGATGAACGTCGCGCCTGCCTCTAACTAATGATGATTAAAATGGAGTGTGTTACCGTGCACTCAGATGATTGACAATGTCATTCGGTGTGCGTGCTTGTGTGTGTGTGCATGCATGCAAACTAATGCACACTGGCATATTTGCATACATGTTTTGCAACTACAATATCTGCAATGTCTGTTGATTTACTGCAAGTGCAAACAAACATATACATATAATAATAATAATAGTAATAATCTTTATTTGTATAGCACTTCTCAAAGCAACGTTCACAAATAAACACATAAGTAAAAAGACATAGTATATAATTCACACGCGTGTATGCTGGTGTGTTGTGAGTTATATGACATTGATGAGTTTAGATGGCTCTGATCTTGCTAATTCTTGACCATCTCGCTCTCTGTTGGCCTGCATCAAACCCCGTCTGACAGCTTTGGCAGCTCGTCAAGTCTACTCCACGCACACGCCAATCAAATCCCATCTGGGCAAATAAGCAAATAATCATTAGCAGCGGATGCAGGGCACACAAGGAGACGGAGGAGGAGGAGGAGGAGGTAGGAGGGAGGAGGATGGAGGGCAACAAGGAGAAGACAGGGGAAACTGGGTTCATCCAAGTTCAAATGTGACTCCGCCTACTCTTTACCAACACACACACACGTCCCTGGAGAATTGTGTGGTGACAACTGTATAACAAGAGGATTATCTTCTTAATAAGTCAGGAGATGAATTATGGAAATGAGTTTTGTGTTGTTGTTAAAAAAAAGGAAAAGAGCTGGACAGCATCTGTTGATTAACACAACAAACTATTGGCCCCGTTGGGATTTGGTCTCCACTCACAGTAATGGTGCTTAGATAATTAATCTCTGACTGGACTGATTAAAGGGCTGCATTTGTGTGTAATTCTGAATGTAGAGGCAAAGTGAATAAAGTGTAATATTAGGGGTTACTCACGGGGGCCAAATTAGTGAAGACATGGGGGGTCTGTTACATGTTGGGGATTAACAGCACTAAAAAAAGAATATGAGTGTCAACCTTAAGTGGGTGTTCACTTGGTGACACCGAATTGAAGTCACCGTGATTTGTTTTGTTTTCAAGACAACTCTGACTTGGATTTCCATCCGGATGTGAAGAGGTTTTAAATGAAAATAGGTCAAATGTGTTTTAAATAGTGACAGCACATGTCTCCACAAGAAGCAAGTGCATACTTGTAACGCATTATTGTATGGGTGTGAATTTTATGCCCTGTGTCATTCTCTCTAATCTCATTTTATGGCCTTTGTTTCTGCTGTCCGTTGGCAGTTGTCTCCGATAGTGATAGCTGCTTTAATGACACTAACGTCACTTCCCGTCTTTTTAATTGCTCAAGAAGAGTTGATCGTCCTTCATTGCCATCGGCTAATCTTCTGTCATTGGCCAAGGTGCCCAGGTCAACCTATGACCCCCCTCAGATAATGTCACATATCCAATTACATGCCGGATGTGTCCATATTATCCGACTGGGGATTTGATTATGGCAAAGGGGGAGAGTGACTTGCGCAGGAGCCAGTGTTGAGTTAGTTTAGAGTTAGTTTCAATGATTAATGCAGGATTACTTGCATGTGAACAGTGAACAGTTAACAGTTGGCCTTAAGCCTTTGAGTAAATAAGGACAGGATGTGGCTTTGTGGACCTTTGATGTTACTTTCATTTATTTAGATGAAAGGTACCGTGGACCCTTGATACCACTGACAGCTATGATACATAGAGGGATAGGTAGATACTGTATGTACTGGGACATATCTAGCAATTTGTGGTGGAGGACGTGTCCCTTAGAAGCTGTGCTAGGTTCGGTGTGAAAAGGTTTTTTGAATGTTCTAAACCTATAAATCGTCATTCACAACCTGGAACATCAAGGGAATATTTCTACATAGTGTTGGTCCGTGAGAGGCTTGGATATATGTGGATGGAAAGGTTACCTGGATGCATGGCAAGTGGAAATAAATGTCCAAACCCCTCACATGACTCTTCCCTGCCTTGGTGATTAAGGAATTGAAGCGGTGCCTACAAGTCAAGCCTGTAGGAACCTGCCTACAGCTAACGAATTTGGAATTAAGTTCACGTTTGCCACTGCAGGAGGTGAATGCAGGTAACTTTGTCATCATTTTCAAAAGGTCTTGTCTATACTAAAACAGAGCCCCAGAGAAACAAAGACAGCAGCGGTTTAAACTTTTCTATTTTTGGGGGGGGCTCTAAAGCGTTACGGTCATGTGGCCACCAATTCAGACACACACAAAACAATAAAACCCCACACAACCAACCCCACCCACCCTTGTGACTCCGACCCCCACCCCACCCCCACAGCAACACACATGAATAAACAAGTGAACCGAGTGACCGCACCAACACACTCTTCGATGTGATAACTTGTGATCGCCAGGTCGTATTAAAAGCTTTTGTGCTCCCTCCAACCCCCACCACCACCACTGCCAGGGCTGAATTACAATGTATGTGAGTCTGTGTTTGTAAGTGTGAGTGAGTGAGTGAGTGAGTGGTGGATAGACAGGACGACACACACAGAAGCCTCTTTCTCACAAAAATGTGTGTATGTGCCTGTGGATATTTTTAAACCTGGGTGAACCTGCAAAAAAAAAAAAGGCAATTAACACGATTCCCATTGCCAGTGGTTGGTCTGCCCTGTGGTGGTGTGTTTCACCCCTTGACACGAACACTCGTGGCTAACAACTAGGCTAAGGGCTATGCTAATGGCCGGGGAAAATGAATGCACAGGAATTGGAGCAGACGAAAGCCGCTTTCACACTAAAATTACTTGGTATACCCGGGATATTTGACCTCGGTCAACCCATGCAAAAATGCAATTAACACATTTTGCTCTGTGCAATGTGTTTGGGTTTTTTTTTCACCCCTGCAGAAATAAGTTTCGGAAGACAAAAACAACCACAACCCCACATCTCTCTGTGATCATTTTACAGTGGTTACTGTTGTGCATCTTTCACTTTGGTCCCTCTTTAAATCGCTGATTCAAATGATCTGATTGATCCAAGTTTTAATTGGGCAAGTTGTCCAATTGCCTGTCTTAGTCAGACTAAGGCCTTAGCTTGATTAAACGAAAAAAGTGTTGTGGCACAAATGACACATCACTGCCAAAAAAAACTAAATTAGTGTGTTCACCCAAATCTTGTGTTCCCACTACTCCGAATTGAAGCCGAATTGAGCATTGCAGAGTTACATGACCTGGGAGGGAATGCTGATTAAACACATTCCCATTTTTAAAACCGTGATTAAACAGTTTTGTTGATTAGTGGGAATGAGGTGAAAAAGATATTTTGTGTACTGACAGACTTTCTCTCTTCTCCCATGGGTCCACTGGAGACATCACAGCTGGAGGGGCTGCACGACTGTGCCAATTGCATCTCTTAATCCCCTTTACTTCTCCACACACACTCAAACGCACACAAATCAGTAGCATCATTATGTGTGTGTCCCCGTGCACGGGCACACCCTCTGTATTTACAGCCCAGCAGCAACTGTGCTCTTATTCTCTGTGGTTTTGTGTGTGTGTGTGTGTGTGTGTGTGTGTCACTGTCTCTCAAACCCGCACGACACATGTCACCTCAGTCAAATGGCACGGTGCAAAGAGATAACAGGCTCCACTGGTAGTCAAGAGTAACGTGGCTCTAAGCTGTTAATATAGGGATGTCTGCTGTGTCGCCACTGTCTGTGGTAGACAGACATTTAGACGCAGTGGAATGCAAAAAATGAGGCTTAAACACTCAGACAGTCTCCTGTTGATCAGATGCGTGGCAATGAACCCAGTAGATAAGACGTGGCATTTCTGATTTGTCGGGTCGTACGTTAGTACATTGAATTCCACACAGAGTTGCAGGAGCGTCATAGGAATGCCATATAATGAAGATAACAAGCTTCCTGTGTGTTGACGCAACCTTTGGTCCGGTTTTTTTTAAGGAATGGTGTTTATTTCTGGCTTCAGCTGAACCTAGAAGGTTTACTAGAAGGAACCAATTAGACAAAACAAGAAATCTGTTCTTTGCTATAACGTAAACAAACAGAGACTCCCCTAATCATATTCTGATTAGAAATCAAACTCGAGATCCTGATACTCTTATTAGATATAAAGTCACCAGAGTATAGTCTAATTGAACCTATTGGATCCTAAATATGCGACAGTTGATAAATGATGCCGTAACTGACACCCCATAGACCACCACACAGGCTGTAACCTTGTTATACTGGCTGTAAATGAGTTACAACTCATTTATACAATTTATTTAGCTCGTTTGCTGCTTATTAGAAGAAAATGCTACAAAAGTGGAATTACATCTGGTTGCTTTTTCATACATTCTTCATGACCTGGATAGTGTCCTCACTCCCTTCAGGTTTGTGGGCAATATCCTAATATTTACTTCAAGCTCGACTCCCACATCCTTGCACAGTGGCCTATGGAAGTTGCCAGGACTTTGCATCGTTGTTTCCAACTGTAGGACGTTTAAGAAAACCATCAAATACAGCGATGCACAATGTTATTTTAGCTAAACTTAAACAGTAAGGGCAATTTTACATTCATAATGCAACAATGAGCGCTTTTTTAAAAATGTAATGCTAGTGGAAGATTCTCTGACTCGCCCAGCACCATATATTTGTTGCAATAATAGATTTATGACAGAGAAAAGTTGAAGGCTTTATCTTTCCTTTCACTCAGCCGGGTGGCTCAGTTGCCCTTCTTCTGCCATTTTATCATTAAAATCGAGCACAAAATCGCATGAAATGTCTCCAGCTGAGCGGAGATTAAGCTTTAATTTAAGCCTGATTACAATATAACAATGACTGGCAGCGTAGATTCAGCGATTTTCCAAGGTCATTTCAAGCATTCTGCCAGCTTATCAGAACAAGTGAAATAAAGATAACGTAAGATCATGTGCTCAAGTGGAGTAAAATGCTAAATTTGCCCATCACGTGAAATAGCCACCTCCTTTTTTTATAACCTTTCACTCGACAGTTTGCACTCGCAGTCTCGGCTCACTGTGATACTTTGCCCTGAAAGCCCGAGCACACGAAGCTGTTGTTGAGTTTTGTTTCCACGGAACGCTTGAGCTATGATGCAACTGCAGAACCTTTCGCCTTCCACTCTCTGTGGCAGAGACGCTCTGATATCAGCTTCTTAGGAACACCGTCATGAGATGGAGATACATGTTTATGAAATCACTCAGTCTTTAAAAAAAACCTGCGGTAACGTATGGTTTACAAAAGTAGTCCGAGGATAACACATGAGACGTGAAACTGAAAGTGATTCTTCTCATTTGCTAAAAGTTTTATTGCAGATTTATAATTCGAATTAATGGAAAATGGGGCTACATTGTCATCCTTTGATTCTCTCATGTCTCCTTTTCAAGGTTTTCTTCCGTCTCTGCCCCGTCTGCTTTTTCTTCTACTCCCCCAAGCAAAGGGGACAGCTGCTTATCCCTGATAAACGCCTGGCATTTGGCGTGGTGAGAGAGGAGATGGAAGAGAATGAGCGTGGAAAGGGGAGGAACGTGTGGGGTGGTGGGGGGGTTCAGACGGGTGCGGCATTCGGGACCGCGACGAGGAGCGGCGGGGGGAAAGGCAGTGAGCTGGGGAGGTGAGGGTTTTTTGGCAGCAGTCACTGTAAAAGTGGAGAGGAGTGGGGAGGGAGACAAGGTGAGGTTTTATCATGCCCTAGATTCCAAGACACCCAGACGTACAGTCATAGTCAAAACTTTACCCCACATGAACCCCCTCGCCTCAGCCTCCCCCACCTCCAGTCAAAACAATAACAAAGAGAAGAGGGGATGCAGGAGGAGAGGGGCCTGCACTGCCTCTGGCCTTAAATCCCAGCAGCTATGTGTAATGTTGACCCTCAAACCTCTGGAAATTCCTGGAAAGGGAACGTATGGAATGTTTAGGCACTGTTTAGATGAGTTTTGCTGGGGTCTTATGGACAGACTTCCACTTTATTGGATTCTGGATTCTTTCCTTTGCTCAGGGAAGAGCAAGGGGGGAAGGCCTGGGAATGGCATTACACTGTGTGTAGGACATCTGTGTGCATGTTTTGATTCGGAGCAACATAAAAGTAGTGGTTGGAATCTCCTGGAATATGTTTATTTTTCATTTTAGCCGAGGATAGACTGCACATTGATATGGCATAGGCATGGAATGGAAGGCGACTCAGACATGATGATAACCGTATGCAAAAATATCGCGTTACTGCCACCTTAGACCATCATACCATCGGAAAAAAAAAGTAATTATAATTATCTGTTTTCTAGGGGGGTAATCCATGCCTGCACTATATAGACTTTGGACTGTGCCTTGGATTTGGTTGAGTTTCTACCAGTAGACCTTGCTAGTTGTTTGGAAACTGCTCCAGACCAAAAAACTGTTCAGCATATCTCAGGGATTAAATACACAATAATGGTACGTTGGTGACAGTAGACAGATTTGCAGTCTCTGTTCGACTACTGGCTCTGGCTTGTTTCAGTTACATGCATGTCCTTTTGTGCAGAGCTCGGTGCATTCAGCGAAGATAGTGACTCTACAAACTCAAAATTGTTGGGGGTTTTTTTGTCTATGAGCCTCAACAAAAGATAATAAGCTTGTTTGGTAGAACTGACTGGTCAACACTGGCCAGTAATTATTCGTTTGTTTGATTTGATTATGTTTAAAAATCTTTGAATGTAAAATCAGCCCAACAATTCGTGTGGTTTTTGTTGTCTTTAAACACTTTTCAACCCATCTATCGTCGTCTAGTGACTCCTCTGAGGGTCTTAAACTTCAGGCTGGGAACGACTGATCTAAAGAACATTGTCCACAAAAGATTATTTTTTAGCAATAATAATGTAAAAAAAAAAAAGAGATTTGATTCAATTGTCTGTGGCATATTTTTAAATGACAGATCCAAAGCTGATTTCATCCAAGCTTTTATCTCCACATCAGGATTATAACATAGTTTTTGTCCGTGTGTCTCTCTCTCACTTCGTCTGTCTGTCTGCCTGTCTGTCTTCCTGCGCCACTGTGCCGCAGTAAACAGCAGCTTATCTCAGACTCGTTGCCCTGGTTGTGGAGTCAAACCCAGGCAGCCATTATGATGCGAGATGTCTCACTGGGACAGGTCATGTGATCAGCGTCTGCCCCTGAGGGTTGTCTTCTTGTTGCCGCTCATGAATCCACACAGTCATGTGTGGAACATTTATTACGTGCTGAAGGTCTGTTCTCTTCGCTTGAACCGTCCCAGAGTCAGACTATAAGCCTTGATTGCTTGGAGCTACTACCCTTGATGCACCAAGCTCGTCTTTCCACCACTCTCTCTTTCATACCCAATGTATGCACATTATTAACTCTGCATTCTCTCTTCAGTTTTGTGCTTTCTCTCCTCTTGTTGTTTCCCCCCTTTGCCTCTAGAGCTGCAGAGTTTGATTCTTTTCCTATTCTACTCTAGTTAAAGCTGCACTGTGTAACTTTCAGTGTTTTCTTTTGTTGTGTTATTTCGCTGCCTCTATTTGATCTTCTTAAGCAGAAACAATGTAACATTATGAGTACGCTAAATAAGATATGATAGTCCTTTATTATACATCATTGTCATCTGTAAATGGGCTCTTTCTAGCAATTTGGCGCTTTTCAATGCAATTTGATTCATCTTTATTTATTAGGCACAATGCTGTGAGACATAGTGGACATAAAGTACCAGAGTGACCGGAGCACGGACTCCGACACAGCCACTGAACTGAAATACAGCAGAAAGGGCTTGTGATGCGTCTCCTCTGTTGAATAATGAGATTTTAGAAATGTCCTTGCTATATTTTTGGAGATGAACGCATGTTTTTTTCACGATTTTAACTCATGTAAAGTTCGGCGTTGTTCGGTTACATTCTTGTGTCGGACGTCGCGCTCACGACTCTTCACAATCAGTGGCCGGTCAAGGAACTGGGACTGTGTAGTGGAAAAGCACCAATATGTGTCAGTCTTGACTGAAGGAGCGTTTGTGTGTATACAGCTGTAGTTCAAGGACGGTGGGGGCAAGCACTGTTTATCCATCGCCATCTGTCTTGACATAAAACAAAAGTACTTGCTGTGTGTGATGTCGCTGGATGACATGACTCAGGAATGTCGCCAGGCAGCATAAGATCCAATTACTGCTATACTAGTAAATACAAACAGAGTCAAACAGTTCTTTTAAAAGTTGCAGACCACAGTTTTAAAGTAAGAATTACACATTTAGAAAAAAATAAAGTAGTATTGTGGTGATGTAAATAGAGCTATTCTTTGAAAACTTACTCATCTACCGCTCTGTAGCAAAAGCATTAGTTACCAGTATAGTTGCAAGGTGCAGCAGCAACACGTAAAACTACCAATTGCACAATAAAAGTCACACTTTTAGATATTGGTGCTCACAAATAACCTTGGTATGAAAAGTCATTCATGCATTATGCTCTTTATGTACGTGTGTATAAATGTGCCACATTTGCAGTCGCTAAATAGCAAATGTATTGGCACTAAATGCTAATTCCCTCATTTTGTCTGATGAAGCTGACGGTAGCCTGACCTAAAATGCCGATTATTGGCTGGATAACCACAGGCGTTTTCACAGGAATATTTGGAAAGCCGAGGTCGGTGGTTTGCTTGGGGTTAAACAGAATTTGGTTGTGAGTCAGGGACGGGGAGTTAGTGAGTGCAGGCGTGGGAGGATTGCGGGTTTGGTGCACAGCAAGGGAGTGAGTGAGTAAAGGAGAAGGGAGGCTCATCCCATAGCCACCGGCGACACAGACCAGCCATTGGATTTGTAATGTGCAATCATTCCAAATAGATGCTGTGCATCCATAATAAGCATTTTGCAGTCATGCAGAGTGACAATTTGCACGTAAATACAACCGTTGGATGATACGGTGGTCTATTTTTGACTCGCAGGGATAAGAGCAGAAAGGTATAAGAAGTTTCATTTTGCTGACTTTCAACAAAGACTTCTTATTTCTGTAAAGATAATTTAAAAGAAAGCGCCGCGTAACAAAACTCCAAAGATTCCCGGCAGCGCTCAAGTTGTGCTTCCTGAACAGCAGCTGCCGCACAACACAATGGTGTTATGACACAATTGTGAAGGAGACTATTAAAAAAGGGCATGACACTAAAAATAAAAGAGGGAGAAAAGGTCCCATGAGAGTGGAGAGAATCTGCCAGGCTGGCTGGTACAGTGAAAACATACAATTACCCGAGCTACTTATGAGTTCGCCCAAGGCCAAGTGATTGTAGGTGTGCTCTCAAACAGCAGCATCCTCAACAATCATCCTCTGTAACAGCCTGTGGTTCCAGCTCCAAATCTGCCTGAACGGCAACTAATATAACCCAAGATGCTAAAAATAACAACATCGACGAGATATAAATAATCCTAGCAGCTAATGTCAGGGGCACTTCCTCCCTTTGTTCCACGGCCTGTGGGTAAAAATAAAGAGAGAGTGGGAGAGGAGGAGAAGGGGGAAGGAAAGGCAGGATCACATTAAGTTAAGAGGAGAGAGACAATGTGGGCAGTGGAAGAGAGAAAGAGCGCGAGACAGAGCTCCGACACACTCGGCAGATAATGATGTGGCTCTGCCATGGAGAAGAGGAATGTGACAACTTTCCCTTCACTTCCCTCAGATATAAAGACAAGTGGCTTCGGGCCAACGAGGCCAAGCGGACGCTTTAATTATGAGAGACAAAGGACGGGAAGGGAGGCTTGGATAGTGGCGGCGGCGGCGGTGTGTGTGTTGGCGTGGGTGTTCTTGGGTGCATTTGTGAGTGTGCTTGTGGTGGAAAAAAAAAAGGGAGTTTGGGAACGAAGACATGAGTTTGAGTCTGGGAAAGTTCGGCCTTTTTTAATTGTTGGGTTCAAAGCTGTCGAGCCAATCATGTTTAAGGCATATTAATGACACCGGACCAGCTGCGGCTGACGACGCCAAGTCCGTGGTCCGAGTATATAAAAAGCCAAATAAAGCTGACAAGCATCTTGAGTACACTTCATCCGACAAAATAATTTGACCTGATTAGAAGCTGTGCAGCATGTCGACAAATATAGAAACACAAAACACTAACAGAGTCTAAAAATATAACCCTACTGACTGCTTGAAATAAAAAAATAAAAGAGCAGTCTTTTGGAATGGCACATAAAATCATTTCAAATCAGGCCAATTCTCCAAACTTATTAAAGCTCATTCCATGTGGGAATAAATGACAGTTTCATTTCTGTAAGTGAAAAAGAAGAAGAAAAAAAGCTGACTTTGATCTATCTGGGACACTTGGAAGAGGCTCAGGTCCATGACATGGTTTTGCCGTGGGGTTAGAGTGGACTCTCTTATTACAGGGTCGGAGTTTACACAGGCTGTTATTGGCTAAACAGAGGTTGGAGGTTGGTGGTGGTGGTGCGCTGAATAATGAATGATTGGCCCCGCGCTCTTTCTTTCTTTCTTTTTTCCGAGGTAAAATGGGCACCTAGTAAATGAGGGGCCTTTGTGACATATGATACGTGACAGTAAATATCATACACACACACACATATATATATACAAAAACAGTGGCAGTCATTTGTCAACAATTAACAGGTGCAGCTGTTAAAGTGAAAATGTGACCGTGTGCTTTCATGTGGACGCGCCTTCCTTAAATACACCGTTTGTAATTGCGACCGCTAGCAGTGCCTCGATACCTAGTTTGATGTCGCCAGGAAGCAGCAATGCATCATGGTAATCGTTGTCTTTACGCGGGGAGCGCTTTAGCAGCCGTCACAAAACAAAAGACAACATACTGGCTAACCAGAAGTGCTAAATATCTCCTGCCGTACTCATCAATCTTGTCATTGTCAGATAACTGAATGCATAACTGTTACATAATATATCTTTCATTTGCCCCCATTATATAAATCATTAGATTTGAAGGTTACGCTTCAGAGGTCAGTGCGCAGTTTAGGTTGGAATCAAAGGAAGAAAATGGAAATATGTCATTGTAATATGTATATGTCCTCTGCAGTGAATGTGAAGTTGAAAACCATGCAGGCATTGGCTTTAATCACCGAACACTATGTATGACACATGGTAATGTGCCCCACCTCCACCCCAGCCCACCATACTTTAGCTCAGTAGCTCAGCATGAAGGAAAACCCCCATCAATCCCCTCACCACATGAAGGAAGAGTAAAAGAAGAGGGGAAATAACTGCTTTTCTCTTTCTTTCTTTTTTGTACCAGTTATTTAAAAAGAAACCAACATCTGGCTTCTTATTTGCTTTGAAGATAATGCTGACAACGAGCTCCATGTGAATCCGAGCAGCTGACGGCAAAGGAGCCGTGTGCAGCACGCGTTGACATTGAGTTGCAAAATCTCTGTTTCCAACACGGGGACGAGTGACCTTTTCAGGGGCCACAGTTTGACATCTTTGACCGTTCTCTGACCTTATCATCGACTCGCCCATCGAGTCCAGTGATAACGAGATGCAGGATCGTACGGAAGCTGAGAAGGCATGTTATGAACCTGGCAGTTGTTTCTGGTGCGCGTCCCTGACACACATACAACCAGCATAACCTGAACCTCCGGGTATGTAAAAACTCCCTGACCCCCAAACTCCCCCCACTCCCTGAACTGGGTCACAAATAAACAGGGGCTGGGAGGTAAAGTCGCCTTTGAGAGTTCATTAAATGCCACTGAGGACACACAGAGCAGGCTTTTTGGTGAATAAATGAACACAAGTGATTTTAAAGCAGCTTTGGATTGCATTTTTTGGATGAAATATGACAGCATGAAGACGTAAAGCAGGGGGCATAACACTTTTGCCTACGCCTAAAACTAATTTGTTTAGCGTATTAAAAACCGAATAAGGGCCAGGTCATACCGACCGCACTCTGCGTCCAGCAAGAGCTGCTTTGCATTTCCGTATGTGTGATATGCCCTTGGTTACGCTCATACTCTAATGAGGGTCCGTGTCAGGCCAACGTTCCACACATGCATGCTCTATCTCGTGTTCCCTTTCAGTCGCTCCGCATGTGAGTATATGCCGTTGCGAATATTGGCATCAGGGTTTTTAAAAAAAGGGGAAAACGGTGTCATATAAAAAGTCAGGCTTTTCAAAAAATACTCAGCAGTTGCTGTCGTCAGTAATCAGTCACAAGGTTATTTTTATTATAGAGGGTTTTGAAAAGGTTTGGAGTTGGTTATGACATGACACTGCTGCAGTCAGTGTGCACCAGCACCTGCCAAGTCGGCGACACTCTGTCCATGTCAGACCACCCTGCACCCTGTGTTTACTGCTAAACAGTGGCCGCCTGTCTCTCTCTCTCTCTCTCTCTCTCTCTCTCTCTGCCGAAGTGAAATGTTTGTCTTTTTCCGCGACACTTCAGTTTCATCTCTGGATCGGTTGTATTCCGGAGACAGACGCGGTTCAGGGGAAAAAGGAAGCAGATAGAGGGAACCGCGATGGAATGAGAGTCGCGGGCGCAGAGTGGCTTTTAAATTGGCCACAGCTTATGTTCCTGTGCCGTTCCATTGACCTTGAAATGCGGCGCTATTAAAAAAATTCTCATGGCGAACGCTCGGTCATTACCCCCAGCCACCGTTAACCAAAAGTCTGTGCTCGGCATAATCAGGACATTATGTTAATCTAATGGAGGTTCACCAGCTAGGAGTGAAGCTAAGCCTCTACCTGGGCTGCGGTGGAAGCAGCCATGCATCCCACAAGTGAATGATGGATGTCGATTGAAGGTCATTACTTAGCACTCGGCTGAACTCCTGACCCTGACGCCAAGGGGGGTAAAAGCCCCTGACGCAAGGTCGAATAGAAGCCGGCGGAACATTGCACATGTCCATACAGACTCACACAAAACCTACAGCCCAAAGAGGATTCAATATCATATGCCTTAATCGGCCTCTAAGCCTGAACAGAGGGGGTCTCTGCAATAAATAGAGCTTAGAGCGATTCAGTCCCACTTTATCTGCTTATATTTCCTGGGGTCATAACTTTAGCGACTGAAAACAAGCTATGGTGTCAAGGTAAGGACAACCCTGAGATGACCCTGTCAGGGTTTCACGGTAATTTGGCTTCTGCTCGTTCATTCACGGGACACACCGACCGAGGCCGGCTTTCACAAAACGTCACCCCCGGGGGGCTCCGCTCTAATGTGGCTTTTTGAAAAAAATGTTCATTCATCGATGCGGCGGAAGGCCCCGTGACCACACGCACGCAAACATGCGCGCGGGGGTTCATTTACGAGCCCCTGGGTGTGTCGTCCCCCCGGGGGACCTGCTCGAAACACGCGCTAAACAAAACAGCAATGCAAGGAGAGAGAGAGGCTGAAAAATTGGATCACAGTGCCTCCCTCCCTCAGAGCTTGCTTCACGTGAAACAGCGGGGCTCTCTCTGCAGTCTTTTGAGAGACTGGCTAATCTAAAGGGTGGACCCCCTAGAGGAGGGGGGGAGGAGGAGGAGGGCGGAACAGAGGAACATGGAGAGAGAGAAATGGTAGCTGCTCTAATAAGCCCCCTCTGTGTCATTTAGGAATGCCTAACATGTATTTAGGAAGTCTTCATTCTGATGTGTCTCATCCCAAAGGGAGCATCGGGTAGTTTCTCTCCTCTAAATAGACAAACTGGCTCTTTCCTGTCTCAAGTGACTCATATCCGTTTGTTTCGTCTTCCGGCTGTGTGCATACGTGTGACTGGCGGTGTCGCTCAACATTTGCGATGTGTTGTGTGAAAGGATCCATGCGTGCAAAAATGTTTGCACACGCGTGCCAATCGAGGAGGCGGTCACACTCACGATGCAAGACACGAATGTGAACTGATTTCAAATGGGGTCGGAACTTCACCATGAAGACTTTAGTGGCCGCATGGTCAGATTATTGTTATTGTGAGCGCTCCCCGCACCTTGTGGTGGGGCAGCCTGAACAAATCCATCCTTATACATGTTTCACAGCTACATATACGAACACAATTTGAATTCGGCATGAATAAATGAAAGGTACAAGTGCATGAATTCCCAAGGACATGCGTGGGAGACCTAGTTATGAAAGATGTATCTTCACGCACCAGTGGCAGTGTCTTGTTGTTCCAGTAAATCCAGCAAAACATCTAAAACATAGGTCTGTTTTAGATGAGAAGCATTTATATACACACTTACCGGCCACTTTATTAGGGACACTTGTCCAACTGCTTCTTAATGTAAATAGCTAATCAGCCAATTACATGGCAGCAAACCCATGTAGACATTGTCATGACCGGTGTTTCCTTAAAGGAAAACTTAGGGGTAGTATTTATGAAATATTGTGCTTCCCAACCTTAATTTCCCCTGAGTTGAGAAATATCTTCATTCTTTTCTTTGTTACGTGCCCACAAGTGACACTTGGTCCTGTTAGCGTAACTGTTAGCAAAGATGGCAGACACTGTTTACATTCTGGGAATGAGGTCCCGCCCCCTTACGAGTGGGCTTAAAAAGTGTGGGTTATATGAAAAACCTACTTCTTAAAGATGAAAACTCATTAAACAATATCAATACCGAACAAGAGCAACAGTTTTAACCCTCATTTTTCTTACGTAGTACTCTGTGAATGGACAACCTGCTAAAGTTCAAAAGCCAGCTTTAGAACTGAAAAGAGAAATACTCAACCGGCTCATCAGCACTCAACAACCATGTTACGTTCAAAGTCACTTAAATCACTACATTTTCAGATTTTCACATACATTCTTTAAGGTTTACACAGAAGGAAAGATAAGAAAGAAAATATTCAGTGAGATCTTGATGCCAGAGGTCAATAGTAACTCAAGCAAACACTTATTACAACTATGCAGAAGATATTTAACCTTGAAGCAGGCAGGCGTTTGATTTGTTGAAGTTCTTAATGTTTATATCTATATATGTACATATGCTTACACTTACTTTTTTTCTTCTCTCTGAATACTAGACATTCTTCCATAATCCTGTAGTCTGGGGTTTGCCTGAGTACAGCTCAAGAGTGTTTGAGATGTGTTTGAAACAGCCTCAGTTTAAGAGCTCTTGTGCAGTTGTGGGAGATATTGGAGGCAGACGGCAGCGATGTTTGTGAGTGGTTATACCCCAGTAGAGATTGTCATGATGCTTGAAGGGCGAATTCCGGTATTTTTCAACCTATGTTTATAAATGTGGGTGTGTATGTGATCATATGGGGGAAACAGTGCCATTCTGACCCCCAAAATACACTGGTTGTGTCTCACGTGAAATACGACGAAATCAAAGTGCTGCGTAACTGTCTGTGTACCTGGCTTTCTCCAAATATTGGTGGACCATCCATACAAAACCCTCTGCCCATAACTGGACCAATTATGAAACTTTTTTACAAGTACTAGTCATACATGCACACACACACAGGGCCCAGGTTGAAAAATACCGGAATTCCCCTTTAATATAGGCACGATTGAGCATGAACAGCAACAAAAATGTGTGTGCATTTTCCGCCGCTTCGGTGCTGTGGTTTTAAAACCCTTTAACAATACATAAAAAATGGGATTAAGAAAGGGTTCATCTCACAGTAGGAGTTCAGCTTCGTCTCTTCTCTCACCTTATAGTCTCCTCCCCTCAGGTTCACCCAGCGGATGTTTGCATGCTTCCAACAGTTTCTGCCTTTTTTATGTGAAAACAACACAAAAATACAAAAAAAGGAGTAATTAGTATCACATGAAAGGGTTGATATCATCTTTCTCACCTAATGTCAACCAGGATTGGCTCCAGTTCCCCTCGGGGCCCTCTCAGTATTAGCTTTAAATATAACAGATGGATTGAAGGATGTTTTCATATTGCTTTGAATCATTAACTTAAAAGCTTTAGGGGAACAAAATCACAATATTCTCACGTTTCTTTTGGCAGTTCACTTTGGACATTGTCACTGTTGAACTGTGTTGGATTTGCATCAAAAAAAGAAGACATTTTCACTTGCTCAGACATGCAGGGAAACTTGAAAGAACGTTTATTATTCCTTTTTTCTGCAAAGTGTGGACCATAATGAGATGACTTTTCTCTGTTTTGCTTTCTTATGTAGTTCAAGAACTTTGAAAAATCTATGTGCACCTATTCCACATTGTTAGATCTACTCTAGTGGTGCCCACCAGTGACACTTGTTCCGAGGCTTGAAACTGCAATGCTAATTCCGCACTTTTTAGACCCACTCGTAGGGGGGCGGGACTTCATTCCCAGAATGTAAACAAACTGAGGTTGGGAAGCACAATTTTTCAAAAATACTACCCCTACTCTAGTAATACAAACTAAATGCAAATCGGTGAAGTATTCCTTTTTAACGCTTCATAAAAAAGAACATGTTGGAAATGTTGCCCCTCATTTTCCCTTCCCCTCTCATACTGACTAACAAGAAAAACCCTACACCTTTACCAGACCAGCATACTGTATGTTGGGAGGTGGGGATGGAAAGAGGGAAAGGAAAAAGAACATAAAAAAGACTGTGAGATATTCCCCCGGAACAAAAGGAAAGGAAAGATTAGAAAGGAGGTGAGGGAATGACCTGTAAGCTGTAGCACAGAAGGGCATGAGATAAATGAAAACACTGGGACAGAGGGGAGGAAAGAGAGCGATAGACAGAGAGTGGAGGAGGCAGTGGAGTCATTAAGGGCTTATGCAGCGAGGATAAGGCTGCGTCGCACCCCGGGTGAGACAGGGTTAACTAATCCGAGCCACAGTGCCTCCCCCGGGATCTGGACCGCACTCTGCCCTGCACACACACACACACACACACACACACACACACACACACACACACACACACACACACACGCTGTCTAAATCTATTGAACCTAACAAGATTCCAGGTGATTTCTCTCCACTTCGCTCTCTCTCCCCCAATACATTGTGACGGAGTGATAAAGACAGAAATGTCAAAGCTGACATTCGTCACTGTCAGGACCCACAGACCGGGGTGTGTTTTTCAGATTAAAAAGAACTCGTCAGCTCTTTAGCTCAATTTTAGTTCAATTTTAGTTCTTACTAATATTTCTATTACGTGACCATTCAGGTACAATGGGCTGCGCATGCGTAAACAGGAAGTTGTTTGCCATGTTTGATGCTTTTTGGTCACAGGTGTGAGCCTCCAACAAAAACAGGACCTCCAATGTTTTCTTAAATGCCGGGGTAGCGCAGATGAGAGGCGTCGCAAATATCCAACCATTGTGGTTTATTTAGAGTTGTAGATGGCTTCATTATTCCATCATTTAACACGTCATACATCTTATTTTTTTCAAGAAGATAATTCAAAAAATCTCTCATATACAAATGTGTCCACACACACACACACACACTCGTGCCAATAGCCTGGTCAATGTGCGCACAGGGCTTTCTGCAGATTGTAGTACCAATCGTATTAGTCACGCACAACCCCTTCAACTCAGTGTTTTCATGATAAGTTCCCCCCAGAGGGTTTTGTGCGCCACGATTCTTTCCTCCACGTTTTTCCCAAATCTCTGCAAGAGAAATGATGTTATCATGACAAAACAGCACTGTGATATTTTTGGCCACAGTCTGTGTGTGTATGTGACTGTACTGTGGCTAGAACAAAGACTGTCAAACGTGACTGGGTCTAAGTCGAAGTTTGTACTAAATGAGGCCTTTGTGTCTGTGTAGACAGTGAACAAAAAATCTCAGCTTTTTGCCCCTTCTAGGAAATCCTTAGTCATGTGTTGTGCGCCACACTTGCGTCTCACTGCTGCGCCTTTATTGACCGTCTCTGTATTTGATGTCCTCACTGTCACGCTCCTTTTTATATCTTCTTTCCTAATGTTTTTGCCTTTCTATTTCAGACTTTCCAGACAGACAGTGGGCTGTGTGCAATTGGCTACACGCTGTCACTCGCGCTCCACCTTGCTCGAGCCATAAATGGTCGCCTGGCTTCATCGTCCGGGGGAAGGCCGAGCAAAGCGCAACACACACGGTGAGAGGAAGGGGAGCGGTAGCTGCCGGGCGCCTGGGCCTGGGCCTGGCCAGTGTCTTGTGTTGATCTTGGTTGTAGTAATGTTTAAACACTAATAGCCCACCGTGTGTAAATGTCAGGCAGACAGCCCTGCAGCGAAAAGTCGTCCCTGAAAGTCAGAAAAACAGCAGAGCAGTTGCAGAGATAAAGGCGTCGGAAACACGAGCGCGCGGGTGCACTCACACTGTGCATAATGAATGAGGCTGAAAGTTCAAATCATGATGCCTGTATTTGCTTTTTGTGAAGGCAGCGCTGGGCAAATAACATTACAGGCAGGCTTGCGATCGCAGAGGAAATGCAACATGACATAGTGGTTGTGCGTTCCCAGTAAATTCAATTGTGTCTTGAATTGCTTTTATTGGCTTTAAGGAGCCGCGTAGAGAGCTACACACTAAGCTTCATCCCCGCTATATTCACTCACTCGCCTACAAAAAGAAAAATGCTTCCAAATTATAGATCTTAACACATTTAAAAAGAGTAAATGCGATGCTTCTGTTTTCTCCGCCGGTGTGGATCACGTGCAAAAGCGTTTTTCTTCCTCCTGAATTGTGTGGAGTAGGAGGGTTGCTTGGCCTAGATTTGTCTGCCCTGAATACACTGGGGGGAGCTTTAATGGGAATATAATGATATCAGTGCAGATTTACCTGGGCTGGGTCCTGCAGATAAATGGGTCAGAGGGATGAAAAGGATGATGGAGCTACTCAGCAGGAAGGAGACCCAGACGTGAGGTGCAGGAGGCTTTACAGTGGGTGGGTGGGGAAGTCTTGGTAGTACTTTGTTTTTGTTTGCGTTCAATTTGTTTGTATCCTAACTCAGTATGAGTTATTGATTTATTTATTTTTATTCCGAGGCTGTAATTCCGAGGAAATCAGGCTACTGCAACGTTCATTTGGTGTCATCCTTGGGTAATTGTGGTAACGGCAACTGCAACGTGAGCTGCGTTTTTTTGGAATTAAAGGCAATCTATGATCTCAAAAACACGTGTTCCAGATCATCTCATTGTTTTCACTCATTGCCAACTGCGATGATGAATTCTCCTCATTGTGCTTTGCTGCTGCAGCAGGAAATGTTTAGTCTGCATTAGCAGCAGACTGTGGGAGAGTGAACGGTATTATATTAAAAAAACGTAAAGATGTGAATTTAGTCCGGAATGGGTGACTCCACGGGCCGTCTTGACTACTGTCAACAGACATAATCACTAGTATCAAAGGTCCAGTGTGAACCATTAAGGAGAGTTTATTGGCAGAATTGTAATTAGCTGTTCTTACACGTGTTTGTAATGTGAATTGCTTTGAAATTAAAAAGGCCTTTGGTCTTCACAGCCTTTGGTATCAGTGTATATGCTTAAGACAAAGGCCTTGCTTGTATGTTGTGTTTCTGCAGCAGTCTGATTGCACATGACTTTCCTTAGCCTCAAACTCAAACAAAGGAGGAAACTGCTGTTAGGGGTTGAGCGGCGGAGCTCTTCTTTTGTTTCAGTATGCGATTTGATCACGCACTGGAGCTTTAATGCACTGGACTTTTGCTGAAACAAATGCATGAAACATTTAAAAACAAAAAGTGGTTTGATCTCCTAAAAATCTCAACGGTTGGAGCGAAAACTGCAAAACACACTTCAGTGTTGGCTATCGGCTCCAAATGACTCTTTCTGTTTTCTGTTTTTTTTCTCACTGTAACCGTGTTTAGATCTGTTTTCCGATAACACACAAATAATGTTATATATCATAACGCTCAAAACCAACCTGCTAGAAATACAAACTGTGATAGTGACTCAATAGTCACGCTGTAAGAAAAACAGATGCAGCTTCTGCAGTGAGTCAGTACGTTTACACGCATGTTTAAAAGTCAGATTAAACTAAAGTCAATTGCCTGTCTTAGTCGTTCTACACAGTCTTAGCTTGGTGTATGTATGTGAGGAATATGAGGATTAAGAGGGGTTTTTTTGGGTGCTTCTTGGTGTTTTCTGCTAAGGAGGCAGGTGTAGGGACATCACACTTTTCTTAAATCTCGGGTGAGCCTTCAGGGCTTTCAGACAGAATGACTCAAGGTCCATTTTCGAACCATTCAGTGCTGTCTCGCCTTCTCACTTTACTAGAGTAGCTGTTTGCGCCTCTGCCTTCCCTCTTGTCAGTTCTTGCAGCGCACGCATGTTGCCACAGACGTGAAATCCCAGCAACTGAGAAACACAGAGAGTCATAGGGAGTAGGTCGGCTTAATCAGCATCGTGTGAACTTGCATTTCAAAAATGCATTTCAGCATTTGGGATTTTCTTAACCTTTTTCCAACCCCAATGTCTTTATTCGTTACTCCTGGTTCCGCGTGATTCGTTCAGCTTTTACTTGAATTTGATTCTGTTCAGCTCAAATGAACTGCACATTTGCCCGATTTCAAGCCGCGGCACACAGCAGTCCCTTGACGCGACACAGTGGCAGCCTCCGACATGTCAGCATGCCCGTAAAAAGAAGACAGTCCATCTGTGCGCGGCCTAGTTTTGCATTCTCACTGGTCTTATTCCGGACCCCACTCTCGAAGGGGACAGACAGAGAAACACGTCTCGCACTGGATAAATTTAGCCGTGACATTTAGAGAGGTTGTAGTTTTGCTCGTCCGTTCATTTTGGCAGGCGTCGAATAATTAGATACCCAAAGCTGTAAATAACGACCAAGTTCACATGAACAAATTGTTTTGTATTTTTTATTTGTGCCGCGTTGTTGCGTCATCGCTATAAATTGACTCATCTAGATCAAAAAGACAGGAGAACACATTCACTCTCACACGTTTCTACCTGCCTCGGGGTCAAGGGAAAACACACCGATTGTTGTTCTCACCATAAAAGCGTGTGACGTCCTCAAACCGCAGAGCAGCTCCAAGGTGTCCGCTTATACAAGGTGTGTATGGCTTGTATAAGCCGCCAGCCGCCAGCAATCTGGGCTAATTTACCACAACATGACTATGAACCTGTACACCTGGATTTACGAGAGAGGCCCGCGTCTTCGTTAACGACCTGCACACGTGTGCGCGCACGGGTATGTGTACAAATACAAGACACTGGAGCGCCGCACGGGCTTTTCAAAGGCCAGGCGTGTCTCACATGCTGCATGAGTGAGTGCAGAGGAATACTGTACATGCTGCACGTGTGCAAGATATGCGTTAAAAAAAGAAAGCATTTTAAAGAGAATCCATCCACACTTTATATCTATGTTTATTTTACTGTCCACAAATATGTTCAACGTTATTAATAAAACTCAGGGCAACCTGAGATGCACGTGACAGCTCTCCAGGTTCGCTGCACTCTGTCAGTTTTTGGCTGCACCCCTGGGATTTCATTAAACACTGCGTAAATTTGAATACTGATCCCACTTGTCGGCTCCCACGTAAATCTTTGTGAAGACTTGTCCTCTCCGTCACGTTCGCAGCTTTCAATAAAACTGTCACGCCGCGACCGGGAAGGAATTCAGGTTAGTGTGGTTAAGTTGTGTTCACCTGAAGGCAGGACGCCATCTCCGTTGCTTAAGGCGCCTTCGGGAGAGCGCCTGCTGTGTGTGAATGCGTAATGTATAAGGTGAGCGGTCTGGGCCGGATTGAAGCGGTTGAGCAGGGCATGAATAATAGAGGCTGATGCAGTGGAGTTGTGAGTGGAACAGCTGCCTTCTTTTAAGGATGATGTGGCATTCCAAAGTCCAAACCAATTTATTTTGAAATTGGTTCAAACGTCCCGCAAACGTCAGACGCGCGGAAGGATTTCATTTATTTTAAATGGCAGTCTAATCCTATTGACATGTGGATATCGCAGTTGAGTTGCTCTGCGAGATGCGTGAGTCATATGTGATTTACATTAGTTCCTCAAAGTGTACAGTGGTGTGTCAGTGTTGATAAAGCAACCACAGTTACAGAATGTGAGTCACAGCTTAGCTACTCCATGTTTATCCAGCTAAGGCCAACACAAGGCAAGGATATCCCCAGTAATCAAGACACTCCTTGGGCCAACTCATCTCCACCTAATGGCCTTAGTATCTTTGCCTCCGCTTTATTTATCCTGGGAAGGTTAAGTGAGCACACCCTGCACACTCACTGTTAACTCACCTTCACACCTGGGGAGCAGCGACAGAGAACTGCAGCCCAGTGAGCAGGGGAGGAGTGCATTTGTGCTGTAATAGGTTGCATAGTTTAGGGAAAAGCATGAAAGAAGAATTGTCAATTAGGTACCATCGGGGAAATCATTTTTCATGGTGGCAGTAATGACACGGATTACATGTGATTAACCGCTAATTAAGTTTTCACTCGAAAATCTGAATGGCTCTGACCTGGAGGTGGATTCCCGATGGTTTCATAGGACCCTCGCTGCACGTGGTTTAGATGAAAAGTTCATTTAGGAGTAGATTGAATACGTGTGACGTGATGATCACCAGGAGATGGAGTTTTCGATTCATTTTGGTTTCAAATTGCTCCCTCAAAGCATCAAACCATTTCTCTGGTTTCTCATTGTCCCCCATTCATTTTATATAAAGACAGATAGAGGCAACAGCAACATGGTGCTAGTAAAGCAAAACACCTGCAAACATCACAAAGAGGCGCCCACAAATAATGTTGTTCTGCAGTATGGTGGGATAACCCGTTTCTTGCCCCCTGCACTGCTGCCATATGCACACAAATGCTCGCTGATAGTTTTACTTGACAGAACCCATGTTTAGATGAAGTATGCGGCATACGGCCATTGTTTCTGTTCCCTGAGACCAAACAGAGGCAGAACTATACCGTTCTGCGTCAGACGTTGAATTTGTGTGGGCCAAATAAAAGACTAAAATACACTTTAAAATCAAACTTGACAAAAGCTTTCACCTTCTCCCACTGAGCCTTTTTACCAAGGTAACTGCCACTTGTATAAAAGGCAGCGTAGGCAAACATAAATAATGTTTCAGACTCACTCAATTACTGTGTGACAAATTTTATTTTGAAGGACTTGCTGCTGGGAAAGGCTTTAGGTCAGTTGATTTAGAGCGGGGTGTTTTGTGAACAGCTCGATCTCTTCTCTACACTGTCGGTTCATTTAAGGTAATTGGGTAATTGCTGCTGATTTGGTGCAACCAGTGTTTGAGGGCGAAACAAATATGACACTGGAATTTTCCATTTTGTGCTCAACATGTACCGTAACTATTATGGGTCCACTTGACAGGTGACACGTGACTCCTGTGTCTACATCAGTTACCATAACCTGTACGCGCTCTCCCTGCTCTCGCTGTTTGTTGCCATATCAGCGCGTGGACCGCGTCATGTTGACACTCAACAGAGACTGTTGTGGACAAGTGTCGACAGTGGAAGATTCTCGTGAGGGCAATGACAAGAACGGCCTCGCGAAAGCCACAAGGGTGTGGTGTACGTCTTACTACCGTGTAAGTGAAAGGTGAGGGGCTCAACGTGTGTCCACCAGCAGCAACACATGTCCTGTCCGAGTGTCCTTGACGGAGAACCTGAGCGTAATACAGATGGTGTCTGATATTTCTCACTATTTTCCTTCTCACCACTTCAGCTGTTCTTTAAACCTGTCTCCCTTCCCTGGTACGTTTTGTGCTTTGGAGCGTGAGTACCATTGTCTCCAGGGTGCAGGAGATAGGAGGAGCATGTCATAGCGGTACACTGTCTACCCCGTAACACCATTTTAGACGCTTGGCGTTGTTCCAGGGTTGCTCACACCTCATCGTGGGGCTAATGATAGCAGCGAAAGGAGGCTATAGGTTAATATCAAAGGACAGTTTGTGTTTAGTAACCTATTATGGATGTTCACACTGCCTCTATAGATAGAATCATCAAGATAGCAGCAGTAGTAGGTGGGTCGCAGCTGCTGACAATCAGGTGACCAGTGCCATGCTTTGAGTGGTTTCTAAAGTATTTATAGTTTTTATTGTAAATTGTAAATCTTGTGCTATCGTGAATGTTTTATGCCAGCAATAGAAGAAAAGTGAAAGGTGTCACCAGTACCAGTACTGCAGTTCCTCTCAGTTCTGCATTAGTCGTTAGCATTGGTTTGGATTATTTAAAGGCATACATATTCCTGCATACAGTCCAGTAGGCTAAACCCTCGGTCATACTTGCATTTCGACTGAGAACGGTACCTTTACTTGGTCGGCAGAGGTATGGCCGCCTGATGGCTGTGAGATTAGTGGCGCGACGTCGCACTGGTGCAACGGCAGTACTGCAATTTTAGAAACAAGTTGGTGCTCAGTATGACTGCTGAATAAATGCTACACAGACGATCAGATGCAACCATATTAAACACATGCGGATTTTTCTGAGTATGGAACAAAGACGTACAACTCATGAGTGGTGATGCTCGGATGACTCTTGTGACTGGTTCTCATTGTTCAAACATGGCTGTCACCATCACATGCAGAAGGGCAGACAAGGATGTGAAAGGCCGCGTGCTAATTGCGGTTACCCTGGTGCACGTGTTTATAATGCACATGGGTCACACGTATACCACTAAATGCATGTGAGAAGAAATGAGCTGTCCCATATTGAACACTATAGAGTTCCACTCAAGGATAACGACAGGGCACGACTGGGCTTTCACACCCGGGTTTCATGAACTCTGCAACCCATCCATGACAGCACCAGAGAGCGAGGTGTTACCATGGTCTGTCACATGCTGTATGTTCACACCAAAGATATCAGAGAGGAACCCACGAGGCTGGTAGTGTCAGACTTGGGCTACATCACTCACACAGACACACACGTGAAATTTGCTTTCATGAGCAAGAGAACAACAGGTTTTGCTGTTTCAGAACAAGTCAATATCTACAGAGACAGAGAAAGTAAGCAAATTATGCAATCACAGCAGGAATAGTACCTGAAAAATAGGGAATTACTAATGAAACATGGTGCTTTGTCAAGTGCAACAGTATAGTATGTCACAGTATCAGAACTTAAGCATTCGTTTGGCTTGATACATGCATGATTAGTAGCTTAAACGGCACAATTTCTGTTCTACTGGCACGATATTTATGCAGATTTAGCTTTCTGAGGTGGAAGACAACATACTTCAGAAGAACTGAGTACGTCAGCAATCTTCTCTTTTGTGGGGCAGAATTTACCAGGCTAGCTGTTTCTCTACCTCAGGATATATCAGGCTACGCTAAGGTGAATGTCTCACACATGTGATTTACATTATGAGCTCACACAATACTAATTATGCCTATGAGAGCCACACAACTGTGTGTGTTCCTCTGTCTGTGGAGACAGAAGCATAACAGCCACACTAGTTAAGTGAGACGGCAGAGAACTTGAGGTTAAGGAATTATCCCTGGTTCTCTGAGACATGAGTGAGGTAAAATACGAGTTGAAAGAGAACTTTAGGTCATCCTTTGAGTCTGGGGTAGCAACACAACAGTGGCAGACACAGGACTGAGGCAGAAAAGGCTCCGCTGCCGTGTGTGTTTCTGCAAAGCTGCCAATCAAAAACTGCTCCACTGATTCCAAGAGAAGCTGAGCTTCTGTGGAAGTGATGATTTTGCCGCATTTGTCCAATCTCCGTCAAGCTCGCAGCATTGAAAAAAAACTATTCTGTGCCATCCCATACCTGAGCTTCAAGTGGTTTTAATGCAGAGGCTGCTACGGGAATACGAAAATCACGTAAGACGATCTGTCACCTGTGATAAACAGTTGATTCTGAGCGCAGTAGTGACACGTCCTTGTCGCGCTCTAGCACATGTTTAGTATTGAAATGTACTGTAAATACAATATTTGACAACATTTTAGGGGAAGCTCAGCTTCCCTTGTTGTCTTAGAGCAATCACCACTTACTTTTTTTCATTGTAAGTTACAAAAACATGTGCTTTATGAAGTAAGGACACATTCTACACTGATTTCTGATGTGAAATCAACATCATTTTGAAGGTGCACAGGAAACTAAGAGTGAATTCCAGACATTTAAAGCATAATTATGCACCTGCTTTTGAGGTTTAAGTTTTATTTTAGCGCGTGTGTGAATGTGCTGAAATGTATTCAAGAAGTCCCGATGTTTACTTTAGTCATTGTAGCTTCAGCTGTCCACTGCCTAACCAGACAGTCCTGAGGGCTGGGGACTTCTACTGTCTCGCCATCGTCCCTCCTTTCCTCCTGCCCACTGAGTGGTGAAGGGAGGGCAGGTCTAGCCTGTACGATGTTTGAATGGATGAAGAAATCAAAACCTCAACAGGCTCTATTGTGCCAAAGCATCAAAAGGAGCTGTAGCATGGCATGGGCTTTGATCATGAGGCAAACACAGGGGAGAGGGGCTGGTTGAGGGGGAGAGAGAACACCGCTGCTCATGAGCTCATAAAATAAAAAAAAAAAACACTAACACAGGTGCAAGGACCTACTGTGTAAAGACGTGTGGACATGGACATGCAAGTACTGTGCGTGTACGATCACACTCGACAGACGCGCCATTTCACACAAAGAGCATGTGGCGCTGTTCACTTTGATGCCCATCTGTGTTTGTACCTGAGGCAACGTCACATGATCGCTCCGTATAATGTTTCACGATAAATGCCACTGAAGTCTGGATTAGATTTACCAATGCTGGACTTTGACAGAGTTTGCCGTTGCTTTTTGCTGCATTGAGCGCCACTCCCAATCCAAACATACACTTTTGTGAAAGAGCACCTGAGCACTCATTGGAAAATACCCAGAGTTTGCCTTGGTTATCTCACCGCACAGTACCAAACTGACAAGTTCAAGCCACTCTGCACTGCCGAAAATGTCAATTAAGATTAAAGGCAGCAGTTTAACAAACTCAGTTTAATCTTTAGGATTTTTTTATTCTAAAGCGGTGGACTGGCAAACATTGCTGTCCCAAATATGATTTCATCGCGTGTTTCTTTGAATTGGAAACATTTGCCATTTAAAAAGCATTACATCATCCACTTAAAATGACTCTTAACTCTCGGGTTCAAGGCTTTAACAGCCCCTGTGTTTGTAGAATGTTTAAGAAGCAGCAGAACGGAGCCGCAGCAACAAGAAGTTTGATTACTTTCTCCAGCCTGACACCTTCTTATGGTATTTTCATCAATCGGCTTCCACCCATTCTTGCCCTATTTCACACTGCCGTGCTAATCGGGGGCCCAGATGCTGTGTGCAGAATCTACTGTCAGAATTTGTGTTCAGTGTGTGCCAGGGGAAAAACTTCTAAGTGGTAAATGTATTTTTCCCCTCAGATTTAAAGCAAATTGGCACGGTGTAACTAAGGACTTCCTGAAACTGACCAAGTGAGACTGGATCAAAGACAGTTAATGATTTCACGCGCAAATGGACAAATACCTGAAGACAAATGAGACATTTGGAACTAAAGCAGGCATGTGACACGACCTTGTTCACTATTAGGGGTGGCGAACATTTTACCTGCCCCGGGTCACATGTGGCAGAGTTCCCAATGGAAAAAAAAAAGATCAGAGAAAGAGAGAGAGGTGGACATTCATCAACCATCCAGTGGTCACCTTGGAACACAAACAGTGGAAAGTCACAGCCTATCTTAATCAAGGGTTAATTATCTGTTCAGATAGGAGATTAAAGGCAGTGGACCTGCACTACAAATAACCACTGCTTTATTGAAACTAGATTTGATTAGAGAAACATTTAGACTGTGTCATTAAGGGGATAAATTAAAGTAGGTGGATGAAAGGGGGGTAAAATCTGCAATCTTAAAGTCCTTCTAACTATAACTAACTTCCCCCATATGCATATTCACTCATTTGTGAGTTTAAAAACGATCTGTAGTGATAGCATTTTTGTTTCATGTATCAAAAGGAATGATCACACTCACTGGCTGTCTCTGTATCGGAGCTCATGGCAGAAGGTGGACTATTGACACACCAACACTGCTGATGCATGACAAACAGAGCTGCTGAAAGTCAAGGTGTTCTTGCTGTTATGGAAAAAAAGGTTTGCGATAACCTTAATCGCAACTTTCCTAATCAGGCCTGTTGGAAACAGTTGGCCCCGGTCAGTGTGGTCACACCCCACTACTGGTTTTGGTATGTTTGTGTGAGCTGGGTCTGTGTGAATTAGTTGATGTTTGCATGGAAATGTAAAAGTGTGTATGTGTGCGCGTGTGTGTGTGTGTGTGTATTCTAAGGTCTTGGGCAAACAAAGGCAGGGGTCCTGTTGACGAACCAATTAAAAAGCAGCAAGAATGGGAGAGGACAAACAGGCCCAGCATGCTTTGCCCATCACTCAAATTAGAGATGGCAAGTGGAGTTAAAAACAACCTGAATGTGATGAAGCTCTTTTATGTGGTTATTTAGTTAACAAATGTTCCAGGGGAGAGCCAATACAAAGCATAAGCCGTGCACAGTTGTACCTGTTCTACATTCATACCTATTCTTTCAAGCCTCAGTTCCAGAGAAATCAACATAACATGTAAATTCCCTTCCTGTTAGTTGTGCGACGGCCAGACAATGCGGAGAGTGTTTGCGGTGCTTGACTTTGTTCACTCCGTGTTCTGTTCATTGAAACTTGAGTGCCCTCCAGGAGCACTTCAAAAAAAAAGGTCGGCCCTTCGCTTGTATCGATGAAACACCTTTGTTTTGAAACAGCCTGTACCCTCTTGTCATAATGAGGGCTTCTATTTTGACAGTGTACGACATGCCTACCTGCATTCAGTCGCTGCCATGAGATATTTCTGTACCAAACTTGACTTTAAATGAGTACCAGTGTTGTGAAGGACTTCTGCAGGTGCCCATGTACCCCCCCCAAACTGATAACTTAGACCTACTGTGTCCTGGATAGCCTTTCATATCAATAACATTGAGTGCATTTCCATGCACAACGTCGGGCTACGGTTGTAGCTACGCTGTTTAACGGGACCACTGTCATTCAGTACGTTTACATGCACAGTTTAATCCAGCTAAGACCATAGTCCGACTAAGACGCACTTGCCGAATCCGAGTATACATGCAGAGGATAATATGGATTTATTGGCCGTGCATGTGTGACCCCACCTCCATCGGTGGCGCTGTATCTCTCCGTAAACTAGTGCGCATTGAACCAGTTTCCTGTTGACGTTTTATGCCACAGAAAAAATAAACCGCGAGATGGATCGTGCTGGGGTTCTATATGTCTCTTAATCGTGATACAAGCTGGGGAGGAAACTTTGGTGCATGCGCAGGACGCCGTGGTCCTGCATAGGAGGTTCCAGAGTAAAAGGACCTGATCTTCCCAGCTGTACTGGACTTCCTTGCTGCCAGCAAACATTATGTGCTCGTTTTTAATGAACCTTTGAAATGGTTTGTTTGATGTGCTGCTGGTGGTTTCTTGGGAGTTTGAAAGAGGGAGTCTCCACATTCTTACTGTGATCAGATTTTCCCCCCAGGCCTGGTCATGTCGTAACACTTTACCATTAGGGATAGTACCTGATACCTTGTGGGTTTTTTTGGTACCTACTCTGGCCAATACTAAAATGCAATCAGCCACTGATCGGCAGGGAGTGAGGCGTCCAACACAAGAATCCGGAAACATACGTTATCTCCAAAGATTTAACAAGGACATTTCTAAAATCTCAATATTTAAGGAGGAGGAGTCTGGTGTATTTAGCGACAGCACTGCGGCAAGCCGGCACACAGGAAGTACTGAACGATTCAGTGCACAAATCTTTTTTATTAACGGATTCCAATGATTCCGTACACCGAAAATAGCTGCTTTGCCCGTGGCTTGTTTGCGTGTTTGTGTCGTTGTATTCACATCGAGGAGGTACAGCAGTAATGGAAAACGACGTGCCTGATACCAAACCTGGGTAGGGGTCGAGTCAAGTAGTACTAGTGTAAAAAAGCAAACGCACCATTACTAGAGCAGTGTTAGCGACTCAGAACGTCCAAGTCAGCTTGAGTCTAACAGATGGAGTGGTAATTCAACTCCCAATTGCATTATCTGGGTCCCGATTGCATTATCTTGCATGTGTATGTTATATGTGTGGATTTACTCGCACAATCATTTTTGTAAACACACTGACTGAACTTGCATAATGGTGAGTGACAAAAGGCGACTGTTATCTCTTGGTATCTTCCTTTGACATGAGTCTAGTTTACCCCGATTGTCAGGAAGTGCAGCTGTGAATGCTTTGTGACACTGCCATATATCCGTGTACATGGCGCTGCTGCTGCAGGAGAAGAAGAAGAAGAAGAAGAAGACAGCAGGGCAATAAAAAAAGAGGAGTGGGGAGGGGGTGGTTTCTGCTCACAGGTGTTTCTTTCCTTTGAAGAGGGGATTCCTCCCTTGCCTTTAAGGAAGAAAATAATTAACACCTTCACTGTTGCCATGCCAACTGATGGTCCCTCACTCCGCTCTGAGCTGTGAGCATTCCTCGCTGTAATTACCCACAGTTCAAGGGCCCTCCGTAATTACCCACAATCCATCTGCACTTCCATCATGAGCAAGATTCTGAGGTATGAGGCACCGGCAGGTATTTGCATATAGAGTCTTGTAAGATGGCGCATAGTTTCGAAAGGTCGCGTGTATTCAACAGAGGTCGTGGCAGAGTCACTGCAAGTATTAACATGACATTTTGCTTCGCCGTGTCTTATACTCTTTCTGTTTATGTCCCTCCCTCTACTTGGTTTTACACCTCCCTTTTCAAATGGCATTTATTTTTTGTCTCTTTTGCAGTGTATCGGGTTTTGGGGGATGACTTTCTTCTTGCAGAAGGATCATTTATTCGTTTGACTAGACGTCTCTCCTTTTTTTCATTCAGCAGGAATTATTTCCCCCCACCTCCAAAGACACAAGTGGCATTCAACAAATACACATTTGGTCATTTTCTTTGAGCGTTAGACCATGTGTTACTGCTGGCTTTATTTGGCGTGGCTGCGATTACAAGCAGAGTCTTGTATTTCAAACACGGTAACATGCAAAGCTTATGGCAACGTAGTGCCCGTCATTAAGAGGCCTCTCTTTGCAATCAAAAAATCCAAAAAGTAACCGTTGACTTTTAAAGAAAGGGGAAAAAAGCTTAGCGAGATGGTTTATGTGAAATGCAAGATCTAATTCTTTGGGATTTGACTCACAGAAATCTAAAAGCTTCCAATCTGATTGTGAATCTGTCAGCGTTCAGGTGGTGCAGCAGTAATTCACCCGAGTTGCCCCTTTGAATCAATGAAAGCTGAAAGCGTTTCTTTTTAAATTAACAACTTCGAGTGAAAAACAACCTCTCTCCTTCTGCTCCATCTCCCCATTTCTTGTTGTTTTCCTGGGTCATATTACCTCTTATTACACATGCACACCTCCACACTCCTCCTCTTTTGCCTTAAAGGTGGATGGGTAATGAGCTGCCAATCACAATTCCACCTTACACCTTTTTAATTACCCCGATCATGTAAATGTGCACGGAGCCAATTTGAGATTGAAGACCTGATAATGTGGACTCCAATCTCCTTTATCCAGTCACAGTTTAGTTCATTTCAGTGCGAGCGCTCAGGTGTGAAGGATTTGAGCGTGGGCAGCAGGACGGGGGGGCGGGGGACGCTCCTGTTATTGTGCCGGTGTCATGGTGAGGGTGTTTGCAGCTGCTTTGCTTGCTATTGTCGCTGTGTCATAACATCAGGACCTATGGATTAGGGCCTCCTGAGTTTTAAGTTTCTCCACAATGTGTCTCCACAGTGACATGTGGCCATTAGCCACACTGGTGAATAAATAATGACGTGACAACAGCGGAGAGGGAGGATGAAACGCAAACGCACATTGAGCTGTACAGCTGCATCTACTCTAGCTTATGTGTATAGATGACAGAGATGTTTGCACACGTGTATTGTATGTGTGTCTAAGGCTAGATGTCATCGCACATGCTGGTTTTCGTCCGAACCGCACCGTGTGATTATTAAACGTGTGCTCGTGTGTGCGTGGGCACGGACTGCTGACCAGACAGCCTGCGCCACAGCTTGGGCCCTCACAGACACACAGTCAGCACTATATGCCCGTCACAGCGACGAGCCAATCAGATGCCTCGATGCACAGGGCAGGCCAAAGGGCAGACGGCAGCGCGTTGTTGTTACAAGATCCGCAACGCAGCGGCCTAACTGGAGGCTCAACAGTTGTGGAAAACACCTGCAGACAGCTCTGACTCACGCTGACGGCTGCTGATGTGGTCTCTTTGTTGTTTAGTTAAAGAAACCCCAGCAGAAGACGCTGACTCACCTTTTGTACCCACAGACATCTTGATATCGATCTGTCCCGAAATGGCGGGCTAAATATTCACATTCAGAAGTTAAAACGTGCATGTTTCATTTGTCAAAGAATCCCCAACCCTATTTTAAGAGTTGTTTACAGTTTATTTGCTTTAAAAAAAAGGCAACTGCATACATTGTTAGCTCAATTCATCAAATTTAAAATAAAAGTTGTCCAGTTATTACAATGTCCACTTAATTTGTACCAAAGAAGTGCTTTCAAAGAGAGTTCTTAGACTTTTAAAAAAATTAATAATAACAATAATAATAATAATAATAACTGTAATATTAAGAGATACAGATCCTTTATTGATCTCTGTGGGGAAACTTTGGGAGTTACAGTTCCTGTACGGAATTAAAAACAAGATGTGATCACAATCAATACGCAAGTATATATATATATATATATATATATATATATATATATATATATATATATATATATATATATGTGTATATATATATGTGTATATATGTATAAAAGCATGGTCAAATATCAGTAAAGTAGGTATGCACAGTTGTAGTCGTAGTAATATACTAAACCTATAATATATGCTGTAACAATAGTAACAAGGTAAGACGTTATAAAGGAATAGTAGTAGAAGAGTAGTGGTAGTAGATGGAAGTGTGATCAGTCCTGTTTTTATACCCTACATTAAAGGTAAAGATAATTCTTAATCTTTAGGGGGTTCATAAAGAATTCAAATACTGGAATTAGTTGTAACAAAATCCTGCGATAAAAGGTTCTGAGGACATGACCTGAGTGTGGTCAGTGTTAGCTATGATTATGATTGGGATTGAAAAAGTGACTTTAGCTGTAATATTAAATCATAGTTTGAGATGCTGCACTAAGGGTTTAATCTCACACAAAGGACAAAAAGTTCAGTGTTCACATGCACAAGCTGATCATAATAAAATGTTCCCCTTTTGCATTTTGGTTCCATCAGTGTCAGACAGAGGGTTGAAGCTCTAATTTTGAACTGCAGTGGTGCACATTCCCCAAATAATTAGATTTAACAATGTTTATCTGATTCTTTTTTCGGTACTATGTTCCCCTTTCTTTCAGACAAGTAGCAACTATATTTAAATCAGTCAAAGGTTACGCCCTTTACCTGGATCCATGTCATTTTCAGTAGGAATGCAATACTCCCTCTTACACTGGGAACACGCAGGGAACAATCAGAGCTCCTGGGACTGTCACTGTCCAGGGGTCGTGGGCCTGTGGGATTTAGAGCTTTGGTCTCAGTATCCTCTTAAGACAGGGATGGGCAGTTAAATGGATCAAGTCACTGGAGGGAAGTGGAGCACTTAGTTGAAACTTTCATGTATACAGTGTGAGGACGGTATATGCCTCAGCTCATGCTGCTAAGGATTAACTACCCAGGCAGCTGCTTGGGGGGAGGATTTCTAAAACAGTTTGAGCGATAGACTTTGAAAGTGATTACTGACTGGCAAATAACAATCTCTTAATAAGGACAAGAGGTGAAAACTCCATTTGGAATGTAAACCATTTTGGTCAGCTGTGAAGTAAAACTTGTAATGTCGCTTTCTTTATCCAAAATAATATCCATATGGTTGCCTGTGGAGACCCCCATTAGAGGGAGAGAATAGAGAACAGAGCACCCATTTAAACTGTACTGATTTTTCCCCACTGCAAAGTATTTTACTGCCTGAGCTCTGAGCTTGGCCGCATGCCAGTGTTTTCTCGTGGTTTAGTCCAAAGGCCAAAAAAATGTAACTAGTAAAAAAAAGAGAATTCTTGCTCCTAATCCACATGCTCAAATGGGTTTTGTTTTATTGAAATCTGCAGCGTGCAGCATGTTTGGTAACAGGAAATGCTGCATGTGTGAGTGTGTATTTGAGTAGTTTTCATGTGTGTGTGTGTGTCCAGTCCAGTGTGCACACACTGAAAGCTGAGATCCCGAGGCGGTCACATTTTCTGAGTCAACAATCCTCGCATAACACCACTTACATATCACGTCACGTAACAACTGTCCTTTTTATATAAAAATGATAAGACAACTCACGTTACGAAACTCATTAACTAAGGTATACTGTATGCAATGCATGTGGTGTAGTTTCTCTCCTCACCATGTCCTCCTCTGACTTCCTCGCTGGCTGCTTAAATGCTCAAAATACACACACATCCGCCCACACACACACACATGCCCACATGCGAGTGTGACCCCGAGTTATCACTGTCTGTAAATGTGAATACTAATGAAAGCGGCATATAAGCAAAACACACATTTAATTGTGAAGTGTGAACGCGAAGGAGTTGGGGAAACGAGTTAGAAAGAGCGCTTATGTAATGTCGCTGCCAGATTTACTAGGCTTACTAGGGACCTGACATTGTTTCATAATGCTGAGACCAGACAGTAATCTATACGGTGACCTGGCTGACATGCAACACACATGACAAGTAGCCTTAAACCATCCTGGATACGGTTAGACTAAGTAACATCGACCGGATTCTCTCAAAGGAGAGATGTAGAAAATGTTTTACTGACACTGTTTCACCATGGACAGGTCACTGGCAGATAAGCGCAGGGATGACATGAAGGTGGTGTTCACATGAAGTCGTGGTGGTGTAAAGGCACCCCAGGATGGAACTGAGATCTGACCACTGTCTCTCTATTCACGGCTTTTGCATTTGATGGACTCAACACACAGTTTGTCTTCCACGTGTAAATCCACTGCAAATTAGATGGAATTAGGCTCCAGGTCGTGGCCTCCATGTCCACATGTCCACGGAGGTTCGCATGATCCATGTTGCATACATTTTGTCATAAAAGACAATGAGTATGTTTACATGCACAGCTTAATCGAGCTAAGGCCGTAGTACGACTAAATACAATTGATTTATTGGCCATGAATGTGTAACTCCGCCTCCACAGGTGGCACTATATCTCTCTATAAGCTGGTGTGTATGTTGACCTTTACGTCACAGAAAAAGAAACGGCAGGTGGCAAAATGGGTGGTGAGATGGATTGTGCTTTGGTTCTGTATGTTTCATACCTGCTGTACATCAGTCAAAGAGTGTGTCTTCTCCGTAGCTCTCGCTCTCACCGACGCGGCTGTGTTATTTGTTCTTTTCCGGCAACAGTACTGCAGTTTATATGTCGTCTCCTTCTACTTGCCGGTCCAAGTCCGTGGAGGAAATCTTGTCAGTCCGACTAAGCAAATACTCTGAATCGCATTATCCAGGTATGTTAGTCCGATTAAGACTAGCTGGAGATGTTAGTCGGACTAATGTGTGACTAGTGTTAGCATGACATTAAGAAAACAGGATTGTTGTCTTAGTCCGACTAAAATCTGACTATTGACATGCATGTGAACACTCTGAGAGAAGAAGGTGTTACCCAAGGACACTTCCGTGAGGTTCTGGGAGGAGGAGGCAAACTCCTGGCAACTCCTTGCTGCTATTGGAATAGATGTGAGATCAAGTACACGTGTGGAACACTAGACCAACCGAACCGTGTTAATGTATGCACATACCTCATGTAGTTATCTACTCAAAAAAGTCCTAAAAGAAAGTGTACATTTGTACAGCTATCCATATCTAATTTTCAAGACAATTGCTAAAGGGCAGCGGCGCAGTGGGCGGATCATAATGCACACCCATGCACACATGTTGAGGAACCTAACCCCAGAACAAGGCTTGACAAATTCAGGCCCTCAGATTTCGCTGGCAGTGAGCACCAGCTCAACCAAGCTGGATCGATTTCAATCGGCGGCTTACCAAAACGATGTGGCTGCCACTGGAGCAGCGTGATGGGGCTAAAAATAACACGGGCCGACCCCAAACTTTTGATGTGGTCACGTACCCTCTGGTGAGTCCGGCTTTATGTGTCCCCAAATCAAACCCATCAAATTACAGATGCAAACACAAGCGGGAGCTCTTATCAAGACTATTTCAGCTCGCTGACACACTTTATAAAAGACAGCAATTAGAGCAGAGGAAATATGGAGGCATCCCAGGCATGCAGAGAGAAGCGGAGAGCAACAGTAAAACAGGAGAGAAAAAGAGGGTGGAGGGTGAACGGCTCCTCAGTAGGTGACAAGCCCTTTTTCCTTTTCTCCCTCCTTTTATCATTTTCTCTACATTCGCGAATCAAAGGATTGGAGCTGTGGTAAAACAGCTGTCCGCGCCGCTGCTTGTCAGCGTGCCTTGTAGGCTGACTGTCTGGCTGCTTCACTTACTCATAAACTGTCTCACACTGCTAGGGGAGGGGGAAAAAAACTACTAGCACGAATAGTGCGTAACTTGAATGAGCTAAGAGCCCTGTACAAACTAGGTTACTCAAATGTTTGGGTTTGCGAAATGCATCCTGTGTTGAATACATTATTTAACATGTACTGTACTGTATAGGAGAGGTTGCCTTGAGGTAATGTGAGGTGAAGAGCGAAAGCGATCGTCTTCACGTCACCTCATCAAACAGAACTATTACGTTGCACTTAGTTGTAACAACAGTAGTTTTGTACAGCGGCGCCTCGTTAAACTGGGACTTGCTGAACGAGGAGCACTGGGGATGATTATTTTCGTCCGTGCGTAGTATCTTGTATCTTTTTCATCACCGGGATCATGCGATCGCTGCATGCAGCCCGTCCAAGAATGTGCTGCGTGAATGGCCGTTAACACCACGAACAAGACACCGATATATCGCCGAGGTCCGTCCACCTGTTGCATGTGTTTGCAGGGGCAGGTACATAACAACATTATTCATACCTATCTCCGCGAGACAGAGTGTGACTTCACGCGGAGTGGCACTCGACACAGGAGTGCAGATGATGGCTACGGATTATAACTGCAGTCGGGTTGGAATTTACGACTCACTTGAGCTGATTGCAATAGGCTGTATTGAGAAACACATAAATACCTGCAGGATTCGGATGGAAATTCTGCAGGAGATTTGGCTTTTCAGAGAACGCTGGTGGGATACTACAGCGGCCAATTACACACAATTCCTTTTAACAACCGCAAGGGTCAGAGTGAGCCCCAATGCGCCTGAACATAAAGCCACTGGGACAAAATGATCATGTAGCAGAGGTGCACGGTGTTCCTGTAGGGAACAAGCTGTTGCCAACACTATTGCATGTTGTGTTTTTTTTTTTTTTTAAACCCTATTTCATTAAAGCCATGAACGCTCTTATATGTATTTAAGATAAAGGCAAAACAACAGGTTTTTCCATATGTCACTGCACAATTTGCATCGACATACAGAGCATCCCTGAAAATGGAAATACACTGGCGCTTTGTTGTATTTCTAACCCACTGTAGTAATGATATAACTTTTTATTATTATCGTTATTATTATTATTATTATTATCGTTATTATTATTATTATTATTATTATTAATAATAATAATAATAATAATAATAATAATAATAACGATAATAACGATAATAATGGCAATGTACTAGAAACAAGAGGTAGTATAATTATCAGACTAGTAAATGCAGATCAGAAACGCAGGTTAGCCCAGAGGCTGGTATATGCAACCCGTGTGTGTGTGTGTGTGCGTGTGCGTGCATGCGTGCGTTCACATTTACATAACTTTGCAGTTGGCAGCACTACAGCAAGATAAAGTTCCCTGGAACTCTCTGATGCTCCTGTTTGGTTAGTAGTCACACACACACACTCATTGGATTATCAAAGGTAGCAGAAGATAAAAAGTGGAAAGTTCACTGTGAACCAAGGTCACGACAGATGTGTAACAGTAAAACAGGGACAGCTGGCTCAACAAACGCTTGACCATCGGATTGCTTTTGTGTCTCTCATGTTATCAAGATACTATGCTGTTTTGTTTTCATCTCCATGCCAGTGCAAGACACAGTGTCTGCACATATAACCCTTCGAATAATAATCGAAAAGCCATCAATTTGAGTCATAATTTTGATATTACAATGCAAAAGCAACAGTCTCCCTTGTGTTTTCTTTATTGCTTATAGTAGCTTTATGTTAAAGTACTGCTTTAAACTGGTGTTATTTGTATCTGTATATGCCATGTCTCACTTGAAATATTTTTTCTCATTAGTAAATGTCAACCTAAAATACAAAGTGTCAACGGCTATTTTTAAATAGACACCAATGGTCCAACTATGGGGGATGTCATGTCTCACAGCGCCATGCTGGCTTGGCAGAGCTCCTGAAAAATGAACACACCAGTGCTAGTTTCTAGATCTAAGAGGTCACCGTGCACTTTAAATCCACAGGGATTGCACAATATATCACCGAACCTGACAGAATAACTATATCTGACTAATAGCCCCGTGTGCTTTTCACAAGTATGGAAACAACCGCAGCGAACATTATTCCAGACCTTCAGCATTACATTTTCAACTTTGTGATGAACTTTCCCCTCATTCTACTCCAGAGAACGCTTACATGTCGCAATAAAAGCAGGTAAAATAAACAAGATATTGAAGTTAGTTAGCGTAGGAGTCCATCCACCAGCTTCACTCTATGAAAACAGCTGGTGAAGAGACGAGTTAGGTATGTATGCTGCCGGTTGGATATGTCTATGGGCGTGAACAGCCTTGTTGCCTGCCACAGTGGCGTTACCTTGGTTGCAACATTAGGGGAATAAATAAGACACTAGGGGATGGACCCATGAACATGTTACAGATCATCTTGTGATTATGACTCAGCTCTATGTGCAGCTGCTGCTGCTGTGTCTCAGGATTACATGATTACATCCACACTACTTCATTTTCTTGTGTAAGGACACAAACATTCTGCATCCACATTACCCCATGACATTTTAGAGCCACGCAAATGGAGACGTTTGAAAACGCCACTGGCCCTGTTTTCATTTGAAGTGACTCTCAGTTCGAGTTTCACCTCGTTGTTGATCTCATGACAGAAAAGCCTTGCTCACACTTTTCGCCACCTGAACCCTATAAACTGCCGATAAGAGAATCAGCTTCCTGTTTACATCAGGACTCACATGCCCAGGGCACTGGATGACCACGTAATACACTGTGCATGCGTTAGTAGATTCATTTGTAAACCGAGCTGGAATACTTTGATTGTTGTAATTTTCAAATTAAGACTTAGTAAGGACCATGTCTTAAAAATTATTATTGCTTATTTTAGTGTCATTCTATGAGGGGGAAAGGGTAATTAAAAAATGTTGTTTAATGGCATTGTTTCATTGCTGATGCACAATTAGAGCATCAAAATTCATCATTAAATTTCATTTAAGTTGGAAAAAAACACACAAGAGGGCACAAGTAAATATTCCCCAACTAACTTGAAGAAGGTAGTCAGTAATTTGTAGCGTGACACAAAACAAACCACGCGCGCCTGTGTGATTGTGAGAGAGACTGCAGAGGAGGAGGAAGAGGGAGGGGAGATGACGGTCAGAATTACCGCCACGTGCGCTCATACGCCCGCTTTATTATAAAAACTTTTACGTGATTGGTCCAGTTACGAAACATGGTATTTATAAACGACACCTGATTGGTTGAAGCAGCCGAGTCGTAGTGAACGCAGTGCAGAGCGTCCAGACAGTTGATCCTGCGGCGGTCTAGTACTATGAGAAAGTAGTCCCCGTTTAACATGGCCGTTTCGGGTGCTATGTCTTAGTTAAAATTGTTATTTAAGATAACACGACAAACCCCATTGTCTGTTTTTGATTACGCGCGTGTGCGATAAAGAAAGCGTCGATGCTAGGTTCAAATATAAACAGAAGTGTCGTCTTGTATTGGTGGCGGAAGGATTTCAGCATCACACTGCGCGTCAAAATATTGGCTTGGGAAGACCGCGCCAAAGCTCAGACAGCAGGCACTCTCCCGGAGACGAGGACACTACGGAGGACCTTTATTCTAACGACACCGTCGACACAGCTGCTACCCACGTCAGTGTCTTCGCGTGTTCTGACATCAAAGAGGACTATTTGCCTCGGCGCTGCTTGAGTTGAGGCACAGGACCGAGTTTTCATGACGTTTCATTGGGAACGGCGTACGACTTAACGGTCGTGACACGACTCTTCAACGGGCGCGGTGCGGCGTAGTCGGCGCACTGCTCCACTGGATATTATCATTCGTTAGGAGCCAGGACGAGCCGCAGAAGCGTTGCAATCTTCTCTCTTCACTCTACTGCAGCGATTTACACCATCCCACGGCTTCATAGGGATCCTGTACGCCGGCTTTCCCCGGTTTACTCGAATATGTTGCTGTCAAAGTTTGGCTCATTTTCGCACATTTGCAATCCTTCAAGTATGGACCACCTACCAGTGAAGATACAGCTCCAGCCGGGTAGGTCACCGCGGCCGTTAGCTCCTTTCCACTTTTACTTTGGATTTATCATTGGTTGTAGAAGTGTGTTTTTTACTTATATGCTCATTTCGAGCCCCTACTCACACGCTTACTGCCACGACTTGACTCCGATCGCTGTGGAAATGACACCATTTTAACAATATTTACTTTTTCTTGCAGTTAAAGCGGAAAAGGAGCCGTTTGAAAAGGTTTACCAAGTGGGATCCGTGCTGGGCAGCGGGGGATTTGGGACAGTATACGCCGGCAGCCGGATCTCTGATGGCGCACCGGTAAGTGATGTAGCTCTCTGTGTTTTCTTCCGACATGTGGCGCCGTCACTTTACTACAAAACAATACGACCTTCCTGCTTAATGTGAAGCGTTTTTCTAACGGTGTTTATTTCCGCTGTGTTGTTTCAGGTTGCTGTGAAACATGTTGCAAAGGAGAGAGTCACGGAGTGGGGCACAATTGTAAGTAGTCAAACCCGATGTGTGCGTTTGTTTTGGTGTCCCCCCCACCCCCAGCCCTCCACCCTCTGCTGCTGCAGCATGGTGGGGGGTTGTGTGTTGTTAAAATGGCTGTGTTATGGTGGCTAAACGCGGGCTTCTCGTTACAGAATGGAGCCATGGTGCCTCTGGAAATCCTGCTGCTCAAGAAGGTCAGCTCGTCTTTTCGCGGAGTTATCAAATTGCTGGACTATTACGAGCGGGCGGACGGCTGGCTCATCGTCATGGAGAGGCCGGAGCTCGTCAAAGACCTATTCGACTTCATCACCGAGAAGGGCGCACTGGACGAGGACACGGCTCGGGACTTTTTCCGCCAGGTTTTAGAGGCGGTCAGACACTGCTACAGCTGCGGTGTGGTTCACAGAGACATCAAGGATGAGAACCTGCTCGTGGATCTACGCACCGGGGAGCTCAAGCTTATTGACTTTGGCTCAGGGGCGATTCTCAAGGACACAGTCTACACCGATTTTGACGGTAAGCATCCGCCACTAAACCTTCATTTTAAACATCGATCGCTGTTGTACCAAGTCACGATGCTGGGCCGGTGGTGTGTTGTTGTGAATGCACATCCGTGTGGGCTGGCGGGGTGTTTGTCCTTGATGCTCCGCTCTGCTATATTCAGACATGGAGGCGTTCACGAGGCTGTGACGCAGTGTGCTGTTTTTGGTCGAGGGTTTTCCTCGCTCACTTCGGATTCCAGTGGCTTATTATTGGTCACGGATGTAAATCGATGCTGTCTAATAATAAACCCCTATAGCATTTAAATCGCATATTTTGACCTGTGCGCGTTGTGCATTCAGAGAGATGACTCACAATCAGTCACATCCTTCCTTTTTTAATGCTCTTTAATTATATATTTCTGATTCATGCCGGTCTAGTGCGATAAAATGTACTGTCATGTTTATGTTTTTTTAGTAAGTCTTGATTCACAGACACAGTTTGTGGGTATCAGGTCAATGCCACGTAACATCTGTTTGTTGTGAAACCGGAGTCGGTGGTTCACGTGACGGTCTCGCATTGCTTTTTTGTATCAAAGGTCCTCCTTCCTTAGAGGAGGGAGGGGGGGTCACTCAGTTTGTTATGTGGCTATGGAAAGAAAGCACTTCCAGCGTGACTCAGCCATTTTAGGCTTCCAGTATTTTCTATTTCGTCTACTTAGTCACTCTGTGCTTTTCTTACTTTAGTTATCCACACCTTGTACGTTTTCTCAACATTTCACGTAAATGTACAACTCGATCAACACTCATCGTCTTTCCCTCTTTTCCTCATATTCAGGTACAAGGGTTTACAGCCCTCCAGAGTGGATCCGCTTCCACAGGTACCACGGTCGCTCGGCGACAGTGTGGTCGCTAGGTGTGCTGCTGTACGACATGGTGTGTGGAGACATCCCCTTTGAGCAGGATGAGGAGATCCTCAGAGGGAGACTGTACTTCAGAAGGAGGGTCTCAGCTGGTAAGTCAACAACCACCACCACCACCACAACAACACAGAGCACTGTTGCCCTCTAGCCACAGCAGCTGGTACAGCAGCAGCTCCACCGAACAAATCAGAGTGAGGCCTCACAGTCCTAATGGATTTCAGGTTTATCAGTCATAAATCAAATTTAGGTTTTATTTGTGTAACACCTCCGGTTTTAAGTAAACTTAATAAAAAGTGGAGGAGTGTTTGCTCTTTATTTGCATAAAAGCCTAGAGATTAATTCAAAAGATTCTAGTACTTTCACGCTTCCTTGTGTCCTCAATATTTATTTTTTCTGCCTTTCTTCAGAGTGCCAGCAGCTGATCAAGTGGTGTCTGGCCCTTCGACCCTCAGACCGACCCACCCTAGAGCAGATCTGCGACCATCCCTGGATGAGGGCGACGTCAACAGAGTCGCCCAAGTCACCAGAGGAGCCGGTCACAGGCGACATTCGCCTCAGGACCATCGACACAGACTCTTCATCAAGCACAAACTCGAGCAAGGAGAGCCTCTGAGGGCTGCTGTAATGGACTCTAAAAGACTTTGTGGGGAAGGTCAGGGTGGGAATGTTGGGAGTGGTATGGACTATATGCCAGCACCCTGTAAGCCCACATGGCTTATCGGTGGCTGGACACTTGACTCCACTGGTCCGGCAAGAAAATGTACTTTAATGTTCCTCTTTTTGTAGGGAATTTCTAATTTATTACTATTTGTTCTTCCCTATCTTATTTCCCCTGCCCTTTTTTTTTTATTTGATTATTCTTGTTTCCTAATGGGGAACATTTTTGCTGTTGGGGCTGTCTTACCAGCACTACTTACACTACCCCCTATTTTTATTTTACTTGTTTTGTTACTAGGCTGGTATATGCAGCTGGCAATGCCCTCCTATTCAGATAAGGATGCTCTCATAGAGCTAGGAGAAAGAACTTTTTATTTAAATGTTTTAATTTTGATTTTGGAGTGCCTTTTTTGGAAAGCTGCTTTTATGGGGGCTTTCATCAAACAACTTTTTTTCCCTTGGGCCTACTGGTTAACTTTCCTGTGCATGGTGGAAGGAGGGGTTAAGGCTTTTCTTTTCTTGTTTTTGTCCCCCATCACTGTAAACCAACAGCCCCCAGCCAAGAGGCTAAGATCGCAAAAGATAGGAGAGACGGAGGTGGGGGCTCTCCCTGACAATGGAATACTTGAAACACTTGACTCAACTCTGCGTCGCTCTCTTTAACGCTGCTCATTCACTCTATAGCCTGAACAGGTGTTTGGAAACTGGATCCTGTCTTTTCTGAATGTCTGCAAAATGTCACCACACACACACCTCCCTCCCACCGTTTTCTCCCTCCCATGCCTGTCGTGGGATGTGTGGCCCTTGTGACTTTACTTTTTTGCCTCCCGCCATCTCACTGCTTTACACTACATGGCCCCGCCCCTGGCCTTTCTCAGGGTTTGGGGTGTGAAATGCACAATCAATGCAATATTCATGGACTCAATTGTTTTTTGTTTTTTGTGTTTTTTTTATTATTAAACAAATATTGTACAGCATGTATTTTTTTGTGTACTTTTTTTTTTTCTCCCTTTTTGCATTAATTTATTTGTAAACATGTAGACATTCCACACTCTGTGGCTATTTATTTATTTATTGTCTTTGCTTAAATTCCCCCCTTAAAAAATTTGCATATCCTACTTGGCCTTTGGTTTGCATTCCTATAACTTATTTCTACATTTCAACATTTTTTTTTTTTTTTTAGATGTGGAGGATGCACTGAAGCAGTTGTCAATGTAAAACAGAATAAAACAAGTTTACTTAAATATGAAAAGAGCATTTGAATGTTATTTAAGTACTAAAAGTCGGGATGTGTAGAATGGGTAAATATCAAGGGAAATCTGCCTGATTTCTGTACTGTCAAGATTAATTTGAGTTCTATGGAAAGCTAAACAACAGTTGATGCAGCTTTCATAGTTATCACATAGCATCATATGGAAGACCCTTCAGTGTAGCTGTGTGACTTGTGGCTGTGAAGTATGGATATTGCTATTTTTTGATACAGAAATTTCAATTAAAGTCAAATTTTTATGTACAGATACACGTCTGTTGTCTTCTTCATTTCCTTTCAAAACAACACGAAGCTCCTGAGTGTAAACTAATCCATGACATTGCAATCTTGTTGACCTATAAAATATTAACACTTCCCCAAGTTCCCACGGAAGCCTGGGGTGGTTGATATATCGCATGTGGTTCATTTACGCTGCTCATAGTAATGATAACATTGTTGCACGTGACGTATGGGTCGACGAGGCCAAGCAGAAACATCACAGAGACGCATTAACTGCAGGAGAACCTGTAGTAACAACAGTGCCGATAAGTGACAGGTGTGTCACAAGAGCTGAGGGGAGGCGCGGCAGTGGTGCTGGTATGACCGAGGAAAAGAGCAGCAATATTATGCATCATCACACACTTACACTCATGCAGCCCATAAAATATAATCACTTTTCCATTTTTATGTCCCCTTCTTAGTAACCTACCTACCGTAGAAAAACATAAGTCATTCCATTATTAGACGCAGGAAGGCCAAGAGAAACAGAGGCTGATGACATGGTGAGTCTGCATGTGTGTGTGTTTGAGAGGTTTCCATGAAGCAGTTGGGAATGGTGTGTGTTTTTTTTTTATTTCAAAAGAGGTAATGCCCCCTGTGGTAAGCCTGTCCTGTACTCCTGCACCTTTAATAATAGAAGAATCAGAATCGATTAACCTGTAAAGGTTTTGTCACAATAATGAGTGGCCTGTAATGTTGACACAGTAAATAGTATGCACATGCAATCACCATTTTATTAGGTACACCTGTTGAAGTGGTTGTTAACGCAAATATTTACCAGTCACATGGCAACAAACCAATGCGCTACTGTCCAGCGTGCAGCAAATCACAAAGCTCTTCCATTTTTAATTGTTCTATTGTTTATGCCCATTTAAAAAAAAGAAAAAAGAAAATGAATAAAAGAAAGCACATGCATATAGTTGTTAATCATTTTCATCGTACCGTGTGGTAATGCTCTATTTTGTTTTAAACCAAAACTTGACTTAAAATGTAGTAAAGCACATTATTATTTCTTGATTAAGATGCCACACTCTAGTTATTTGCATTCCTGAACAGGAAAAAATAGTTTTAGAGGTTGAATGTTATTGCTTGCTTCATTTCTGACTTCTCAGAGAAGAAGAAGCTCAGTGAGTACCTAACTCAAATTTGGGTAGAAGGGTGTTAGATGAATTCAGTTTATTTACCAAAGAAATAACAACAAAACAGGGTTTTTTGAGAGATCTCTAAAAATATTTATGTTTTCTCAGATGATCTAATAAATGTGTATACTCCAATTAAATATTTAAATCAGCTCTATATAGTATTAACTTATAAAATATCCATCCGTTACAACCAAAGTATGCAGAGGACCATCTCTGAACCTTGAAGACCACACTGCTGATAGTCCTGCCACTATATTAGGTCTCCTCTGTTCCTAATAAAGAGGCTGGTGAGTGTACATTAAGTAACCACAGCTGTTCAATGAGAAAACAAAGAATAATTAAGTCATCTTGATAGTTCATTCAGACGTCTATCTGTGCAATTACACTCGACTGCCTGCCTCCCAATTTTGAAGACATATGGGCACTTGAAGACTTCATTAGACAGCTGGTCCCTAAACCTTTTCATGAATCTAATTCACAATAAAGGGATTGACTTATATTCTCAGGGAAAGTTGTCGTCTCTTTCTTAACGTTTTTTTTTAAAAATTATTTTAACTATATCATTTTATTGATATTTATCTGTGAGAAAGTCTTTTTTGTGTAGAGGGACCACCATTTCTCAGCTTATTTACTTTTTATTTACCAGCATAATTATTTGCACAAGTATACTCGTTGCCTGGCAACTGGTCCTGGCAATATAGTGGCATTTTTACATTGTATTGTGTTAATTGGAGGCGTCTTGGTGTCTGCTAAGCTTTTAGGTGAGTATTTAAGGTTAATATTATAACATTAATAAAAAAAAGCTGCTTTTTTTTTTTAAAATTGGTGTATAAATCTTGATGACACAGCCTCCAGCTGGAAATTGCTCCTTTAATGAGTCTGAAACTTACTTACACATTCCTAACAAGCACCCCAGTGCCACACAGTAATAAAACAGAGAGCTATAAAAGCCTGCCGGTGTCAGAATCAATATGTTGACATCTGCATTGCTTTATACCAGTGTGTCCCTGCTAATCCTCCTCCATTGTCTTCGTGTCTGCGGGCTTTTGACATGCAAATGGCCGACAACGTGTCTTCATCAGCGTCCCTTCTGCTCACACTTAAGACTATAGCTAGGCCTTGTCCACTCTCACTGAGAAATCCTCATTATAAGTAGCACGGCATATGCCGCACTCTTGTGTGCCCAGGATGAATTCTATTCCTACAGGCTGGTTAATAGCATCCATCACTGCCACTTTAGTCTGTGCTCAGACCCACAGAGGGTGTTGTGGGAGATTTCGTCTTGGGTTTCCAGCCTTTATTGAAGATTTATGTGTTTATGTTTTGAATCGTATGCATACGATGAAGATGTAAAAGATCTTGAGAACGACTAGTCAGAGTCATATTGGCTGTTGTAGAAATGACAGAATAAAATAGTCATTATGTGAGGCACAAAGATGAGTTGTATTCACAATATACATGAATCATGTCATGAGTTATATTGTGAATTGGGTTGCAATCTTTAAAAGTGGGTCACCATAAAAGAAAAAGGTATAATGAAAAACACCGTTTTGTTGGGTTTCAAGCTACAAACACTAAAAAAAAACAGTCTGTTGTTATAGCTTTGATAATCATTTTACGCCATAAACCTGGTGCTTTACTTATTTAATGTGCATCAAAGCATGAGTCAGTAAGAATATAAGAATATTCCGTTTGCCTTTGCTTTATCACTTCCTTGCAACTTATATTTACCAAGAATATCTATATGAATGTGGAAATAATGCATAGAAAGCATAAGCTTCATCCTGTCTTTACACTATAGAAAGTGTTGAAATTAGCTATGGAACATGTAAAGAACCTGGAAAATAATAATAATGATAATAATAATAATGATAATAATAATAACAATAATTTATAAAACACATGTATCATAAAAGTTTATTTTGTCATGTTGGGCCCTTATTTTGGAAACTCCTACTAATTTGTCAGTGTCACCACAGGAAAATCACACATGTAAATGATCAAATTAATAACGGCACGGTTCCATTAAGCTTTCTTAGTCTCAGGGTATATGCCGGTTCACTGTGACACTCTCCTGATGCACATGGATGGATCACAGCCATCGTTAACGTGATGAATGACACCTGTGCTTTTCCTGCTAAAACATGTCAAAATGGCTGCTGTAAAAGTGACCTGGTTAGGCTGTACCAAATGGTTACATAAAAGAGGGGGTACTTGGTAGCCACATTTAGTTCAATTTGACCTTTTTTTAATATTTCTTGAGTTTTTGGTGCATCTGTGTTACGAAAACAAGTATTTTTACTTCAACATGTCTAGTTAGCATGTATATATGTGTATATATAGTCTTTGAATTCAGGCTCAGGCGTGATTCACACTGTGGTGATGTTGGTAGAGGCCAAAGCCACTTCTTCTTCAAAGAGGGACACCCAGGTGTCAGGGTGATGTGAAATTAAGGAAGTGGTCAGTGTTGTCTACAGTGCTGCACCTGAAAGGATCCAGGCCTTGACTTGAGACACAGCCAGACTGTCTTCTGTTGGTGGTTCACTGTTGTCCCACAAGTTGGTGAGAATTGCTAAAGTGTTTACGCACCTGCACTAGCTAAAAATCATCAAATTGTGCTAAGAAACGCCACATGGCCACCAGCTTTCTTTCACCAGCACTAAACACGTTGTATTTCTGTGTCAAAGTCCTGAAAAAAATCCAATGTGAGTCACTTTAGGCTTCTATTCTGACCTTGGCCTATGTTGTTGTCAGATTAGTGACACCTGCTAACTGTTAGCTAGCTAGTTTAGTTAGTTATTCGTGTTATAGAGTGGCATCCCCTGTATCCTAACCATGTTTTGGCAAGAAAGTGTATTTACCAACCATTTGCATCTACTCACAGCTTCTTCTTTTTTTGTAGTCTCTGAAAACAAGCGTGGGCACAGTGAGGCTGTCGGTGCTGGTGTCGTCGTCCTCGTCGTCGTAGGTGACAAGTCGACAGACACAGAGGAAGACGACAGACGTACCCTGGGCCTCTGGGACGCAGATGGACGGTTGGGTAGCGCTCTAAACTTGTCATGTGTCTGTGCATCAGATCCTGTGAGTAAGGACTTGCTGATGAATGTTTTTATGCATATTCCGTACATCAACAGGTCTCATACAACCAGGCTTGTATAATGTACCTAAAAGGGATACTTGAGTAAAAGTACCTCACTAGAAAATGAATTTGGTAGAAGTTGAAGTCACTTTTTTATAATAATATTACTGACGTAATATGTATGTATGTGGTTGCAAGTCTGTGACCTAACCTAGGCCTAACCCTTTTTTACGGATCCTCAACATGGCACGAGTGAAATCACAAATCGCAAGATTAGAGTTTGGTACAGATCGCAGGAAATTATTTCTAAATGTGAATATTTGATAGGTATGTGGTGAATAAATACTTTCTCAAGTCATTAAATATTGGTCTGTCATGCAGTGTAACTCTGTAAATAATACATGTGTAAATCTTTGAATCCATAATGATGTCCTTCATTTAATTTTATTCTAAATGGGTTTTAAAAGGTCTTAAATTCCTGTCTGGAAACGGATTGTTGTTCATTTGATCACATCAAAATACCTGAATCACACTTATGGCTGTATAATTAAACTATACTTTTACAAATGTCTCGATGCGTCAGCATGAAAAAATGTTCCAGACATTTATGATCCCCCGAGGACAAACCCCCAACAACTTTAGGGATCGTCTGACTCTTCCTTCATCGTGATCAGGTAAACATTTGAAGTTGTTTTTGTTTTGCACTTTTATTAAGTCGATCTAAGGCTTCGATGTGGTGCTCTGTGTTAATTAGCATGCTAAAGTAAGCAACATGTCTTAATGTCTCTCTGCATTTCTCTTCTGTCCTCAACTAATGTCCTATGAGAATGTTGTTAAATATAAAAAAAACAACAATGTTCAATTGTTTTGATGTATGAATTGTTGAAGTCAGCTGAAAATGACGGGTAATAATCCCTAATTTGGCATTCCCAACTAATTCAGACAGTGTTTGGTGTTCGCCCGTAGCACAGACGTGTTAACAGCACAGTCTCACATATCTGTTGTACACTCAGAACTTATCTGTTATGGCTGTGATATTCTTGCATATATAAATTGTGATTTTTGTTCCATTTTGGGTCAAATGTGCTGGAAAGTGGTCCCAAGATATGATTTCTTTGAACTGTCTGTGTCCTTTTCTTTGAACAGTTTTTCTAATCTCGTGTTTAATGTGTGTCTTTGTTGTAAGTGGATGCCTGACTGTCTCCTCTGGAGGCCTCCTGCTCTGTGGGGACTTTCCACTGATCTGGCCTTCATTAAAAGCGCCGCCGCTGCCAGCGAGAAGTAACCTGGCTGCCCAGCTGGTGAGGAACCCGCTGCTGCCATCAGCATGCACCATAAAGGAACTTATTGTTCTGGGTCGACAGGACACGCTGTAAACACACAAGGGGTAGCTCCGAGAGGGAAGAGAAACAGGGCTTCAAAGCAGCAATCAGTTCTGTGCACTCAGGTGCGCCGTTGCCAGGCCACAGATCAACAAAAACATCGGCAACGGCAGATCCCAGCCTGTGGACAGACTGCGGTAGCAGCTCAATATTCTTAAGTCGAAACAATTTGTCCATCGAGTCAAACTGCGAGGTTGCGAGACCGCGAGGTGCTGAGATGGATAAAGAAATGTGGGCCAAATCAAAAAAAGCCAAAGGAAGGTGAAATTAGATGGTTGTTTGTGTCCATAAAGAAGAAGCAAAGAGGGACAGGGATCTCTAATCTTTAGTCTTTTACGAGCGTGTAATGCGATCAAAGGAATTACTGACCTAGTGTTCATTTTGCCCTGGAGCTTGTTTTCCTCGGCACGATGAGAAAAGTCTTTTCAGCTGAGGAAATGCGACACTATCTCAGGAATCCAAAGGCAACAAAATATGATCGTGTGCAGGAGTGTGATGTTTTAACTTTGGATAAAATATCTATAAAACCAAATCATAGGGTGGCGCTTTTGTTGTTAATTCGAGGTTTATAAGAAATATGTAGAAAAATGTATAATGTGTCCAACGCAAAGCAGGTATACTGTTGACTGAGCATAGATGAATGTTTCCACATCGCTGCAGGGCATCTACTCATATTTGTACAGAGTGGAGTTTTTAATACTGTAATATGGCATGACTCCACATTTGCTTTGTGGTAATCTAGAAATGTAGCACAGATATTCTGACTGGAGATCCAATAATAACCTTTTATGAATCCCCCCAGTGACAGTTTATTAGGATTCACCAAATCGAAGGAACTGTTTACAAAGATTTGGTTGAGCCTCTCGCCAAGTAATCACCATGACGCTGACATTTTTGGTCTTTAGTGAAATCTCTGTTTTAGACAGATAGAGTTGGGCTCTAATATTCCGTTTCCCCCCTCTGGATAGATTGTGTTGATAGTGATTCTGTAACTTTCCAAATGGTGCCAGTATCAGGTTAGTCCATTACTTTTGTTCATAAAGAAATATCTGCAAGCATTAGCGGCATTTTGTGTAACTCCATAGCATGGCTTTGCACTCACTAAGAAAATATTTAATTACTCACTGGTTTTCTCTCTCTGATGTTTTGTCTTAGTATGAAAACAGTGTTGACACTGTGGATTCTTCCAATGTGTGTTGACTCTTTTGATGTGTGAAAAGTTCTCAGCTTCTCACTTACTGCTCATGTTTGTCTCCCACAGTCCCAAAAAAACCTCCAGGTCAGGTGGCGCAGGGAGGGAGGAAGAGCGAGTCGTGTGAAGGCTGCCGCCGAGACCAGTGTTTCCTTTTGCACAATGCACCCTGGGAACAGCTCCAAAGACGGACCCTGTGACCTTATAATCATCAGGTAACCAGAATGAATGAGTGAATGTTCTCATGGCAGAGTTTTCCCCCCCCCGTTAGTCGGGTGTTGTGTTTCTCTGAACTCCAGATAAACACGGCTCCTGCGGACAGTGTCACCGTGGAGTCGATGCAGCGGAATGGAAAACTGAGACGGTTTCGGTCAATTAGCCGCCGTAATCCATATTTGTATTCTAGCAACGTAGCAAATGATTATGTGTCATGTGAGAAGTGCTCCGTAAGTGAAAAATATCATCGGCCAATTCTGCAGCGTGACCGAAGCATGATTGTTTTGGTTCTGTGACTCACAACTTTGCTGACTCATACTCATATCTCATCATCATTTCCAGGCATGGTATGCTGATTTATTTTTTTAATTTATTTTAACATTGATAAACTCACTGTCTGTCTGAGTTTCTCTGACTCCTGTATGAATTTAATCAAACCCTCATAGTCCACGGCATTCCTAGAAAAAGATGAGTTTATTGGGTCATAATTCAAATACCTATCCTTAGAGGTCATGTCCTTGATTTTGTGTGTGTGATGCAAGTGTGTATCACACATTTCTGATGTAAGTTCACTATTTCTGAACATGTATTGCATATTTGCGTCACATTGCAATGGTAAATTTGATGCTTTAAGTACATAAAAACAACACTGGGACAGTGTAAATACAGGAATTATCACTCTACTATTAAATGGAGTGTGCGATGACAGAATTAAAGTATAAAAAAAAAACAACAACTTGTACATCGCACTTATGACTAGCACTTCATAGTTTGTTCTACTTGAAGCTCTTACTTACTTCTAGCTCTTATTTGTACCCAAATGTTTAAATGCACTTTTGTAAGTCGCTTTGGATAAAAGCGTCTGCTAAATGACATGTAATGTAATAACGTAACTTTGTGGATCACTGAGCTAGTCGTGTTCAAGCATAAGTCATTTGGATGCTGATGCATAAACACACAGAAGCCATTTGAGCAACTTTCAATTGTCTATTTATCCCTGCAGAGAAGAGGTTCTTGTTTATGTTATTTAAAGTTAGATTAACAGTTTTATTCTAGCTGATGTGTGGATAAGCACTTTTGGGTTTTTCCTCTCTGGGTTTATCTTCACATTTTTGTGGATGGAAGACTCCAAGAATAATTGAAAGACGACCACGGGGGCCTACATTTGTCATTGTCTTTCTCCGGTATCGCCAGTATTTATGTTATGACTCATAACTCTTGTATAAACCGATTGAGCTAAGTTTATCATATTACAGGGTCAACAGCTTTCATTGTTGCACTACCTATTCATCCGTGACCCACTTAAGACCTGCTTTGAAAACAAGGAAGAGATCTCACTCGTTGGGTTGCATCAGAGCAGTGAAAACAAACTTGCTTCCCTCTTATTTTGACTGAGTAAATATCACTTTATGGAAGATGGGAACAGTTTACACAAGAAGCGATCCAATTACAAGCTGTGAGAATGGCAGGTCACGCTGCCTCCCATTCGGGATTGTCATGAAAGCCGGCGCTTCGTCGAGATGACGATGATTAAAGGGCGCATGGGCTGTAACAACCACTTCAGGCTGAGCTCTGCTCCGCTCGGGCTGCAAGGAATGTATGGGAGCTTCTTGGAGAGGGGAGAAAACTACCACTGTGTGGGAAGACTTCTTCTTCATCATCATCATCATCATCATTCTTCTTGCCCCTCTTTCCTCCTGGCTTCTCAGCCACATGCAGTAGGTGCACCATCGGGCTGCACGTTCACCACTCACTCCGTCCCGAGGATGTGGAACGTGAAAGACCCTGGGAATCGGTGGGAACGGACAGGACCAAATCATGGGCGTTGTTTTGCTTTCTCACATCTGAAACGTGCTGGGAAACAAAACAGAAGGCTCGTGGTGATTCCTGTAATAACTATGTACAGCTGGGTTTGTTTTTGTTCGTACGTTAACCGTTCGGGCCTCCTGCATGAACATTTTCCAAACATTTGACACCAGATTAATCTCTACTTATTCCAATTACAATGGCAATTTTAAAGTTAAAGTTTTTCACCTGAAGACCTGCAGAATTTATGAAGTGTATGAAGCGCTAGAGCCCGCACTGACTCCATTTTCCACAAAACCTTTATTTGTCGACTTTTGTTGACGGATATAAAAGTTAAGAAAAAATATATAAGAACACATAATTATATCAAAGACAAGAAAAACTAATGTGCATTTATGGACTACTGTCAAAATGTACGTCTGTTTAAAGAAAGTCTTGATCTTGGGGCCTAAACATATGGAAACTATAACAAGATATTGACATCACCTCCTAATCCTGGTCCTGGTTGTGACGTTGTCATCTGAAGAAGAACCACACTGGATCAAAACATTGTGTCCTCACCGTGTTTACCTCTGACTGTGCTCACCTGTGCATCACAGCCCAAGGCATGACTCAGATGACTCAGCATTCGTGCGTCGTCAGAAACACCAGGCTGATATTCTGTGTTTTGGAACGGCTCAGGAACAGAGTGATCCCTGTGCAGTGCCAGCGTGTTACCAATAAAAACCTTGCGGGGCTGAATCTCTGACTCACTCACACAGTTAAGTCTGCAGTCTCGTCTCGTATCCTTGTCACTTGTTCTCTCTTCAAGTAACAAAAATGCATTTAAGTGCATGTGAGTTGATATTTTTGGGGTTATACTATCAAAAATGGTTGCTTTTTTGTGATATCACCGCAAAGGAAAGCATCAAACTCAAGAATTTATATATAACAGATGTTTTTAGTGAGCATTTGATAGTAGCGGTAGTAGCTTTCACATATGTACGTTTTGAGTAGGAGTCATCTTGTACGCGGGAGTTCACGGATTCCTATCCAAACAAGCTTTGCCATTCAGTCATGGGGATGAGCCTGTGTTCCTCTCGCACCAGAGTTTATTTCATCTCCGTCTTCCCTTAGAACCATAAGTTTCAGCTTCCTCTTCAGTTAACATAGATAGGCAACGGTGGAGGCGAAACAACAGAGAAATGAATACACTGCCCACAGGGAGACGTCTTGGGTTTGATTGCTGACACGTACGGTAAACCCACATTTCTTCTGACAGCTGTGAATGGGCGTGAAAGATGTGTGATAGAAGCTGCGCTCCACATAAATGTATGCATGTGTGAAAACTGTAGTGTGAATCAGCTTTGAGAGGTCATCAAGTTTAGAAAAGTGCGACGTAAACACCAACCAAGTATGTAAGTGTATGATCACTCTTCCATTTTTACTACTTTACGCACAGGCCTTGTGGCACATCAAAACAAATCACTAGGTTACACGTTAAATATTAACATTCTGGAGTGATGTGATGATGGAGTGTTTTTCATCATGTGTTCCCATCCCTGTGTCATGTGTACAAAGACAGACACTTTCTGTTGAGCTAAAAATGTCTTCAAAGAAATATGTATCCGGTTTCACCCCGGAGGTTGTTTATCACTGCGACCAAGTGTTTTGTTTTTGTTCTGGGATGTTTGTCACTGACACGGTGAGAACACATGACACGGCACACACGTCGGCACTAGCCAGCGCTGTTTTGATCCTCGTCATTCATGAATTTCCCGCAGCATTTGCTTCTAGGAATCGGCTGTTTTTAATATTAATAATTTGTTTCGCCGAACGGTATTTTGTACACACATGAGGAGGCTCTGTTTGTACTGTACTTAATTTCCTATCATCATGACACCTTTCCTTTACTATCCCACTTTTCTTTGCTCGGCCTCTCTCTTCTCATCTCCCGCGTTAATGCCAACATCATCCTCTTTCACCTCCTTCTGCTCTGTTGTTTTCCTCCATTCCTCTTCCCCACCCCCCCCGCTTGTTTACCTGTGGCTCCGTAGCCATGGCGATGGCCTCATGTTTGTCACAGTGATCACGTTACAACCAGGACAGCCAGTTCCGAGAAAAGGGAAACAAGGGATTCCCAATAATAAGGTGCTATTGTTCCCTAAAGGGCCTCTCTCTCTCTCTCCCCGGCACCACTTCACTACACACCCACAATAAGCGCATGCACGATGTCACCAGATACACACATGGATACTGGGACAAAACATGTACACACCAACAAATAACACAAACATTTCACATAACTAAATACAGTAATTTGAATTTTGATGAAAATAGGAGTTCAAGTATAGTGATGTGTAAGTATGTGTATATATTGTTTGTAAACAACTGTAAATGGGTATCATAGAATGAGCTCTCTCTTGCTTTTAAAGCTGCAGTGTGTAACTGTTGGTGATTTTTTTTATTTATTTTGGTTGTTACTGTTATTCTGCCTGTGTTTGGATGTAATATTATTTGTGAAAACAGTCTCTTTCTGGCAGTACTATCGGACCTGATGACCTAGTCGTGTTTCATATTGCGGACCCTGGTGTACTTGCGTGTCAGGGTCCTGTAGTATCTCACTTCACCATTGGGTGGCGATAAAACACACTCCTACCAAAGAAGAAGAGAACGGTGCCACAGCTCCCTCAGACACGTCTGGTTCGAGCGGCTCACAGCTGAAAAGCCCGTTGGGAGTCGGTGTGTCGGCCGGTTCGAGTGTCGCCAGGTCGAGGCTCGGATGACTATCCTTGGCGACTGCTTCTTCTGTTATGTTTTTTCTGCTTGGCGAGCGGGACTTATACTCCACCTATATCAGTGGCGCAGAAATTCAGTTCTTTGCACGTGGTTCCAAAATCTGGGCTGCACACGCAGGCTGAACGTTGATGATGCAATTTGTGATGCGCGTGATACCAGAGCCTTAAGGTAGCATTTGTGTGTATGCACCAGCACTGATTATTTTCACCTCTGAAACGTTTCTTTGACACTTTTTTCAGTCATACTGCAACCTGTTTTCAGCCATCTCGCTTTTACTAGGGCAATATTACGCTGGCCTCCATCTGTCTCGACGAATCACTGAAATGTCGCCGGGCAACACAGTATGTAAACTACCGCTACACAGAGGGTCACGCGGAGCCGATGTATCAGCTCTGTGTGAACTCATTTATACGATGGCTCGAGTGTAACAGACATTTGTTGATATTGATTGTTGAGCTTCATTCCCAGATCAATAAATATAAATGTTTTATGATTAAGTCTCTCTGTCCTGAGCTCACCCCACCAGCCAAACAAAGACACATATGTTTCATGTGAGACAAATGACCCGAGGGAATTGGTTTGTCTCAGAAACCCTGCTAATATTGACACGTCTTTTTGTGTTTATACCCTTCCCTTATTTTAAGGTTGCTGTGCAGATATCAGTGCTAGAACAGCCCCTCTCTCTCTCTGAACTGCTATTTGATTGGTTAAAGCCTCTTGTCCTGTCCAGAACAGGTGGTTATGATTATGGGTTATTGATTAATAATGCCCTAGCTCAGCTTTAACTACAACACACAAGATGGTTCTTTCTTCACGTACATGTCCATTACTGGTCTACAGTAGCTGGAGTGAGTAACTCCTAAATGAGAGATGCTTAATCCTGTGATTTCCATGATGCAGTTTGTTTTTGTGGCAGTTTGTAACACAGGCTTTTTGTTCAAAATATACTCTCATGTCCAAGTGGTGATTACTCCGGTGACCTCATCTGGGTTATTTTCTCCCCTCTGAGCCAAAAAAGACATTTATACAGTTGTTTTTTTTAAAAACCCTGACTCATACCCCCTGTCAACGGTCCACTGATCTCCACGTGTTAATGGAACAGAATGGCCCTTTAATTCAACATTTATGTGGTGTGACCGCTCAGACGTTAATAATGGTAAATCCACAGGAATAAAGTGTTTGAGTGCTCCCGCGATGAGCATGGAAGGTTTGATTGCATGATATACTATAAAGTTTAAAGGTGTTTTTAAATAAAAACATGTGTATTATTTACTTGGCAGAAGCTCAGCTGATTGAATGAGTCGTTTATATCAGGAGCTGGTTCAGCTCTTTTGAGTTTTGATGCTAACTGAAGGCTATCATCTTCTCCAACACAGTTGGAAGGGAGAGGTGAGGGATAATCTATGGGGGCCTGGAGGTGCAAACCAGATACCAGTTGACCAGGAGTCCATCAGCCAATCTTATATAGCACCACTTCCTTTAAATCTGGCTTTCAAAGTAAGAGCCACTGACTTTTTGTTACTTGTATATCAAAATTTCACCATAGCGTTCATTGTGTTAGTTAATTCTACTAAACTAAAATAAAATAAAAAACAGTTATGTTAAATATACAATACACATCGTGCAAATATCGCTTCCGATGACTTGCAGCATTTGGTACCTTCCCTTTCTATAAGGACTGTGGCTTTTGTTCATTTGTTTTTGGGATTTGTAAAAGTGTTTCAAGGCCACGGTAAATACTCCAATAAATGGGGATACATTTACCATACTGTACCTCAAGTGTGTCATGTGGACGTGCAGAGCAAAGTCGGTGCTGAACAGTGGACTTTCCCTTGCGCAGAAGTCACCGCCGCTTCGCTGCACCCGAGCATGAATTCCCACAGGCTTTTTATTTTCGTTGTTTTCTGCAGTGAGTGCACTGCAGCATAACCTGCAGCAGGGTGCTTAGATGCTGGCCAAACAGAACTAGGTCACATCGAGCATCATCACACAAACAATGATGTGGAAATAAGGTTGAGCGGTAAGGCCACTCATTACGGCCTACTTTCTGCCTCTTTGCTCTTTGTTGAAAGTACACAAAAGAGATTTGACGCAGAAAAGCAACTTTATACTCAACACCGCTGTTTTATGTCAGCGTTTACCAAAGCACTCTCTAATATAAACCTTTAGACACCCGTTGCATACATCTGAAGGATAAAAATCCATACTTTTTTATGCACACTTTGAAAAATTGAAGGGGTGTCAGTTTATAATACAACTCACTAAAACACCAGGATGTGTTTTCTTCTTTTCTGTGATCTTAGTATCCTGTTTGGAGGTTAGAGTTACAGCAAATAAACTCAAAATAATGCTCTGTGAAACACCTTGTTCCCAAGCTCACTGCCAAAAACACAGAGAGCGAGAGGAAGAGCCAGGGAGAGATAGTAACGTGGGCGTTACCATGTTCAGGTGGATGGCAAAGGTCCCAGGAGATGTTGCGTAACAGAAATGAAAACACTGCCAGGGCTTCCAGAGATTTTTGTTTTTATTTCAAGTGTATTCTTCTAAGAACAGGAAACCAAACCGACCTTTAGTGCATGAACGCTGCAAGAGGACCTCACATGAAAGGATTGTTTCCGCTCCACTAACCACCGTGACAACATGACATGTTGTCCCGAAATAAAAAACCAATCCACGGTCAATCTGCAGCCTATCTGTGCACCATGTGTGGCGTTTTGCCACATGTTTGCATTTCCTCTTATTTGCTCTCGCTGCAGCGATGTCACCCACCCGGAGTGTAAATATTAAACGTCAGGAGCATCGTTCTAATCTGCTCTTGTGTTGGATCCATCTTTGGAGCTGATCGATTTTAAACAAAGGACTGTTGTAAAGTATGTGGAGTAGTAACCGCTGTTGCGTTGTGTGTGGCGTTTGAACCCGTTTTCCATCACGTCACCACCACTACGCGGCCGTAAATGCGTTGATGTGGCACGACATTAAAACCAGTTACCTGTTTTATTGTTGTGGCTGCTCTGTGTGTTTATGTGTGTCTCCTTTATGGTTGTGAGTCCAACTGTGAAACACTCAAACAAACATTAAGTCACTTTCCAGCCCAAAGTTAATACGGTACCTCTGTATATCTTGGTCAGTATATAAAAATAGTCTTCTTTTTGTGAGGCTCTTGTGAGAACGGATTATTTTGACTTGTTTATACACACACTGATCTACTGTATGTCCTTTAAAGGTATGGAATTGTCCTTTTTTGTTCATCACTGAAACCTTTTAACCTCATTTTAACTTGACTTTTTCCATTCATTTCCAAACCTGTGCAGTGCACAACACAACTAAGTGTAAATTCAGTGTATATAAATAAAAATGCAAACATTTAATTGTATCAGACTTGTTTGTAAACAGCCTGTTCACTAAATATTTTAGACCCCAACTGTAATTTAAGGTATTAGTATTTTTCCACAAGACTATTAAAGTTTAGGGGATAAATGTGAAACGTCAAACCGACTTTTGATCCCTTTTCTTCCCTTTGTCTTCCAGCCTCTGAGTCAGAAAATGTCATTTCGGGTCAACCGTTGGTGACTTTGGTATGCAAAGAGCCAGGTGTCGGAGCCGGAGTTGTGCAGTGTAACAGTGACGTCATGGAGAGGCAAATTTTAGGTGAGTGTGTTTCTAAGACGTCGGGAGTATGTCAACATTTCCTAATGCATTTCCCTAAATTCCCTTGTCACTCTTAAGCACATACACGCAACTTCCTCCATATGTAGAGCATGAGAACACTAACATGCGCACTCTTCCGCTTCCGTCCCTAATGTGATATTCTACATGAACTCCTGAAAACCTCTACATCAGGATAATAAGAGATGACAGCATGGATCAGGCTGTCATATCAAGCGGAGATGCCAATAATGAGGTATAGTCGAATAAAAAAGAAACCCCACAGGTCAGCAACTTTATCAGGGACTTGCTAAGGAAAGCTATAAATGTATAAAAGACATACATGTCTATATATTTTTACCCAGCAGGCTTTTGGGGTTCAACGGTAGGCCAGAGTACAAACGCAGGTTACAAGAACCTTGAGGGGAAAACGATCTACATTAACCAGTCTTACATACTGCATATGTTTACTCTATTTATGATTGTGTCATTTCCACATTTTATGGTTTAATATATTTCTTCACTTTGATGCTATGAATAAAGGCAGGGGGACAAATAAGGGTCAACTCCTCGCAACACGCAATAATGGACTATCACTTTAATATGTGAGATTTAGAGGTGCTGGTAGAAAGGATTAGATTAGATTAGATCTGATTTATAGGGGAATTTTGTGGAGGGATGGGATGTAGGTCAAGGAAGAAGCGCTCGTATTTTGGTGGGATATCAGGTGTTGGTTTACCTACAAGGCTTGATTTGAATTTAAGTGGACTGTTGGGGCTGGATGGAGGTCCTGGTGGTGTTGAAGCGGTCGCACTGACCCACATTTTAATAGGCACCAATAATCCAACTGTGGACCCACTGCTGAAAGATCTCATGTAGCACAGTTTGAGAAGTTGACATGTGTGTTGTCTAAGGCCTACACGCTGCCCCCTGACGTTCTGTTCCTGAGAGAGATAGGAAATGACTTCCCTTACTTGCAGGTGGTGGTTGTCTGTCATTGAAAAAGTGAAAAGTGGAAAATCAATTCAAGTTCACAAAGCGTCGCCTTTATCATCTATTTTCCTCGACATGGGAACATATTTAACAACATTGACATCATGTTCTATTGAAGAAGACCTGAAACTAGCGATTGATGTATGTTATAATTCAAGTGAGAAGCGGTTTAATTTCCGTTCAATCAGAGTTCATTTTGCTCCTACTTCTCAAACCGAAAAGTTGGATCCATTTCTGATAAACAGCCACTCGTTTGCTCGCTTCGTCACTTTTCGTGTTCTCATCTTCTGATTGGAACAAGCACTCGCAGTGATTTCTCTCACTGATGGACAGAAATGCCAATTCACTCTGCTGAGTCGCCTGTAAGGCCGTCTGCTGTTGCACACACCGTCTCAAAGAAAGGCGTTGGATGGTCATCAGCTGCCCAGTGGTCAAATGTTGGCACCGTGTGGCCCGAACTGAATATCATCAGATTGATTTTCAGATTATGGTAATAATCACAGCATGCTTTTTCACAAGGCTGTGTCTTATTTTAGAAGAACTGTATTCATCAGATGATTGCATTTGGAATATTGCTGACCACTGTTCAGTCATACTGGCTTTTTCAAGTCAACAAATGTCGGTGCATTTCCTGTGATGACGAGTCAAGTGATCCTTTGTGCCAAGGCAAGTCACATGACGGCATCATGTGGCTGTGTATTTGTAGAACTCAATGTGTGTGTGTGTGTGTGTGTGTGTCAGCATGCCCAGAAATATGAGTGTGTGGGTGTTTGGGCTGAAATCTGCTTTATTGTGAACATCCATACATATCCATACATATAAATATAAAACTCTTATGTTTTAATGAGTCAGGACCAGTGAGCGTTGCTCATGCTGGCTAAAAATAGTGTTTCAGTATTGTGCTCAGTGAGCTGCTCAGCACTGCTTAATTATTGAAGACTGGAAAACGTATTGGGGAGTGCCACCCCCCACAAACACACACACACACACACACACCCTACCCTACTGTGTTTTGTTTATCAGGACATGAAGTGGAAGATGGATGAAAGCCTCTGCGTCACCAAGTGCGTGTCACTGTGTCATTCACTCACCGTTGGGTGTTATTAATATCTTCCAGGCTTTTCCCTTTATCATGCTCTGTGTGTGTGTGTGCGCGTGTGTGTGTGTATGTGTGTGTGTGTGTGTGTGTGTGTGTGTGCATGCATCCACGTTCACACTGTTCCTGATTAACGTCTGACGTCAGAGGAGTAGGAGGTGCGCAGTCACATGCTCACTCACTGGGTCGCTCTCAAACACGTACAGTTTAGTCCCTTATCTTCCTCTCCAATGCCCAAAATTAACTGCAGCATATTTCTACTAAGCACCAGACACTGCACAAAGAGCTGATTTATTCATCCTCATTATTTAATCGTAAGTCTGACACTATCTGGAAGCTTTCTGGCACCAAAAAGAAAATAGTTTCTTCATGGTTTTCCTTTTTAACCAGACAACATTGATAACAGATAGGGTTACAGATTGTTTTCTTAGTTTAAATTATAAACATGTTATCTTAGTGTGACATAAATGTTTGGGCTCTTGCTTCAGAAACACAGATGTGTGCATGCATGTTAAGTCAGATTTTAGTTGAACTAAAACAATAATTTGACTAAGATTGAGCTAGTCTTAGTCGGACTAACATACCTGGATAATGCGATTCATAGTCAGATTACTCGTGCACGTATACGCTAAATCGGACCAGAGTGGAACTTGGTGTTCTGCGCATGCACCAAAATGTCCTCCCTGGTCTTTGACCCGGAAGTAGAAGGCGACGACGTATAAACTGAATTACTGTTATTGGAAATCATACGACGGCGGTGTATTTCCTCGGACAACACAGCAACTGCATACGACAACAGCACGATCCATCTCACTGTCCATCTCGCCGTTCCCTGTTTGTTTTTCTGTGACGTAAAGGTCAACAGGAAATTGTTTTAATACGCACTAGCTTATATGGAGATACAGCACCACCTATGGAGGCGGAGGCAGATGTACACGGCCCCCAGATGTACACAGTTGTCCAATTGCCTGTCTTAGTCTGACTAGGGCCTTAGCTCAGTTTAACTATGCATGTAAACGAGTGTGATACTGGTATTAACCAGAGGATACGTGGCGTGTTTGCTTTTTGCTGTGCAGTTAGTTGCAATTGAAAACTAGTGATCCACAAGCAGAAGCATCATGGCTGTAGCTGCACTGTTCCCTGCCCGAGTCGCAGCACTGTGCCCAGGTCAGCGGCCGTTTCATCTAGCTTCGTTTTTGTTCCCGGCGCTTTACCCTTCTTACGGTGCTTTCAGACATGCAAGGATTCATCAAGATTTAAGTAAAACTGTTCACAGCGGTGGAAATGTGAGGAAGCAAATGTCTATGTTCTGGAACTGGACTCGGGCGCAGCCAGCGACATGTGCTGTCCATCCGTCACCCCTCTCCTGAATGTTCTGGACGCTTTCCTGTTCTTGTCAGCAGACAACTGTGTTCTTCATCTGTGAATGACAATCTCCGTAAAATATCATCATTTTTGAGTCATTTTCCAGATTTCATGTTTGAACACAGCTTCGGTGAGACAGCAGAGGCACCGGAAGTTTGTGTTGTTATCCATCTCAAAGTCAGGCACGTGTTCAAGTGCTTGAAGATTCAATCCTAACTTAGAGTGCCAGTGAAAACAAATTGAAAACTCAGTGTTTATTTACGTCTATAGGTGTAGGCGTAAATCTGAGCCAAATGAATCCTGGTTTCACGGATCATTTCCAGTGTAAGTTATGTGTTTTTGTGACAGTCGTTCGCCTGTTGCTTAGTGTGTGTGAGACGCTGTCTGGCATAAGCCAGGATAGGCAAAAGTCATTAGACGGCGTTACAAGATAGCCATCGCCCCTACAAAACTACAGCAAGCATGTTTGTTGACACATTTTCCATTCATTAGTCTGAGTGGTTGTGGATCTATCCAGTTGCGTACAGAGGGATTCTGTTGGTCACGCCTCTTGCCAGTGGGAGGTAACTACACCCCGCCCAGACTCATCTGCAAATCACCTCTGCGACTCCCTCCCACCAGACATCGGCAACTCTGACTCACTTCCCACCTTCAAATCCTGTCTAAAACCCATCTGTTTAAACTTGCATATTCACTTTGATTGGTTATAATAACCCGTTTGTTTCAAACCCCCCCCCCAGTATTAGTATATATTATTATTAGATCACCTAAATACGTACTTTTTTGACAATAGTACCAATAAGGTGAGAGGTCACAGTCTAAGGTGGCAGTTGTGTGTGTTTTTGTCCCATGTAGACGCACCTGTGTGTGTCATGGCCACCACTTCTGTTTTCTGGCTGTCACCTCTCATCTCGTCTAACATTTCCTCCGTCACTGCACACTCGCACTGTTTTTTACCTTTGGCCCCCACCTGTTCCTGTCCTCTGAGTCCTCCATCATTCTTATTCATCAGGGCTGGTTTGACGTCAATTCCGTATCATCTTCTAAAAACGTAATTGACCGCATCGACCTCTCATCACGACAATTGTTTCTGTGTTTCGAAAGGATGAGAGAAGAGCAGATGCATGTACTACTTTTTCAGTCTCCTCCTCATTTCTTATTTTAAAGGTTATATGTAAAATATGTACAGCATTGACCTTTATTGTTTAAAACAGTGACTGCAATCCCAATATCATATTGTCTGTTTTAGTCTAAGACACTTTTAACCTATTTGGATGATTTTTGCATGTCAACAACAGTGGGAGTGAAAGTGTGTCCGCTTTAGAGCAGCACTGGAGAAGCAAAAATAACGTAAAAACATTATATATGTTAAATATCTACCCACAAGTATCTCAGTCGGATCTCAACTTCCTTCAGCCATCTATATTTTAACTCCTTTCCATTGCAGACCCTTGTTTTGCTTCTCCTCTATTTGAGACATTTTTGGGAGGGGTGGTGAGGCCTTTTAGGTCAAGAAAGACATTTATCACTCACTCTGCTGGCATCACGTGTTGAGGTGCTATGAGCTGCACTATTGGGTGGTTGGCAGTGGGTGGAGCAACAGATCAAAACACCAAACGGAGTCCGTTTGCAGCCCACTTATCGTGGTGGAGGAGTTTGAGTGCCCTTATGATCCTACAAGCTATGTTGTTGGGGGCATTTTGAGGAGCGTGAAGGGTCCAGTGCAAGTGACGGCAACCAGGCACCACTGATGTCAGTGAAACCCATCATGTTTCCTTTAATATTCAATTTTGGCTCTAAAGGCATTAGGTATACATTTTTAAGTGTCGCATTGTGTTTCCATAGCTGGCTATAGCGGCTTTGCAACAGGACAGGCCAGTGATTACATTAGCGGACAGCCACAGAGGATCCCCCTTAAATTTTTTATAATTGGTTACATGTATGTGTTGATCTGTTACAACATTTCAAAAGGTTGCCCAAATTCATGATAGTAGAAAAGTTAAAATAAAGTGACAACCCACTGAAACAATACTAAAAACAAACAACAAATCTCGCCTCAATGATCAAATTGTTCATTCATTACATGTGGTTGCACAGACACAAGCGAGACCTCTGACCTTATTTATTAATGACGGAAGTTTGACTTGTGATACATATTTGACTTGTAATATCACATGTTTTACGTCCCGCTACAGTTGTTGGATTTGATCCAGTTTGAGGTAAAGGAGCTGTTGCTCACAAATGACCGTAAAAAAACCTACTTGTGTATATATAGTGCTGGAAAATGTCGGAAACTATCTTCAACCTCCTCCTCCATGTTGCCCTCAATACTGCACTGGAAAACTGTGAGTTAAAAGAGAAATCAGTTCATGCTGACCAACTGGCAACACATCACAGAAAGCTCTGTGTAGCTGCCACACATGCAGGGTTCAGAATTCACTGAGGTCGAGCATTGACGGTGTCCATACACGCACGTACACCCATGCGAACCCCCCTGACCCCTCTGCCGTATAAACAGGCAGGCATGTTAAGAATGCCCACGTGCATTTACAGACATGTTTTGTGGCACTGGTGGCATTTGTTTGGTTAATCAGTGGAAACAGGCAGCGGGGTCTTTTGTTACCAGCTGGGGCGCAGGGCAGAGCCTGTCGGGTTTGAAAGAACCCATGAGCATCAGCAACATCCTGCTTCTTTCAGCGGGGGAATACAGGATGCATTCCTGCAAAATGGCAGCGTTGTCATCTCTATATAATACCAGAGAGAGCATGGAGGCCAGAGCCTTCATCTGTCACTGTCATACACTCTCTCCGTTTTGAAAGGGAAATTAGTTCAGAGACAAGGTTGCCTTCGCTGTCAAGGTCGAAAGATATAGTTTTTCCAAGGCCGGGACAGAAGACAATGGCCATGATGTAAGAGCAAAGTTAACAATATGTACAGTTGACGCAGTGGTGGGTTAATTTCAGGAAATGCACCTTATTCAATAGAAGGTTTTATCTCCAATGATCATGGATATTCTGAATACTTTACCATCTTAAGCCAGATTCGAACGGGATTAAACTGGTCTGAAACTGCGAGTGATGTTCTCCCCAAATCGAAATTAAACACGGTGTTTCCTCCCTGGTCCAGTTTCACGTTTTAGGTGTTCTAGCTTTTGTCGGCGCTATGTCGATGTGTGTGCACATGACGACGATGAGTCATTTAGGTCAGATGTGAATCGTTAAGTTGGTACGATGGTGCACGTGAGAGTCATCAGAGTCGTGAAAACTTTGACCTCAGTCACATTTCTGCAGATGGAACCATGCCTTTTTGTCTACTACGTGCATTTACTCATGGTTCAAGGCTCCTCGTGAACAGAGCAGCTCACTTCCAGTCACAATGCAGCACATGCAAAGAGACCACACTTAACCCCACTGTTTCTCACAGGCAGGATGCACTTAATTTATTCCAGAGAAAGCAAATCTATCACCCGTGATCTGCAGTCAAGGTCTCTCTGGCTTGTGCCGTTCAACTCCGAGCTGTGGGGGGGGACTAACAGCTTTTCAAAAAAGGAGCGATTGTTAGAATTGTGGTTTGCATCTGAGCTCATTGTAAGAGACAGAGCCGAGAGGGAAGGGGGTGTGACAACACAAACTTTGTGTTTTCCTCCTGTGCAGTGGTGCCAACACAACAAGACTATTGTGCTGCTCCCTGTGTGATGTGGCTAGGTGGGGAGGGGGGGAAGAGTTAGGTGAGACAAGGAGGGGAAATCCACTTAAAACGACTCTTGAGGGTGTTCTTTTAACAACACGTGCATTGTTTAACCTGCAGACAGGTGTGTGTGTGAGCGAAGGTGCATTATACTGGAAAGGGAGGAAGACAGAAGACAGACTAATGAAACTGAGATGAGATAGAAATAGACTCCCTTATTCACTTTTTTTCCCACATTCTTGGTTTCTCTGCCCATGTCTCCCAGGTCATGGCGGTGCTGGGTGAGTGGAGAGTCCTGTCGGCCCCCCCTTTGGCCCTCCTGCACCCAGACAGAGTGGCCTGTGTCCAGTGGAGAAGCAAGGTGACGCCAGTGGGCCACACTGAGGCTGTTGTCTAAACTTGCACAGGAGTCGGGGGGGTGGGGGGGGATCAGGGGTAAGAAGAGGGTAAGACATGGTTGTGTTTTAAGGGAGAAATGTAAGGGTGCAGAGGAATAAAGAAAGGAAAGTAGTGAGGGAGATTATGAAAGCACAGAGAGCAGAGTGGGATTAAGAAGCATGTGTGTGTGTGTCAGAACTTACATCTGTTCTCAGTTACCCACCTCCTTACCTCCCTGTCTTCCCCAGCTTGTAAATGGTAGCATTCTGCCAGCCATGTGGGGCTGTTGGGGGTTTCACAGCTTGCCCGGGAGATGAGGCGCGATGCCCTACATTAACAGTTGAATCTTGTTCTCTCACAGCCTTTGGTTGTGTAACCACCTTCTTGACGGAGTGAAAGTTAAAAAAAAACGTACAAAATCCTGTCCACTGCGTTTCTTAAAGTGGAGAGAAAGTGGTGCTGAGGAGAATCTGATGAGTTGTGGGTGATGGTGAAATCAGCCGAGTGAGACTTTGTCAGGATTTTATGTTTCTCGTCACTTGTACTTTCCATTGCACTCAGTTCAACCGACTATCTGATATTTTCTATATATTCATTCAGCCCACAGTCACAGTCGGTCTGCTTTAATTCTGTCAATCAAATTAAATACATTTCATGATTTCATTTTGTGTGTTTCCACCTACCAAGTTTTCCTGTGTGCAGAGTATTTTCGTGTGTGTGTGTGTTTGTGCGTGGGGGTAGTAACCGGCTGGTGGGTGGGTGATTCACTGCCTCCGTTCCCTCCGCAGTTACACACACTCACACACTGTTTGCTACCGTATCCATTCACTCTTTTAGGAGTAGGGTGCACAAAATAAATAGTTATATATGGCCAAGATTTTATGTGGCCTTATAAGTTATAAGTTGTGATAGTAATAAAGTGCATGGATGCAGTCTTGGGGTCAAGAAGGCAAAGCCAATGTGGAAGTGCCTACAATTCTCCGAATATTCTTTTGGGTGACCATCAGAGGGCGACAGCACGGTGGCACATGTGTTTTAGGGTAACAGTGCTCCTGACCATTCAATGCTTGGACCCTGATGAGAAAAGTACTGGTGTCCGTTAACATTTTCTTGAAGGGTTTATGGTCTCAGGCGCTAGTTGCTGGTCTTCCTCACTATACAGCATGATTTTTGGTCCTATTAAGAGTCAAGTCAAGTTAGCGTGAACTGATTTATTTGGTACAAGTTAATATACTGTATTGTAAGTTTAGTAGTACACTGTTCTACCAACTGACTCATTTTGTCACTCTGTCTTACATTATATTAAAGTTACCAGCGGGAATTGAGGTCAGGACGGGCAGGAAATGGAAAGCAGGCGAGGAACTCGAGGTGGCACAGGCAGGGGGAGCTTGTGGGGAACGTGGCCCGAGGTCGTGCTGGTCTTGGTAACTCCCGTGACCTAACACTACAACGCCTTGGGAGGAGGTTCAAGCAGGCGTGGAGGAAGACAAAGCAAGCAGGATGGTGGGTCTAAGACAGCAAGGAGCATGGATAAAGTCCAAGGTCATCTGGGATGACGTCCTGCAAACAGCCTACTCCAGAGTCCAGTTTCTGCCATGTGATGGACTGCCCATCTGTCCAGGGTGTACCCCACCTTCTCCCCCTATGTCAGCCGGGATTGGTGCCCCCCCGTGACCTTTTTTTCTTTTCTTTTTTTTTAGGATAAAGCAGTAGAAGAAGAAGAAGATGATTTCCCAGATTTCAGCATCTGAGTATTTATTAGTTAGTACAACATTATACAAGTAGTGGTGGGACAAGAAACTACAGCAGGAGATGGGGAAACGTTTCCTGTGGAATGAAGTCATCGCTGTTTGAGTTTAAAGTTTGTAGTTTGAAACAGGCCTTTGTTACATAACTCCTGCCTTGGTAGTCGTCCATCTGGGAGTACTCTATTGGCACGCACAAACATGTGTGAGAGAGTGTCAGAGTGTGTGGGTGAGAGCAAGATGGAGACAAGAGTGACTGTGTGTGTGTGTGTATGTGGGTGTATGTCTATCAGCTTCAAGTGCATTTAATGCAACGTTAAAGTCTTTAATTTCACAATTCATGTATTTTACACCTGATGCTATGAATAGAATGGCAGTGCACCGAAGCCATTTTTTTTGTCTTGTCCTCGGTCCAAAAAGGTATTTTACATGGTAAATTTGTGCATTTGTGTGTGTGTGAGTGTGTGTGTGCGCGGGCAGTAGCAGGCTGGTGGGTGGGCGGCTTACTGCCTTCCTTCCCTCCGCAGTCAGAGACACTTCCACAGCGTTTGCTACCAGAGCCATTCACAGCCTTCACTGACAGGATGCAGGCCAAGCTGGAGCTGCTATTGCTTGGCTTCAGGAAAAACCCACTTGGTTCCAGCATCGTGTAAGCCTGCCAAATCTCGCTGTGTAGTCATTTGGTCACACGCTTACATTTACATTTTCAGTAATGGAATGATTCTCTTCTCTTCTCTTCTCTTCTCTTCTCTTCTCTTCTCTTCTCTTCTCTTCTCTTCTCTTCTCTTCTCTTCTCTTCTCTTCTCTTCTCTTCTCTTCTCTTCTCAGAGGCTGCATTAGTGTCACCATTACTCAGCCTCTTAGGAGGAGGAGGAGGAGCTCGGTCATAAATCTGTGGTCGTGGCAGCGTGTCATAACACGACCCCTTACATGCACAGGTCTGCATGCAAGAATACGATTATGGTATGTATAAAAAGCTCATTCGGGATCAGACAATTGAATGTGCCTTTAAAAAAAAACACATAAAGACACAAGCAAGGCTCAGAGTGAGGAATCATCACCTGAGGGTATGTTCTACCAGCAGAGAACATAATAAGAAGTCACGCTGTTGCTTACTTGACTACAGTGGGGGTTCACTGTCTTTTAGGAGGCCGTCGTAAACTAAACATCACGTCCTGAGGCGAAAAGGATCATACAGACACTGACTTTAAGGCGCACAACAAAAAACAAAGGTCACCTGGAGGGAAAACTCCCAAATACAGCAAGTATGTGGAACCTTTGGATTGTTCGCATGTCCAGATGTTTCTGTGTCCATGTGCAGACCACAGCGGGACAGCTGGCACTCAAATACACTTATCACACTTTTTAAACTTGAGTTTTCATTTTAAAGTGCATCTATTATATTTCATCTATACCACTTTTAATGTATGGAGTTATATAGTGCCAATGAATAAATACATGCATACATAAAAGCAATTATATACAAACGGGGGAAAAAGGACAAATCGTTTTATTATTTATTATTAATCGAGACCTGAGAATTAAACACAGATAAACCAAATCATTGACATTTAAAATGAAACAAACAAATGGGAAAACAAATGCAAATGCTTATCCCTGATGAATTGGGCCATTTGTTCAAGTGCGTGCGTGAAAATGCCTCAATGCCTCAATGCCGCAAAACAAAGAGACTGTCAGCAGAGTGAGTGATGGATAAAGCGAATGCTTTGCTGCCTTTTGAATTATTTACTATGTGCTGTTCACTCGGTGCAAAAAGAAAAAAGAATTTACTTCTCTGTCATGCTTAACACGACATGGCATGTTTTAAGGTGGAATCTTTCCTTGCGTGTGACTCGATGCATTAATTATTATTTATTGTCTTTTGAATGACACTTAATGATTGGCTCTTAAACTGCTTGTACATATGTAAATAGGAGTTCAGCCTCTCTATGCAAACTGCTAATGTTAGGGAGAACAGCTTCGTCCGTTCTGCTTCAGCAGCACTTCCTTCACCTACTTAAAATAATACATTTTGGTTCACTTTGCTTAATTGGACACATTTCAACTCAAGAGAGCGGAAAGTTAGGAAAGACAATGTCGGATTTGAGAGGTTTGAAGCAGAGCGGGCTCGGTCTGGGAATGAGTGGCATGTCACCGGTGCAGCAGCTCCACATGGCAGATACATGTCCAAAAGTGCTGAGCTGACAGAGAGGTGACAGGCAAGGCTTAGCTGACCCAGCACTGCTGCTCTCTCTCCCTCTCTCTCTCTCTCTGACTGCACACTCATCAATACAAAATGCACTTTCTTTCCTGAAAGCGTGACTGTCACATTTCACACTTTGCAGTTACAGAAAAGAAGAAAAAAAAGAAGGTTTGATTGCTGTTCATGTCGACAAATTGTGACGTCTTGTGATGAATTGTGACCTCTCGCGCTGACTGAATGTTGCACTCGTCAGTTGCGTAACCCCCTCGTCGGTGCGTTGGTCAGTGTGGCTAAGCTGCCCAAGGCCTCCTGAGATTGTAGCTCTCTCTGTTTTCGAGGATTCCCGTCCAGACAAAACACGAGCCACGTGAGGTGATACCAGCCAGGAAATGAGTTCCACAGAGGGCGCTCAATTATAATAAGGGAGAAAAAGCAATTGATGCGTGTTATTGTGGCCGATCGGCCGCTCGTCGCTTTCATGTGGCTCTGTGGCTTGAAAGGTTCACGAGAGGCTCATGTCCTTTCTTAGTACGAGGCAATAAAACACATCCACTCAACCACCCAATAAAACGGGGATCAAACGGAGTCACGTTTGGGAAGTTGGATGAAGATGTGGGAGTGTTTTGACGATCTAACAGCACGTTTTTCAAACTGTATTACAAACTTCAACTGAGTTACAATGAAATTTTGCTGTTTACACTTCTTGCCCCAGAACAACAGCTAATCCGTCACAGTCCTTAGGCAAGGAATCAAGGTTACGTCCTTAAGCACAGACAAACTAACTGCACAGTGATGTCATTATACAGCTGTCGGGAAAACCACAGTGTTGTGTTATTTTTAATGCCAACATTAAATGCTTACATACTAAACAAAGTATGATATTGTCCACATTGGGTGCACATGGGCGGATTGACATGTGGACCATATGACTCTGGTTGAATCACAATGAACCAGACCCCTTACACTCGTATCCACACAGTAAACTGGATTTAAACATAGACACTGTATAAAAAACAACGTGTATTTAACATGACAGGTTAGAGAATTATGAGCTGACACTGCAGCCAACCACCCCGAGCATTTTAATGTGTTTTAGTCATTGTTTTGGTTTCACAGTCCTTAACTGAACTTGTGTGTGTGTGTGTGTTTTTTAGATAAAGCAGCTGTGCACCTTCCGCCCAGCCCCAAAGGAGAAGTAGAGTTTGTAGACAAAACCAGACTTCAAAAGACGAGTGAGGAATACGACCCATAGGTACAGGTATTTTTCAACTCAACTACTAGATGAGGTTAGGGTTAGGGCTACAAAAAAAAAAGAAAAAAACAAACAGGGCTAAGTCTATTGTGGGACTCAAAGTACAACGTTTTAACCATTAAGTTAACTGCCAGTGAAAACCTCATTGAAGCTACTTGATGACAACACACCCAAGGTACCAGATTGCTGTTATTTATGTTACCACTAGTGGGCGCCAATTTAAAAACATACCTATGGGACATAATTCTGTTGTAGGACTGTAGCAGTCTTGTATACCTAAGTACCTAAAGGGATACTTGAGTAAAAGTACAAGTATCTTACCAGAAAATGACTTTGGTAGAAGTTGAAGTCACTTTTACTTATATAAGTAAAAGTCTTAAACTATTTGACATTTCCTGTACTTAAGTATCAAAAGTAATTGTCTGATGTAAAGTGTATGTAAGTTTTAGAAGTGGAAGTATTAATAAAGGTGAGGAGTTAGGATTGAGCCAAGGTGGTAGGGCGTGTTGTCTTTGAACTGTAAAGGTTGTGGGTTCAATTCCTGCTAGTCTGTGTGTGTCCTCGAGCAAGACACTTAACCCCATATTGAAGTGTATGAATGGGTGAATGGCAAAACTGTAGTGTAAAGCAGCTCATCAAGACTAGAAAAGTGCTTTTGATTTTATTTGGTAACAAAGATGGAGTAAAAGTTGCTGGGAAATATAAATATAAATATAGTAAAGAACAGATATGTGAATTTTACAGTAACAATGTATTTGTTTCTAAGTTGTTATGTGTTCATATTGTGTTAACAACCATACAGCTTTACTGTCACGGTTGGTTTATTGAACAGTCCTTTGGGGGGAAACGTGTCGCACAACACAACAACAGAAGCCTGCTTGTGTATTCAGTTACTAAATGCAAGGCTTAGTTACTAAATACTGCAGGTACAGAATCAAACCTGTGACCCTCCAGTCTCACCAGACACTAATCCACTGTGCCGCCCAGACTGTGTAGTCTGTCTGAGGCCTGTGTGTGACGCCCTCTCATCCCCCTGCGCTCCACCACCTTGTTGCTTCTCCTTCAAGTGTGTTTACATCCCCCAGTGTCAACACAGTCTCAGCGCCATGGCAACGCACACGGGCGACGACTAGAAGTGAGCACAGGCCTCTGCTTCCACCCGTGTTTTTTTTTTTTTACAACTGGTTCTAGAGAAAAAGTGGGTTTGGACGAGCACTTTGATGTTGTGTCCAACAGTGAGCACGAGAGCGAGATATGTGTTTGATGTGGGCAGGCAGCTTGTGTTTTGTGTTTCTGCAGGTGTTTAAGTAGGTTAACAATACAGAATACGGCCTATTCATGGAAAATTCTGGGTTTTACAGCCAGTGTGAAGTAGGTCACACTATCAACAGCGCCGTGGCTGATTGTCCATTTTTTTCAATTTTCTTTTTCATGTTGAAGCCAAACTAGTTTTCAAAAGAAGTAGAGCCATGGATGGAAAACTGCTTGCATAGTCGGGGAACACCAGCACGTAGCCGACTCCAGGCTTTGTAAACAGATGTTGAACATCTGTCTGTTGGAGTTGCTCTTTGAGTTGCATTTTGTCAGCTCTGGAGAAAATACTGAATACAAAGCTTCTGGGTGTTGGCATGCAAATTTTTTTCTATCTGTCTATTGAACGTCAACATCTGGTTGGTTCGTTACTACGCGTCAGGGTGGAGACGGCTTTTGGAACTGAGAGACCGCAGACTCGGTCGTCATAGTCCGTATGTGTTCTCACGGTTGGAAAATGCAGTCATTAAGCGCTTTATTAGTAACAGCACATGAAATTAGGCGGCAGCCTTCATCTGGTCTTCGTGTCACGGACTCCACGGGAATATTTGCTTTGAGATTTGGCTTAAGATGTTGACGCGAGGCTGCACATCATTTCTGCTGGTGAGAAAGACACGACTGAGCTAACTATTCATTTTTAAATACAGGTTGCATTAATATTGCATGTACACATGCACTCAATTGGACCCAGATTGAACCCAGCAGTGCTCTGCACATGCTCCACTGTTCAGACCTAGAAACAACTGAAGGAGCTCGTGCACAGAAGAAGAAGTGAGTAAAACACGCGGCAGAATCTTCTGACCGGGGGGAGACTGAATTCACACCCTGTCAGCTTAAACAATTAAATATTATTAAGTAAACGGGTGGCAGAAAGACGTGGAAAGGCTCTCGAGGAGCTAAAAACTAGCGGTCACCAAAGTTTGTGTTGGTTAAGGCCATGGCATACTCACGTGTCAGGGTCCTGTAGTATCCCACTACACCGTCGAGTGGCGGTACAAGTCTGGACGCAGGGAATAGGACGCATTACTACCAAAGAAGAAGAGAACAATGCTAACAAAGCTCACTCGGACACGTGTGGTTCACAGATGAAAGGCCCTTCGGGCAGGGGAGTCGTGGGTTCGTGGGTCACCAGGTCGAGGCTTGGATGACTTTCCTTGGCGACTGCTTCTTCCGTTGCCAAAACGTTTTTTTCCCAGTACACCAGGGCCTTTATAGTTCAAGCAGAAACTGCTTAATACTAACAAGCTGAAAGGGGACATATCGTCAGCTAGCACAGTGGAGACAGACGCACTTCATTCAGTAAATTCCTCGCTAGTGTTGGTTTATTGGGACCAAGGACATTAGTCCAACTACGTGACGTAATCCAACCTATAGCTCCACTTAACTGTGGATGTCAATGTGCAGATGGACATTTTTATGTAACTCATTTCTTAGAAATGTCATCAATTTTTTTATTTTTCCATCAAACTGTGACAGATTCTCACACAGACTGTGGCGTTCAAACCACAATTTGCTGGCGTTAAGTTGTAAAAGGCAAAGAACGTCATCACCCCTACCACCATCATTACACCAGCAGCAGCAGCAGCAGCAGCAGCAGCCTGGACAGTTTGGGTGCATGGATTTATGCTCAACCCACCATCTGCATCCATCAGTATCATCAGACCAGGCTACGTCTTCAGCTGTCCAGTCTGTTTGATAGAATTTAACATCACTAACGTCTTATAAAGGTTTTAGGAATGTTGGTTTTTAGTGTGACTTATGTTGGGCTTGGCTTTAACTTGGCTTGTGACTGAAGGATTGCCGAGGATTGTTTGAGTCCCCACCAGGTCAAGGATTAGGATGCTGGTGCGCAGTCCCCATTGCTCATTGTTAATTGGACCCTCTACATTAATGGACCCCAGCCACAGCGAGGCCACAGGTACTCCTGTGCCGGAACCAAGCCCAGGATAAATGGGCGTGTTGTGTCAGGAAGGGCATCCAATGTAAAAAAAATCCCTGCAAGATCAAATATGCAGATCATCCGCCGTGGTGAACAATAGAGGGGGAGAAGCTGAAAGACATTTACATGACATTGAAGTAAGAGGATTATGTTTGTAACCTGGTAGCTCAAGTGCATGTTTGAAAGCACGTCAGTCCAAGAAAGACTAGTAAAGCCTCTACTTGCTCAGTGAAAATGGATCAAAGTGGCATAAATCAGTGTAGTAAACAAGACTTAAATGCACCGCTCTTTTTTTTTTTACTTCACCCGCCATCTTATAATCTGTAAAAACAAATGTTTTATTTCACAAAAGACATCAGTGTCTCTTTAGAAGAAAAGTCTCCGGGAGATCAAAGTCGCCCTCTTCGTCTCCTCTCATTCCTGATGGGTGTAAGAGATCAGAGGCCAGACGATACAGTCATACTGCGGTAAAACCACACAAACGCACACACACACACACACACACACACACTCTCGAGGCAAGTCTTATCACACTGTTACCCGTACACAGATGGCTGCGTGTGCAGGCAGACACACACACACACACACACACACACACAGACGTGGCCTCTGCCCGACAGATCAAACAAAGGTGAGTAACATCAATCCGTCCTACCTGTCTGTAACATTTTCCAGTGTTCCAGCGAGCGCCCGCACCACTCCCTCTCTCATACCTCCTCTACTTCCTTTCCTTCTACCGCTCTTTAATTTGGATGCCAACCTGAAACCGACATTTATAACTCTCTAAAACAAAAAAATCATATTAAAACAAGAAGGTCCACCATTGTGGCTCAATAGTGAGTGAGTGAGTGACATAGTGTCATTTACTTACTGGCCACTTTATTAGGTACACAGTAAACAGATTAAAAAGCCAGGAGGGGTTGTCCTCTCCTGCCCATCTTCTTCAAGATTTGATGTGTTGTGCATTCAAACGTGACCTTTTACACAAGTTGTTGTATGAGTTTGCTGTTGTGAATTTCTGTTGCCGTTCTCACATCTCAAACCCGTCTGTCAGAGATTTTATTTTATTTTCACTGATGCCAAGTTCTTGCTCAGTGTGTGAACTGTTGGGTTCCTCTACTCTTCTTCATATCATATTGTAAGGTGTTGTGATTTGGCTCTACACAAATACATTTTCAAATTGATTTGACCTGTAGAACTGAGATGGTTGTGTGTAAAAATTAGGGAATTAGCAATTAGGGATTATTATAATTATTGTATACTAGGATATCCCAGAACATGGCTTTTCTCCAATTTCCTCCCACAGTCCAAAGAAACATGCAGATTTGGGAATTAGGCAAATTGGACTCTCTAAATTGACCGTAGGTGTGAGCGTGAATAGTTGTTGTCGTCTCTATGTGTGGCCCTGTGTTAACCTTTATGCTGCCTTTCATCCTATGTCAGCTGGGATTGGCACCAGCGACCCTCATGTGGAGGATAAAGTGGCAGAAGATGAGTGAGTAAATCACCTTTCATTCCATAAGATGTTTTTTGTAAACGAGTAGTTTACCTAATGTAGTATTTCTGATATACACCTACCACAACTTAAATGTATTTCACTGGTCACTGCAGTGTTAATTTAAACAACATGTGTTTCTGAAACAGCCAAATCCCTATATAATTGAGTACATTTACGTATAGGGTTTAAAGGCAAACATCTACCCATAGGAAGAAGGGATAACAATGAACCTTCTACATTCAACCTGATGGAAAAAAAAGGCACAGCTTTCTCTCTCTATTTTCATTGCCAGCACAATAAACTGCAGGGCCACACAACATACTGAATAATTAAAGGTGTTTGGATGTGTTTGCACTCTTATTGAAGAGAATAGTCCCAGGTAGAATATTGTTTTCACCCATGAGTGGAAAACCTTGGTGTCACTGAGTGTTTTGCTGATGTATTATTTCTCTGCAGCTTCAGGCCCGGGCTCACCTTGTTAAAAAAAAAAGAAAAAAGTATAATGATTCCATGAGGTAAATAATTCAGAGTTACATTCCTGCTTCATCCCATCAGAAGTCAACTGAGGTCCAAAAACATACAGTAAGTGCAGACTCTGCATCGGCAGAGCTGCATCATTCAATCGTCTTCTTATTCCTTTGATGAAGTGGCAGCAAAAGACAGTGGAGGTGCACAGCAGGGTCAACGTTTCTGTTTTTAGAAATGTCACCTAAATAACACTTCAGCTTGAACAGGTGCTCAGCAGGTCAAACCTCAAAGGAAGACATGTTTCAAAAAAATACACACCATCCTGTGTTTACATTAAGATTCAGCTGCTGCACTTGATAATTATCAGAGAATGGATCAAATGACTAAGTATAGTAATGATGCTGATGTCACTCTCATATAGCAGCTACGGAGTCATTAGATATTTTATGAATAACAAACAATAGTGGCAACAACAGTGCTTATTTGGGCATTAAATAAGTGGCGACTGGTTGTGATGTCACCCGTAAGAATCTGGACGATAGCAACTGTCAATCACACTAGAGGACTATATGATTTTTTTTTATATACAGTCCATGGGCTAACCTGCTATTTGTGCAGGTTTGTAATGGTTTAAATTGAGGAGGTGATTATTGTATGTCATGTGATGACATGTCCATCAAATGGACTTCATGTGCTAACAATATGTCAATGTTGTTTTCACAGGTTTCTCTGGACGCGGCGAACATGTACAGTAAGTCTGATACATTTGATTTCACAGTCGAGATCAAATCCAGGATTATGGATTCATCTATCTTCTTCTATCTCAAATCCCGTTCTGAACCTCAACTCTACAGGTACAGCTACAGATGCTGCTCCTCTGCGTATCTTCAAAGTTCGCAACTCGTTGTGGGAACACTGGTGTCGGCGCGTTCACGCCGCCCCAAAAGGGACAATTCCCAAGCAGCACCTTCTATATTTGAGTTGCGTATGCCCTGCTGAGTTTCCAATTTGTCTGGCTTAATCGTTGGCGGTTGAGCTTCCAGCTGGGCGAAAGGAAGGCCGACTCGACCGCATCAGAGGGGACGGCAAGTTTAAGGAGTGCCCGACATCAGAGGCCGTGCGGGCCACTGACAGCTGAACAGAAGCACACGGTGCCACATTTGGCTTTTAGTTTAGTGTGCAGTTCCCCTCAATGTATCCCAGCACTATGATTATCTCTGTCACCGCTGCCTTACAATGGAACAAAGAGGATTGTTTTCTCAGGATAGCTTTGGGAAACTGTAGCCCAGAGGTTTAACTGCCGATGAATGAGGAGAATCACGCTCATAATTTGGGAAGGGCAAGGGCGTCCAGGCCTTGTGGAATAAAAAAAGGGAAAAGTTTCTTAATGAAGGAGACGCTCTGGGAATTTTCTCTGCGCTGCGTGCCTCTGCATTTCCTCAGCGAACCCCGTCAGTGTCCTCATGGTCACCCCTCCGCAGCTGGAGCATGTGCTCCACAGCTAAAGGGTTTACTGGCAGAAGAAAACCACCACAAAGTGGAGAGAAAAGAGCAGGGTACCCCTCTAACCACAGAGCATTTGTCCACATGCTGCTCCAGTCAGTATAAACACATGCACAGGAACTTCGTGTGCACGTGAAGACGCACAAACTCCATTCTCATCTTGAACTCTTTTTGTGTGTGTGTGTGTGGGGATTCTCTTTGCTGCACAGAAGGTTAGACAAGCATGTGGAGTAAATAAAAGACTTTAAATTTAGGAGTAGGCAAGCCCAGAGATTAGAGAAGCTGACTTAAAGATGCAATATGTAACATTTTTGAATAAAATTATATAAAAACAGCTCATGTTATCAGCCAGTGTTTTAGGTGTAGCTCCATAGAAATAAATATTTCAAAATTCTTTATTTGTCTCTGCTGTGACGCCTGAGGCAATATTGTGTAGTTTCTTTGTGTAGTCAGGGGACACAAACAAGCTTTTTCCCATATAAAAAGTGGACGTATAGTCTTCCGATTTAACAGAGGACGCCAACTTTGAAGTGAAAATATACTGAACTGCTGGTTGCAAATAGAACTCAGTTTGAATGGAAGTCTGTGGGAAAATGAGCGTCTACGTCTCACTTGATTTACTATGTTAGTAAACATTTTCCTGAGGAGTTAGTGGTCTCAATTGCTTGTGGTTAGCACTCTTGCCTTTTCAGCAAGAAGACCCGGGGGTCCGCGACCCCATGTTACCCCCGTGTGTGCGTGGGTTATCTCCGGGTTCTCCAGTTTCCTTCCACAGTCCAAAAATGCAGTAGGTCTGAGTGTGAGATGGTTGTTTGTGGCCCCGTGATGGACTGGCGAACTGTCCAGGGTGTACCCCACCTCCATGCCAGCTGGGATCGGCACCAGCGCCCCCCCGTGGCCCTCATGTGGAGGATAAAGTGGTAGAAGATGAATGAATGGATGGATGGACATGTGGACTTAGAGAAAATAGATGCTAAATCACGGCACATGTGAGTGCGTGTCATTCCCGGCTACGCACGTCTACATGCCGATGTGTCCTTGGGCAAAGACTCTCAACCCCATGTTGCCCATGATGGCTGTGGCTGTGTGAATGAGTGAGTTTAGTGGTGATCACGACTAGAAAAGCGCTATATAAATACAAATCATTTACCAATAGGAATTTGCTTGTAGGTGACCTCAACATGAATCTGGAGGCTTCACAGTGGGAGTTTAGATTCTTATGGGTGATTTCACTTTCCAGCTGCCACATGTTCCTGACCGTCATTAAAGGAGGTCTGGATTTGTATGATTGAGAGACTCCTGGCTGCATAAATCAAGACCCTGCTCACGTAAACTCAGACGAAAATGCAACATTAGCCTTGTTATGATTTCCAAATGAACTTCAGTTTAACGTAAATAATTCAAACTCGTTCCACGTTCCAACAAAAATAAATGAAGCAGGCCTCTGGATTCACTTTTAATAACTTCATAAAAAAAGATTTGGTAACACTTTTCATCACGGTTATCGTATGGCATTATTTATGTAATGGGACGTAATGTTGTGGTATTTGTTGTATCTTATGTCTAATGCACTTTCTAGATTGGCAGTAAAAATATATATATTTTGATGATAAAGAGATATAATAACAGTAGTACCATGTCATTTACAAAGTAATAGCTGGGTAAAGTGGGTGAATATAGGCTTCCATCAGTGTAATACCTTCCCTATTACAAAAGAATTACCTTTCTTTTATTATATTATTATGGAACTATAATGTGCAGTATATGGCAATCTGTGCAAAGTGAATGTTTGAAAAGATAAATAAAAAAGAAAATTCCAGTGAGTCAGAAAAACCAAGTGAATCTATGGTGATCATCACTCACAGACGCATCAGCTTGCTGCGACATGATCGCAAATATTTGCCGCCTGAGTTGAGCTTTCACCACCGAGGTGGGTCGACGTGGATCGTGTGTGTGTGTGTCTCTCATGTCCAACATTTCTCCCGTCTGTCACTGTTCTCATAAAGTGCTCAATTGGGCGATGCAGCATATGATGATGATGATGAGGCGTCGTCATCCTTAAGCTGATGCTCTTCATAGACTTGTGCCCCACAGCTACTGATGAATTTGACATCTGACCTCCAATTTTACTATTTTTATTTTAGCTATGTTACATTTCTTTTGCTTTAATGCAAGTGAGATTGTGTTACACTAGCAGGCATTTATAATCATGACTGGAAAACTGCCTCTGGACAAAAGAAGCTATGGCGTGCGGATGTGCAAATTTGCTTTGAATTATTTTGCATTTTTATATTTGATGTGTTATTCAAGATACATTTTCAATTACTGATTTACTTTACATTCATTTTTTTATTTCAGTGTTATTTTGGGTGTGGATCTTTTTTTTCCATCCTCAGCCTTCAGTTGAGAGGAGTCGTGAGTTGACATCCACGGTTGAAAAGTGGAAGGTAAGGGGGTGTATGTGTTATGTGTGTGTGTGTGTGTGTGTGTGCAGGGGGGGTGGGCCTGTGTTGTGATTGCATATCTGCTGCCTGACTACCAGCTCAGACAGGTCTCAACTGGATATCTCTTCCAGCTTAGTGGGCTTGTCAAGTCAAAACAGCTGACATCATCCCACAGGAAGCTGGGAAGACTTATTTCCAAGGTGAGACTTGGGTTAGGAAAATATGTTTTGATCCAAACGGGGCCAGAGGAAGGTCTTGCCTAAAAAGCTTTGTAATATTGAAGTGGTTGCAGTGCTGCATATTTACACAAAAGACTGTAGGAAGAAGACAGTATTAGAGGGGGATCTTGTCATTGTTTGGGGGGGAAATGATCCGATATCAGAAATGAAGAACATCTAAAATATAAATCTATTAACCAGTTCCTTACACTCAAAACTGTTAACGCTGCATCAAAAACAGTCTTATGAAAGGAAGAGGTTATGAATGAAAACAGTGAGACCCTCTCTATATTGACTTGAGTAAGACTCATCTTTAACAGCAGTGCAGCGCGTTCTGTATATACATTCACGTGACTAGGCTGACACCTTGTGGTCATTTGTGATAACTGCAATAATACAACGTCAATTGCATCGACTGCACTAACTTTCCTCTTCTTAAACAGTAAACGTTTATAATATGGAGACCCGCTTTTTAACAGTTTTACTATACATGCACACAACACATTTCTGACTATCTTTAATGCCATTTCAATAACACTTCGTATTATTTTGAATAGGTAAACCACTAATTGTATAAATAATTAATAGAACCTTCAATTTATTCAACCAAAACTAGTAAAGTAAAAGGACTGGAAATTAGTCAGCACATTTATTGGGTGACCCAAAAATAAATCCATCTGTCTTGGAATAAATAAGCGTATGCACATTTTGTTGACATGGGTTTATCTTAAAACATTATTCACCTTTATTGAAACACCTTGAAACTTTAAAACCAGACAACAAACAAAGAACACAAGTGGTGGTTTGCACAGAGAGAAGCAACAACAACAACCAGCGTACTACGAGCATAAAATGTCTCTTTTTTTGTGTGTGTCCTCAAATCCATGATCCAGTGAGTTGTAAGTGCAGCTGGTAGGTAAGTGCGCATAGTTGACGACTTCAGAAAAGATCAGCTCCGTCGTAATTTGCTTCTAGTGGTCCCAGTTTTGACGTCAAAGCTCCCCATGAGGACTTGCGGTGGTCTCCTCCGTTTCTGTCTCCTCTGCTTTTTCTAAAGGCAAATTTAAACATGTGCACATTGGTTTATCTTGTTCTATAATATGTACATTTTTGTAGGAGACGATAATGACTCCTATTCTAAAAAAATAAATAATTATCCAACAGTATAGTCAACGCAAACTCACCTGATTTTGGTATAAGAACACACTCGCCGTCCTTCTCCTCGTAGCCACTTGAACAGATGCACACGTAGCTGCCTTTCGTGTTGAAACACTCCTCGTGCTCCTTTGTGCACACAGACTCTGACTGGGAACACTCGTTGACATCTAGGAAGAAACAGTGAACACAAATGTGCTCATGTTGTCCAAACAAGGCGCATACTGTAGTACAACATCATAGCAAAGTGATCTTAATGTGCTAATCACAGGCGAAAGCTCACTGGTGTAACTTAGAATCAGTAGGATGTGTCCTAAAGGGAAAGTGGGTCTTTTTTTTTAATGCAAAATCACAAAAGAAATATGATAAACACAGACACAGGTATGAAGACAGATGCCACTGCCGCAACTTATATGTCTTCTCCTCCTACTTCAGGTTCAAAGACCAGGGAGGAAGCTTTGGTGCATACGCAGAACACCAAATCCGACTCCAGTCTGACTAAGTGTATTCATGCGGGAGTAATCGGACTATGAATCGCATTATCCAGGTATGTTAGTCTAACTAAAACTAGCTCGATTTTAGTCGGACTAATGTCTTTATATGAAGTTAAGAAAACTATTATAAATTATTGTCTTAGTCCGACTAAAATCTAACTTAACATGCATGTAAATGCACTGAATGACTAAAGCCCAGCTGTGATCTTTTATTTTTGATCATAGGCAAAATATAAAGCAATGCTTGTCTGTCTTTTTTTTTTTTGTTAATATTGTAGCTACTGTTTAGAAGCATTTTTCAAATTACTCAAAAATCCCTACAAGTGAAACACAGCTTATAGGAGTACTGGGTAAATTGGACACTCTAATTGGCCATAGGTCGGAGTGGATGTTTGTGTCTCTATGTGGCACTGTGATGGACCTGCCACCCCCCCGTGACCCAGATGTGGAGGATAAAGCGGTAGATGATGAGTCAGCATATATGCATGTAACCCTTCAAATGATTTATTTGTAACATCGTACCCGTGCAGGCGCCCTCTACCTCGTGGTACCCACTGGCACAAGCCTGGCATTTGTCAGCACCTGCCCCCGTGCAGCCCGAGCAAACTTTGTCACAAGCTGTGAAGGAGAAGAAAGAAATACACGTCAAGTCAAACTAAATGACTTCAAGATTTCTAAAGTCTAGAGAATCTCTCAGCTTTTTAAAAGACAGAAAATAATTTCAGTTGTCTCACCCTTGCAGGAATAGGAGCCTTCTGTGTTGAGACAGTATTGATCTTCTCGACATGGAGAAGGGTCTGTGGAGCACTCGTTCACATCTGCAGCCAATCAGATAGATGACAGTTAGATAAACTGCATCTACTTTTTATGATCACATCTGGTTTTTGTTTTAAATTAATATTTATTTAAAGCATCCTTTTATACTGTTAGCTTTTAATTGACAAATAAGCAATTAAATGTAGAGTCATTACTGGTGATCTTACCGACACAAGCTTCCTGGTCATCCTCCTCCCAGCCCTCCTTGCACTCATCACAGTCCTGATTGGTTGCTCCAGAGCAGGTCTTGCAAGAAGAGTGGCATTCTGAAACAGGAAGTAATAGGTCATCTTCTCAACAGCTTTAATAAGTCTCTGGCTCTCGCATTGCTTGTGTCTTGCTCTGGCTCAACATTTTGGTTCTTGTCTCCCGTTGTTTTTGAATTAAAATGAACATGACGTTACACGAAGGTTGCGTTTCCGTTGAATTGTACCTGTGCAAAGGGAGAGGGTGTCGTTCCTCACTTCATTGAAGTAGCCGTCAGTGCAGTCGAGGCAGAACTCCCCTTTATAACCGTGGTTGCAGCTGCACTTCCCGTCCCCTCCCCGAGTCCCGTCGCCATCACACATTCCGTTTCCGTGACAGGGTCTCTCAGAGCCCCCCACACAGGCTGTAAAAAAATATCACATTCAATAACTATTGCTACTTCCATTGTTTATTGAGGGGTTACGTGGTACAAATGACTGTTTGTCCTCACCGTTACAGTCGGGTCCAAACGTTCCCTTTGGGCAGCATACTTTGATAGTTTCAATGCAGAACCACTTGTGAAGATCAGGATGTTTTGTTTTCCTGTATTGCAACAGGAAACAAAACAGGAAGATGATGAGGTTTAACACCATTTCACTATGAGAAACAAAGTTTTGTACACAAATATAGGGTTACAAAACTGAACTGCATGAACGAAACACTCACCTCTTGAACCACCAGGTCTCAAAATGCTCTTCATGCTCCTCTACCATGCGGTTGCACTCAAAGCTGCTGCTCTCACACAGCCCCTCTATGATCTCCATCAGACGAATCTCACTGCAAAAAACAAGGAAAAGGGACAGACACTGAAATGTGAGTAACTGTGGGATTTAAAAGGAAGCATGGAGGATTATGTGTATATGTGTACTTCTACTTTACAGCCTTTTCCAGCATAAACACTACAGACCAAAACCTGGTACTAACATGGCAGAACCTCATTTGTGAGGAAGTGATCCATTTTAGGGTCGGACCAAACATATACTTGCAGACTGTAATAATTTAACTCGGAATCACGTTATCCGAGTGCGATAGTCCCAATTTTAGAAATGATATGAAAGTTTTATGGTTTTTTTTTATATTGTTTTGCATTTATTGCACATATTTAATACCCTTATTTCCCTACCTTATTTCTATTTCCTGTGATATTTGGCAGCAGTAACAGTGCAACTGTTCCCGCTAATACTAATAAATGAATATCTTATCTTTCAAGGTTTATGCTGCCAGAGCTTTGCCAGCTTCAAAGTACAGGTCAAGTATCTACAAGTGCATGTCCCTTATCTACAACTTTGATAAGCTACACGTGGCAAACACAACAACCTGCAGCTCCAGTGTAAAGCAAACACAGTGCTGTGTTTGTGGCAGGACGACCTGTGATGTGGACATGGCAGGATGATAGCACCATCTCACCTTGTCTCATACTTGGACAGTGTCCTCTCCTCCCAGGCTGTGTTTCCACCGCCAAAGTTCTGCTTTACTGTCCTATCAAAGCCCTGAAACACACAACCCAGATTTGTTCTCATAAAGAGAGAAACAACTGGAATTATTTAAGACATTTAAGCGTTTGGCACTAGGGCACATTCATCATACTGACATACCACTTGTATTTTAGTCACTAAAATGACAAACAACACAACACAGAGGTTAAGAGATGTGTTCTGACCTTGCTGAAGTTATCAGTAATTTGCTTGCATGTGTTGCAAGCGCCTTTTAAATCCCCTTTGGCGTTGGTGATTTCAAAAAGTAAAAAAAGAGTTATACAAGACAAAAGCCGCATTAGCCGCTGGTCTGAACTGGTGGACAGCATCTCTCCCAATCACTTAAGACCCACTTTCACACCAGAACACACGCTCCCTACTGACTTCGTAGAGCTGCACGGTTCAGACACATCTACGCGGACTGTTTTTACCATTAAATCTAAGTAAGCGTTATCTATGCAAAGCGCAATAAAGTAGTATTTACATGCCGGTTGGCTAAAAAAAACCTTTCAGTTGCAATTTTCCGCGTCAGCTTCTGGTTCCAATTGTGGCTTCCATTGATTGGCTCTCATCTCGTGTCAGTCATTTTTTTAACAAGTCACAATCCGCCACGCGCGGGACAAAGAAGGTCCTTCCGCACGTGGAAAATTCACGAAACACAGAAATAGTATTTTAAATATGTTTTCTTTTCTTCTTTCAGGGTAAATATTCGATATAATCTAAATACAATATTCACGCCGCCGCTAGATAAACAAAGTAAATATATATTTTATAGGATAACATACGTGTATAACTCACTTCCTGTCTTTACCGGAAGTGACGCCCGGCTCTCAGCTATCATGGCTGAAAAGAGGAATGTTTTTGGTCTTCCACTGCTCTTTTTACTTATTCTCGTGGCAATTTTGCATTTGGTGATTTGTCCATTCACGAAGGTTGAAGAGAGCTTTAACTTACAAGCAGCGCACGACATTTTGTATCACAGGTTACATTTTGACAAGGTAAGGCGGTGTTAAAGAGTCAGGTACTAGATGTGCCATGTAGAAGCTAATGTACACATGACTACTTTTTTATTTTTAATAAAAGTGTTTTTTTTGACCTTGATACAAAACTGCACCAGCATGTGTTGATGTCATTTTTCGGCGCTTGTGTAATATCTGATATAAGAAGAAAGCTTATCACGCAACATGTTTAATGTGTAAAACACATATTTCATGTATTATATCAATTAAGTTATTCACAAATGTAACAATTATTTTTTACATTTTTATGACAATCAGCTCATTTATATAATGGATGGATCTATTTAACTTTTGTTAACTTTGTTGTTCTAGATGTCTGGTTGACATTTTGCCTTTATTTATGTTATTTGGACACAAAAATGTATCTTGTTTTTCAGTATGACCACCATGATTTCCCTGGTGTGGTGCCGCGGACTTTCCTTGGCCCTCTTTTTCTCTCCTTGCTCTCCTCCCCTGTTGTGTTCCTGTCCTCTCTGCTGGATGTGCCGAAATTCTACACACAGCTGATAGGTACCAACATCTCAATAAATGTGTTAGTAATTGATATCGTGCGTTAGAATAAACTGAATAAAGATGTCTTGTCTTGGTGTGTTTCGAAACAGTCCGAGCTTCCCTGGGAGTTTGTGTTATTGGTGCATTGTGGCACATGCAGAAAGAAGTGAGGAGGCAGTTTGGCTCTACAGTGGCAGGGCTCTTCTGTCTGACATGTGCTACACAGTTTCACCTCATGTTCTACAGCACCAGGACTCTCCCCAATGTGTTTGCACTACCAATTGGTAAGCTGCACCAGATCTAATAGTCTTGAAACTCCGAAATAAGCATTTAATTTTTCTGTTTCAGTGAATTATAGAGTAAAATAATAACAGTAAATGTCTTGTTGCAGTTATTGTTGCTTTCACGTCTTGGATGGCTCAGAAACATGGTCTCTTCATCAGCCTCTCTGCTTTGGTCATCATTGTGTTCCGGTCGGAGCTCTGCATCTTCATGGGTCTCATGTTGTTGATATCACTGCTAAGCAGGAAGCTGGGACTGCTGCGTCTGCTTTACCACGCAGTTCCTGCTGGGATCTTGTCACTGGGTGAGTGATGAATGAGCCGAATCATAACGTACTGTATGCTTTTTTTTTGGTAATTATTGCTTTTATCTTTTGCAGCTCTGACAGTAGCTGTTGACACTTTCTTTTGGAGGAAGTTTTTGTGGCCGGAAGGTCAAGTTTTGTGGTACAACACTATTCTCAACGAAAGTTCCAAGTGGGGAATATCCTTTTACTTACACCTGCACATTCCCATCTGTTGCTATGTGAAACCAGTCACTTTTCCATTATTTTTCTGGTCATATTTAAAAAATCAAAAATGATCCCCACACATTGAGTTGTCCTTGACCCCTCTCCTCAGTAAACCTCCCCTTTTCTCTGGTACTTTTACTCTGCGGTGCCCCGTGCTTTGGGCTGCACAGTGCTCTTCGTCCCCCTCGGCCTTCTTGACAGACGGATGAGGCTGCTACTGCTTCCCACGATAGGCTTCATCCTCATCTACTCACTGCTGCCCCACAAGGAGCTGCGCTTCATCATTTACACTTTCCCAGTGTTGAGTTTGGTGGCTGCTCGAGGCTGTTCTTTCATGTAAGTCGAAGCACAAAAACACACAAATCTGATGTTTAGGATACAAATGAAACAGTAGATGAGAAAACTCACAATGTATTTTGCCAAAACTATTATTGCTTATTGCACTTTTGGGTGAAACGCTACAAAAGGCTAATGATCATGTTCCTCATTTACTGTTATGTTATGTGCTTTTAGTCTGTGCAACTACCAGAAATCCTGGATGTACAAACTGGGCTCTGCAGTTGTGGTTGGCCAGCTGTTGACCAATGCGGCGTACTCGAGTGTCTGCCTCTATGTTTCCCACCACAACTATCCAGGGGGACATGGGATACAGGAACTTCATAGGCTGGTGCCAGCCACTGCAGGTTGGAATCATTTTCAGTTTGTTCATATAGAAGTGATAGAATCACTCACATATTGTGTAGAAGGGTTTAAAGAAAACAATTGAGGGGTGAACAATCACTTGTTTTCAAATCAGTATCACAATTTCAGCAACATTGTAGCGAATCGGATATAGGGAATTCCATATGAAGCATATCTGACCCAGGGTTTATACTTTAATATAACTGAAAGATCCTGAAGTCTTTATATTATACTTAAATGTTGGTAGTAATTCATATTACGTTCTCACCCTTGCTTTAGAATAAAGAGCAGTTAATATTATGATGGTCTCTCATGTGGTAATCCATCAAGTTTTAAATCTAAAGGCTTAAGCTGAAAGCCGTGACCTTGAACTGAGGCTTAATCATTCGTTCTCCATGTTTGTTGTAATTATAGAAAATGCTGTATAATCCTCATAATTTCAGACTCTATTCTGTAACATTATTGTCCATATCAACACCCATGTTCCTGTGTTCACATTGTGCAGTCTTTGTGGTAGTGGTCTTTTGATTATTTTCTGTTCCTATTTAATGTTTATCATAATTATCACAAACTGTAATAATACTAAAATATATGCCTTTTTTTTAGTAATTATTGGACATATTGTGTTTTAACATTTTATATAATATATATATATATATATATATGTATAATTGTTTTTCTCTTAGATGTATTTGTTCATATTGACACCTATGCTGCTGAAACTGGAGTGTCACGGTTCTCTGAGCAAAACGGAAACTGGAGGTTCGTGTTCGTTTTATTTCAGCATAAATCTGTCTGACAGTGACGTTTTGTAATGCTTTGATGTAATGTTTCCGACAGGTATGACAAACGGGAGGACATGAGTCCCACAAATCCAGAAATCAAAATGTACTCACACCTGCTCATGGAGGCCGACGTTACCAAGATACAGCTACTGCAGGACACACACCAGCCTCTGGCCTTTATAGATGGTTATAGAAACACTGCTTTCAACCTGTTTCACTTCCCTCCTTTCAGTGTGCAGCTGGAGACGAAAGCTGTGCTGATGGAGAGAAAGACTGAGTCCCAGACATAAAAGGAGTGACTGTAACAGGAATGCTGTGTCGGATTTGGGAGGCTATTTCTTTATGGTGTCCCACAGGTTATATTAATAGACAGTATCTATCGCGCTTTATTCTATCACAGATAAACTTCCGACATGTGCGACCCCACCATGTAAAAAAAAAAACTAGAAAAGCACCTTTGAGTTTTAAAAATGAGTTCAAATAGTTCTCTACTCTATAAAGTAGATAAAATGCCATCATGAATTGGTTATTTCCCCTTAGATCATGACATTCCTGGACTTGATAATTTCACACTTTGTATTAACTATAACTCAATTCTGTGTTTTGTACAAACAATGAAATAAAAACTCTGCAATATTGCATAAGGAAAACCTTTATTTACAAATGACCACAAAATTTGTATGGTTCCAATCTCGATGCTCAAACATTTATCAAATTAAGCTCCAAAGTCATTTAATATAAAAATGTACAGTACATTGTTATATTCAATAATAAACCCATAATTTAATTCCCCTGGACATAAACTCAAATTGTGCTTAAGAGACAAATTGTATATTTCAAACAAACATTAACCTTATTCCGAAAATACAGCAATATTGTACATTATCTTATTAAAAACATTTCACAAGTAAAAAAGATCTATTTCTAATTGACAGTACCATGAGCCACAAAATTCAACAATGAAAATTAAATAACATTAACTTAAAACATCTTTCAGTCACAGCATTTATTTTTGGACCATGTTTTCGTTTAGAAAACCATTCTGCATCTATCTTATCCATGGAAATCAAAACAAAAAGCATCCTGAAGTGATCTGCGTAAATCTAACAAAACGTATTTACAGCATTTTTGACCTGAAGTAGTTTTGGATAAGGCACAAGGAGAGAGTAGACACAGAAGACGGAAACATTAATTTACAAGCAAACACATTATCCTCAACCCCTACAGCTAGAAAAACCCTCCCTCCCTGATACACTTCTGACTGAGATGTTTCATCATAACAGCTTCAAAGTGTTTTAACAGTAGTACACAGAACACAATTAAACCTCAATCTGGCCTTTGCATTGAGACACAGAATCAGTGTAAAAATTGATATTTTACATTTTGCCCGACAACGGACCCCTCCCCCCCCATTTCACAGCTATGCAACTTGGTCCTTAATAAAGGGTTTTCAAGTTAATGCTTAACATTAATCAGTACTGAAAGTAGATCAAAGGGAGGTTGACCTTGAGGAACAGCAGACCCTCTATGTTTTCCAGTACAGGCCTGGGCTGGTTTAGGGCACAGTTGACACTAGCTGTGCTGAACAGTGTCTCTGCTGGGATGATGCTGGGGGGGCAGCCAACGTAACGGGCGGCTACTTTGGCAAGATCGGGCCACAGGAACTTTTTCAGGTTCCAGTAGTCGAGAGGGTCACAGCTTTGATCAAGTATGTCTTCCTCAAGGTACTCCAGCACTGCCAGCTCAGAGGACTTTGGCTTCTCCTCGTGTTTAATCTTTTGCCTGATGTCAGCCATTAGGGACCAGAGGCTGTTTGAATTGGAGGTGTTGGATGACACGGGGGCCTCGTTGCAGCCATTGGGCAGCAGAGGCTTGTCTGCAACTGAGGTAGAAGTGGACACGTCCATCTCCCGGATTAGATCTTGTTTACATCGCTCAGCTTCGTCCTCGGTGAACAATGACGTCTTGTATCGTGGGTCCAACATGGTCGCCCAAATGTACCGTGGGTCATTCAGTGTTGCCGACATTTTGCTCACCATGGCTTCCTTTAGAGATTTGAGCATGTTGTCTATGCCCACAGTCTCATCAAACAGCAGGTCTATCTTTCTGTTGAGGATGTGAATGAGTGGTATTACTTGACCCAGAGTGGCAGTGCGGCTGCTCATCTCCCTGCAGGCAACTTCAAAGGGTTTCAGTGCATTACAGACCGACAACATCACCTCCCACTGATCACAGCTGATCATTTCCCTGAAATTGCACTCGATCGACATCTCGTCGATGGCTTTCCTCTGCTCGACCAGCCGCTCAAACATGAAAAAGGACGTCTTCCATTTGGAAGGAACATCCTGAATCAGCTGGTTCTCTGGCAGCTGGTGGAGCCTCTGGAGCTCACCGAGTTTTTCCTTGGCCTTTGCTGAGCGGTGCACGCGTTCGCAGATCTTTCGGGCAATACTCAGAAGGTTCTGAACCATCCTTTGACTTTTTATGGCTTCGCTTACAATGAGGTCTATAGTGTGTCCAAAACACTGCATGGTGACATGGCCATGGTCCTCCAAAGTGTTTCTGATGGTAATGTTGTCAGTTACAGTGAAACCCTTTTTCAGCCCTGATGATGTGATCCAAGAATCCCACAGATACTCAAGCTGCTTTGGGATGTCCTGCACATCTTGATCACAGTCTATTTGTGAGACACTTAGAAGAGCAGAGCAGTGGAAGTCCTGTCCTTGGGGTCTGACACTTGACTCGTATGTTGCCCAGTGGGCAGTAAGGGTCAAGTATTCTCTTGTCTGACTACTGACCCAAACACTGGTTGTGAAGTGGACGACACCACCTTCAGCCTCTTTGAGGTGGGTCAGCACTACATCCTTCACCTTTTCGTACATATCTGGTATGGCAGTGCTAGTAAAGTAAGAAGAAGGTGGTAGAGAATACTGAGGCTGGAGGTACTCTAGCAGTCTGTTTAGTCCAGCATTCTCCACCATAGCTGATGGCTGAAGATCCAGTGCAAGCATTTCTGCGATAAGTTTGGTGATTTTTTTGGCAACCGGGTGGAGTTCATCAAACCTTTCACAGCTCTGTTCTGTTTCAAAGACCGATGTTTCCATGAGCTCTTGTTTAACATTAATTTCAGCAGACGGCACATCACCTGAGTTAGCATTGTTACTTTCAAGAACGTGTCCATGAAACCTCTGCATGTGTCTAAAGAGGCAACTTGTGCCGAGGTTTGTAGTCTTTTTGCCTCTGCTAATTGTGCGGCTACAGTGCAAACAAACCACCTTTGTGGGGTCAGCAGGTGAAATAGAGAAATGGTTCCACAGTTTTGACGTCTTTTTACTGAAAACAGGCAGGGTTGGTGGTTTTTTCTCACTGGCTGGGCTCTCAGTTTCTTTGGTTGAAACTGCATCTGTTGCAGTGAGATTGGTGTGAGGTTGAGGGGAGGAAGATTCCTTTTCGTCTATGCTTTTTTGGTTTTTGAGGACATCTGGGTGGCGTCTCATGAGATGCCTCATCAGACAGCTCGTACCAAAGTCGCCCCTTTTCCCTCGACTGATGACACATGGACAGTAACGGCACAGTGCTTTTAACTGGTCAACTGGTGACACTATGAAATGGTGCCACACTTCGGATTTCACCCGTTTCATGATCTTCTTGTTTTGCTGGAAAACAGAATGATCCTGATTGAGGCTGGGGCCCTCAGAGAGGTCACATGGTGAGGAAGTTAGGGGTGTATCCTCGGTCTTAATTTTGAAGGAGAGATTGAGGGAGGACTCTTGCCCTGAGAGTTGCATCATGTCCTCAGATTCCTGCTGTATATCCATACTTTCCTCCATGCTTTGGGGCAGTTCTTCTGACAAGTTCTCTGGTGAGGATGGAAAAGGGGAGGATTCTTTTTTCAACTCTTGTGGATCTTGTAAAGTTGTGCGGGACAAAAGTGAGGGTGGGTTTGTATAGGGTGGGGGAATGTGATTGCCCTGTCCATTTTCCTCAATGACAACCTCCTTGTGGGCCCTCCACATATGACGAATTAGACAGCTTGTCCCTAGATCTTTACCATTTTTACCCCTACTGAATTCATTCATGCAATGGATACATACTGCTTTGGAATTGTCAGCAGGCGACAGGTAGAAGTGTTTCCATACAGCTGATCTGCGACGGGAACTAGAGCTTTTGGGGGTCCCGGGGAGGCGCTCAGGCCCTGCCTCTGACATGTCATCAAAGTTGTTTTCATTGGAATGTGAGGATGAGAGCATGCTACCAACTGTGTCAACGTTGGCATACTGTTCTTGTTTTGGTTCGACTTTGGGTAACACTTCTTTGGATGACGGGTCTGAATTTTCAGCTGAGGTGGACGGTGAAGTGTTCTTTGAGGCAGAAGTAGTGATGCTATTTGTCAAGTCTCCATTTTTTGGTGAATTTGGGGAGGGAAGCATGAAAGATGAGGGGAGGGAGTTAGTCAGATTAGTTGAGGACGCGTCTGCTCCATCTTGTAGGAGCACGGTGGGGTGAGCTCTTCGTACATGCCTCATTAAACAACTTGTACTGAGGTCTTTCTCATTCTTACCCCGACTAAACTCTTTCATGCAGTATAAACAGATTGCTTTGGTACTGTCTCGTGGTGATATGCAAAAGTGATTCCATGCGGGAGATTTTTTCCTTGGATTGGTTTGACTCCTCATGGAAGATAAAAGGCTCTGAGTCACAGCGTCCATGGCAACATCATAAAGGGTGCCTGTGTAGCCACTTAGTAAATTACTATACTCATCGCTTTCTCTTGTTAGAAAAGGGCCAAATGAGCTTCCAAATGCAAGCCTTTCATCTTCATGCATGCCATCCTGTATTCCATTTGCACCCTCAATGTCTTCCCGTTTGATATGTTGACTCGCTTCATTGTTATCGTCATATTTTTCATTCTCTGTATTTTCCTCAATATCAGTGTTTAGGTATTTGTTTGAAAGAGCGGGGGAACCTGGGTCAGTCTCTTTTGCTTCATCTGACTCAAACTGTTTGTCATCCTGAGAAGATAAATGGGGAGAAAGGGGGGAGTCTTTATCCAGTGTTGATGATGAGCAGGCTGGTGAACTTGCATCTGCAGTGTCATGAGGGTTAATGCTGTAGGATTTGAACACGTAGCCATCCTGGCCCTCAATTTTCAGGCAGGTCCCTTTTGCCTCCTTTTTTTTACTTTCAGTGGAGCCATTCGGTTCACTGTCCATGTCCTCACTCATGTGAGAGACCTCTTCCTCCCCGTCCATGGCAGCAGCCCAAGGGTTTCTGTAGAATAGTCAGGTCTGCCTTGTCAAATGTAATCACCTATTTCAGGTGTAAGTCATCGATACAGCAGCTCTCAAGCAGGCGTTGTAATGTGTGTGGGGCTCTCGAGGACACGGGGTGCCTGCATGCTGACGAGTAGTTCTACCTCACCACACACGACCTAGTGAAAAGGAGAGAGCGGAATCAGAGTGAATTAAAAAGGAACAAGACTCCACAAAACAGGTAATACAGGTATTGTACAACAGCACAGAGGCACTCTGCATGAAATTAACTTACGTTTTTTAAGTAGGTTTGACAGTAACAGTGATGTTACGAAGTTACGTGTTACAGTAAAAATCAAGTTTCACAACAATTCAAATGGAGGTGATGAATATGAAAGTGTTTGCAGGGTGACTCGCACCTCCCAAACACAGAAGCACCTTGGGCTCTGTGAAGCTCCAGCACATATTTTCATTTACAAATACAGGTTTGGTCAGTTGAGTCCTTTGCTTTAAATCATTAAATCCTGTACTCATCCCTGCACATTAAAACTAACATTGTTTTTCTCCCAATCACTTTTCATTCATTAGAAGTTGTTTAATAGCCATCCCAAATATTCCTACTATTAATTTAGAAATGTTAATTGAGAGTTTGAATATACACCGTAATGCCAGTTACTTTCTTCCTTGTCACATTTTGTAATATGTACAACTGCTCTCCATCAACTCTCCATCCATGCTACTTTAATTTTTGAAACACTAAACTGATTTTTCTTTTTCCATCAATTACTTCAATATGTTTGAGTAGTTGATGTATTGCTGAGCTGCATAGATTTAGGTTAAATATGTAAACAATTTTCAGTGACATTTTGTTACACACCGCAACTCAATATTTTAATATTTGATTTACCACTGTTTATATATTTAAAAAAAACCCTCTACAAACCATTAATTAAAACAACAGTACCACTACAGAAATCAAAATAACAAATCAGTTGATATAATTCAAAACACAGTGTCTCCGCGATAGTATGATTTATAGCAGACTTTTAGACCAAATTCCTGTTATTTGAGTGTGTATGTGTATATATATATATATAAATAAAAATTAAATAGTTGAGTGTGTATGTGTATATATGTATATAAAAAATTAAATAGTTGAATGTGATGGGGATTTTTTAAACAAATTTCTCAGAACAACTTCAGCTGTGGAATCTGGTCAGATGAGGTCTGTTAAAAACAAGTGGACTAACACTGAATGTTAACACACCCCTGCTGTTCTTACAACGCCTTTTATGGTGACTCTGATCACCAATATCAGGCATAAGTAAAAAAAAAAAATACATACATGCAGCACAAAGTGGATAATATTCAGATAAGACGAGTTATCTACAAAACTCAACAGAGCATAAAAGCATTACACAACATATATGTGAACAAACAAGCCACTCTGAAAACATTTGCCCAGTACCACAAACCAGAATAACTTGCTTGTAACGGCCGGTATATAACCACAAGTCATTAATAATCAACATAACTTGACCTCATCCATGTGACCAACACAACTACTAGAATTCATAAATGTATTCCCCTTTAAGATGACACACACAAAAGTAGCAGCATTAAGCAATTTCCCAAGTGATCGGTGACAGACGGGTTTTCCGGGTTTGGCTAAAGTGCTAGGCAGGAAGAGACTAGAGGACAGCAGAAAATAGCCAACGTTGACTTGCTTTCATTTTCACGATAATATAGTCGAGTTTTCAAATGGGGGTCAACGTACAGGCTTTTGAGTTACTCCACAAATACTAATAAAGAGCAATGAAACGTTCGAGACCCTCACATGAATAAATGTTTCACATTATAATATATCAGTAAGGGCAGTTCCGCGTCACCATCAGTAAACACCACGGTGGCTATACTGGTGCTAAGTGTGTTAGCCGTAAAGCTAAGAAAATACATAAAACAACACTCAGGTGCAGCACTCCTGTCACATGGATTCTTAGCACGAATATCAGAGCCAGTGCAACGTCTTCAACTGACAATTGGACGTTTTGTTGACCACTAAAGTGCCGTACACACCGAACCACGACTGTTAGCTGGTTAGCTGCCAGCTAGGCCACACACACACAGGACATACAAGCTAACCTGGCGAGGCAGAACCCAGCCGTGGCAACACACGAACCACACGGGATCCGAATCAGACCTGCGCTCACCACGACGTCCCGTGTCCACAAAACCCACCCGAGGACGTGATCGTGAGAGCAGTGTACTTACTGTGGAGTATGGTGGTGTGATCCCAGGGTTTTTGGCCCCCAAACAGTTAAATTTGACACATTTGATTGATCCGGAGCGGGGTTCACTTTGTTGCTTTTGTCTTCTGGTTTGCTAGCAGTTCACGTTCGGCCGGAGCAGCTCCACACAGCGTCGGACGGAAGGAACATCTTTTAATGATGTCACCGGACGCAGGGTCTCAAATGTGGCAGAGGAAGGGGACGTATTACATTAAAACGTCGGACTGAGACGTAATATGTCGCCGATTTATTTTTTATAGTTACTGTTACTACTACTACTTCTAAAATTTTTAAAGTGACAGCGGTCATTTGCGCGTTGTTAGATAAATATGAGCAACAAGTGAGGGCAGGTTACATATACAATAGCGGTTAACAAGGAACTTTGAACAAGAAAAAACGTAATAACAACAACAATAATAATAATTACAACAATAATAATGATAATAATAATGGTGATGATGATAATAGTAAAATATTTGTTAGCCAAATGCCATCTACTTCATGTATTTAACTTGCAACTTGAGTTTCTTGTAAATGCAGGCACATGCGTGGTCAATAAAACTGAATAATAATAATAATAATAATAATAATACAATTTGACAGGGTAATTCTTTAGTATTCTATAAAGCGTTAATCCTCAAATAATAATTGTTAGTTAAATAAATAAATAAACAAACAAAAACGTATGGGTACTAAATAATGAATGAATGAATGGCTGCTCCCTAGTGTTGCATTCGCGGACATTCAGAGGCCATTCTTGATTTTTAATAGGAACATTATATTGAACGTTATCTAAGCTGATCGTGTCCTTTGACCTCAAGGACAGTGGGACGGATAGGGTGGGTCTCTGAGCGTAGCAGTATGTAGTTCTCCTTGAGTCATGTGTGTCCTCTTGACAGGAAACTCAAACACACTGCTACACCGTAGCTTGAAACTCGAACCCATTGATTATGACTTATAGCAGCCCGGTTCTTGTTTTGTGTGTGGGGAATGACAAAAGTCCGTGTGTCGATCGTGTGACAGATGGGCTATTGTGCGAAATCCACGACTCGCCACTAAACATGACCTCCAGCGTCACACGTAGAGCGGTGCGTGCGGGTGGGAGTTGTCTGGTGTAACGCATTGTTGTGTTGGGGGATGAGCCCTCCGTCCGTCGGTAGTACTGCTGCTGCTTCTCCTACTTGGTCGATTGTGGCTAGTGTGTGACTGTAACCCAATAATGGTCCACAAAGCAGTTAAGTGAGTTATCTTGTGAATTTCTTAGCGAGAATTCACACACACAAAGAAGCTCCCTTTCTCTTTTATCAGCAACTGAAAAGGACCCCCGTATCGCCCGTTGGATGAGAACATTGTGTGCGGAATCAGAGCCACTTAGCAGGCCGTATCGCCTTTGCTTTGTAAGGCTGCTGGCTAGGTACCGTCTTCTTCAGCTAGCAAAACTGTTCGTGCATCCGAGGTAAGTGCTTCGGTTTTTTTGTGTTTTGTTTTATTTGTGCGGCTGCAAATGTGTGTTTTACACTAACATACTGCATATGCATTAACCAACAGCAGCTGCTCTTGTTTGACGCCATTTGTTCCGCTTGCTGGCATAGCTAGCTGCTCTAGCTAGTTAGCTGGCTAGCTAATGTTATTGTTAGCAATTTGGCAACTTCGACTGAGTCGTCTGTGGTAAAGGCAATTGCTTCTCTGCACCAAATGGATAAATGCTTTTTCCTGTGCCTGTGTACTCCCAGTTCAGACTTCCCACTGTGGCCGCCTCCCACCTCAGTTAAATGCCCCAGTTCACAAATATTTAGTTTTGGGGCAGTAACAGCAGAAAAAACACAAGTTTACTCTCGTTATTAGCCCGTTATAAAATTATAATTCATTCAAATCATTTTAATAGTGTTATAATTTTAGCTATTGGTGTTACTTAAACTTTATATATATCAATATCTAGTAGAGTTGGGCGATATATTACAACATTAAAAGTTTCAGACCAGTCGATATCGACAATTATGCGATACAATATAATTTGAGATTCAAATTCGCTCCTGAGTCAAAGTTTTTAAACATTCTGCATTGATAGAAAACAAGAAATATTTGTTAAAAACAAACATTTAACAAATCAGCACCACAACATGCAGCAGGTATGTGTTTACGTAGTGCAAAAGCATTATATCCAGATATATGTATTGCACCTTTCTCATATTGATATTGATGATAATTATATTGCAATCATATATCGTCATTCAGTTTTTACCTAGCCTTAATATCTTGTTGATGAAAGCCTACTACATGTACACATATTATTAGTGACTCAGCCAGAATCAGCCTTGTTGTTTCATTGTTTGTTGTACAAACTGTACACCACATCAAAAACAAAATTTACATTACATAGGCTCTGTGTCAGAGTAACATTTCAGAGCTCAGTGGTCACGCGATTGGCTCGTTTTAAATGTTCAAAACACTGCAGTTTGCGTACTACAGATATGTAAATATCGCTGCTGATCTGACTGAGCATACTGATTGTACAAAAGCAGTTTTTCTCAGTTTCCCAAGCATTGTTTTTGCTAAGTCACACTAAGTGGTGGTTGCACAAGATCATGAATTAATTTATACATCAGACATGTTCAAAACAAAGAAAACTGAAAAAGTTTCCTTTTAAAGGCCAATCATTCATGTATTTAAACTTGTAAATGATCGTGTTCACTATTTAAGACCACAGTTTTCTCTGTTTTTTTAATTCTTTTTCTTTGATGTTTTATAGCACTTGGCATCTGTAATGTTGCATTACTGCCTTCTTTATCTTTAAGCTTTTTATTTGCCTTAACATTACTGTAATTGTGAATAGTTTAAAAATTGCTTTTACGTGAATTAATTACATGTATGCAGATCTCTAACTGTGGCCGCCCCACTCTGTCTCCACAGCAACACGGAGCAGCAAGATGAAGAAGAAAGCTCGGCAGCACCGGGTTGCGGTGCCGCAGAGGCCACCGTCTCCCATCAAGCCGTCACCCAACAAGCAGATCTTGACGTATGCCCAGGCGCAACGCATGGTTGAGTTCGAAATTGACGGCCGCCTCCATCGTCTCAGCATATATGACACGCTGGACGTGATCTCGGATGATGACCCCATGGTGCAGGAGATGATGGAGTGTACCAGCAATAAAGAGAATGCTGAGAAACCACAGCAGCAGGTCCTTCTGAGGTCAGTGAGACTAAAAAACAACCAGGAGAAGAGAAATGCTGCGCTGGGAATCACTGGTCAAGGAGAAGGAGCTGGGCATCATGCCAGCCGCAATGCTGGTCCAAAGCTTCCTGAGCCGAAGTTTCGCACCGTGGAATACAACCTTCCAGCTGTTCCCAAGCGGTCAGGTGCTTTTTATAAATACACAGAGAAAACAGAGGAAGAGCTTGATGAGGAAACAGAGTATGACATGGATGAGGAAGATTATGCATGGCTAGATTTAGTCAATGACAAACGGCGAAGCGAAGGGGTCAGTCAGGTGTCCCACAATGTGTTTGAGTTTCTTGTTGACCGCTTTGAAAAGGAGTTGTACCTGGAGAACCTGGATGAGAGCAGTGAAAAGCAAGCTGCCATCGATGAGGATGCCGTGTGCTGCATCTGCATGGATGGCGATTGCCACAACAGCAACGCTATTCTATTTTGTGATATGTGCAACATTGCTGTGCATCAGGAATGTTACGGTGTGCCCTACATTCCTGAGGGCCAGTGGCTGTGTAGACACTGCCTCCAGTCACCCGGTCAGGCTGCAGACTGTATCCTTTGTCCCAGGAAGGGTGGGGCAGTGAAAAAGACAGCGGATGACCGCTGGGGCCATGTGGTGTGTGCGCTTTGGGTCCCCGAGGTTGGCTTCTCTAACACCACCTTCATTGAACCCATCGATGGTGTCAGCCACATACCTCCAGCCCGCTGGAAGCTCACATGCTACCTCTGCAAGGAGAAGGGTGTTGGGGCATGCATACAGTGCCACAAAGCCAACTGTTACACTGCCTTCCATGTCAGCTGTGCTCAAAAAGCGGGGCTCTTTATGAAGATGGAACCCATCAAAGAGGTAACGGACACAGGAGAGCCTACCTTCTCTGTGAAAAAAACAGCCTACTGTGGAGCGCACACACCAAATGGATGTGTAAGGAGGCCACTTTCAATCTACGATGATGCTGAACCCAAAAATGGCCTTTGCAAGAACTTGGAGAAAGTGAAAGCTGCTGGTAAAGGACATTCAAAAGGAAAGCAGAAGAAAAAGAGCAAGAACAAGAAGGTTGAGCCCGAAGTTGAAAGTGAAGCTGCAACCGCTGCTACTGTGCCTACTTTTCCTGCTCACAGGTACACATCTGAATTGACAGGAATCTATTTTTCTAAACATTTTGCTTTTACCATGTGACAGTGTCTTATATCTGAAGCCCCTTTTACACTATAATCTGTGGGTATGCAAGGGCTTGATTGTGATATTGAGCACTCCTAAGTTTTTAAATGTAAGGATCACTGGAAACGGTCAAAATATGAATGTGTGTCGTAGTGTTGCGCCCTCAGTGGGAAAGGGGTTTCATATTTATTTTGTCTATCAAGTTCTGGTTGATTTCTCTAAATCTAAGAACTTCAACCAGAGCTAACTGGCTATCTTTTTCACTTCACTGGTGTTAAATTCTTCAAGCGATCTGTACCTTTTGTGTTTTTAGATGTTTGTGTTTCTGTCCTCTAATTGCTGTCTTCGTGGCCCCTCTAGGTTACAAACCATTTTGAACCAAGTGTCAGTCCAGAAGAAAAGAGCTTTTGTGGAGCTGGTCCTAAATTACTGGACACTGAAGAGGCAATCCAGGAATGGGCTTCCCCTCCTCAGACGCCTTCAGACAAACCTGCATTCTCAGAAGAATGTGCAACCGGTTTGTTCATCTGTCAGTCAACACCAGGAGACTTTTAGTCTTCATTTTGCTTTTTTTCTATCAATGTACCAGTAGTTTGTAGAACTTCAAGGAAGTGCTATGATTATTCATAAAGCTATAATTTGTACAACATTTGTGCTGATGTGTTATATTGTGTTATAGTCCACTAAATGCAAGTTCTGCATTTTTTATTTCTATTTCTTCTGCAGAAGCAAGTTGAGGAGGAGAGCAGGGCATTAAAGGACCAGCTGAAGGAATGGCACCGCCTCAGACACGACCTGGAGAGAGCTCGGCTACTGCTCGAGTTAATCCGCAAAAGGGAGAAACTCAAGAGGGAAGAGGTACAAAGTGGACGGATGGATTAATTTCACTTCTGGCTGTAAAAAATCTGCAAAATCAATAAAACAATCTTGGGTTTCTGTTTTGTGCTGTGTCTTAGATGAAGCTACAAGAGACTCTCTTAGAGATGCAGCTGACTCCCTTCAGTATTTTGCTCAGAACTCTCTTGGACCAGCTTCAGGCAAAAGACCAAGCCAAGATCTTCACACAGCCAGTGGATATCAATGAGGTGAATCACTCTATATGTATTATATTAGAATATAGATAACTTGCCTTTATGCAAAACAATTTGTCTTAAGGACTCGGTGACTAAGAATGTCATACAGTGATTTGTGACTTACAGGTTCATATTTCAACACAGTCTCTTGAAATGTGGCTGTGCTATTGTCAGGATGGCTTGTGTGCTAACAGCAATATAGCAGCAGCTCTCTCTTTCTTTTCTGATACGTATACTTACATTTAAGCATTTAGCAGACGCTTTTTTTCAAAACAACTTACAAAAGAGGAGTAAGCTACATAGAAGTAGTCTTGGAAAGAACTCCACTAGACTTCTATAAAAGCTATTCAAACCTTTTTTGTTTTTCACCGCTGGTGTTCAGGGGAGGACACAGTGTCCTACTTTTTAATATTAGTCTGATCTCTTAGGGCTTTAAAAGTTTTCTGTTTACAAACTTCATTTCCCCCCCCGTGTGTACTGTGTCCACAGTGTTGAGGAATGGAATGCGTAACTGGAGATCAAGGTCCACTCACTGCTCTCGTCTGTAAATGCTGAGGGTATTTCTTGTACTTCAGCCCGGCTAGCTCAGTCGGTAGAGCATGAGACTCTTAATCTCAGGGTCGTGGGTTCGAGCCCCACGTTGGGCGCGGTTCTTTTTCCGCGTTTGGGGGTCACGGCGGTCAGTAGTTGAGCGAGTTGTCCTTCATATAGTATGTCGGTACGACGGTCGTGTCTGTGTGGGTATGAAAGATGTGTGAAAAATTCACTTCACATAGTTACTCATAGAGTAAATATATATATATCTATATCTGTACTATTCTCAGACTCGATCAGTAAACCTGTTTTCTGTATACAGTATGTATGATTGGACCATTTCAGACAGAGTTCTTGAACAGGCGGCTAATCTTTTAACTGACTAATGGTAACTATTAACTTGTGTTTTGCATAATGCAGTGGACTCATTCTGGGTTACTGCCAGCTTAACATACCTGAGGTGGAGGGGGACATGCTATGAGCTATGCAGTCAAACACATTTTTCCACCCGAGTGTGATGCACTTGAGCCAAATGTTTGAGAAGACTGTTTTGTTACCACCTTTATAAGCAAAGGTGTTGTTGCACTTTAGGCAACTTTTGGGACATTTTAATTTCTCCATCGTGACTTGGGTCAGAGCAGGTCTGTGTTTCTTTGTGAGGCTCCTGCTGCCTGTGTGTGTGCATGCATGCGAGACAGACGGGCAGTGAGAGATAGACGAGCCCCCTGGCACTGACAGGCTCTGACAGACACACACAGATCGCACCTCAAAAATGGGAGCAGTGTAGACAAACAGCTTAATTTGTCCAATACAGTTACCAGCACCGCTTAGGTCAGGTCTAGTTGTACCCATTCCTTTTTACCTTTTTTAAACTTTAAAAAGTCTTCAAATCCTCAAGTCAAAAGGTCCCCCTGAACCAAATGACAATTCTCTAATCTGTCACTTTGTTAATCCTGTCCATGTCTTAAAATGATGTAATACAACAACAAAATCCAGAATAATCTACTAAATCTCAACATACATACATGTATACAAACATATTTCATCCTATCTGCTGTTGCACGTAGGTGCCTGACTACCTCGACCACATCAAGCACCCGATGGACTTCTCCACCATGCGGCAGCGCATCGACGACCAGGGCTACAACAACCTGGAGCAGTTTGAGTTTGATTTCAACCTCATCGTTGAAAACTGTATGAAGTATAATTCAAAGGACACTTATTTTTACCGAGCTGCCGTTCGCCTCAGAGACCAGGGTGGGTCCCTGCTCAGAAAGGCTCGACTAGACGTGGAGAAAATAGGCTTCGACTCGGAAAGTGGAATGCATCTGCCCGAGGCTCCAGAAATCAAAGCATCGCCACCATTTTCTTGGGAGGATGGTAAGGGCAGCAGATTGTGTTATACGTTCTCACTTAATCCCTTGAGTCAGGTCGTTGGGCGGTAGGTGACTAAGAAATATTCATGAAATGTGTTGAATTCTCTCCATAGTGGACCGCCTTCTCGTACCAGCCAATCGGGAGCATCTGCCTCTGGACAAGCAGCTGAAGCAGCTGCTGGAGAAGTTCGACCTGACGTGTGCCATGAAGTCCAGCCCCTCGCGTAGCAAGCGCCTCAAGCTCCTCAAAAAGACTATCAACGATGTTCGCAATGAGATGAGCCTAAAACGAGTCCTGCCTCCCCACCAGCACTGTACTTCCACCACAACTCCTTCCACATCGGCATCATCCTCATCCTCATCAGCCCCTCATCATTTGGGGATGGCTACACCTAAAGAAGAGAGACTGAAGCCTAATGGACATTTTCCAGATGATGAGGGTAGGTGTAAATCTCTTGATTCTATTAGGAAGTTCATTTGTCACTTTACTACAGATATTACCCCATAAAGCAAATCAGTCACATGACCTAAGCATTTCCAATTGTGCATAAAATATCAAAATATTGTCTGCTTTGTTGCTTTGGGGATAATTGTCTTTTCTTGGTTTTGCAAGTTGTGCTCATTAATATTTTTTACTTTCTGTGACCATACACTTAAGTAAAGTAAATCTGAATTTGCACAGAATGGGACCAACAAACATTATTAGTCACAAAACCTAGTCATATTTGTAAGGCTTCAAATCAAAAATAAAAATAAAATACAGATTGAACAGCCACCATAGGAAATACAAAAATGTTAATTCTGTAAAATGTAAACAGAGAAATACAAAACCTAGAAATTCTAAATTAGATGCAGTGTCAAACAAAACAAAAAAATCATTCCAAATCACAGAACCAGACAGTTGTAAGAATTACTCCGAGGTGACAGTTGTGCTCAAGCAGCAGTGGACAGGTGTCACCGGTGAATCCTAACAGCATTCCTATTTGTCCATGTGGAACTGATCCCTGAATGGAACCAAGGAACCGTCATTTTTCCACATCCACAAAAAAAACCTGCTACCATTTGTAAACAAGGATGTAACTTGAGCACGACATGATTTTTTAGTACCATGCCATGTCGAGACAGACAAGCTTTCTGTCACTTTTTGTCGTGTTTAATCAGGTGAAGTTGGCCTTATGGTGAGCGAAAAAAGAAGGGACTACTTTGTTTTGCTCTCATTTTTATTCATCAAAGTGCTTCAATGCTACTGAGGCTAAGCTGCCCCTTGTTTTACCTATATGACAAACCCAAAAGCCACTTGATATAGTGCAGTGTATGTAGTTCTGTAGACACAAGGACAATGTGAATGTTGCAGCATATTACTCTTTTTTTTATTTTTAGTTTTCTGTTGTTTTTTTGTTTTTGTTGTGAACTTTTTAAATACCCCCCCCATTTTTTTTTATAAATTACCTCCCGCTGTTCTCTATACAATTTCAGATAGTTGGTTCCTCATGAAAACGTAATTAAAAATAATTTTGTTAAAACATACGAATAAAAGACAAAAATGGTCGATAATAAATATGTGTAATAGTGCAAGTTGTGCAACCATGTTTTTTGAGTAGTAGAATTCACCTCTGAAACTGTTCATGGGCATTTCTTCATGCTTTGAGTCATACTTGGTTGCAGTCTTCTTGCTTTACTAGCGCAATGTTGCTGTTCTGTCTTAACGTGTATATATTATTTTTATGTATTACCTAATCAGGATTGCGTGAACTCAAATGTAATGGACATTTGTTCACTTTTTAACGTTACTCACGACGGTCTTAAATTGTTCATTTTTGAGTGTGATTATTATTATTGGTATTTAATGTTTTCTCTGATACTCCACCACAGGGGACAAGTGTCTTCCTCCTAAACTGGAGCCCTCAGACTCCATACCACCCCTCATCCACTCAGACACAGACCCTGGGCCTCCCACCCTCAAACCAATTGACGCCATGCCAGACTGTGATTATAACACTCACAGCAAGCGAGGGAAGTTTGATGGGGAAATCCCGGACCTGCTCTCCTCTGCCCCACGACTCAATGGCTACTCCCACAACAGCCTCCAGAACTCCCTGCTAGATGGCGACGTGAGCGTCGTGGCCACGTCCACTCTCGCAGAGCCCACTGGAACGGTCAGTCGACGGACAGCCGTGCTCTTTCGCAAATCAAAGACCGCCAGTCCACTAAAGCCCCAGAGGAGCGTGGAGGAGGGGGCCGACAGCCTCGTCATAAGAGAAGGCGAGGGGGAGGAAGATGAAGACGGCGCACAGCTGGGTTCCAAATCCTTCCTGTCGGTGGTCATACCGAGACTAGAGACTCTTCTTCATGGCAAGAAGAGGAAGCGCAGTGGCAGCAGAGACAGCGAGGAGGAGGACGAGGAGGAGGGTGGAAGAGAGGGGGAGCACGAAGAGGAGGGAGAGTCTCCAGTGAAACGACTCAACACTGGTAAGAAGTTCGAGCTGAAAAGAAATTGTAAAAGAAACTGAATGCAATTTCTTCAGGCACATTTATTTGAAATGAGGTTGGCTGACCCGCAGACATCAACATTCGGCTCTTTCTGCTGTGTGCTCCCTCAGGTCTGTCGAGGGGTTTTCTGGAGGTGGAGGAGAAGGAGCTGGAAGAAACCAGCAGAACCAGTAGACCTGTGGAGCCACGGAGACGCTGTGCCTCCGAGTCCTCCATCTCTTCGTGTAGCAGTTTGCCAGGAAACACCAGGTGAGCCAGCAGATAAAGAAACAAATGTTTTTGCAACGTATGAATGAAGACACAGTGCTGGTCTGTGGGAGACAGGACTCAAACAGGCCTTTCACACATACATGGGACTGAACAAATCTTTTTCATTAACTGATTCTAATGATTCACTATGTTTCTGTAGCACCTGAGACAGATGAGCTACTCAATAAAGAAGGATTTTGGATAATTAGAGGAGTCCTTCAATCGTTGCACTCTGCAATTTCACTATCAGAGGTCACTAATTCTTACAAACTGTACCTTTCCAGGTCTTTGTGCATCGCTAACATGTTACCAGGAGTTAATAGAGTTGAACAACATGTCACTAAACAGCTGTCCAGATAGAGCAGATTTATGAAATGACATGTTCAACAACACATATCCATTACTACATACTATTCCTTAAAGGCCAGATACTGTCAGCTACTTTGCATCTGTGCGAAGGCAGAGCTCTTCCATCTTTCCAATTTCCATCCAACACTTTCCATGATGTTCACTCCTGATGTTTTGTTTCTTATATTAATGCTGCTGTGTGTTTGTCCCTTGTCTTGTTTCCAGCACCATTCTCAGTCTTCCAAAATGTGGGAAGGGAAAACCTGCCTTGGTCCGGAGAAACACTGTGGACGATAAGAGCGAACTAATCGCCTGCATTGAAACCGGGAACTTTGCAAAGGCAGCGCGAATAGCTGCGGGTAAGTCGGCGGCTCGAAGCGTCATCACACTACACGCATGAGAGGAAAGACATTTTTGTAAATGGAAACTTGTTATCATGTTTTGACAGTTTACAACAGTTCACATTGTTAAGAAAACATGTCAAGTTTCAGAAAACAGCACATTCAAAACAGTGACATACAGAGCTGCAATTATGATTTGCTGATGAATGGATTCTAAACCTATTCTGAAAACAAAACAAAACAATTTCTCATTTTACTGAAAAAAAAGAACCAGCAAATAAATCAGTCCCTGTTCAGTAGTGTTAAAATGCACAACGATGAGCAAAAGGTGCAGAGTTCATCTCGCTGCAGCATTGGTGTCATGTTCACGCTTCAGCATCAATTAAGATCATGAAAGTTTCATTTAATAGGACATGCAGACTCCTGGTGTTCACACACAAACAAAAAAAAAGCAGGTTTGGAAATGAACAGCAGCTATCAGCCAAGTTCTTGTGACTTTTGGCAGTGACCAGTGAGTTTTTTTTGTGCTTGGCCTGCCATCATGGCACGTAACCAGTCAGCATCTGGAGACAAAACTCTCATTTGGCTGATTAAACTGTATAAGTGGTTGGTAAATTTCAATATCTGTCTGTCACGGCAGGGTCTAGATGGGGAAAAGTTAATTTGCCGCCCCTGTTTGCCGTGTGCTCCTGCATGGTTTTGAAAAGAAAAAAAAAAAAAATGTGTTACTGTTCGTGTTTAAACCCACACATAACTTGTTTGGTGTTGTTCCTGCTTCCATAGAGGTTGGCAACAGCAATATCTGGATGCCTGCTAGTGCTGCAACAGTTGCATTGGAACCCTTAAAGCTAGTTTGGGCCAAGTGTAGTGGATACCCTTCCTACCCAGCCTTGGTGAGTGTTTGTCGGATAGAACGCATGGCAATCACTTGAGTGGTCTTCTTACTCTCACGTTGAGTTGTCATCTCTTTCATTGTGGCGTACATTGAAACCTAACTATGACCCTCTTGTCTCACAGGAAAAAGGCAGTAGTTTCACCTCAGCTGTTAGTTTAGTTTCAAGTGCTCCTTCACAATTGTCAATTCTCTCCTGTAGATGGCAGCCTTTCACTGTTAACCAGTTACATTTGACCTTAGTGTTAAAGGACAAATGAGGAAAAGAATCTTATTGCAACAAGCTAGGATTCTGCATGCATGCACGCATGTCTCTGTGTCTGTGTCTGTGCGTGTGTGTGTGTGTGTGCGCTTTTATTTGTTACATCTTATCTATTCTGGCAAAATCACTGACCTTGTCACAACTAGTAGTCCTCATGGAGACCAAAACCTGGTCCTAATAAGGGATAACGTCATTTCTGAACTGGATACGTTTGTAGCTAAGATCTGAATTGTGGTTAGGGTTAGGTGTTAACTAGTTCTGGTTAAGGGATAAGTGCAGTGTCCTCAAAAGGATAGTTGCACAAACTTGTTTGTGTGTGTCTTCACAATTTGAATGGGCTTTTTTTAGGGTTAAGAGCTGGTTTTATGGTTCAGGCTAGATTTGGTTTATGTCAGTTTTAGGGTTAAGGTTTTTAGTTGTGATGGTTAAGGTTAGGATAAGAGGTTAAAGAATGCATTACATCAATAAGTGTCCTCACAAAGATTGTTTGTGTGCATATTATTCATTCGTCTTCTACCACTCTATCCTCCACATATTATTTTTTAACACTTCAGTCATCTTAACTATATACCAATGTGATTCTATGTGTGAATCCATGTTTGTATTCATGAGTATATGTGTCTGTCTGTCTGTGTAACCCCCCCTCGCTTCCCTTGCTGCGTGTAGATCATTGACCCCCACATGCCGCGCGTGGGCTGCCAGCACAACGGGGTGTCCATCCCCATGCCCCCCATGGACGTGCTCCGCATCGGAGAGCAGATGCAGTACAAAGCCGAAGAGAAACTCTACCTCGTCCTCTTCTTCGACAACAAGCGCAGCTGGTGAGTGTCGCTCTGTGAAGAAAATGATTTAAGCTGCCGCAGGTTTCTACAAGGGTAAAGCTATCAGCCTGTCTGTCAGCTCATCATTATTCTCCTGTGGCTGCACGACATCAGTCGTCAACAGGCAACAAATGGCTCTGGCTTCGAGAGGCATTTAAAAATTTCTCCTGAACTTCGGTTACTAGGAAAATGTGTTGTTTCTTCCACAAACACAAGAGTGTGCAGCCTTTTTTGTATTCACTGTGAAGGGAAAAAAAAGAAAAGAAAGATTCCACCTTTTAGTGAACAGTGTGCACATGGATTTGCCCCGAGTATGTTTTAAAAATGTCAGCATGCATTTATAAAAAAACAGATTTTACTCCTTAACCCCACTTTAACATTTTAGTCTTTTAGTTTTCTCTCTTCTGCTCTATTATTGTTGACATCTCCTCCAATTTTCTTGGAAAAATACCAGTGTGAGGCACCAGAGATTTTTACTCTGTATGCACAGCTCCCTGATGCTTCCATGCAGCCGTCAGTTTTTAAATGGCAGCTGATGGAATGTTTATTCAGAATAATTATAAACAAAGCAGTTTTGATCCTGTACCATTAAATACCTTTCGTGTTGATTATGTTCATTATGGTTGATTTCTTATCATTATTTTTGCAGGTTTAGTTGTTAATTCTCATCCATGTGTACTGGATTTTCTGTGAAATACCAGCAAGAACTTGAGCTGTTTTACTGTGTTTCTCTTCATCTGTACTCACACTCATGTTGAAAGATTTTCAGTTAAATCAGAATTCCAGGTGTTACAGTGAAATACGTTGACTGCAGCTATTATTTCAGCACATAGATTCACTTTTAGATGAGAAGCGGTACAAAATTGTTCATGTAAATTGTGCATATATTTCTACAGGTGGCTCCCCCGCCAGTTAAATTGCAGCGTAGCAAATAATATATGCTAACTAAACCTCAGATAAACGTAATATCTATATGAAAAAAGAGGAACGGCAATTTTCAGATGATCGTTTTCCTGTGAAAAGAGTGATGTGTTCTTGAAAAGCGAAAGGAAAGACATTGAGTGCTGCCATTCTGATGATATTTAGTCAAGGCTTGTTCCTCCTCCTTCAGGCAGTGGCTTCCGAGGTCCAAGATGGTTCCTCTGGGGATGGACAAGACCATAGACAAGATCAAAATGATGGAGGGACGCACATCCAGCGTTCGCAAGGCTGTCCAGATCGCCTACAGCCGTGCTATGAACCACCTGAGCATAGTGCAGGATGAGCCAGTCAGTGACCTCAGTGACGTGGACTGATGACAGTCGCTGGATCTGCTTCCCTCTCTCACTTTCACACACACGTACACACACACACACACACACACAAACACGTACCTCTCCTGTACCAAATACCCCTTCCCCCTCTCTCTGTCTCTGCAGGAGACTGAAATGTTTACTGGGCACCTGCTGTAACAGGTGGTGTCTGTTCCTCATCCATTCCTACTCGTACACACTCCTCCTACCATGTGCCGATGGGATACGGCTGCTGCTGAAATGAATGTGTCTTTTCTGTTTGTCCTCTCCACCTCCAGCCTTGTAACTGTGCTAAGAGACTGCTCCCCCCTCCTTTTTTTCTTTTTTTTCCTTCTCCCTCCCGTGTATACACTTCACCAATCACAACTGTCATTTAATTTATCATGTCAGTGCATAAACGTTAAGTGACTGATTTGGGTGCATGATGGTAACCTGGTTAAATGTGCCCGCAGTGTTGAGACTTCCTAGTAAAACTTCACACCACTTGGTTGAGTTTTGGCTGTGGCTGATAAGTTGTTTTTTAAACTCGGTCGTTGATTTTGGCTTTTTCAATTTTTCATTTGTGTTATGCAACGCATCTAGAAGCTGGATTCAAAGAAATGTACATTTCCTGCTTACATGAAGGCCTTTTAGTTGCATTAAATCAGCTGTAGCCAAATCATATGTCTATGTCACATTTACTCACTGAAGTCATCTCCATTTACAAATATCTCCCTTTTTTTATTTAAACTGTAAATAATCTGTACAGTTGCCTGACACTAACTTATTTTGTAGTTTTGACATAAATGGAAACTGTACAGGAGTTTTTTTTAGTATTTATACTTGATTCATTCTCAGCACTAAGGTGCAAGTGCTGTTTTTTCCAGTGCTGTGTGATCAAGAAGAATAAAAATGCAAAAGCCTTAGTATTATAAGATTTATTAGGGCTGAAATTACATGTTTCTGAGAGGTATGAAAGTATTCCCTTCTTTTTTTTTTAAGTTATTTAAGTGTATAATCATGAGGTTCCACCTGGCATTAATTCCTATTGTATGGAAGTAGTTTTAGTATTTTTGTTCCTATATATTTATATGATTTGAACTCACAGTGATGACAGATGTAAGTCTCTGAAGCTCATACAGGCAGTCTTATGTGGACACAGAACATATGTTGTTCTCAAGAAACCAAAAATATTGCTACCCAGATGTTTTTCTTTTCTTTCTTACTTTCTTTTGGTTGATTTCTTGTGTGATGTGTGAAATTGTTGCCAAAAAAGAAAAAAAAGTGTATTTTTATGTGATACATTTGACTGTTACTTGGTTTTTGGTGTAGTCGTAGGGAGATCATGCCTGCGTTTAACTTATTGTAAAGCATTTGAATTACTTTGTAGTCAAGGAAAGATGTGAAAACTGATTGTGGTAAAGTGGCACATTTTGTGGTGGATACTTGCCTTCTTTTTAAGTAACCTTTTCTAGTGTTCTTTTGTAGCTGTAGAGTGAAAGACTTTTCATTTTATACTATTGCCTATTTTAATTTCTGGGTAGCATTGGGTAGTTTTGGTATATTTCATTTTGTACTTAACTGTCGTAGTTTTTTTTATCAGGTTATATGAAACATTGCTGGGACTGTTTTTTTTGTAGCAAAGCAAAAAATAAACATACAGATATAAACATCCACCCCTCCTTTCTTTTGTCTCTGAGTGACATAAAGCAGCATTCAAAGTGTAATGAATTATTCATGTTCCCCTTTGTTGTTTAAATAAGGGTCTCAAGCATCCACAAAGTCGCTGCACAATTAAATGACTGAAAACTTCATTTAAAGAAAAGCAAAATTTGAATTTATTATTCAATTTCTCTTTCTTTTTTTTAGTCTTATCTGGGGTATTAGATCGAGATACTTAAATCTTTATAAAACCACTCGAAAGGACTGTGTGTCCTTCATGGTTGGCAGAGGGCAGACACTAATTCAAACTACCACTTGCCATATGGCACAGTACCATGCTCATCTACTCAGCTGATTATTGTCCACTTAAATTGCAAATTGTGTCCTATAGGTTGCCAGTGACATAATGGGGGCTGCAAAGAAGGGTAGGTTTATGAGCTGTGACAGAACACACAGCTTTATTATATTACACGGACAAAACGTGATCTCGTCCACATTATTTTCTTCTGTGTGTTGTGTCGTTCTGAACGAACCATTTATGATGATTTTACATGAAAAAAAAAAAACAGGCTGGGTTGTACAGCTTTGATTTTTAAAGATTTATTCAGCAGATGCTATCATATCATTGGTTTTTTAATCTTCACTTTCTAGAGATACAGGGTTTTCAAGAGATACTGGCAAACCGACAAAATGACACCATAGTCAAGGACACTGAAGGAAAGGGTTCTGCTGCAAAAAGCACATAAGTGTCTGTAATGAATTATACTTCAAGTACTCATGTAAAACACGGTCCCTATTGTTGCTATGTATCAGGGGACAAACAGTATTTAAGGGTCTTTTTTCATGGTAGACATTCTGATATATTACAGTAGAAAGCACAGGCTGAGTTTCTATTTAGCTTCCTCAGTTTCAGGGTGCATACTGACTCACTGTCACACTGTTCCAGAGCCATAATTCATGTTATCAGTAGCACCTGAGCTTTTGATGCTAAAATGGTTGCTGTGGAAAAAAACAAACAAACCTAAAGATAGTTTGCTGAAGCCATACAGTTTATTTACTTCATATAAAATGTGTGGATTCGTTTTATTTATTTATTATTTATTTATTTAATTTCTATAAAACAAAAGATTAATCAGTAAAATAAAACATTGTCCCTGTGTAAAAGCAGCTTACAGAGAACTGGGCAGAGAGAGTGGCGGCCATTTTAAGTCCGCCCACAGGGAGTCGCTGTGGATTCACACAAAAACACGTCCTCCATCTTGGCTCAGACCTGTTGTCGGTGCACCTGAGTCCACCTGCCCGCACTCACCCGGTGCCTCCTCTCACTTCAGGTAGGCATCAGTATTCCGCCTGTGAGCCGTTTCCATCACTGTGTTCAAATGCTGAATGCACCGATTAGAGGGAATGTCAATTAATGCTAAATCAGACATGGCTGCCGGTTTGGAGCCTCTCACCTCCTGCTCGGCTAAAAGTCTATTAATGCCGACCACGGACTGTCCACCGTTTGTCCCCCTCCCTCCTCTGTCTTATTTCCTTACAAACACTTCAGTACACTTCAACTGTTAAACTTTTGAGTGTTACATTTGTTTGAATGCTACATGGAAGTTAGCTCGTGGGGAATGGCAGGGTGAACATGTAAACATGGCTGTGTGGACAGAAGCTGAATCTGCACTGTCACATTTTTTTATGGAGTTAACCCATTCACAAGTTTTTCTTCCAGGGATATTTGACATTTTATTTCAAGTGTTGTTTGAGGTATTGACACATTATCAACACTGCGACTTCACATTAGCACGTTCTCCCCACACCAAAGCCCATTGAGAAAATCCGTGATTACATTATTACAGCACAGGTGTGGTTAATTCCTCATCAGCCAGTTTGAATTGTTATATTGGGACTTTGGTGCTTGAAGTCATTTTTTTTCAGACTTAAATAAGTGTCACAAACTTCAGCTCCTGAAGTTTCTCCTTTTGTCCCCAATGTCATCATGTCTGGGTCCCAGGCTGGTTTACAGAAACGGTAGCATGCTCACCTAAATTGGTGTTGTGATAATGTGTCAATACCTCACACAACCACACTTCAAGAAACCATAACTATCCGTTTGACAGCCTAAATGGAAAGGTGGGGACATGCCTGGAATGCAAATCTGCCTCAAAACTGTTGAAATATGCATTTTTACTTAAGCCAATTCACCATTTGTTTTTCTTCAAGCTACTTGTATTCAGAGAGGTAAAGCAGGTTTATGGGGAATAAATGAGCAAGTAATGACCCTGTGATATAGAAAGCCACCTTCAAGTCACGCTGAAAGACATCTCCCATCTTCACAAACAATTGGTGCTAATGTAGTCTCACACAAACACACGGCAGAGTCTCATGCCCCCTCCTCTCTGTGTCTGTCTGTCTGTCTTCAGCAGAGACTAATTGTGTGGGGAGGTAAACACAGCAGTCAAGTGGAGAGGACGGCGAGTCAAGCGTGAATATCAATCTCCCCACATCAGTGTCATCAGATGACTTTGACTAAGTTACGATGGGCTCATTAGAGTGGCGGAGCAGGGTGTCGGGTGGTAACAGCATCCTGGTGGAGGACTCTGTAGATATGGAAGCCTGCAGAGCTCACCAGCTAACAGGTGAGTGTGTAAACATGACTGTGTGTGTGTGTGAGAGAGACACAGGGCTGTGCACAGACAGGGTTCAGGGAGGAAATGTCACATTCCCACACAGACAAATCCTCTACATGTTTGCAGGCTCAGGCAGGCAGACACATGGAAGTTCATGGCTGTAATTGTATTCGCACATCTTCCATATTCACAAATCCTGATCATTATGAACCCCTGACATGGGAGTTCTTTGGCTCCCATGTCAGGAAATGACAGCAGGAAATGCCTGGGTTGCTCACTGGTGTCAGAACCTGGCAACTTATTCCTGATAACTTTTCCTCCACCTTCAGGATTTTGGTGGTACGTTTAAAAGAAATGGTCATTTTCCTTCCATTTTTATGCTGTCATTCTTGACTTTTCTCACCATAAACTAATTGAGCCATGAAACTGTTTCTACTTTTCATCTCAGCCATTTTACTGGTTTTCTGACTGGTGCTCCGTCTTTGCATACGCCACTTTTAATGTCGGCTATAACCGTGGGTTATGAGAAACTTTATTACAGTAAAGCTTCAGGATTAATATTAAGTTGAGGCATTTAGTACTGAAATTATCATAATTATTTGCAGATCTATTGCTCCATAAGTTGTATGATATTGTTTAGTGTCTGATAACCTCTAATATACCACTGCGGTGTAGCTTTTTTTAATATGTTAATCTGTTTAAACTAAAAACATCCCATCACATTCTTTTCCTCAGGAGCAGTATTTTAAATGTTGGATACATCCTTTTCTCACCAGTCAGTCAGAGTTTAGAATTTAGAGTAAAGTTTTTGTATTTTGTTTGAAACAAAAATTGAGTTTGCACTGCAAAGACCCAGCAGTGAAGCAGCAGGACTGAGGGGATTAAATATGTTTTCACCTTGAATTAAAAGGGGGAAAAAAAAAACATAAAAAAAAAAAAAGGATTTCCAGACAAGCTTGAAAACTCTTAAAAATGCTGGCTGAAAGTTTGGAGGTGTGTGAGGTGACTCGAAAGGGAAACGCACTGTGAGCCCTGCCCCAATACTCCTGCATTAAACATCATGCAAGCCATCTCTTTTCCATTTTGGAACATGCACAAACATATTATCCTTCACTCCTCCCTTCTTCTTTCCTTCTCTCTCGCTCTCCGCTGCTCTCTCTCTGTCTCGGTGGGTCCCTGATAGGACCGATCTCCAGTGGCCATGTTCAAAAACACTAGGCCAGAATAGCACAGGCCCTAGGTAGATAAATATTTATAGGGTGCATTTACTACTTACCACAGAGGAGAAGTAGAAATAGTGTTTCCAAGGTGAGAAAAACAAACAACTTCAAAGGAATTTAAATGCGGTTCATGTAAATTTCCTCCAACAGTCACATGTTTCTGCAGAGATTATGGTTAGATTCTCGCCTGATTCCAGATGACCTGATTATTGTCTGTTTGTGGAAATAGTAGCCCAGAGGCATCGCTGAATGAAATATATATACATATGTATATATATATATGTGTGTGTGTGTGTGTATATATATATATATACACACACATATATATGATCATGATATCACAATCATGATATCTTAAGTCACAGCTTTTAGGCAGCTATGACGCCCAAAGCTACATTATTCATTGATCTGAGTGGACTGTGATCAAAAACTGCTGATGGATGAGATGAAAGATCTTTGCTGTATGAATGAAGTGGGGGTGGGGGTGGGGGGTGGTCATCAGTGCTCCCTCAGGATACATTTATTTATAGATAATCTGTAACAAACCAACCCGGATTTCGCCGAGGCTGCAGCTTAACACCTGAGATCTAATTGCGACTGTTAACTCAGTGCACAATTTCTCTCTGGATTCTCGTTCGCTAACTCGCAGACGACTGCTCGTCACATGTGTCCCCATCAAACGCAGCCAGGCAGTCATCTAATTATTTGTTAATGCCATGATTCTGCTGGCTCTGGAAACCTGCTGATGCCTGTGTGTGTGTGTGTGTGTGTGTGTGTCTATATGTGTGAGTGTGAATGTGTCTGCTGGGCTGGGGTGGGTTGTTAATGAAGGGGGGATCAGCAGGACTCGGAGTGCAGCCCTTTGATGTGAGAGATAATTACTTGTGTAATCAGGATAATTAGCAAAAGTCCAGAATAAAAGTAAATAGGCTAACTGTCACTTCCACTGTAGGCTGAATGAACTCAAGCTGCGAGCCAAACAGTGTGAGGTTTTCTGATTTAAATAAAAAAAAAAATTGGGATTTGCATTTGGGCACAAGGTAATGTTTATGAATGTTATGTATGTTTGTATGTAAATGATCAAATTTGCCTCCTGCTCCACTGGACCCTAAAAAACACAGCTAATCTACTGGAGTGATGGGCCACTATTATTCAAACAGGAGTATACCACCTTTTTTGAAAGCTCTACTCAGACTCTAACAAAAGCATTTGGTTCCCATATGAGCGTATTGGCTGTGTAGATATTTTTGTTGATAACTAATAAGGAGTTGCAGTACAGAAATGCTATAAGTCTGAAGTAATTTAGTGTCACCATGACACCGACAATTAGATTTTTCAACTGCAAAATGTCTTGCTTGGAATATACTGTATCTTCATTCATCTTCTGTCGGCTGTAATCTTGCTCGCTGCAGCAAATCACCCGAAGCTGCTTTCAGCCAGACATTTTCCTGCATGTGAAAATGCAAAATGTCATATTGGGACATTTTCCAGAACTTTTCCTGTCAAATATCCCGTAAAATGTGAGAGCCCATGTGAGAATCTCAAAGGATTTACCAGTGAGCAATATTCCTGCTGATGTTGTGAACACATCTGACATCCGCAACAATGTCCTGCTACATACTTTATTTGCAAATGCAAGAAGTCCTGAAAATGTCTGATCCCGACGTTCTGGACATTTTCTGCAGTTTGCATTTAAAAACAAGTTCACTTGTGGTTCGTACTGTACATGATTTCACTCATGATTCAAAAGTATCATAGACAGTTTGCTAATATACACATAATACTGGTGCTCCGAGTTTAACTCGTACATGCGTATTGGCGTACACCGGCTAGCCTCGACTCACCTTGTACCAGGTACTTTTGTGAGCACCTGCTCTGACGAGTTTCCAAGCAAGCTGGAGCGACACTATGCCGTCACAGGAAGAGATGTCCGATATACAAGAATCAAGCCGATCTGTCGATAAGTTAAAAAGAATTAACAATCCAAAAAACGTTGGTTAATCTCCAACTATTACCAGGCAAATGTCTAAAATCTCAGTATTTAACAGAGGAGTCTGGTGTATTTACACAGCACTGCTGATCGCGACCGGCATCACAAACCCGTGCCGCTGTATTTCAGACCAGTGACTGTGTCAGACGGGGTCTGCGCTCCGGTCATGGAGGAAGTACTGAACAAATAGTTTTAATTAACTGATTCTTATGATTCAATTACACTGAAAACAACTGCTTTACAAGTTTCTAGTCACTCTTTTGTGTGTGTTGCGTGTTAAACGAAGTCACGGCAGTTTCATGCAGCCATGCAGTGATGACTCCGCCCAGGTTGAGTAGGTGCTATTTTTGTTGTGGAAAACCAACCTAAACCATGCCGTGCTGTGCAGTGGCGAGTCGAGGCGAGCTGGGACCACAGTGTTATAGGGGTTTAAGTAATGATCAAGCATGCATTGAATAAACCTTGTGTCACAGATCATTTTCACAGTAGATATTTGTCGACATGACAAAAGTAGGACAAACACAGACTGTACCAATAACATTAACTAGGGAGCCACGGTCGTGTTGTTCAAGTGTAAGGGTAGGTCGCTTTAAATACTAGACATTTTCACCTGTAGAAACTTTAATTCTGAAAATGTGTTATTTTTAAACACTATTTTCTGGATGTGTTCCAATAAAGCGGTTGAGAAATAATTATAGTGTATGCTCATTATAGCATCGCTAAAACAACAAATCTAAAGGTGGCCTTGAACAGCAGTATGACCCGAGTGCAGTGGAACCCTAATTAATTTTCCTGATAAAACCTGTAAATGTTGAATCACTAAAGAGTTTTGCTCCTGTGTCTCTATTAACACAAAACAACAAACAGGGGAAACATTTCACACATCTGGGGGAGCATATTCACAGCAATTATGTGTTTTGTATCAACTTAAATCAACAGCTCCTGCATACTCTAATTTCTCCAAACCACACAATTTCATGCAATGTCTTCCTACACACGATAACCCCAAAAATGACTCTAGTGTGTATATACACGTCAGGCGTGTATGTGGCCCTGCCATAGAAATACACTAAAATGAAGGTGGAGTGTGTGCTCAAAGCTAGTGGGGTTAAGGCCTAGGTTTCCCAAAGTTGCGTTTTGTTTGTGTACATGAAAACGCAATGGCGAGTTGTTGTTTTTTTTTAAAAAAACCTGTTTTCCTTTTCGAAAACTGTCTTTATATTTGGATAAAGAGCAGACACAATACAAAACCTTTGCTTCTAAAAGTAGTCAAATTAACATATGGAGTGTAAAAAAGGTACAAGTGTAGATGAAATGGTGTGTGATGCGTACTACAACTTCATGTGGGTTTAAATAGGGAGACCCCCTTGGGGCCGTGTGAGTTTTTGTATGTGCCTGCACAGATGTGTTTCTAAGTGGCTTCATCCTGGCTCTTGTGGAAAAGAGATTCCTTTACTGCTCTCATCACCATTCTGCCGCATTCCAAGGACACCGTTGTGATTGACGGGCTAAATGTGCATCTTGCCAGAATTGGATTTGATCCTGTGGGCTCTGCCACGGGGGCCTCTATGTTGGATTTACACGTAACCCCCATACTCCTATTTTCCTCCTCCCTTCTCTCTGTCAAACAAACACAAACAGAATTACCACTTCTGGAGCATCTCCCGTCTGCCCACTTGCTGCAATGTGGTGAGATCATGTTGAGATGTCTGTTGCTGAGTGATTGTGCTACAGTCCTTCCACTGATGCGAGAGGATTTGTGCATGAGTAAAAAAAAGAGCAGGTGTGACTGTGTGAGCTTGTTTTGATGCATATGTATATTATATACAGGTGTGTGTTGTGGCATATGTGTCCATGGTTGCATGGCCATTTATGCTTGTAAATGGGGGGGTGTACTGTATATGCACCTGCTGTAATTTTCCCTCCAGAATTTAGCTGAATAATTGCACTTCCTGTGCTGGCTCCTTATGCATCAAAGCCTTGATGAGATGAAATAGAGCACCACATTCTACTCTGTCAAGGGTAAAGTGGTGCGGTATGCCTTGGTTGCATTACCAGCAAAAGTTGTTCCAACCTATATAAATCAGTGACTGTTTATTTAAAAAAACTATTTTGTGCACGTCCACATACGTTATTTTTGCTCACACACCAATGAGTGGTACTGAATATGACCTGCATTTAACCCATCTCTTTTACACACATAACAAACCAGGCGCAGGAGCAGTCGCAGCACTTCCCTGCGCCCGGGGAGCAATGCTGAGCAATTGCTCAGGGGCCTTTAAACCGTCAACCTTCCAGTTACAAGCCCAATTCCTTTGCCTTAAAGTCAAACCAATGCAGAAGTGCCTGAAACCTGTAGTCTCTCAAATAGCCACCACTGCACTGGTATGTGAGTCTATTACGAATGTACTCTTCTTATAACATGATTTTATAATGTGTATATAAACATTTTCCTTGTGGACATTGTGTCTTAAATGACTGCTTCAGGTTGTCTTTAATGCAGCATGATTTTGTTTTTAAACTGTAGGGCATGGCTATGGTATGATTGACAGCTATTGTTATTGTTGATGGTCCTTGGGCTTTTGGTAAACTCCACCCATCGCTTCTTTCCCAGCTCCTCCCACTCATTCAAGTATTGTCTCTTCTGGTATCAAAACATTCCCAGGTTTCATATCTGTTTATACTCGTGGAGTATGGTGTTCTTAAAAGGGGTACCACATTTTTTTAGAGCTAGATTTGTAACTAATGCGATTGGCTTTGGTATAATTCAAGACCTAATCAGGTCTGTAAATTGCCGTGAGTTTGAGGTATTTCTGTGTCATTCGCCATTGCCATCTGCATGAAGAGACCGAATTTCTCAAGGCATCATCTGCCAGAGTGAAGACATCCCGGGCTTGTCGTTACCCCGATGCTATTCAGATGTTAGAAAGGTGCAGCATCAGTTCACCGTGCTCTGTGGGAGTGCGAGCGAGGCCTTCATTCTCCTCAGCTGTTTAGGTAGCTGACTCTTGTCTCTCACAGATCTGTGGCAGTAACATCCTTATCACCACTGAGCCTGCCATCCAGGTTTATCCATTTGGCTGAAGACTGACATTACTGCAGTAGCATCCCTCCTTATCTCTTGTCTCCGTTTTGGGGGTTGAAGTAAATGCGGACCAAAACAGATTCCCAATTCAGCCGAGAATAGAACAATGGCTACAGTCTTGGATCCATGTGGAGGCGATGCTGAAGTGGCTTCATTTATCCATTCATTCCTGTGCACAACCACATGCTGTTATGTGCTGTTTTGAATCTGTTTCTGTGATGCAAACATTCTGGTCTCATTCTGGATTGTATATTTATCCCCTAAGGATGCACTTGTGCATAATTTGGTGAAGATTTAATCAATGCAGAATGTTTCTTTAATTAACAACATGAAGATTTATTGTAGGGTAATTGGTAATTCAGTACATTCTGCATTGGTTTAAAACCGAAAACCTCTCAATTCCGAGCTCTACTACCTGGCCTCTGTATGTATGAACATAATAGAAAAAAATAACCAAACCTGCTGCAGAAACACATTTACTTGCAAGTCAAATTAAGCTATAAAATAAAAAATGATATTGTGAGGTATCACTATATGATTGTCTTGCACTATATTGATTGTCAAAGAATCATTGTATCGTGATATTATTGGTATCGTGGACCATGTGTCGTGTATCATATCGTGAGGTACCCTGCAATTCCCACCCCTAATTATTTTTCATCAAAATGTCACAAATTGACTCTAATTCTAATTTCTAATTGGTAATTAAAAACTCACTGCAAATTCACCAATTTTAGACCCAGGTTAATAAAAATAATGAGCACTATCCTGGAGGGGCTGATATTGTATAAGCGATATATATAGAGCTTTATACAGCAACGCTCTTGTTTTTGATAAACCCATCTACCTTTCCTGGGCAACTGGAGATTGTTAAAAAGTAAAGGATGGCATGTGTAGCAGGTTAGACGAGGGATAGTGATGTACCTTCCTTCCTACTCTGTTTCTTTTTTATTGCTGTACCTGGTGCTGTCCACCTGTCAAATAAACCCCACTATGTTCTGTTGTTAGATGGCAACAATAAAGTCACTGCTGTTTCTTTCACTGCAGACCGCTGAATTAAGTAAAAGTGATTCTTTCCCCTCTCTCCAGCTCTTTTATTGTGCCCCCCCCACTCTAACAGATCCACTTGCAGAATGTGCCCCCCCTTTTTTCCTATAGGGTTCAGTTAATATCACCTGAAATGCCCCTGTTGCACTTGACTACTTTAGTATTTGTGTTCAATTCCTCCAACCTGGCCACACACAAGGACCCACCAGGTTTCTCTTCTCCTTGCCTCCTCTCTCTCTCTTCTCCTCGTCACTCTTACTACCTCCTCCAAGAATATTGATTGTTGAACAAAGGGGAGGGACTTGGGCTGACCCCGAGATTACAAGTGTATGAAGTCTAATTACCTCCACTGCTCTCTCTCTCTCTCTGGACTCCTTCTCTCTGACCCTTTGGGCCGGTTGTGCACATTTCATCTTTGTTTTTTAAATAATTTTGGCTGTGTTCATGCTTATATGGCATGCATTTTTGGCAAGATTGTGTATTTTTATCCTACAGTAAGGCTAAAATCTACTGTTTACAAACAGGTGTGACACTCGTACCGTTAAGCACAAAATGTATGCCATTGAAACCCATTTAAACTGCAATTTTTACACACACTAACATTAAAGCATAATATATGCATTTTCTTATATATGGGTCTCAATTTGGACTTTTGCCAATGAATTACTTCTTTCCACGTATTTCCAAGTGATGGCACTGTCACAATTCCCCCTACTTCTCATTGACATAATCCAAGGCTGTAACAATTAACACACAACAATTTACTTTGCATGTAGTATTTTGAAAATAATACATATTTTCTGTTTTTTTTTTTCATCTGCACAAAACATTGTAATGCAAAACAATCTCTTAATCATTGACATATCTCATTCTGAAATCCTGCATGTAGTATGATTTGAAACACAATTCATATTTTCATTTTTTTTCATCTGAAAACATGGTGGCATTGTGACAAAAGCATTCAAAGTGTTTAAAGTCTTTAAAAATGAATTAGTATTTGATATCAATAACTAGGTCAGATGTAGGTGGAAAAACATCAGCTCAATACAATAATGTATAATATTCTTTGTAGCTTGCTTTTAAAAAGCACATTTTTCGTCCTTAGCGGTACGAGTGTGACTAATATTAGAACTGACTCTAACACAGGTGTGTGCGTGTGTGTGTGTTTGTGTGTGTGTGTGTCTCCTGTCTGGAGGATTAACCTACCTCTATATAATGCATTAGAAGCTGGAGGTGAGGATCTTGCCACTTGGGCCCACAGGGAACAGAAAGTATTAACCAGGCAGGACATCTGTGTTCAGCCATGAGACAGGCTTCACTGACAATACTCATCATTACATTCTTTAACAAGTGAGGCAAGGCCGTTGTTGGTTAATGAAAAATCTTTAGTGGAAATATGGATAAGGGGGGAAAGGTAGTGGTTTTATAGCTCATTAAGTTGGAGCATATGTATATAATTAATTAAGATTTATTCAACTACTGTTTGCACAAAAATGAATACAACAACAGTATTGGCTTAAGGATTTAGTGATTTAGTTTATATGTGGTTGTATGAATTGGATGGATCTGTTTTTGAAGGTGGCACAGCGGGTGTCCTGCTTGATCTCATATTAATGTCCAGCAGCCTTGAGAAAGGAGAGCTGTCTTCCTGACTTAATGGGGAAGCAGTGATCACAGCCTGCAACTTTGGTTTGGTTTACCAATGCATCAACATTGATTCTCTGTAGACTCAGACCCCTGATGCACATGAGCATTTCGATTTATTTGCACTGTTTGAGGGGAAAGATGGTGTCAGTTTGTCTTTTTGCATATCTTCTTTATATACACAGAGAGAGTATCTTTGGAAAAAAAAAATAGTGCTGTTGTGATTTGCTGGTGGACCACCCCGCCTCACCCAATATCAGTGGGGGAGGGGGGGGGCTTACCCTGCATCTACCATTTATGACCCTCAGTGGATAATATAGGTAGGGAAGTTACATATATACATGGGCATATTTATAAAAGACTCAACACTTTTGTATTTGTGTTAAGGTGGATATAATCCAACAATATAAATGCAATGCTTAGTTTTGGTGTATTTATATTACTTTCCACAACATGTGTTGTGACAAGTGTACTGTGCATACACTGCCATATACAGTCTGCTTTTAAGAGCTTTAAGTCTGGCTTAGGTTCCAGTGTAAATGATTCAAAGTATTAGCCGACTTGATTTGAAGTAAGCAGTTACAGTTGACACTGGGCGGTAGAGAAAAAAACTTAATCATGTTAAAACCATCTGGACATTTATTTTGCAATTTTTGTTTGAGTGAAACCAGTTCATTGTGATTTTGAAATGATTTATGGACGGATAAATTCTTCCTTTTTCTTTGTTTTATTTATACAGCTCAGGACCATGATCACATGAGAAGTTGCACAAGTTCAGAAAACAAGTCTGAGGTAAAGCCCTTACTACAACTATTCTGTGTGAGTATAGACATGAGTAAAGGTCTGAGGACACTCTTGTTATTTATGTATTTATCCAAAGTCATCAGATAATGTAGAAGAAAAGGAAGATGCTTTATTAAAGAATCTGTATACTTAAATAGACAAAGAGCAGCCTGGACCTAATGGGCGAGAAAGACGTTAGTGTTTAAAACTGGGAAATAATTTCCATTAAAGGTTTTTACCTTTAGCATTTACAGCATTTACTGTTGTGTATTTATCAGCTACCCACACAAAATTTGAGTGGAGTATTTAGTTTGCTATAGAGGAGGTTTTAACACCAATTATTAAGACTTGGATGTTAAATACTGTGAGTTAATGGAAAAGAAAGATGGACAAGCAGACACTTCAAGCCTTTCAGACCAAAATCTATAACAAGAAGCTCCCTGGCAGGTCGTCATGAGATATTGGTTTCCTTAATCGTTAACAAAATGATTGTAAACTTTTCACAGTTTCTGTTATCGCACAGACGTGTAATTTGTTTTGTCACACTCTTGAAGAGCCACTGCCATATTGTGTTGTGAAATGTAGAAAACCTGTGAAGCTGGAAACCGTTGAATCGACGGCTCGTCTATTCAGTTTGTCATTTTGGGAATGCCACCTTTTTTTTGTAATACGAAAACAATCATGGCCCACACAGCGGCAGAAATGTTTTTCTTCATTTCATCAGTGCTTCTCACCAGCAACAGCATGGGATTTAGCGCCACAGTTATCACCATATAACGCCGCATATGTCGCAAAAAGTAGGAAAATCCTATCTTTGAGCTGCCTTGTCCAATATTACAATTGGGCTTTGATTTCTTCTGCACTTCAAAAGCTTTTTCTTTCCCCTGACTTCATACTTTCAAACAGTTGAAAGCAAAGATAAGATCATATGTGTTATTATTTTTGTTATATTCAGGAAGCAAGATGATTTTAGGCTGTTTAGGTTCTCTCTACTGCATGCTGAATGGCTTATTAATGGACCAACTAATATCCGTTCATGGCTTATTTCCCGCGCCCTCCAAGAAACCCTTTAAACCATGATGCAAGTGATCATGAGTCCTGTCATGCAGACTTCCACAGCTTTGGCGAATAAGCTGCTTTTTGACATGTTTGTGCACTTTTCTAATATACAGTTCTAGCACTACTCGACTACTAAAATCTTGTGTTAAATATTGCGATTTTAGAAAATGTCCTTGTTAAATTTTGGAGAGTCTTTTTAACTGATCTACAGTTGGGCATTGTTCAGTTTGACTCCTGTGTCGGACGTCGCGCTTATGACTCTTCCAGTCTGTTGACGTCACATTTTAGTACCTTGCCAGAGCAGGTACCAAAAAAAGTACCAGGTACTATCTGAAAAAGCAAAATGCCCCGAGTAGAGTCGAGCTGAGTCCTGCAAGAATTGTATAGTGGAAAAGCACCATAAGTGTCTCCTCTCTCCTTTTACATGAACACATACAGGGTTTAGTGTGACAAGGTGCTGGGATCAGACTCCCTCTATCAGCTCTCTCTCTGTCTTTCTCTGTATACGTGTGTGTGTTCAATCCATGGGTCCATCCATCTGCTCTGTGACATGCCTTGGCTCACACCCAGCTGTTTCCAGCAGCCAGATGCATGCCCTTTCAAGATACCAGTGTGAGTGTGTGTTTGTCTTTGTGTGCTCAGGGTGCAAGCCCAAGTGTAATAGGTTGATAAATCAGCTACTAGCTGGGAATTAATTAACAGTATATGGAAGCGGGTAATACGCCACCAAAGTGAAACAGTTGTACCAAATAACTTTTATTTTGCAAAACAAAAATCAATTAAAGTCTGATGCACTGACCTTGGATCATTAATTACAAAAATCCAATCAGTTTATTCTTGAATGAGATTGGACGTTTGGACCACATTTGAAGAAATTTCCTTCAAGGCGGACAAACACAGCCTGAAAGCATAATGGCTCCGGGCGTCTCTGTCACCAAGGAAGAGGCGTTGAAATAAGAGGGAGACGAGAAGAGAGAGGGAGGATGAATATATGTGTGTAATGGTATTCCCCATTTTTCAATAGAGGAGACCTTCAGTGTGACAGCAGTGCGCGATGCTGAGATTGGAGGAGACAGGCAACGGCAGGAGGGATGGGAAAGAATAAAGTGGAAAGAGTTAGTTAGGTGGCCAAGGCGCCACCTGTGATCTGCAGTAAAACTAAACCCTCTCATTCCCCACCATCTCCTCCTTCCCTCATCCCTTTGTTTTTTAAGGTCCTCGGAGGATATTGCCACCATATTCTTTCAGTGGTAAAACGTCCCCAGGCACAAAGCTATTCCAGATGCTTCACCGGCAGGCCCAAACTGATAGAAAAGATGTAATTTGTTTTGACTTTGCCTCTCACACAAACCAATCTCCCAGTGTTATTTAGGTCCCCCCGCTCTCCTCTCGTTCTCAGCCGCATGTGATGGCAAACAACAAATCTCAGGTTGCCATGGTTCTCTGCTATCTTTAGGTTGTTTGTGTGTCTTTATGGAATGTGTGTGTGTGTGTGTGTGTGTGTGTGTGTTGGCGGTGCACCTGCATGTGTGGTTAATTGTTGAAGCCTTTGAATGCATTTGCATATACCCCCACCCCTCCCACGCTATACCGTTTGCTTCCATCATGTAGCTGAACAGCAAACTATCGCAGTGCGGCTTTATTTGAAACTCACAAAAAAAAAGAAAAGAAACAACTTTATAACTTTGGATTAGACTTAAAAAATGTATTCATGTCCTATTCCCCCTTGTGCACTCATATTTGGGCTGGTATGAACTGAGGATAGAATAGATGAAGCGAGAGAGCGCCCAGGAAATGTGACAAGAAGACTAAAAACACCTGATGGTCCCAAAATAGAGAGCTTCATTATGTCTGTGCAGGGAGGAATCCAGCCCCTGCCTGTTGATGATCAATTCCCTCTGGTGACTTCTGAACCGCACTCTTCAGCCATGAATCAGAGAGAGATTGCAGAGAATCAGAGAGAAGAAAGGATTACAGAAAGCAGGTCTGTGAACTTCAGCCAGTGTGCCGCATTCACTAACATGTTTTAATTTGCTTTTTTTCTCTTTTGATTGTACATGACGTGCCTGTGTGTTTATTTGCCTCTGACACTTCATTGCCAGTAAGTCATTTTGTGTCCTCGCTCAAAACGAGTACCGGAAGACATCTTATTTGATGCCACCTCCCACTTGTGACTGTCTCCCTGTCAGGCTCGTCTTCTTTCCCCGCCGTCAGAGCTTTCATCACTTTCCCTTGCATCATAGAAATCAGCAGCTCCCAAACTTATTTTGTCTGACATACCAAATGGATTGTTATGAACTGTGATTTGTGAGACTTGGTAATGTAAATGTAGAAATGTGAAGTTGCCAGTGTCAGTCGGGTTTGGATTAGTGGTGGAAGCTAAAGGTGACATTTGTTTCCGTTACATTTACCAAAGCATTTTCAACCATTTATTTATCATTACACCTGTCAAGGAGTTATGTTTTCTCCTTTTTATGTTTTGTTTATTAACAGGATTTTGCACATCATTTCACAAAACTTTGTGAACGGATGAAGGAAGGGGTCTTAAAATTTAGATTCAAGTCTGAATAACGGGACGTTTCACTCATTTCAATAGTTTATATGGTTCATATTATTAGACAATTGATAACATACATTATCTCAATGCAGGACCATAGTGTGATCGTGTTTGGGATTATTTCTTCGAGTTGAACTACTCCACAATCTTTCCAAGTTGTTTCCCCAGCAACTGAAATAATTTAAAATCACTGATTAAGAAAACACTTATTTTCAGATTTGCAGCCACTGGCGCTACTGCTGTCCCATCTCAACATGCATTCTGGGAAATTAGGTTCTGCAGAGAAGGGAGGAGGTGGGACTGTACGTGAAAACCATCATATATCCTCGGCTCTAATTACTTCCACGCTCCTCCCTTGTGTCGTAAATGGATTCTCAGGAGCCAGAAGTTGGCGGATCAGCACTTTTCATCCCTCCTACCTTCTCTATGTTCTTTTTTTCCCTTTGTCACAGCAGGGCTTGTGTTATTAACCTTCTGTCTGCTGATGCAAATAGGATGCTACAGTCCTTTCTCTTTTGCTAGAAGCTTGTTTTAGAGAGTATAGTTTCCCTTTGAAACTTTCCTCGTCTTTTGTCTTCTTATATAAATCCTGCAGCATTTGGCTCAGACCCAGAGCAAAGAGAAAAGGCCAATAAGAGATAAAAGACACATGGGATAGAGCAGGTCAGTCATTGTCATTTCTCAAAAGTTGGTCTTTAATAGTTGCGCTGTAATGAGGTGATTCAGTCGTACAGGATCCCAGGTTATTTGTAAATAGCCATGGTGTCTGTTTCTGTAAGACCCTGAACATTTTTTGCTACACACTGCACAGTATTTGTGTAATTTTGTTAAGTAAATAACTTTTCAAAAAAACAAATACTGGACGCAATCTTCCAATATTTTAAAAAATAAACATAATAATAATAGTAATTGCTTTAAAACGGTTCACTCATCAACTTCTATATCTGATGATCAGAGAATTGAACTGGTACAGATTTGTGATCTTTATTGTGCTTTTCATCACAATAAAGTAGGAGAGTTGAAGAGCTGAGAAATGGAGACCAAGACGATGGACTTCACAACGAAGTGCAAGTTTGAGTGTCACTCTGTTTCCACTTAAGAATGTGCATGAATGTTTGAATGCAAACGTGCCACTGCAGAGCTCATAGAGGTCAGGAGTGTGCCTCGTTTTGATGACTAGAGCCCTTCACTCCCACAGAGTCTTGGTCCTCTCATGGCGACACTCTCTCAGCCTCATCGTTAAAGCTGATAAGTGCTTTTCAAGGTGGTTATTGTATCTCTCATCAGCACAGTGCGCCGGCTGGGCGGCAGTGGTGAGCGTGACAGCCGTGCAGGGGCGGCAGTAATCATCTGATGTGAATCAAGCGTGAAGTGACATTTTTACGCGGGCCCTCCCGGCTGATTAACAGACAAATCACAACTAAAGGACCAGCTAACGCACTCATTAGCTTGTACCCCAACCTACACCACACCAGCACCAAAGCCCACCCCTGCAATGACCGATGATGAGAGATTGTGGTGTTGCACATTAAAGCAGTATTCATGCTCGGCTCTATAAGGGCGCATAAAAATGACAGCTGCGCTTTAAAGTGTTGCTGTGTTGCTTGTTGCTGCTCGCACAATGAGGTACACAGTTGTTGAAGGCCTCTAATTCGGCTGTTATGGGAATGCAAATGTTGCATAAGTAGGGTGTAAATCTGACAGCTGATTCTCTGACCAAATGTCATTGCCTGTCTGTCTCTCCGTGTCGGTCTGTCTCACACATTTACGCCTAGTGTAAATACACTGTGAAACACGGTTTTATGTGCACATTCTGTGCTTATCTGTATGCTCGCACAGTAACACAGACTACACTCGGTTAAGACTTGCGGTGCGTTCACACCAAATGCTAATTTAAGCAGTGTGTCATTCGCGTCGCTTGCACCATGTGATCACTTAAGTGATTTTTTTTTTTTGCCAGAAGTTTCGCCATCATTTGTGGGTCCATTATTTTTTTGTGTTAACTCAATAACCTCATCTGCAGGGCATTACTGGCAGCTTTGATGAAGATGGAAACTAACTGTTTACCTCATTCACCAGACATTTACCCATTTCACATTTATTGTTTTATTTGAGGTATTTGTGTATGTGATCAAGGTAAAACTTTTTTGTTCTTATCTCATTCCCTTCTCTTTTTCTTTGCGCACACACACACACCAAATGTGTTGCATGTCCTATCAAAATGACCTTGACCAAAACTGAATCGTCACCTGCATTCTCATCAGTCTAGCCTCAAGTGTTACTGACCAAAAAAAAAAAAGAATACTAGACATTTTACAACTACCTCAGTCTCTCAAATACTAATAGACATTTCACACTATTCTATTATTTTATACTAATTACTTTGCTCTAAAAGTTGCTTTAGCAATCAGTCACTACTAGGGCTTTTTCACTCTTGCCAAAATAATTCCATTTCAGTCATTTGTTTGCCCTCAATGCAGAGCAGTGCTTTTGTTCATCTGAACTTAAATTGGCCCATGTGTGAGTCTATGCATCAGTCACTTGTGTGTGTTTTTTCTCTTAATGCTGGTGATAGCACAGAGGATTAAACGACAAATCAACAGAATACTTTTCTGAGGGTTTGCATTAAGGCCCTTGATATCGTTGGTGAATTTGATTTAGTGGCCACTTGCATTAGAAAATGAGCTGCTCGGTCCTCTGGTGTGCTGAGAAAGGAGGATTCTGACTTTGCTTTAATTCACACCAGATTATTCTAACGCTTTACTGAACACCTGAAACTGGTTATTTCTTGGAATGGAGCTAAAAACACACCTTTTTAGATTGATCACTTATCCAGCCAATTGTTTGTCTTTCAACTATTAAAAATAACAGATTTTAAAGATATTTATAGCACAAATACACATGTTTTCTTTTATTTCTTTTATAAGTCGAGCTTGATGTGAAGATTCATGTCCCTCCAGTGTCTGTAAAACTTTGTATATGCACTGGAAACTATGAATTGGGTCACAAAGCAAACAGAACCTTTATACTGAATATCCTCTGTCCAACATTAAGAAGCCTAATAAATAAAAACCCAAGCCTGGGCCAATTCAGTGCATGAAAATATGCGTTGGTAAAGCTCACAAACTCACTCACTGACATCAGTGTTATCAAGCAAATTTGAGAGAATAGTTTTTTTTTCTCATTAATAATTAATTTGGAAGTGTGAACTTTTCCCGGGACCGCTAGCATCCTTTTGGAGAGTATGTCACACACTGTTTTCATCAGAAATCCTAAGGGTGATATTTTCGGTCTCTTAATTTGATGATACAGCAGATAGCATATTGTTAGTTTGTGAGAGCTTTATGTTGGTTAAAAGTAAAGCTGTGAACCAAGGCATGACAGCTATAGGCTGTGCAACCAAAACAATGAGCTAAGCTGAGGGTGAACTGTGAAGTTAGATGATAAGTAAACATCCACAAATGAATGCACTTTTATCTAAATGATTATGTAAATGTGAATGATTTTTCAGGTAGACTTCGTTCCTTTTGTCTTCAGAGTGGATTCTGAGGAGTGACTCACTCTTCTTGTTTGTTGCATACATATAAAATCTTCTTTTCTTTTGCACCAGAGAAAATTGATAGCCTGAAGCTACTCAAATATAAAATGCGGAATCAAATCAAACTGCCTTTGTATTTTATGGCAGCAATGGAGCATTCATGTAATCATACGATTGTTGTCCCTGTGTTATTTTTTTTTTTTGTTATCTTTTGCATCAATTCTTGCGGGCAATTTTTCCGGACGTATTCAGGGAGACGGAATCTTGAACATTTTTGTGGAGACAGTAACTTTGCTTTTATTGTGCATATTTCACTGGCATGTATTTCAAAAAAGCAAGTCGTCGTTGAAATACATGCCAGTGAAAATCTCAGTAAGGCTCTTTCTCTTCTATTAGTCAAAATATTTTGTTTGTAGTCGAATGTGTCTCATACCGAGTGGATGAATATTCAGGCTCACGCAGTCTGGTAGGTTTTGCTCATGAGATGTGCTGGTTAAGACAATCATATTCAGGGCACTGAAAATGAGAGCCCCAGGGGCTGACTAAAGAGATGCGTTTACACAAGTGAAGCAAAGAGAACACATATCATGGCATAATACAGTATAGTATAGATCTGAGCACATTCACTTTAGGAAATCGCGCCATTCAGATTACAGTATATGTATCTAAACACACTGGGTTTTTTTTCTCAAAGCTCTTCCTAGTCAGCGTTTTGACGGTTTACCACAGAAACGTACACCGCTTGAACGTCAGAGAGCTGTTGAACATAGTGTTCTGTATGTTTAAGTGGCTGTGGGAGAGAAGGGGAGACAGAGAAAAGCAGGGTATGTTAACCACTCAATAGAGCAAGTGAGGCACTCCATGGTTAAATATAACCCCCCACCTCCCTCTCATAGCGATCAATATCCCATTTGTGGGTTTTAGGGCCTGTGTGTTCCCCAGGCTTTGGGCTCCTAGGCCACACACAGCATCAATAAATTACATTTGGTTTCTGTATCCAGTTGTTCTCAAAGCTCTGGCAAGCACAACCGACTATTTCTCTATTTATTGTACCCAAATGGCATCTCTGGTTTCTCAATGGCTTCCTCTTGTTAAAATTGAATGCAAACAAAACTTTATTTCATCACTTCTAACAATAATGGCTGGTATTTGATCAGTTTTAGTGACACACTGACTTAGTGCTCCCATATGAATCATAAAAGAAGCATTTTTAAGCCTTGGCAAAATAAGAAAGACTAGCTTTGTACAAAAGAAGGGATTTTACAATAAGAGGCTGTGTACTGCATTGACACAAAAAGGTTGATCAAGTACGGGACAAAATATGTCATGTCATTTAAGAACACTATAGCAGTAGTCATGATGAAACCAATGTCATTAACTGTGGGTAAACATTTTATGGTTATTCAACCGTAACTAAAACTGACCCATGTGTGAGCAAACCAGGTGAATCGAGCCTGTCCGTGCTAGAAGAAGATCAATTGCTGGAGTTTCAGACTACTCTGCCAGATTAAGATCAAAGCAGACTATCCAAAGATCGCCAAAAAATTTCCATTTCTAACATCCTACCTTTTGTGAAGTGGAGTTTTCTGCAGTTACACCGACCAAAACCAAATTATGGAGTAGACTGGACATAAATAACACACTTTGGGTGTCATTGTCTCCCAGTACCCTCAGATGGGACTGGCTCGTAGGAGGAAACTCAGGGCTCCCACTAATTCAGCGGGATAGTGTGTTGTATTTTTATACTCTTTGTTTTTAGTTGTTTCTATACTGGTCCGTGAGAATATTGTTTTACATGAAACTCGTCTGTGGTGCAGAAAAAGGTGGGGCACTGCTTATTTAGTGCATCCACTTTCCCTAATCCCCAAATCTGCATGCTATTGTACTGTAGGAGGAAACCGGAGAATACTGACCAATACACAGCCTGTGTGCCACTTAAGCTTTGTTTCCAACAAAAAAAGGAAGTTGCTTGAATGTAATACTGAGCTGGTATTGCAAAACCTATAAAAAGCACATCTTAGCAGCTGTTTACTTGTGATGGTGGGTGAGCCAAAGCAGCAGCAATTTTGTTTCATGCAGCCACCTTAAGAGCGAATTGCACAGTGGTAGACAACAAATAAATAGTTTTCTCCGTTTGGGTCAAAGTGGGATTAGTGGTTTAGAGTGATTGCACTGCAGAGTGAGATAATAGACTTCAGCCAGCTACAGTTTCTTGTCTGAACTTTAATGCCTCATTACAGATATATACCAGCGCCTTTACCAGAGGTGTATGTTGTGGATTTTACCCACAGACAACTCCAATAAGGTTAAAGTAAACATGAAATGGCACCTCCTCCAAAACCACCTTTTGAAGCCTTTTCCTTTTCAGGTTTTTTTTTTGTTTATTATAGACGGTGCAACAGAGTCAGCATTTGCTATGATTTGTCGAGGTTTTCACACCTGACTTGTCCCACAATTCCTATGTGGTAAGCTTCCCTGTCTCTATTAATTTGTGCAACAGCGGTGAAGATGTATCCGATATGACTTGGATGAGACGGTCTATCCATTTCCACCACAGCCGCTGAGAGCTACCAGCCTGCCACTCCGATGCCAAACAAACACCAGCCTTCGCTGCCAAACAGACCGCTGTCCGTGATTACCAAAAAGATGCAGCGTTGAGCCTGCCCTATTATTTCCAATTTCTCCTGGAGAAAGTTAATCTAATGAGCATTATCGGCAGCTAATGGGAATTATAATTAGTCAGATGCATCAGATTATCTGTGCATAATTAGCTGTGTCTGTCAGCTCCAATTAGCATGACAGGAATTAGGAGACATCCGAGGGTGTTGCTGGAGAGGAGGAATGGGAGAGAGGGGAGAATGGAGATGGACGGGGTGGGGGTGGGGGGGGGAGTACAGGGCGAGATGGGAACAGAGGAAGAGGTTTATGGTTGGACTTGTAGAAATCCTATTTTCTACACAGAGAGGAAACTATGGTGCAAAGAAGGCATTTATAGACACAGCTGAATCAAGTCGATGACAATATAGCTCACATACATTTATCAGAAAAGGCACCAAATGTCTGCCATATCACTTCAGGGTGTCAATGACGACTAAGAGCTCGTAGCGTAAATGACGGTCAAAGAGACTGACGTTGACGCACAACACAAGCCAAACATGTTTCCTGCAGTTTGTTTTCAATGTGAAATATGTTGAGGTTCTTCTTGAAAAGTTCTACCATGATTCACTTCTCACATACCTTACAATGCCACGTCAAAGAGTAAGATTAAAGTCCATACTGGCTGTAAGTGATTCTTTCTGAATGTCACTCTAAGGTTAAAGCTGAAGTGCAGTCCCTGAAAATCCAAAATAACTGCTTTAGTACAAAAGTCTGCCGTTTTTCCCCCCCGGGAGTAGTTCTACCTGAGCATCAAATGAAACACCTCCGTGTAGATTTCTCTTCATCAATAATGGCTTTCTCTCTGCATATGTTTGCTTACACTTAGCTTGTACTTTCTTCACAATTCGGCTATTGTGTTATATTAGAAAACCCCAAACATTGAATGCCGCAAGGAGCCCACTGACATTACAATATGTATTCATGTATTGTATTTAAATTTCTACTAACCTGTTAAAGCCGCAGTAGGCTGGATCACCAGGGAAAAAAAAGTTTGATTCTACAGTCTCATCTCGAGCCTGTTAAATACTAAAGGTGTAAAATCCCTTCCACCAAATATACACGGATACAGCCACATTTTCTGTAACCATGGACACTTGGACGACTGGTAACCGCACATGTACACGGATATGAAACGTCCAGCCTTTCCCCTAGCTCAGATCACTTGGTTTACAATATCTTAAAGGTTTATCATGAGCTGACCCCGCCTTTTAACAGGGCTTTGTTTTATAAACTCCAGACATCCTCAGGCAGTTTTAGGGTTAGGTTTGACACTTACATTTTCACATGCTCCTCTGCACTGTTGTTGATGCTGTTGTGGCTGTACTTTACGGGTAACAGTTAGGTGTCTAACAGCACAAGAGAAATGAGGAAAACAAGCCTGGGACTTTGTTGAACACAGGTCTGTCTGGTGTTCTCGCAGCTAAACAAACCAGCCTGTAATGTTTTTAATCAGTCTCATATCACCAAACCAGACGCCCTGTGGGAGCTGTCTCAATGAACACGTGCAGGAAGATAAACAGGCAGCTAAATAGCTTTTGATTGAGAAAACAAGTGTGTTACATTTGCATGGATTATCAGTATCTATTTGACCAGGCTGTATGTGTCAGTGAAACACGGTCAGTAAATAGCTGCATGGAAGTGAGATGCACCACGGTCCAAACGCAGCCGCACGCGCAGTATATGTTAATGTAATGTAAACAGCAGCACGTGCACAGATACACCAGCTAACATACCTACCTGTAAACAAGGGCTTAAGGATTTTTCTTTTTGTCATCTGCACAAAGATACAAAGTAAAACTTGAGGAGAAAAGCAAACAAAATGGAATAGTCTAGTGTAAGGTTAAATATAAAATATGAAAAAATTGAAAACAAACTATGTACCTATGGACAATGTGACAATTTTTGACAACATGTAAATTGGAACACACACACAGGAACACAGAGGAGGTGTGGAGATGACAGGTTCTGACAATGTAGAGTCAATGTGGTAAAGCCTTAAGCTTCTCTTCGTGATCATTGATCAGACTCAGCCCATATTTAATGATGGAAATGCAACCCTGTAGTGTGTGTATGCGTGTGCTTGCACGTGTGTGTAACTACACACCCTTTAATCCAGGAAAAAAAACACGGACACACTTCTCCGATCACTGCTAAAGGCTACTTCTCTCCACATCGAGTCACGCCGCGTCACCGTGCTCCCTGTCGTCGCCGTCCGACTGCGTTGACGTCTTGCTTCTTTGACAGGCACACTGAAACTGACAGCGTGATTTGTACTCCAGCACAAACATGCTTGGCAACGTCAATTCCCATGGTATGGCTGGGGAACGCCTGGGAATGTGTGTTTTACATTTTTTCAAGGTTGAGCTGCCCAGCAAGCGCGCATGAGGCAAGCTGCTACGGAGTTCAGTGTTTCACTCAGTCACACTTTTAGTGTTGGTACTGATTTTCACTTTCCAAATGTGCATGTTTGACCCTCATACTTGCATATTGTTTGTCTCGGTCTCATTCTCATGATCACCTTTGTCATGCTGCTCCAAAAAGACCAATTTATGATGTTCATATCAACCTATCATCCAAACATGGATGTCAATTAACCCTAAATAAGTGGATATAAATATATTTTTGGTTATCACTGAACTACTTTTTTCAATAATTACAGCTGTACTTTGACAAATAGAACACCGGTAAAGCTAAACCACAAATCAATTAAGAACAAGTGCTGTACAGAAATTTGTCAACAAATATCAGCGATTGTAGGTTTTTAAAGAAAATTTAAAGATCTCAAGAGGTCTGGGCACATCTGAGGTTCCAGAGCAGGGCTTTCGAAAGCCGAGGAGCTGCCACTGCAAAGGTTTTTAGTTTAGTTTTAGGGACTTCCAGTAGCAGCTGCTTAGCCGACCTAAGCACTCTGACTGGAACGTGCATGTGCAGCAGTTCAACCATATACTGAGTTGTCAGCCCATTTAATAATTTAAAAACAAACAGGATTTTAAAATTGCTAAAACGCACTGGTAGCCAGTGGAGCGAGGCCAATAATGGCGTGATATGTTCGCGTTTACCAGTCAGAAGACGCGCTGCAGTATTCTGCACGAGCTGCAGACGATGCATCAAAGATTGTTTAATGCCTAAATATAATGAATTACAATAATCCTGCTGTGAGGTTATAAAAGCATGGATTACAGCCTTTGACCTTTTACTAAAAGTCTAAGCTGATGATAAACTTTTCTTTATCTCAGGATTTACTTTTTCATCGAATTTAAAAGTGCCATCAAAGGTCACACCAAGTTTTTTGACAGATTAACAGATGTTAGAGGACAATAGGCCAAGAAGACTAGTAGGACAGTCAGTGGCATTGTGTCTAAAAATAACTATGGCTGAAAACAACAAGAATCATCCATTAAACATTTTTAAAAGTGGACTCTTACTGAAGAGAAACCTGGTCGTTCAGTAGAACAAAAACATATTTTAATCATGATCGCCATTTTGGCTTCTCGTAAACATGAACGGATATCTAAAATGTATGCTCTGCCAGTAGAATACGGAACAAATGATGTGGTCCCTGAACCACTGCCTGACTGCATGTGTGCATGTTCCATCACTGCTGCTGTTCTTGCACCAAGCAGCTCCAAGTTTGCTTCCTGGACGCAGTCTGAAACAGTAACGTACTTATCAAAGTGCCGTGGAAACACATCTAAGAGATCGAACAGTACTGTGCAAACGTCCTATGGCGGCACCAACTGTAATTTCTGTTACATTCTGCGATCATTGGCATTTGGATTGGAATGATGTTGCTGAAAGTTGGTCTTGTCTGTGTGTGATTGTGAAGAGTGGTAAAAAGGGTGTTTTCTGACAGTGTTGTGTATATAAACAGTTGAAAGATGAATAAATTGCCATATTTCAACATGGTATATATTTTCATGGCTGCTCCAGCTGATCAGAGGTCATAGTCGTAGCTTTGTCGTTATTGCCCCAGTAAACTTTAAAATGTAATTCAGTTTGTGTTTTACTTTCTTCTTAAACACACATGTTCCTAATTTTAACCAGCACCTGGTTTGCACCCTCTCCAGTCTTCTCCACATGAGAACAGCTGATGCTCCCACAGGTTGTCTAATCCCCAGTTTGTTAGAACACAACTCGGAAAAATCCTTTGGTAATACAAAGTAAAGCAACAACAGTGAAGTGAATGCAAATCAGCTGCTAATTATCCACCAGAGTCTTCCCCCCCTCCTCTGTCTTTGCATTCCAAATTATATTTTAAGTTGTTTTTTATTGATTTGTTTAAAAAAACAAAAAAAATGTGCAAATACAGTACTGTTTTAATGTTTAAAACAATGATGACTTCCCAAATAAGAAGCTCTAATTAAGTGCTGTACAGTACATTAAGAGCTTATCACACATCACACAATATAAGATTAAGAAAGAAGCATGATTAAGATAAAAGTCCTTTGGCTTTTGACACAGATTTCAGTTGGAGTCTCCTGCAATGAAATATTAACATCAACAGTCACAAAGTTTTGGGATTTTGATTGGTAGGCAGGAGAGGGTTTACTGCAAATCGATTGGTGCCTGCAAGGGTGGGCATGGTTCATGCTGCACTGAGCCTCCTGGAGTTGAGTGTGTGTCTTCTGGGCAAAATCTGTAGATTAAGGGAGGCTTGAACTTGAAACAGGAAAGGACAGAGCAGTCAATAACGCACTGATTAATGATAATGGCATGCAAGCCAGGGGGATAATCTTTCTAAGCTCTTTTTATCTCAGGGGTGATTGACTAAAAACATGGTGGACAGAAAGGAAAATGCACCAATCCCCAAGCAAACCAGGGGCTTCCAAACGGGGTAAATGTTTGTTTACATTCTTAGTTTCATAAGCATGATTTGAAATGCGTCTGCTGTCATAGCAGGCCATGTTAAATTGGCTTATCTTGAAGACTTTAAGCAAGAATACATGAATATAAACAAACGTTGCATCACCTTTTGGTCCCATTTTGTGCAGTGCTGCTTCACCTGTGCATTTATTTTGATAACCTCCAGTATTTTCCTCAATCAAACATCCCTAATAGCCTGCAATTGCTTCATCTTTCCATGCATCCATCAGTGCTATTTTCTGTCACCTTGCTCTGAAATATCACCATACAATCCTCATTATAATAATGAATTCCCTTCACCCATCTTATCCACCCATATCAAGTACTTATTGACAGGGATGAAATGGAAATTATGGTTTATCCCGACCTCTTCCCATCAATCTGGCCCATCTGAGACCTGGAAGCTCTCCTCAGAAATTTAAGAGGCACTGATCCTTGTGCTTAGCCCTCATCCACTTTCCTATGGATTTGCCACAACTGCCAGCTAATTTATGCAGTCTCATGAACGCAATTATTCTCCGTGTCCACAACTTTGAATCTCGTGCCGGATCGAATGCCAAAGCTAGTGTTTATCTGAGGATCTTTGTCATCAGTGCGTGGACTGGAGATGATGCTCTGCTCTTGCCTTGGTTGGAAAGGCCTGCTGAGCTTTATGGACGTGGGCCCTGTGGGAAATGCCACCTTCCATCACCTCATCTCTGATCATACCATTTCTTTATTTCCCATCTCTCTGTGTGCCGTTTCTCTGATCTTGCTGAGAACTGAACCAGTTCGCTGCCCCCATCCCCTCTCTTTGCCTCCCCTAACCACCGTTTCATCCTTCTACCTTTCCTTGTTCCTATGCCAACCCACCTTTCAACCCAGATTCACACTTTAACAGGCCAAGTACTGGCTCTGCTTGCCCCATGCTTTTTGTTCAATTGGCCCAGTACTTTATTTACTCTACGCGGACACAAAAGACATCACGCTGACTGATCAGTGGGCAGGAGCCAGGGCACAGCTGATCAATGAGGCCTTAGGCAGAGAGGAGGGGATGGATGGAAGGAGGCGTGGGAGGAGAAAGAGGGATGGGAGGGAAGGGCTGGACAGGTAGGCTGACAGACACACAATCAGAGGGCCAATCGATGGAAACTTTTGCTGAGCTCAGATAAGAGGGTACAGCTCGTTCAGGACACACAACCACATCCTCACTGGCAGGAGCTTTTGTTTCCCGTGCATATTCTGCTGCAAGTCACACAACTCCAAAAAAACCCTAAACAAAACAAAAGGTTTAATGCATGAAGCAGCGAGATAGCATCTGATTGAATGTGTAAGCCTCAGCTCTTCAAATTCTGTAAGACAAACTCTTAATGTGGTGTGATAAAGTCTTCCTCATTATGGTATTCGGTGTATGACTTTGTGTTGGGGGAGAGTCATTGATTTGGATCCATTCAGGCCTTTGTTTGTCTGTCCATCACAAACAATAGCTCAGACACTATTGATTTGGATTGTGAAAACAATGGAGCCACCTGAGTGTTTGCTGCTGTTGTCGTTTTTTGTTTTTTTTTGGTCACATTTGCATGTACATTTTCCTGTGAACAGAATGAACCACGTATATCCACGTTAAAAACTCAACTCCGAAGTGTGTTTATGCAGAAGCTGTAGTTAGTGATGTAAACACTTTGGTATGAGGACTAAAATTGAACGAAAACCCAGCTCCATTCACTATAAAACTATGGATAATTTTAACTTGCTAATTAAGGTTCGGTGCTTCATGGAGCCACAGCACACCAGGCCTGAACAGAACTCTGCATTTGCTTGATACTCACTTTATAACTTATTTTATATTAACATTGGGTAAAATTATGTGTGCAGGCCTGTAAGAGCTGATAATGTAACACAGAAGCATAATGCAATGCTTTACAAAATATGTAATAAATACTCATAATGTAATAACTGGTCCATAGTGTAACACAATGCTGAGCATAATTAATTAAACTTTCTTGCAAATAAGTAACACAACACAGTATAATGCAATAACTTTCCACTGTTAATTTAGGCTTTTGCATTACAGTGGAATTGCAATTGTTGATAATTTTCATTACAACCGTAATGTGTATAGATATTGATGTGTGACTGTGATCGCTTGTTAATTTTTAAATTAAAGTAAAAACTATTTAAAAAGTGCTTTTAGTGTACGCTACACTCTATTTTGAAGTAATGACCATGTTAATCCATAAATTATTGACTTGCTCTATAATGTAATAAAAAATAATTAGGGGAAAAAAGTTTTTTTGCAAAGCTGTTACACTATCAGCCCTTGACACCTCTTTTTCTGAAGAAGCACATTATTTGTGATTGAAAGTATTTATTAATTATGAAAATATTTGTACTTTGAACTGCTTTAAACAAACAAACAAACAAAAAATTTGGTTGCAAACACAAGTGAGACTTTTGCGCTGTTAAACCCCGGCACATGTTAATGGAAATGAGTTGTCACTAGTGACAAGCACGTAGATAGTAATCACCCGTATCTTACTGTTGTGCTCGGCTCTATGGGGCATTTTAGAGCGTATTACTGTATTTCGGTTTCATGGCTCGCAAATTCACTGTTTCACGTTGGTGTCACTACTTTCATCAGCCTCATTCACAGTAAAGCAGCTGTTTTTAGCAAAATGGTCTCTCCTAAAACCTCTGCACACAAAGTTAGGCAAAGTTGTCAAGTAAAAGAAAAACATTCCTAGAGCAAAGATAAAACACAGAATGCAGCATTATTATTATTGTTGTTATTGTTATTATTATTATTGTTGTTATTATCATCAATAACATAAGACCACTTTCCTGCCCCTGTTTTCCATGTTATTCGGGTGTTTTACTTTAAAACACTTAAAAATGGTTTATTTTGCTAATAGTTAAAGTGGTTTTATTACATGAAAGCCCGGCATAGCAACAAATACCCATGTTCGATAATTACGTCTTCCTGGGATGCACTCTGTGTCATCCACCTTCCAAAAAAACCCCATACATTCAAGATTAAATTTCTTTTTCTGAAAAGTCACATTTCCTCAAATGTACATTGACATTCTCAGGTTTGATTTTTTTTTTTTCCATAAAAAAAGAACTGGAGGTTTGCCTCTCATTCACGATACAGACTGGTAGTAAATAATGAAATGCGACTTTGTGTCGTCTCGGCATGGGATGACTTCCCAGATAAATTTGTTTGTCCGCCTCCGCTGTGTGGTGAAATCCTGACAGAAGTTGGACAGAAAGTGGCTTCAAGCCCAGTCGGTGAAAGGCACAGTGCGTCAAGAGGCTTGCGAGCTGATCGATAGTGAGCTAATTGGAAAATAGCAGCAGGAAATGTGATAATGTGGCTGCTCACTCTGGTCTTACTCTAGCTGAACCCTATCCACCCCCTTTCCCTGTCTTTTCCTGCTCTCTGGGGTCAGGTCTGGGTCCTTCAATCTAGTGGTTCTCTAATAAGGCTGGAGCCACTGGTCGACCCTGATGTACATCACAGCTGCTCTAATGGAGGTGCACGTAGAGGTTGGAGCAGCACATTCTCTCACGTGCACCTGCATAAGAAAAGCGCACAGCAAGAGAAGCTGGTGAGACCGGTGCTTGCTTAACTTGCAAATGACGGTTCAGGCTGCAACCGCCAACGTGGCGTGCAGAGATGTAGCAATTCCAAACAGGCTGCCAGCAGAAATCAAAAAGGCAAGGAGAAGAAAAGATGAGAGGCTAGAGAAATCAATGTAATATAAACTGATGACAGAAAACAAAACATTTTCATGAATGGGACTATTAAAAAGCAAGATGTCAGCATAAATCGACTCCTGCAGGTACGTCCGTTAATCTTGATGGTAATATTGAAAGTCACTTTATTGCAATGGGAAAGTTTATTTTCATCAGTGCTGGAGTGACTGTACTCAGAAGAGGCTGAATGAAGGTTGGAGTTGGGTGGAGGCTGACAGAAAGACTTGGGAGAACAGATGGGGGGTGTTCAAGCAGTCTGAAAAGGAGGGGGAGAAAAGAGAGGGCCTTGTGTCCATTTTCAGACCCTGAGGGATCTCTACATGTCACCAGGAAGCGTTTGTACTGGCAGACATGAGTGACAGTGATGGTCACCGTGGGCCACTGTGGGATCCTGCATTCTCCACTCTTCCAAAATTCCCATGGCCAGACCGTTCTATCCGTTTGACAAGATGAGGAGATGTTATGTCAGTTTAAGTACGGCAGTCTTTTATGAAGCGCTCGCTCACTCACTCACTCACTCACTCACTCAGGAGGTGCTCTTCGTCCACTGCGTAGACTGTGTTGTCTGAAATGAGATGGTGTGGTCCATGGAGTATTTCTATATCATGTTGCTGCTGTTGTCTATAGAGAGCTGCAGCTGGATGCATTATACAGTAGATCACTAAACAGTAATGGTTGTAAGGCTTTATTTTATATATATCAAACTTGGTCCTTAAATGGAAGTGTTTTTCGTTTGATAGTTTCACCTTTTAAGCCATTCTTCTCTATCCCGCAGTGGGATAGTTTAGACATTGAAGGGTATGCCTGTTTGATCCATAGTGCTTGGGGATAGATGACACATACAGGAAGTTGGCTGCATTTGGAGGAGCCTTGAAAGTAGGACACTCATTCACTCACTCACTCACTCAGTACATTTCCTTGCACAATGACTACTGTCCTTGTTTCAGTACACCTGCACTAGCAGGGAATTGATTTCTTCACTGAAGTGAATCCACCTCCACAACGTTGGGTGGTGATTTGGTTCCTTTCAGCTTGTCAGTGTTGGACATTTCTTTAGGCACATTGACCTGTTATGTCACAGACATACTTACTCTTCTGTGTACTTCTGTCTTCTCTTCTTCTATTGCTGTGTTTCCACTACATGGTCCAGCCCCCCTTTGCTCTACACGGTGTGGTTGGTTTTTCATTACAATATAGTACCTCACCAACGTGGGCGGAGTCATCACTGCACGGCTGCATGAAACTGCCTTGACTTCGTTTTACAAGCGACACACCCAAACTAGTGACTTGTAAAGCAGTTGTTTTCAGTGCACTGAATCATTAGAATTAGTACTTTGCAATCACAGGCTTTCAGCAGTGCTGTTGCTAAATACACCAGACTCCTCTCTTGTGATGAGATTTTTGTTTTTAGGATCGTCAAGTCTTTTTTAACTGATCCACAGTTCGGTATTGTTCGCTTTGATTCTTGTGTCGGACGTCTGGCTCATGACCCTTCCTGTGACGGCACTCTGATCAGTGGATGGCAGTCTGACGACGTCAAGCATTGTATCAGCTCAACTAGCTTGGAACCTCGCCAGAGCGGGTACTACAAGTTCCAGGTACTATCGCTAATGATGGCGCAAAATAACCATGCCGTGCTGACGCTTGGAGGTGGGAACCATTGCACACGTGTAGAGATCCGAGGCCCATTTGGATCCTGTTGAACATCGACACGCAATTGTAATTCAACTACCAACCTTAGTATGTGGATGTGTTAGTCTGACTTTAGGAAAATAGTACAATTTCAGTTGCACCAACATATTTACATTTCTTTTAAAAGTCTGTTTGGACTAACTAAAATAATTCAATGTTTATTAAAAGTAATTTTAATGTACTGACTGACATGGACATGCTTCATGCTTTTCCTTGTCACTGTGCACACCTTGGCCTGAGTCGCCTCAACTCTCATTGGTCTCAAATATACGAGCACAAAAGTTTTTGCTGACTGCAGAGTTTAATCAGGTGATGCTAGGAGAATAAATCATGTTTGAATCCTGGGAGACGTCCTGGACACTGTATGCACAGCCTAGCATGTCTTCAGTAATCTAAACACCGAGGTACTGCAGCGGCTCACCTCATAGCACACTGTATTTGACACTGGAAAGTTGAGTGTGGTCAAAAACTGCTAGTTTGTGTGACATATGTTGTCTGACCACATCTGACGGCAAAGTTCCAAACTGCCACACTCGAAGATGGGTTGAAAAAGCCTGCTGTCACTGTTGTCTTCTGGCACATCACACTCCTCCTTGATCTCCCACCAAGACTGTGTTTCTTTTTTTTTTTTTGGTTTTCATTGCTCGCGGTGTTCGACCAAGGCAGGAAGATAAAAGTCTTCCACAGTGAAATGGTGGCTGTCATAGAGACGGGGAGAATGTGCAATGGTAGATGTTCACTGAGGAGAGACAAAAATGAGAATAAATAAAAAAAGAGCAGGAGAAGTGCACATCATGGCCACACTCTCACCTCCACACTGTTGAGTGGGTGTAATCATCAGTTTTTGGAAAGTTTTACCCCAAAATTTACTGTGAGAAATGTTTCGGACCCATTCACATCTGACAAGCAGTTGCTATTGAGTATATTCACATGTTACATTGTCTTGTGACATGCATTTCCCCTTTCAGCAGGGGACACATGCAGTATAAACTCATACAAAAATAAAAGTATCAGAGGAGATTATTATTATAACAAACCTCTTCATAGACTATTTATTAAGCCAATGCTGGAAAGGGTCCCTCCTTGAGTTTCATTCTGAAACTTGAAAATGTGCTGTACAGTAAAGTTGAGTGTTAATGGCTCCTGCTTCAAACTAGGTATAAGATAAGCATGAATATTGGATTATTTGTTTGATTGTAAAAGTAATTAGTAATTAAATGAATGCACCTATGCATGGTTATATACGTGAGAAAGCTTTTATCAATGATCCCAAAAAAGGTTAAATTCTCTCCAATGACTACCTAATTTGTGGTGCATGTATCGCGACAAGGTGCACAACAAGCATTTCCTTAGACTGCACGTGTGTTTGCACAAGTGCTAAAATGTTTGTGCTTATGTACTGTGTAGTATTTACATTTCAATACTAAACTTGCGCTAGAATGCGTCACTATTTTGATTTTCGTATTCCCGTAGCAGCCTCTACATCAAAATCACTTTAAGCTCAGCTTCTACTTCTCTCTATTGGATGGCACAGAATAGGTTTTTTTTCACTTTGATGAGCTCAATAGTGATTGGACAAATGGGGCAAAAACGTCACTTCCACGGAAGCTCAGCCTCTCTCTGGGTCAATGGAGCAGTGGGCAGGCATAGATGCTGCGCTTCTGCACGATGATTGGAGGAACTGTCTGAAAGGCAGGACCATCTTTTAATTGACAGCAGAGTTTTTTCTGCCTCAGTCCTGTGTGGATTTTGTGAGTGAAGTCTGTAGACAAATAGCTGGTCGTTGTGTCATTTGCCCTGCGAAGGAGCTCATTTTCATTTGTACAGATACAATGTAAATAAAAACACTATTATAGCATTTCAATTTTACATAATTATCACGTTTTCTTGTTCTAGGTTTGGTCATTATCAGAATATATGTATCAATAACTGGGTCTGAAATGAGCTTCCCCTGTTTCAAAGACCACTAACAGCCACTGCTGTACAGCAGATAGGGCAGCATGATGGTAAGGTATTAAGCACTGCTGCCTCACAGCCAGAGGTTTCATGGTTGAACAGGAGTCACTCCAGGAGTTTCTCTAGATACTCTGGCTTCAGACCACAGCTCAAAGACATGCCAATTTTGGCTGGGTTAATTAGCTTAACCAAGTGTGAATTTGAGCGTGAATGGTTGTTTATCGCAGTATGTTGGAAAAGCAGTATAGATGATGGACAGACAGTGCAAACTGCAAGTATTGCTTTTTGTTTATTTTATACATACCTGTAAAAAGTGATAGTATATATATGACAGAAAAAACAGAAATCATGAGATCCTGGATCCAAATCAAAAATAAATAATGTATTCATTGGTTTTCTGCCAGTCATATTAAAGATGAATCAATCATTTTAATAATAAATACATGTGTGGAGCATTTTCTGCTGTCAGTTATGTTCCTGCAGACTACATTACCAAGTTTCCAATTACAAAGCATGCGACTTGAGAAAGTTCTTGGCAGTTTCTCATCAGTAAGAACCGCATTAAGCTCTGCGTTTCCCTTTCCCTTTTACCTTTTTTAATCAGAGTGGAGCGCCTTATCAAGAAGGCTGCACCTTAAAAAGCGCTCTCCCCTTTTCTTCTTTGACTATCTCGGCTCCAGCAACACCATTTATTTTGCTGTGAAGACAAGCCAATCTTGTTTTGTGTGTGTGTTCCGTTCCTCAAAAGCGGCATTGGCTTACCTGTATCTTCAGCTTCATCATCCTCCTGATGAAACCCATACTGGCCTTTCTGTTGATAAGGTAAGCTCTGCAACGAGATATATCCATCATTCCCCTACTTAAGACAAACAAGTGAGACACAAGTACACACCACATGCTTACCTGGAGTGTGATTGTGTGTGTGAGTGGATGGAGTACTGGTGGTAGTGTTACAATTATTCTATTTACCCTCATGTCTCTTCCTCCAGTTACACGCACACACACACCCAAACACAAAACCTCATAAATTGTGTTGCGGGACATTATCAAATAGAACCTGGGTTCAGCTGGGTAATTAATCATCTTCTATATCATGTTATTCATGTAAACACTGTGTTTGTTTTCACACCAAAAGACCACAGGCCCCCTCAGGCTTTAGTTAGTGGTGATGTACCGGCATACCTGGGAATAGTAGTTCATGTGCGAGAGGGCCAAAGGTTACAAGGTTCACGATTGACTCCCCGTTACAAGTCAGAGCGGAGGCATGGAAAGGGACTCACTGAATTGGTTGCTATGGCAGTGCTACGGTGGGCAGGTGATGTGCTGAGCATGAACAGAAAGATTATGTTCAGAAGAGGTTTGACACTTGTGTGGGCAGGTGTCCGTACTATGGCAAGCGGTTTTAACATTTAATTACTGGAGAGAATAGTCACTACCAATATCTGCAACACCATTCTTACCAGTCAGAACTACAGTAACAGGAGTTTTCTGTTCATGTTTGTGCAATTTGTCTATATATATCTGTGATTCCAGTTTCCAAGTTGAAGATCTTTAATTATTCTCGATTGAAGACATCGTCCTTATCTTATATATCTTGAATTAAGTTACAGATCTTCAGAATTAAGTTGTAGATATCTGAAAAGTCATGATTATCTTGACCCTAATAATTGCGATTAATGATATTATTACGATGACTTGAAAAAAAAAGGGTTTTAATATAATTTCTGTCTGCACTCACGGTGGTCAGAGACATCACATATTTTTTGGGTAAAAAAATAATTGAATAAGATCATAGATGAATGAATAATAAATCACGAGGAAAGATGCAGCTCCCTAGATCACAAGCACTGTATGCTGGTGAGTTAGACAGGATTTCGTGATTAACATGATAATAGAACGACAAGTAAAAATGGAATTGCAGATATCGGAAGCAAAGCTGGAGCTTTGATGAGTAAGTATGACTGCTACTACAATTCATACTAGTAGCAATGAAATTACGGGTAGTCAAAATGACCTCCCATGTATTTGTAATGGTAATTCCAGATCAGTCAAACTAGTGATTAATGGAAAATAGGCTTGGTTAACATCGGTCGATCATACTCTGAAACTGTATAAAGCGGCAGACCTTTTAAACCACACATAACCTGCTTTGTCTCAACGTCGTCATGTTAAACCCCACCGAGACCTTTGAATGATGTAATTTCTTCTGCATCCCTTGGTTGGTTTCCTCGGTCACCGTGTACACAAGGTCATTTAGTTTCTGATCAATAGCTTGTATTGAGCCTACGCTCCCGCGCCACCCTCTGTTTCTGGAATGGCCGTTAAATCGATGGGAACAAATGAAATTAAGCTCCTAGGCGGCTCAGAGGAGCAAATGATCTTCCTGTGATTAATAACACACTGTAAACGCATCGGTGCCGGGCATATCACATCAGAGGGTATTTCTTTGCCTCAGCTTGTTTCCTCGGGGTGATCTGAGGAGAATAAAGCTGTTGTAATGGTGTTTATGTTGAGGAGGCCTCATTTGGTAGAACACTGATACAAGAGCAAATGGTTTTGCTTGTAAGGCTGTAAAGTACGTGTCTTTTGAAGACTATGATTAGTACCAGGAATCATTGGAAGATATGGTTCCCATAACATGAAAGTGTAATGGCTCAATCAGTTGAAACTTAATTATTCCGCGCGCGGCTCTGTGTAGGCTTTGCTAATGGCTGTGAAAATGAATTATGCGACACAATTGACTGACCGAGGTTTTGAGAGGCGAATTGACAAAGTGTCGCACGAGTTTGTGCTTCGTGGTTGTAAAAGGTTTCGTGTTGATCGCGTCACTCAAAGTTCGATCGGGATCAGAGAGACGGCGACGTGACTTACCACATTTTGCTAATACTCAGAACCAAAACACACTAAGTAGTCGTGTTCAGACGGCTAATGAAAAATAACCCAGGCCAATTGTGTAGTTGAAATGCAACAGCTATGTTTTTGTAGAAGCAGAGCCAGTGAGGAATTCTAGTTCCTGTATTTCTCTACTTCACCAAATATTATAGGAATACTGTACTTAGTGCTACTTTAGTGTAGCCTATCCACTCCAGATGTGAAAGAAAGGCAGAGTTTGTTCACCCAATTTGGTTACATTGCAATTGGACCATTGGCTCCTGTGAATCTTCGCAATCTTCACCCTAATTAAAAAAAAATTCCTCAGCTTTCTTCCCTCATAACTCCATCACTGCGTTAGACAGAAGAAAGCTGAGTCTGACTCATGGAGAAGAGCATTCTCCCTTCTGTTATCATGGGCAACATTAGGTCATATATGATGTAGGGGCTCTTGTGAGGAATAAGAAAGACTACTGTGAGTATAGCGTTACGTGTTTCACCGAGAAGAATCGTTAATTCGATCAGACAGAAAAAAGCTTAGACGCCACATCCATTGCATATCCTGGTAGTTCTCAAAACACCACATTGGTTGCCGTTTATTTCCCTCCCGCTGACCTGTCAACCACATGGTACATCATTCGCTGAGCGACTCCAGACTCTTCAGCCCCTCTGCATGTTTGCTTTTGAGCTTTTTCCAGCCAGTGTATTTATTATCGTTAATATTTTATACTAATTTTTACATTTTGAATTATTTCCTTTCCACTGTGTGCAGTAACAGTTATTCCTTGCGGGGATCATTAAAGTTTTCCCCGATTCTTATTCTGAAACCAGATTAAATAGTACGTTTGTGTGGGACTGTTTTCATTAATATACGTGTTGTGCTCTGTTGAAATGTGCTTACAGCACCATGTATTTGTGATTAAATAAGCTATAGTGTCCGCGAAATGAAGAAAAACATCACCCGGTGCAACGGAGAGGCTTAGTGATGTGTTTTCAACACTTTTTGGACAACAGTGGAACTTTTTTACAGCGGAAAAAGCTAAATCAGGCTTTGGTTGGCAGACACTGCACCAGTAACTTAAATCTATTGTTGTTTTTGGTCTTGTAAAAGGATTTGTTGACAACAAGAGACATAATAAATGTCTACAGCCGTGTTTTTTTTAACCTCAGTATTGTTGCTATTGATAATACCGATCGATTTTTCATAGTAGCTATTCCCTCACACATCTTTCTTTGGTCCAGCTGTGTCCTCAGCAGTTGGCTTATAATGATAATACATCTTTGGTGTTGAGGTATGCGTGTGCCAACATTGAGGATTTCCTGCCAAGTCTGAATCAGCAGAGGCTGGTCAAACTATGCAGTATTGCTTTTTAAGACATTTGCCTGGGGTGGGATTTGTAAGGAACCTACCATCATAAGCCATAACACATCTTTTGTGCTTTGGCTTTAGTGCTTAGCAAACAAGAACTTAGAACTGAACAAGTCATTAATTGCCTTGCCTTCCTCCATATTAAATAATGTAGGATTTGGGGTGTTTGTCTTTAAAGCCAATTTATTTTCTTACAACAAGGCAGGTTTTGAAGGTGAAAAGAAAAACTGTTGCTGCTGGACTAGTAAGTGTACCTTTTTTGTTTTGCTTATCATCTGTCTCTAGTGCTTTTGAGCTTTCTGTGTGTTAGGCCGTGTTATTGAAGTCATCTCGTCCGTTTCGTTCATAAATCAAGTGATTCAAACATTATGCATACAATGAACAATAGGTTTTATAAGGTATGTTGAAAAAAGCACTGTCTTTTTTTGGGGTCATTTTAATATCTGTATAGATATAGAGAGATAATAGTGTAATCCTATTTTTATAAAATGACATTGGCGACTGTACCTGGTCAAGTCCTGCTTTTAGGCCTTGGTAGATGTATGATGCGCAAGCAGCGCTGGCAGCCCCAGATTTTGGAACCGCCTGCAAAGACCGCGTTGGGTGCACATGGACAGCGCATGTGCGAACTGAACTTCCGCCCCACCAGTAGGTGGAGCGTTGAGCCCCGCTCACCACACAGAAGAAACATTTCGACAACAGAACAATTTGTCGGCAAGGATACTCATCCGAGACTCCGAGACCATACTTGTACCGCCACCTGATGGTGACGTGGGATACTACAGGACCCTAACGTGGGAGTATCCCAGGGTCTGCGATATTCAGTGCACAATGTGGTGCGGGACATTTGTGCAGAAGTATACCAGAGCTTTGACAGTTCACAGGTATTGCAGCGGCAGTTGTAACAAACAATACCGTTTACCCACTGTAGGGGGAGCTTGTGAGCAAATCCTACTTTGTGCTACTCTAAAGTTTGAGTTTGAACTTGCTCCCCCATGTTCGAATGGCTATCCAAAATGGCAGCCCTAATATGCATCCACTGCCATTTTTATAGCTCACATTGCAGAGTGTAGCTAAAGTGAAGAATTATTCAGAGGCAGCGTGTGGCTTGCAGGGTAAGGTGAGGTGCCTTCTTACTAATGCAGCCTTCATGTGAACCCTAAAACAGCTGTACAACTCATCTACATATGCAACTTCTTTTTTGTCATCATGGTTATCACTTGAATTATCTTGATTATCACAAAGTATTGATCACGTGAAATCAATAATTTGTCTTTCATGAATTTTACAACTGCCAACTGTTCACCAGGAGAAATGGGCCACGACACTGCTGTGACCACATACCACCCCCCATGTGTACTTGGCTTCGGTCTTTCTTTCTTTTTTCTCTTTCTGCTGCTACTGCACAGATGGGTTGTACTCTTTTATTCATAAGGGCTACACAAACTTTGATCTGGCATTGCATTTGCAGCATGTGTCAGATCGAGACGGAGGGAGGTTGGAGAGTGGATGGGTGGGAGGGAGGGAAAGAGCATGGAGATGGAAGTGGAGTGGGAGGTTGTCCTACTGGACAGGCACCCTAACTGCTCCCTGTGCCTCTCCTGTACACTCCTCATTTCCTCTGGCCCCAGTTCGCTTTCCATTATGCATGAGTGTCATAACCAGGACAGTCAATCTGCCGGCCTTAGACACAGGGCAAACATCCCTACAGCTGCATGGGGATGGCTGTGGGGGGTGTGGGTGTGTGTGTGTACTTGATTTACATAAAGTAAACGCACAATGCAGCACAAACTTTTGTTTCTGTTTACAATTGCAACAGAGACAACTTTAAACTGGGGGAGTTTTAATCCCTGAGTGCTCATAATTGCCACCGTTCTGCTCCCCTTAGCTACTGTTGCTATGGTCATAAACTTTTCCGATTTAGCACTCATGCAGGTTTCCATGATAACGGCGGAAGTTCTATAAAAGATTTCTTCGTAGCTTTTTGAAACAATAGATCTTTGATTTTAAACACAGGTTGTGAAAAACAAGCGGCTGTGCTATGAAAAAAAAGGTCCCCGGTTAATAAAGGGAAGGGCATTGTTGTTCTTTAACTGCGGTCTATAGCAGGTTACTCGTAGTATTCTGTGTTGCATTATGTTTTGTTGCAGCTGCACCCACACTATGTGAAAGGGAGTTGTAATTCTGCGAGGAAATCCTAATTATTATCATGTACAGTTTAATGTGTGCCTCCCTGTGCTGTGGTGCATGGAGCCTGGAGAGAAAAATGGTTTTCTTCTCTGCTCTAAGCCCGAGCCAATTTATGAAGGTGTGTTTATCATTCACAGTGACCCAGGTTAAGTGTCCTGAGACTTATATTTAAGGCTGCAGGTCCCAGTCGGCAATTAAGTACAATTCATTACAGCAGACACACAGCCCTACAGGGGGAAAAGGTAAGAGCCGTGGCAACACTGTAGCAAGCAGGGGGAGAGAGAGAAACAGACGGGAGAGGAGAGGAAGTGTGAGATTGATTCGAAAAAAGGAAGAAATGGGAGGGATAAGTGTAGGAGGGAATGCATGTGAGAAAAGAGGCAGATTGTTTGTTTCAGAGGAGGTGTGCACCGAGGAACAGGAGAGTATTAAAACGAAGAATAACAAGATTCTTGGTAGAAAGAGTCGCAGAAAGCAGACGTGGGCTTGTATTTACCAGTGACGCATGGTGTATCTGTAGCCTCACCTGGTGGTGTGATCCCAGTGGTGTTCGCCCTCAGCTCAGAGAGAATATCATGCCTTTTATTTTGTTGCATTTTGATGTTGAGACTGTTTACTGGCATTATTTTGTCCAGGCGAGTGGTGCACCGGTGCTGACACTGCTTTGAAGATGGGACCTCCAGCAGGATGAGGTGGACTCTTCAAAAGGCTTTTTTTCCCCCCATGTTTACTCTGCGAAACACACCTTAAGTTCTTCAACTAACTCAATTACTCATTTAGAGCCTCACTGATGTTGTGGATGAGCAAACCACACATAGAAATCCTCAACTATTGATTGTCCTTAAGAAATATGAACTACTTTTAACTTAATATTTCATAATGTCAAAGTAAATCTGCATTTAGGATAACTTACTCTGAAGTTGTAGCTTCCATATTTCGTCTTATTAACCGATATAAATTCACGTTGGCATTTTCTGAGCAGTTTAAACCTATATGGTTTTGTGTATATCATTGGTTGACTTCCTTTTTTATTTATTTTAACCTTGAACATTGTTCCTTTAGTTTTCTTTCGAATCATTGTACATAGTAAACATTTATTGTATAGTTTGTCAATTAATTTGTGAAGTAGTTAAAAGCTGGTGCGTATTCATTTACCAAAATTGTCTGGCACAACAGCCTCAAGCATAATTCCTGTCGCCAGGGATACACTTTGTAAGTTTGAATTGAGTGTAAAATGAAGGAACCATTCTAGTGAGTCACTTTGTAGATGGAGCAATTACATGAACACATCATCTTACCATCATCATTATTGTTTAAATCCATTCCTTTCAAAAAGCAGAGTGAGTTTAGTTCAGAATCAAAGTCCAAACTTTTGGAACCACTTGCGACATATTGTGGACATCCGCACTGATAATGGGTACAATGTAGCTACTGTAGGAGACAATATGACCCTTTTTAAAGCTGAGAAACGCTAAAGGCATGACGTGCTGTCAAAGCAAATTTCTGGGACCATTGCTGAATTCACAATGGACCACAAAAGACTGTAAAGCCATTAAAGTCTCTTCCTCACTTTGAGCACCAAATGAGTGAAGTTATTACATTCTGAAAGCCAACTTCTTATCCAATGTGAGGTAGTTCCACAGTGGCAGATTTTTATTGAAGTTTCAATCCACAAACTTTATGTTTTGTTTTTATTTGTTTTGTTCACCATGCATCCAACTATGTCTATTCTCTATTTTGCAAGCAGACACAATTCCAGTTATGACAACACCAATCGTCCTGACCCCATTTTAATTAAATGTTGCAGTTGGTATTAATCAGTTCTCTTGATTTATATATGGTGGTAGTTTAAATTAAATTAGTTTAATGTTTTCGTATTGCATTCTTAGGTACTTTAGAAGTTGACTCATGCGTGCACCGCTCTCAAATCCACTTCTGCATTCAACAATATGTAAACGGCGGCATTGGTGTGCGGAGCCATTCATTTTATTCAGAATTAAATCAATAATATTGAGCTCCATTTGGAAACTGAATTGCATTGTATATAAAGCGCCTTATTGTTCTGATTTCACCCAGAAGTAAACAAAACACTGAAATGAAGAAAAATCTTAATTCAATACAGAACCTCTTCATCTATTCATTTCACAAGTGTTCACTTACTTATTTGAGTCCTCCATTGATCTCCATTGTGCAGTAAATAGACGTCCATGTTTTCATCATGCCATGTTTATAATAAAAAAAGATTGTTTTTTATCATATCAGTAGAATAAATAAACGTAATGACCTTTTCTCTCGGTTTTTAAAGTCTCTTTCGTGCGAGTATATAAAAAAGGTAATGTGCCGATCACTGCATTGTATTGTTTTCCATGAATACCGCACTATTCATGAGTGCCAAAGTTTAAATACCTGTTTTTCAAACAAACACCCTTTCCTTCTGACCTCTTTGTGCTATAAATATTAATTCCTTCAGCTACTTCACTGCATACACATTGGCTAAGAAGTTTAGTAATCATTTTCTGATAGAAGGCATTTCACTGCTGTAATCCAGCAGAGGCCCTAGTATATCATGTCTCACTCTGGCTCTTTTTATTTGGGGGCAGAAGATACTGTGTCCCTGGAGGCTTAGCATTCTTAAACTGAATGGCTGCATTTTTCACAGACACTGTGAACACTATGCTGCGTCGACACAATGGCGCACAAAGCTGACGGTGCATTAGCCATGTTCTGAAGCGTGTTACTTTTCTTTACCTACTGTTTAATGCTAATATCTGTAGTTTCTGCTCAAAATATACGACTTGTCTTGTAACAGGTAGGGGTTGGAGATCCTGGAAAAACAGTTAGAGCAGGCTACGTTTTGAATTCAAAAGTCTAAGCCCCTTTCTTCACACTTCCATCCGAAGCTACGCCTCCCGAGCACAGGAACGCGCAGCGAACATGGATTCACGAGCACTGCGCAGCATCGGTGATTTACAGTATTTTTCGGTGGCGCTAACTTTTTTGGATACTAAAGACAACTTGATGCCACTATCAAAAGATCACAAAGACATAAAGTGAACCTACCTGTCCAGTGGCAAAACAGCCACCATCGCATCATGTTGCAGCCCTTTCTGCCGCCACTGTTCAAACGCAGCACCGATGATTGATTGCTCTGGTCTTGGATCGCTCTGCATCAGCCTTTTTCTTGGCAGTAGCGTTCCCAAAAAGCGTCTTTCGTCTGCGACCGACACCTGTTGGCACCTTTTTCCTGCCATAATGTTGCTTAACATTTTTAGTTTTTGTGACAATACATTCATTCATTTGTTACAATCGGGGTCTGTAGAGGATTCTACGCAATACAGTAAACATTTCTCCAGAATATAATCTCCCACCCCACCTTTAATAATACACATTTCCTCTTGTTAAGTTGAGTAAGAACCTAAGAGGAAGGCGTGTTCTAAATCAGGGATTCATTCTTCAGGAAGTGTGGTCTGTGGGGTATATAAAGGTCATGTCTCTGTAGACTCCATAGATGGCATATCAGGTCTACATGCAATGAATGAGCTAGTTTGATCCATTGATTGAGCCACTTGTTGGATCCTTGAAGGAGCCTTCAAAGTGGCATAAATTAGTCATGCCGCTTTGGCACAATCATGACAAATTCACACCTAAGGGTACTTCAACACCTGACGGAGTGTAGGTCTGATGCTTGGTGCTAGAGGATTCTGTTTACATAGCAAGAATTGCTAAGTGATGGTAATGTGTGCTGTGTGGCTGCTTTCAGCTTCTCTCTTTTTTTCTGCCTCTCTCCACTCATCTGGACTTCAGCATAAGGGCTCTTTCTTTCCTTTTTTTCTCCTCCCTTGTTTTTATTAGTGATGGAACTGATTTTGCTCCAATTGTCTTGATTTAGTCGTTAAGTTGGATTGCAACGCTGTCCGTCAAGAACTGGTTCTGCCTTTCAGACAGTTCCTTCAATAATCATACAGAAGTCCAGCTTCCCTGGCAAGTGACTTTTTTGCCACATTTGTCCAATCACCGTCGAGCTCACAGCAGTGAAAAACAAGTGGATGCTGCTACGGGAATACGAAAATCACCTAAGACTATCTGTCATCTGTGATAAACGGCTGATTCTGAAGGCACTAGTAACACTTTTAATTGCGCAGATGTTTAGTATTGAAATGTAAATATAACATAATTTGATGCGTTTTCCTTGCTGTCTTAGAGCAATCGCCACTGTAGATCTCCTAACAAGTCCGAAAGCTCAGTTTTAGCTGTGTAGTGTTTGAGTTAAACACATAAATGTGATTTATGCTGGTACATTTGCTTTTCAGAAAAAAGCAAGTGCTCATGCCCCTTTTCAGTCAGAACCCAGGGGTGGACTGACAGACGCTTCGAAATAGTTTTTCCCTTATGATTGTCGGGTGGAAAATAAACACCACTGGATCTTTCTGGGCTGAAATTGCCAAAATAACCCACACGATTTGTAAACAATGCAGCATATCATGGCTCACACAGAAGAGAGACTTTCATCACTGATCGCCAAGTTCTGCCTTTTTATCTATTTCCAGAGAATGAAGCGGCGTGGGGAACATGGCTAACTGCTGTATTATTTTTGCTTGGTGATTATGCCCTTTAATGATGTCTCCAATCATCAGAAATGTTCCATTTTTTTCCCTCCCCATTCAGGCAATGTGGACAGCAACTATTGCTCACTGTTGCCGGTGCTGCAACTCTGTGCTCAGCTTTCCAGACTCTCCTGCCTGAACCTGCTGTCACAAATGATTTCAGGAATCTGATGAACTGTACCAACCTCAGATTAACCTCCAACCCTGTCATTCTCTTCCTGTAAACCCAGACCATCACTGTAGGTGGGTTTTACACACACACACACACACACTCGTACGTATAGTGAAGTGTAAAATCCACCTTCCCTCCACTGTCAGACAGGTCCTGTCGCTAAGTCTGACATTTAATAGACTCAACTGTTATTGGAGCAGTAGAGAGGATATTCTAGCCTGGTCAAGTGCAAGCGCTATAAAGAATAAACCTAATGATAAAGTCCTTATCTTTGAAGCGACTTAATAATTTGAAAAGGATTGATACAGTTTTTTGGCAAATTTGTCATTTGGTTGAAACAACTTGAGCGACTGGGGTTGACAACGTATAATATAATGCACATCATACACATACATGGGATATAATACACGCACAGTTCATGTGTTACCCATGTTTGAGTAGAAATAAAGTAAATCTTATTGAGCAAAGATGTGATTTTTAAGATTATGTAGTCATTTGTTTTTTTGTCACTACCCACATCCCCTTTGAAAATGGGGATGTGAATCGGTGAAGAATCAATGCTGGCAGGAGTGCAATCTGTGGTTTCTGTGTTAGCATAGATCATTAACTGTTTTCCCTAAGGGGATAAAGAAAATATGACATTCTTGTTATAATGTACGTGCGTCGCATCCATATGGATGTGTTCATTATTTGCTGGGCTTCTTTGTATAAATTTAGCCCACCTTGTTTATTATTTCACGCTATATATCACACTCCCGATTCGTGGAAATGTTACGCTCCCTATATACTTCATGATGTCTATGTAGAGTCCTTGTTTATGGATGCTTACCTCAATCTGTGACCATTAAGCGACTGCACCAGGCAGGGTTTGAGAGGCACTGGGTTGACAATAGCAATCAGATATTTTCAGATTTTACGAGTTTCTAAGATGAATTTCCCCAAAAAGCAGAAACAAAACTATTAAAGTTCTGGAAGTAGGCTTTTCCATTATTTTTTTTTAATGTCGGCAATCTATTAGGTACTCAGTTAGTGCATGTACCAAAAAGTACAGAAATCAGTCCAAAAAATTATTATTATTAAGAAAAATGTTTATTGCTTTCTTTTAAAAGAAGCAAAAAAAACAACAATCTATGCTTAAAATAGCAGTCCATGGTCAGATTAAAATAAAAAGGCAGACATCGCGGAAGGAGTTGAGAAATAAAATAGAAAAACAAATAATGACTCAGACTCATAAACATATGCACAGCAAGGCGTTACATTAGCAGCTGTGTGTAATCGCCCTTTTCCACTATGCTCGCCTCGCCTCAGCACGGCGCGGTTAAAGTATCTACTCAATGTAGGCGGAGTCATCACTGCACAGCTGCATGAAACTGCCGTGACTTTGATTTACACGTGACACACACACAAACGAGTGACTAGTGAAACTAGTTGTTTTCACTGTGAACTGAGTCACTAGAATTAAACTCCATCTGAATACAGCGACAGGGTTTGTGATGCCGCTCAATACACCAGTCTCCTCTGTTAAATATGGAGATTTTAGACATTTCCCTGGTAATTGTTGGAGATTAACCCACGTTTTTAGGATTGTTAAGTCTTTTTAACTGATCTACACTTTGGCACTGATGGCAGTTTGGCGACGTCACGCAGATTAGCTACTCGGCGTGCTTGGAACCGTGCCATAGAAGGTATAATATCAGGTACCATGTACTATGCTAGTGGAAACGCAACTTGCCGAGGCAAAGCGAGGCGAGTAGAGCCGGTGGAAAAACGCCCTAACAGTCCCGCCCCTAAAGGTATCGCAGTACAGGGTCCCATATCTTGTCAAATAATGTGTTACACATTTCTCCCAACCACAAATCATATGTAGGCACAGAATCCACTTTCCAAACAATCGCAATTACCTTTAAAATGGAAAGATAGGACACTTGCACCTCCCAAAATCACTATCAGAGGGTTGGGAACCAAACTCTTCCCAAAGGCCTCAGAGCAACATTGAAACATGCACTTCTAAAGAGGCTGGAGTTTACTACATGACCAGAAGGAACGTGTAAGATTACCCATCATGGATTCACAAAGATTACAAACAGGTGAGACATCAGAGTAGAATCTGTGAATAATGGAGCGTTTTCACTGAACAATTCTTTCCAAATCTCATCAAATTTGACAAGTAAAAATATGTTATTTGTACCACAATACTTTCAGCCCAACATGATTGTAATTACACTTGACAGTAACTGGGTTCTTACTTGGAAATTATTATTATTTCATTCAAGATGTCAGGCTTGGCTCAATTGAAGCCATTAGATTAAATTATGGCCTTGCGCAGAACGATTTTATATACAAATATGATATTATATAAATGGCAATGTCATGCATGTTTATTACCAATGCAAAATGAGTCGGACAGGATTACACTGCTACTTTTTAATTCAGCAGAATCAGTCACAGTGACGGCACTTTGCATGAAACTTAACTGCTTAAAGATTCCGCACCAGTAAAATATCAACTCTAAACTCTCAAATAACAGTATAGGCAGTTTCTTTCATGCAGAAAGAGTCGACGCTCTGAGACGAGCAGACAACACAGCTCGCACCAAAGGTGACTCTTGGTTGTCTGAGCTTCAGAAGCTGTGCGCAAGACTGCTGGCGTTCACAAATGAGGCAGGTATTTGGAATAACTCATGTAAATGTACATTTTGTTTGTCAATACCACCACTTCCAAGAGCCCTCCAAGGGTAAATACAAAACTACATTCCTCAAGGACGTCCAGCAGTTATTAATTCTAACAATCATGCAATAAGCCAGGACAAGAAATGAGATTAGAGCAACTTTATGATTGACCCCGCTCCTTCCATTCAAATGTCACATGCAATTTCTGGGATGCCAGTGACCGGATTTTAATAAAACTTTTGCCTGCAGGGGATGGAGGGTGTGACGGCTGTCACAAAGATTGCCCGTGTGGAGCAGTGCAACAATTATGTGATATTCACATAGACATCAAGCACAGTGTCTGCATATATTGTCATAAAGCTAATGCACTTACACTCGCTTGTCAATGTATTGTTCAACAAATAAGCAATGGCTCTAGACGTCACGTTTCCGTCATGGTACAGTTCGGTTTGGTACACTTCGGTACGGTTTAAAGCCTCAGTACAGAACAGTACCTTAGTAGGCGGGGTGTGCGCTCTGCCCGACGTAGACAGCGAGATATGTGGGTCTAGCTCCACCCATACCGCAATGTACCATTACTCTGGTACCAACAGTGAAAACACGACATAAGACTAGTAGGGCTGTAATCAACCAAAGAAATTCTTGGTCGACTAAAGATGGTCTGATCATTGTTGCGGGCGGGTGCACCTGCAGTTATAAAACGAATCAACAATTATTAGACTAAAACATTGAAGTATGCCAATTCTGATATGTTGACATACTCAAAACGGACAGAGCAACCTAACACAGACAAGTTGGCTTGCCATTTTTCTATGATATGCCATGTTTGTAGCCAGAATCGACCAGTCGACTCGGAGTTTACAGCCCTCAAGACTAGAGATTAAACCAATAGTGAATTAAAAAACTGCATTTTCATATGATGGGCAGAGGTAGTGCAGCCATCAACCGTTATGGGAGCCTGGGTCTGCCGAAGTTGATAGTTTGAAAAATGTCATGTTTAAATTAATGAGCTAAAAATGATTAATCAGTTGACCTCTAACTAAGACATGTGAGGGAGCAATTAAAATCTAAGTTAAAAAGAAAAGTGAGTGAGCTGCTGAAAATGGTCCTGAAACAAACATAAATTATACATTTTTCCTCATGGTTGGTATAAATGTATCCTCCACGGTGCTTTAGTAGCACCTGGCTATCTTGATGAACTAACGCCAAACATTTGCAGTGAGTGAAGAGTCGTCGTAGGCGTCAGTGCTGAAAGTTTAGGACCGAAATAGCCCAGGTTTATCAGCCTGTCGCAACCGAAGCTCCACTGTGACTCGGTTCATAGTGAGAGATGACGTAGATAATTGTTTTCAAACGGCTTTGGTGAGCCGCATTGACCAGCTCACAGTGAGTGGCTTTTGGTGTCCATTCATGTGTTAAAAGCCTTCCCACTGTGCATTGTACATCATGGAGCCAGTTCACACCTGTTTCATTGCAAATGAACCGAGTTCACTTCCCTGTGTCAGTGTCTCTTTTCCATGTTAAGTCTTGTCAGCCAAAACGGTGGTCAACAAAAAAAAAAAGGCATCTATGCCTCTCAGCATGGTTTGAATCGCCCAGAAGATTTCTCGTAGCGAAAGAAAATTCTCCTCGCAGCTGCCTCACTCTCCGCACTCAGTGGGAGAAACTTTCTGTAATCAAGTTTCAAAGTGGATAAACAGATTTCTGTCGTGCTGTGCGGCTCTGAAAATACACCATTGATTTTTAATAGGAAGGCTGGGGGGGGGGAGAAAAAGAAATCTACTGTCTTTGAAAGCTTCAGGCCTGCCTTAAAAACCAGCATTATTATTATCTATCAAAGATGTCATCGATGATTTAACTACATACATTTGTTGTGTTTTTACGTCTTAAGATGAAGAGTGAAGATTGACAGTGGAAGCTGTGAGTATGATTGAAGGAAAGGAAGGTCAGAGGGCATTTGGCACATCAAATAACCTGCAGGGGTAGAACCATCATCATTTATGGCCTCATTGTGCTGACAAGCTCTTCAAAGACACATGTTAAATAAACAGTGTCAGGGGGTAAATGTCATGGTTGCATGGTTACAACCTTTTAACTGCTCCTCCAATTCATTAGAGAGCAGCAGATCCATATGATCTACAACCAACATAGACACTTCTGCATCAGTGTATAAGTGCGATACATATTATCGGTATAATAATGACACAAAATAAGAAGGGGGGCGTGGCTTTGGCGCAGCACAGCCAATTGGAAAAATATGATATATGCGAAAATATATGCGATCGACTAGTTGGGCACCCAGGCTCTAAACCATTGTCCATTGAACACAGTGAGAAGTGCAAAGTGTGTTGTTGTTGTTTTTACTCATTGTACCAGTTTTAACATTTTATAACTTTGTATTGATTTCTTTCAATTCTGCCTCTTTGTTGTTTTTAAATATCCCGGTGCCTTTCTTTCTTTCCTATCTTTATTTGTATATAAAGGTGCTCTATAAATAACTTAATACAGTCGGAGACCCAAAACTGCCAGAGTGCGGCCCATCAAATTTAAGAGAACTCATCAGAAAGTCTTCTTTCATCTTGACAGCTCGTCCCGCTAAATTTCAAAAGTGTTGCTTTAATAACAGCCATACTGTGTCTATAGAAGGCACATTTGCTCTTCCAGAAGTGATTAAAAGATTCAAATTTGGTATTAAAATGCAACATGTATGAGCAGGAATACTTGATTATTTACTATGCATAATTGTATTAAAAAGATATATTACACTGTACATTTTTTATTTATAAAATTATATTAAAAATCATGAGGTGGCAGCAGCAGCAATCATTTGGTCAGTGGAGCTACCTTTAAGTAATGTTATTTCTTGGCACCAAGGATGCAGTTTTTACGGGATATGACAGTTAAGGCAGCAGTGTTGGGCACATTACTTAAAGTAATTAGTTATATTAACTTACCATGGAAAGTAAATAGGCCTGAATATGCCTATAAAACGGAATATTCAATGTGTTTAATTCATGAAATGGGCTCTTAATTACACTAATCTACAGTACTTTAATGTTGATGTATCAAATGTGATAAACGTTATTGTAGATGTTCTCATTACTATGTTTGATAGTATGGTAGAACAAGGAAACACAGCAGATGTTAACTTTTGCGACTTGTCGACTCCTCACACACCTTGTCGACTTGTGCCACTGACCTAGTCAGTAACAGTAACGACGACGTTGCGATTGCGACAGTAGCGTTTACCTGGTGTCTGTAACTTCTTGAAACGTTAATACAGTACCTTGTGTTGCACTGACATCACACCACAATGGAATGAAATGGAATGAAATGGAATTCTTAGAGAATAATATGTGTTTTGTGATAGTGTTTGAGTTGAAGACAAAAAGCTTGAGGAAGTGAACTCGTGTACCTGGAAACCCCGCGAGACCTGTAAAAACCAAGGCAGGACAGAATATCGGGAGTGGATTGATGTTGTACAGTGTCTGCCGAGACTTCAGCCCTCAGCTGTGTGTCCCACGGCATTGGCTTAGACGTGTTGAGTTCACAGAAATGACTCCTCGTTCCTCGTGTTTGTTCAGAGGAGTGACATTTCCTTGTCACCGGCCACAGGTGTCCTGTCTGGTCTCCTTTGGCCGCCTTGCCTTTGCCCTGCAGTGTTTTTCATTTTGAGGCCTGGCAGTCATGTTAGGCAACATGTCACATGTTTGCCAGGTTGAAGGGAGGCTCTGCTATAATCTCTGTATACAGATTCTCTATGTGAACATTCAGAATGGCATTTTAATGTATTCAGAACCTACCTTATTGTGGAAAGACTGAAGAGCAGTTTGGTTTGGTCTTTGGATTAGCACTTGGTATGTGGTAGGTTTGAAATGTTATTTCCTGAAGTTAACACATATTAGTAGGATTTTATCAAAATAAATGGTATGATTTTTTAAAAAAATAAATAAATTCCTGAATGCCTCTTGGAGTTGAAGTCAATATTTTGACTTTTTTTTACTGGACCAGTAAAAGTAAAGGTTTAAAGCAGGGGTGTCAAACTCATTTTTGTTCAGGGGCCACATACAGCACATTTTGATCTCAAGGGAGCCGAACCAGTAAAAATAGCAAAATAATAGAATAATAACCTATGAACAACTCCTTTGTTTTACATTTAATTAAGGATAACTTTACAAAACATGAAATTTCTTGAGAAATATAAGTGCAATTTCAACAATATCATGCCTAAATTTACTATTTACACATCACACTGGATCTATAAAGGCACAAACATTTAGTCACGGGTATCTGGAGCATTTGACATTACGTTTAGATTAGTGTGAAATTTTAACAAATTCATCCTGTGGGCCGGATTGGACCCTCCGGCGGGCCGGTTCTGGCCCCCGGGCCGTATGTTTGACACCCCTGGTTTAAAGTAAAGTAACGTCTTATGTTAAAATTAATATTTGGACAGAATCTAACGGAATGTAACCTATCTAACGGTCTGTTTTTTGCTTTTCATTTTTGTTTCTTGTGAAATTGGTCTTAAGAATGTTTTTTAAAAAAGGAAAGTGTTACATTTACGCTTTCCGTAAGCTGTAGGAACCATGTATCCATTTCCATCCTTCCTGCTTTATTTTCTCGATTAATCGTTTGTTGATCGGTGTTCGTCAAAACTGGATATGACGATGTTCTCAAATGTCTTGTTTTGTCCACAAACCAAAATGATTCACTTTTAATAATTTCTTTGTTATCCAGAGCAAATAAATAAAGACAATACTAACATTTAAGAAGCTTAAACAATCGGACATCTTGTTTTAATCATGAGAAAAGGCTTCCAACCGATTAATCGATTATCAAAATAGTTATCGATTAATTTAGTAATCAATTAATTGTTTCAGCTCTACTTGTCTTTAACCATTTCAATTTAACTAAAAAAGTCCAGTTAACTATCACTGCACTCCTGACTTTATCCTCTAAAGGGTTGCACGAGGCTGCGCACATCTTTGACAGGTTATCAGTCCATCACAGGGCGAACAATTTGTTTTTGTCTCAGGAAAATGTAAATTAACATGTTTTTGTATTTTGACAACCTGTTACTTAACCCTGAGCTCCATGCACTGAAGTGACCCCCTTGCCTCCACCTGGAGCAACTGTTGAGCAGTGGTCTGCATGTCAAAATGTGTAAATTTGACTGCGTGACCCTTTAAAGTTACTCTTTAAAGTGCCGCTTTTTGACCACCAGCGGCCTGATGCATGTTTGTGTGAGCCCCACATGCTAATGAGGAAGCATGCCAATTACCTTTAAAACACAACATGTTTTCCAAGTTTGTAAGCAAGCAGTGCCCTGATAGCGTAATTATTGCTACGGTTTAACGCGATTAAGCTATCTGTAAATAATAAATATTAAATGCCACAGTCAGCTTTAAAAATGTAGTTTTATTCACTAATATATGACACTAATTAAAGCAAATCAGCGCAGTGTGGTTTAATTATGACAAGGTGAGATTTTAGAGAAATTAATGATCATATTTTTGTAGTTGCACAGATGATTAAATTGTGAAGTTATTAATCGTTTTTTATAGTCATTTATAGGAAAAAAAGAGGCTAATATGGCATGTGCTATATATGAAGAGTATGGGAATAAAAAATATATAACACATGCTCTCAATTTTATGAACTGTAATGAAATATTTAATCCCATTAATGTTATTTTTTTAAATTTGGTAATATTCTAATGACCTTGACTTAACTGAGCTTGAAGCACTGTTGTTGAAATGGAGCACACGTTTACCTACTTAGAATCAGCTTAAAGGTCCATTTCACCCAAAATCAAACACTGTTTTCTAGTTAATCTTAGAGGCTGAGCTTGTCCCTCAGGACATTTTTATACAACCTTAGTGTTATATTATCATACATGAGGATAAAACACTCATAACTTGTAAAACGCATCATTGCAGCATACTGCAAGTCGTTGATAACGTCCACCCAGGGATATGATTACTTTAATGTGATGGAACAAAAACCAGGAGTAGCCTTTGAGTTTGAGACAATTACTGTTAATAATTTACATTTATTAGAAGCGGCGCAATATGTGGACATATGAAGAGCTGGTCTTTATTCACTCAAATAGAGGTCACACGTATTTGGTGTCTTCCTTCTGTAGATTCTAAATTGCTTCCCTTTCTGTCCGTCTGTCTTTCTCCACCCACACTTTTTCAGCGTTTGAGAAAGTCGACTGAATTTAAATGGGATAAATCATAAATCTGATTAGGTGAATATTCTCTGTGATCTGGAGGGCAGTATGAAAAAAAAAAAAAGGGTGATGAATTGAAAATTATGAGAGGCTTTTTTTTCTTTTTTCTATCTGTCTACCCATCCAATCCCCCTTTCAGAAGTTTACTTGAATAATTTATCAGCAGGGCAATAATGTGATGTACTTCATTAGATGGGGAGGCTCTCCGGTGTCGACACAGAGGTTATCTAATTGAGAAGCCTTTGATGAATCTCGATCAGAACCGTGACAGCTTCAACAGTTGCAAGACTTTAAGCTGTACTGCGTTGCCACAGATGTTTCATACTGCTCTGCAAACAGCCATTAATTTACTAATAACTGTAACGTTTAAGGTGGACTGAAACTCACCTAAAGGAAGATGCTCCCTTGTGCCTGCAAACTTGAATGTCGAGGTGGTGTTCTTCAAAGGAGAAAACAAGTATTTTCATGCCTAGAAAGACACCTTGGAGAGATGAACAACACAGTAAAAGACACTGTGAGACGGTCTTATGTTGGATAAAGGTCAGTACTTGGATAAAGAATTCCTCAGTGTGACCAAGAATTGTTGGCGTTTCCTGACACACAGCCAAATATACTGCCACTGAACTTTCCATGATATTTTTAAGCAAATAAAAGACTCATATTTAATCATGGCAATCTTTTTCACATTAAGCTGAAGATGCATTTCATTACAGGTTCTAAGGTCAGCAGGCAGCATTGACTTCCCATTCTGATGACTTCACATTATTCAGTCTTAGACCATTAGCTGCAATGGTTATTAGTTGGAAGTTTTAGAGCTTTATCAGAGTATGGGGTTAATGAAAAGGAATGGCATACATTTATTAAATGAAATGGGTTCTTTGCCTGCTCTGTGGCTCAAGACATTCCAGAAGGAAAATCCTTAAAGATTTTATAGAAACTCATAAGGTTTTACTCTGACTTACAAATCAGTTCTGTATGCTCCACTACAGTTGTTATATGTATCATCTTATACACTTTTAGACTATCTTATACATAATATAAACCTTGTCAGTCAAAAAATGTACCAGCCTGGACTTTGCCATATTGCCATACTTTGTCGTCTTCTTCTGTGTCAAAGCCTGGACAAATGTTTTTTTGTAAAATGTCAGTTGGACTAATGTGTGCACATGTAGTTTAAAAGTCCAATTTTAGTCAGACTAACAACAGTAAAGGTTTCATAAGTCATATTCACAAATGTATGGCGTGTTTCCATCATGGAACGGTAAAGCCGCGACGGGTGCACGCTGTGCCCGATGGCTGCGTCGGCGAGATATGTAAGCGTGAAGTTCTACCAGTGTGCTGACGAACGCACAACGATATCGAACCCTTTGTGGCTCAGGTTGTGGCCGTTTGTCTCAACAAGATGTCAAGAGAATAGACTTCGACTGTTGAAGAAACACCAGTCGCAAGGGAGTGACGCTTTTCTGTCGCCCCAATCAGCTGACTGTCGTGGGTTTAGCTCCACCCCTACCGTACCCTAGTATCACTCTGATACCCCAAATTGAAATGTATCAAAAAATGGAACAGTTTTACTGTACTATTACTACTTAAGTTGTACTATTCTTAATTAAAACAAAAAAAAATACATACCGTACCAAACCTAACCATTCTACTTTTTGAAACATGCCAATAGGTCCCTGCAGTTGTTGAAAAATGTCCTGTTAAATGCTCATCTTTTAATTTATTTTATTTTTAGCAAACCTTGGTGACATTCTTGGTAAGGCACGTTAGGTGTAGCTCCGACTCTGAGAATACACAGCGAAGAGCATTTTATCATGCTAGAGATGGTGCGGCGGATAGGTCACTGATCTGTGAAACCACAGTGTCAGACCTCTGTGTCAAACCTCTGTTCTGCTCCATGGAACAATGTGTGTTGCCTGCGAGGGTCAATATAAATGGAAACTATTTTTAACCTAAACGTAAGTGTTGCTTTTAAAAATGCACTCTACTCTGCGCAAACGTGGCAACTTGAACTTCAATCTGGAAGGTGAAGTGCTGCTGAAGTAGTTTTATTAGTCAGACACACCTCTCGTCCATAGACTGTCTGCGTTTGGAAAGTGACGCTGACGCACAAATGCGTGAAACCTTTTCTTCTTTTTTTTGTGCCGTCAATTGCTATCTGCAGGGTGACATACCAGTCTGTGAAAAAAAACAACTTTGTAGAGCTTTATTGCCGTTGTTGATTACCTGACATAAAAGTAGGACTGAGTGGAGCTTGGAGCCACTGCAACAGAAAACTTGTTAATTACTTCAAACAGTGTGATGCAATTCTAGGCTGTATACTTTGAACTTGAATGGATAAACCTCATGTGGAGGATAAAACGGTGGATGAAGTGACAGACCTACTTGGTATGAGATGATGTTTAGGGTCTAGCCTGCATTCAAGACCAGTGAGTTGACGGTGTTGCTCCTTGTCTTTGTGTCCTTTTAATAGGTTTGGGACGATACCACTTTTTTGTGTCCGATATCAATATCACAAACTCAATATTAGTCTGCTGAGTCATTTCAAAAGCATAGTTATCCCAAAAAGAAGAAATAAACAGCCAGAACATGACTGTCTGTCTGTGCATATATCATTTTTTTGGATTTTACATTTTTATGTCCGATATGCGATCCAGTGATTTTGATCAATATCGGACCAATAACGATACTGATACCGATTCTCAACCCAAACTTTTCAATTATTTATTCATGTATTTTTAAATAAAGAAAGCCTTATTGTTACACATCGGGGGAATGCGCTTGGCTAATGACCCTATTTCATTCCTTCAAATAAATGAATGATATTTTCCTACTGACTCCTCCAGTTAGTGGATAGAATGATTGATGCTGTGATTGGGCTTCACGTTCAAGTTGTAAATCCTTCCTCACCATATAATAAACCTCTGCCCAGGGTTTATTCTGATGAGTGTTCCGACTCAAGGATGTCTCATTCAGGAAAACCTCTCTGGATTGCATTTATTGTTCTCACGGTACTTCTCACAGAATCGATGCACCAGCGCTTTATACCACAAAGCTGTGGCTTGAACACCTGGTAAGTCAGAGTTCAGGCGGACACATGGAGGGGCACATTGACAATGCAGGAGGCAACATAGCAACAAAGGAAGAGAAGGTGAGAGGGAAAGCAAGGACGTGAGCAATAGTGAATGTAAGCAGTGAAGAAGTTAAAGGAAAATAAAAGGTTTTTATCGGATTTAACATGCTGTCAAAGTGCTGCAGTGGCTAACATCACAGCTACAAGGTCATCAGTTTGAATCCTGGTTTGACCGAGGGCTTTTATGTGTTGAGTTTGCAGGTTCTTCCCGCGGGTGCTCTTTGTGTACTCCGGCTTCCTCCCACAATCCAAAAACTACAGTTTGGTGATTAGGTTAATGGCAGTGATGGACTGGGTGTACCCCGCCTTTCACCCTACGTCAGCTGGGATTGGCTAAAGACCCTCATGACCCTCATAAAACAGTAGACACACATGAGTAATCATGTGACATACAACACAGGATATGAAAGGGAAGTGATTTAAGTTGCAGATTATACATTCGGGTGAGAGTGGGTGGTGGTTTGCCTATGTATGTGCCCTGTGATGGACTGGCAAACTGTCAAGGGTGTACCCTGCCTGTCACCCTATATCAGCTGAGATTGGCACAGTAACCCCCGCGACCCTCATGTGCAGGATAAGGAGATATAAGATGGATGGATTACACATTCGGTTTCCTAAGTGCTGTAAACTTGAGATTCTATCTGCCATTTTTTTTTTTTTAGTTCACATGATTGAATATTTCTTGCCCCAATTGCACCAGAGGAGTCATAATTAATCAAGAAACCAGGTATTTTGTAACATTGTACAGTACAGTACTTTTCTATAGCCTAGAGAAGCATTTTCTTATGTCCATGTTGCCATGTGGGCCAAGCAGGTAGCAAAGCTTGTTTGATAAACAGGGTTCAGATGTCAGGGATCCAGTGCTGTGAAACCACTTCCATATTGACAGAACCCAACTGAGGTCATTTGGGCAGCAATTCTTAAGTGCATCTCCTGGTCACATTTCATTGGAGGTGTAATGGACATGGACACCTGTAAAGGTTGGAGAAAAAAAAAAGAAGTGCTTGAGGGAATATGCCTCGCATCTGCCTTTGGAACACCTGGGGATCTCACATGTAGTAGCATTTGCTCTGCTCTATAACTCTATAGTAGTCCTGGAAGCTATATGTACATGCACATAAATAGATACAAATAGATCCCCCGAGGAACACAATGATTTCCTACGTGTCGGCCAACAAATCTAAAAGCAGACGACACAGGAGCTGCACACATCCCACACGCACACACACAAACACACACAGCCTTCATATCTCCAGCAGATGTAGTTTTGCAGTGGCCGGCGTGTTTGAGCCACAAACCCCTCTATTTTTCCATCACTCACACTCGCTATCCTCCCATCACCATGCTGAGCGGGGTGTTGGAACGCTATCGCGCCCCAGGCAATCAGAGATACAGTCATATGTCACAAATAGGTGTCGACACTTATTAAAGCGGGGAGGGGGTTGAAGGCAAGTGAAAACTCACTTATCAGAAAGGACATAGCTGTGACACGTCCCCCTCATCCCCATCACTCCCCTCTCTCCTCGTCCTGTTGCACAGCCTGTGCTGGATATCACCTTTTTTTGTGTCACAGGCCAGAGATATTTGACCAATAACACAGATGTAATACCTCTCCCTTCTGCTCTCTGCCACCATACCAGTTGATTTAATGGACCTGTAAATTGCCAGTATAGTTTATTCAATTTTTGTTGTGGAAAAAAAAAAAAGCCTGCAGGTATGGACAGGATATACTGGGGGACTTCATCCCCACTTTAATACAGTAGCCTTTACTATTATCAGTATCTTGAGTATTGGTCTGATTTATTGCCTGGTGTTAGTTTTGGCCGAGTTGCAAAGTTGATATGAGAAAAGTTTTCACATCTCTTACATTTAAAAAGTGATTGTCACCTCATGCTATTGTCATTTAATGAGATTTGCAGAGTGTCTGATTCATTTTTAATTCATTTTAATTTGATAGAAAGTCTCCGAGGACAAATGCCGGAATATAAGAATTGCTTCATTCCACAATGGCGTTTTGACAATACATCTCTGGGATTTGATAAATATCCAAAGAGAGCGGAGAAATTGTCGCTAAATATATTTATGCGGAGACACATTGTGCTTTATACTTTCCTCTTAAATGATAGGTTTTGATCTTTGAACAAAACAGTCAGTGACAGAGTCGCTCAACTGGCAAATCTTCACTCTTCCGAATCAATGAGCTCTCCATTAAAGTCAAAACATCTGACATGATTGAGAGAATAAATCCACGACCGGTTCTCCGTGCTTGAAATGTAGAACTCTTTTTACACAAACGTACACTGAGGCTGAACAAAAACAAAAGACTGGAATCATCCAGTACATCATGCATGGTTTATGGTGCATTGACTCTGGTGATCCATGCCGCAGCCTTTGTAGCCCCGGGTTATGGAAGCGTGTGATCACAAACACAGCGTTCGTAGTTAATAAGCGATTCAGCTGTGGAGCTCAGTGGATCCATATTTTAAAAAGTGGTTTCCTCCTTAATGCGGCATTATGCAGAATCCCGCTGCAGTGACAATTGCATTAGTGCTGATTGAGGAAGTGTGTTCACGTGTTTCGGGTTGTTTGCATGTATATGTGCAATGTTTTTTTCCACATTTATTAGAAACAGCATGTTGAGACGAGTAATATTGCACTCATGCTTTAGTCATCAACTATAATTATATAAAAAAATAATGGCTTTAGCTTTGGTTTGTTTTTCTGCCTGCAAAGTGGCTCTTAATTGCATGTTGTTTTTTGTATTACATTGGTAATGTTGGTGTTGTGGTTTTGACGTCTGTGTAGACAGGCACTAAAAGTGGCTCATTATATCACTTCACTTTTCACAGTCATGCTGGCAGTGGATCAGATGTGGGTCGGACTTTGTTTGCTCTTGTGTTTTTGCTGTGCATTTGTTGTGAGTGGAGCACACTGTTCACAGTCCACAATTCCACCTGGACTCATTTAAGAGGCACCGACGCGGCCGGCGTTCCTTGTCATTCGTCGACAACCACGTGCATTTGGAGCGAAGTTCCGTTTCACTTAAAATGTGATTATTATTTTTATTTTATTTCACTGTAATTGCATGTTTTGATGATTACATGAATACAAATCAATGAATAGATTCCCTTCACCGCAATGCAAACAATGAAGCCATCAGAGATTGTTTTGTTCTTGCAGTTTAATTATATGATTGATTTTTCCATATTAGATGGAATAATGCCATTTAGCCCAGTCTGCTCCCCGGTCCTACAACTGTGGCTGAATAATATTCTAGTTAGTCTTTTCAGGATAGCAGAAAACTACGACATGGCGAGTATTGGGCCCACGCAGGAAGATCGAAAAATAATTTTGTCTCGAAATTTCAACAATAAAGTTTCAATATCATGTCGAGATTTAAGCTGAGATGTCGACTTAAATTTCGTCCATCAGACAGAGCGAGTGGACAGTCAGTTTCAGACGAGTTTTTGACCTCCTGACACTCTCTTCTTGACTGAAAGCGCTTAAATATCAATAACGTTAAGTCTCTTTTTTTTAGACCGCAGTCTGATACCGACTGTCCGGATTCTGTGGCAGCTTCTTTGGAGCGGTCACTCACTCTCTCTGATGGAGACATGATATTCCAACTTTGTTCTTGAAATTTCAAGTGTCATTCTCATCATAGCATCATTTTTCTTTTCATTTTTTAATTTCATTTAAAACCCTTCATGCTGTCTTTTATCACATTGTAAATTGTAAACCTTTCTAAATGCTCCTCAGCCATTTCTCACAATTAGTGGCATCATCACGAACCGCCTCTCTCTCTCCCTATGCCTTTTTCTACCCAGTCAATAGTTCTGTGATTTCATCACACACTTTCTCTTCTGTCACCATCTTCGTCCGTCACCGTCTGCCCGTCTCTGTCCACCATGGCAGGAGCGCAGGCTCCTGGACGACGGCGGCTTCATCTAAAAAGATGGGGGGGGGAAAAAATAACCTAGCGAGGACGAGTCAGCCATCAATCTTCCTTTCCGTCACTCCTTCATTCACCCTCTCCTTCTCTCCTCACCATCCCTTCCTCTGTGTCTGTTCTCTATCACTGTCTGTCTGCTCCCCCCCCACCCCACCCCACCCCTGTCTCACACTAATCCCATCACACATGTCCAGAGTGGACATGTGTGATGGCTATTCTTTCTCCTCCATGCCATCCAGCCGCACCAATATAAAACTCCTCTCAGCCTTCTTCTTATTACTCCTCTGTTTAGATAGGATCTCTAAAAGTCCACAAGCCTTTGTATCCCTCTCGCACTCTGCCCTGCAGTGACTGCCTTTATAGAATGGATCCAGATGGGAGAGAGCTTAACTAAAACCACAGAGGAAGTCTGCAACCGATGGTTTCATGAGAGGCCATATCCTAGCTAAGCTGCCACATTGGGTGTAATGTCCCTGAAACTGTCTTTCAGACAAGACTTTCTATGGTGAGTAAGTAGAAGCCAATTAGCAACGAAACTGCTTTTGGGGGGAAAAAAACAGGCCAAGATCCATAAAGATAAAGTTGTGGATTAGGTATAAACCTTGTTAAACACTTAAGAGTCTCAAAAAATAAGGGGGGGGAGGAGGGTCAGGTTAAGGCCTCCCATTCAGTGGCTAATGTCTGTCTATGGAGCCTGCGGATCAAGGAGGGGTTTTAACCTACTCTGTCAGCCTAAATTAATGAGGTAATTAAGAGCTCAGGTGGAATTAGCAGTAGCCACCTTAAGTGCCCCAGGGCAGCCAGATAGGCAGGCGGGGTTGTACAGCTACAGTATAGCCAGAGGACAGACGGTGCCACGGAAAAAAAAAAGCTGCAGTGGGAAGGAAAGGTCAAAACACACAGTTTGTTGTTCAGCAGGAGTGGATGTTGACGATACGGAGTTGTGTTTTTTTTTGATTGGCATGTCCTCATGTTGAGATCGAAATGATTCGCTCTCAGACATTATCTCAGTCTATGGTCACAGGATCAGGTGAACCCTGGGGGGGATTTAGGAGTCTGTTTTAAGAGACTTTAATGTGATTGTATTACAAGGACTGCTGCGGCTATTAAATCACCCGTCTTTAAAAGACTCCCTCTGGAATAGTATTCAGATTATTGATCCGAACATGTTCTACAGTTCAATATGTTTCTTGTAAATCTAAAATTAAATGAAAGGACAGAAATCCAAATATTAATTATTATTTCAGTATTGAGTTCAGAGTTATCATTACTGGTAGTAAACACTCCTTGAGCAATAATAGAATTTATTGGAAATAAAACCTGAGGCCTTATAGTCAACCATCACAAAGAACCAATCAATCCCAGATTGGCATGTGTCAAGAAAAAAAGGTTTCCCTTGCACACAATGCATCACAACTGCAGACCATATATAAAAGAGGGTCTGAAGAGGTGGAAAGTATGATTGTTGATGTTCCCTAAACAATCTTTATTCTTTTTTTGTTCTTTCTGTAAACATGGCATTGTTTCAAGAAATGTCTTCATTCACATGAAACCCCCGGCAAAAAATGACTAAATGCTGTCGCACATTATGCCAGAATGAACCAAGTCACGGAGACTAAGGAAACAAAAATAAAAGTTATCATAAAGGGAATAGACCAAACAATCTCCAAACGCAGGAATAGGAAGGGAAAAAAGAGAGAAGTGGGACTTTGACATAATTTCCCCAAAGTAGCATAATTGGCGGTGCTCACAAAACGCATGGGTGGCGTTTTGAGATTTTGGTCAAATATTGCACAATATATTATATTACAGTGTTTAAGTGTGAGACATAGAGACATCAGATAATGAGACATCCCGATCTTGCGTCTGTCCTCAGATATGAGACCAATAGATGACAAAAAAGTAATTTTAGAGGACGAAACTTTAACGAAGCAATGTCAGTGTGTGTCTTTGACATTCAAATGTTTTCAAACCAGGCCTGTCACTGTTGCAGATAGTTTTACATATAGTATCACAGCATAGGTGAAGGGGTGAAGTGACTCCACATTAGCAATTGACTCGGAGACACAGGTGGGTTTTTAACCTGTCGTCTTTCTAATTCAAAACCCAGCGGCGAGCGCCGCATCGTTTGCGCAGGCAAACAACTTAAAACCTTATTACTTTCACAGTGATCATTTTCTGTCGATCAGGCAGAGGTAATTAGGTTCCCCACTCGCGTCGTCCCCCGCCAGTGTCGGCGCGATCACATCTGAGAGAGCGCGGCGTTACAGAGACGCTAAGATGAGTGATTGTTGTAGGGAACGTAGCCTGCGGGTGTTCCTGTCAATGACATCCAACATGCATGTATTCATGCATGTGTTCACGGGTACAGTATGTCCTTGGAGACGCAGCGAACACACTCAGTGATAGACATAGAGGGGAATTGCTTTATTGTGTCAGTGTGGGCCCGTGTGACGTGCGTACCTGAAAGTACAACATAAATGAATGTAGCATTTTTTTTTTGTTGCTTGCTTTATATGAAGCTATGAATCAATTCCAAACAGTAAAACTGTCACTGCGTTCTCTTTGCATGGTTATACGTAAACCAGGGGGCAGCAGAGGTAAGCATTTCTGAGGATATTCCTCAGAAAAGCCGTTTTCTCACCAATGCCACCAGTTCCGCTCTTGGTTGCTGGTCGATCTCTGTAACTGCATGTTCACAGCGAATGGAGGGCAACAGCAACAATGACGCTGGGCACCGTACTAAATTGTAACAGAGAGCCAAAGAAAAAGAACAAAATGGTCAATTGATTTTCTCAATAGGCTTATAATTGCATTATGTTTATTGGTACATGTCTGTCTCTTTCAGTACATAATTGCAGATAAACGGTCTTCATTATAGACCACATGGGCTTATTAGGGCATTCTCTACTGGTTCCATTAAAAGAGCAGAAGCTTAACGTTGAGATGCCTTTGTAGTTTTATAATTATGAAAATGAAGTTGTAAATGTACTGGTATAAAACGGTGGCAAACTCTCAGGCAGAGGTTGTGGTATCTGCTGCTGCTGCTGCTGCTGCTGTTGTTGTTGTTGTTGTTGTTGTTGTTGGTGATTGTCCTTTACAGCATGTCCTCTGGTGTCAGTCAATAGTTTGGTTCCTGCAGGTTTGACTCCTCTCCTCTTACACATGACAAGAGACCTGCCGTGTACTCTGTTGGACTGACTCCCTTCCCTTCTTCTCTCCCCAGTCTTTTCTCTAATCCCCGGGGTTATCCACATATGACACCTGCCACGGCGACGGTGCAGATTTCATTCTCACCTACAGATACAGCCCCCTCCCTATCCTTTGTCACCTTCATACTTTAACCTTGGATCTTTCCTCTCATATGTGACCTTTTGTGTGTCCACATGCCAACCCCGCAGTGCACAACGCCACAGTCCGTGAGCCGGGACCCGTGTGATCCCACCAAGCCGAGTCTCATTTAATTTGTTTAGTGTGAGCTGTTGACAGCCAGCTTTAACCCACTCTCCTGCTCCGCTCTTGTTCCAGAGATGTCCTGGATCAGACCAGGGGCACAGGTGAATTTGTTGAAACTGACATTTTCTGCAGTAGTAGTGTTCTTCTTCTTCTACTCCCCTCCTTTTTTTTTTTTTGAGGTTCAGTGAACTGAGAGAAAATGACATTTAATTACAGGAGAGCAGTCACGCAGTTCGGCTAATTACGATCCCGGGAGTTCAGTCATCACATCTAATTAACTTTCATGAAAGCTTAATGCAGCACCATACATAGCTAGACGCTGCATGTGCCATACTTCAGGAATATTGACAACACTTTGACAACTTATATATATGTGTATATATATATATGTGTATATATTGTATATATTATGTTTTTAACCTTGAATTAACCTTTGTTTTTTTGTTTTGTATGCTTGTTTTATTTATGGAACCATAAAAGATATTCATAACTGATTTAACCCTGCATTATGCTTAAATGGAAATGAATATAATCAATCACGTGGACGGTGGTGGCAATTCATAGCCATATTGATTGTTAAAAGCACGCCGCATAGTCTGATTCACATTCATTATGACACTCTCAGAGGACAATCAATTCATTATTATGTTTGCCCTTGACTACATTGTTAGTGTGCTTACTGGGGCATAATCCTGGAAGTGCATGTGTGCAGTCATTGACGCTGTCATTTTTCATACATTTAGTCAAGACCTACTTCTGATTTTGTACAGTGGGGAGCTGTTTTAATATGATCTCATCTCCTGATATATCCTGATCTAGGTTATTTTAAATGGTTGAAATCTTTGCAGATGTGAAGTTGCCACAGCGGCCATTATCTCAGTCCATCTTTGTGAGTCATTACCATATAATCTGCTTTGGACAAAAACCTTCTTGCCGTAACTGAGTTTGGGGTTTCCTTTTGAGCGGTGTCTAGTGGTATTTTGAGTCTGCTGTTGGGACCGGTGGAATTTGCAAAGTTGAGTTTCCTGGTCCCTTACCTTGGCTTAGTTTAGTTTAGTAGTAGCACTGCTAGCGTTGGTAGCTGATGCAGCAGTTGTCACTTTCCATGGGGGAAAATTCTCTCCAAGGACGTAGACGTAACTATAAAAACAACATGGGAAACTCTTTATTAGGAGCGATAACCAGCAGTTTGTTCAGCGGTGGAAAAACCCTGGATTTAAACATTTACTGGTTATTGTTACATTCATATTTTTTTTAAATTATTAACATTTGACAATACGACCTTATTGTGGTACCCTGAAGATAAGTGATGGACATTATATCACTCAGGACACCATGTAGACAATCGAAATGGAATCATGGCATAAAACCAATGACCAAAGTTTAAAAAAAGCTGCGCTAAAAGAGTAGAAAAAAAGATTGAGAATCGAATCAAGGATTTGGAGAATCATGACACCCCTAATCAGCATAAGCAAGGATTTCCCCTTAAGTATGTATTGTATTTTATTTATTTTCTTCTTACATAGTTCAAAGCCAATCTGATGCAAAGCCACCACACGTGACCTCTACTCTGAGAGCCCCCCTTTTGTAGCCATTTGTTTTCAACCAAATTGAGTGCATGTGTGTCCTGCCTCCTGCTTTGTATGCTGATGTTGTTGATGGGATGCGTGTCTCTCCGAGACCTGGGATCGCACTACGGCAGCAGCAGCGAGAGTGCTAATTGGTAGCTTGAAATCCCCTCAGTGTAGCCTGAGCTCTGTAAAGGTCATCTACCCTACTAAAATGGAGTGCTCATTGTTTTTTTTCCTTCCCTCCTCTGTTTTTTATTAACTGGGTTGACAGACTTGGCCCTAAAAATCAAATAAATAATTTTACATGGAGATATTGTTGCCCGTGGCCCTTTTCAGGGGAAAAAAAAAAACTCCATCAAAGGTTAGTTTTTAGTTACTTTTGTTTCGGCTCTGTGTTAATAGTCTAAGCACAAGGTGCAAATGCGTTTGTGGCATGTGTTCATGTCCAGACAGTCCGTAACAGCAGAACAAGCTATGCTTCTGTGTAGTTTGTTGTGCCGAGTCTCTTGTGTGCCCTGGCTGGAACATGAAATAAACCAATCAGAGTGCCTTTTTTTCCCAATTCTTTTTAAAAGTGCACTTGTACTTTCTTTGCATGGACCTGTTGCCAGGCAACCAGGGAAGAGATTGAGAGGTTTCTGTCACACATAACATACTCTTTGGTGAGCTATAGACATTTAACTTTGGTTCAGGCACTGCACTTTCTATGAACTGCTCTTTACTTAATTATGTGTGAGCTTTTTGTGTTGTATTGTCTGTCACCTTCCCTTTAAATAAATAAATATGAAATAAATGAAGAAATAGCTTCATATTCAATAAACAAATATGAAAGATGCTGTCTTTGTATATCTATATGTGTATATATAGATAGATAGATAGATATATCTATCTATATATATGATGTGTGTATATATATATATATATACACACACATTATATACATATGTATATATATGTGTGTGTGTGTGTATATATATATATATATCTCCACTCATAGACATTAATTGGTGAAAGAACAAAAGCAGAACATTTCTGGACTATTTCAATCAGTGCAAATGAAACTATTGGAAGCACATGGAAGCCTTGTTTACGTTTTTAATCAATGATCTATCTGACAGATTTGATCAAAGTTGTGCTGTGGTCTAGTGCAAGAGGACAACTGAGCATCTGGCAGACACCGTGCAGGGTATTTAAATCCGGACTGCCCGGCCTAAATCCAGACACCCTGGATGCACGTACATTATGCTAGCGCAAGAATGTAGCAGCAGTGCGCCTCTTTACTGCTTTGTTGCTTTGCTGCTAAAATTCCTCTATTATTGTGTGTGCCACTCATTAACTTTTACTAGTTGTCACCAAAAGCTGAAAAATAAGATACAAAAAAAAACAGAACAAACCTATAATCTGCAATGATTACCAGCACATTAAGACTTTGACGTAGCATCCTCACGGACACCAGCACAACAGTGTGGAGAAACATCCTATGTTTGTTGTAAAGTAAACATGACCACGGCCCATCTGTTAGACCTGCGACGTTATAATGATGACACAACAATGCCGAGCACAAAGTTGTGATTTAGCGTCACACTTACCGGGAGCCCTCTAATTCCAGGTCCCTGTCTCTCTCTCTCAGCAGAGATGTGAAAAATGTCCGTGGCCTGCCATAATGCTGCAAACATCAGCGAACCCCACAAGGAGGATTAATGCGTCGTCTGGCTTTTATTATGTTGTCCTGTCGTCCTTCGTGGGCCGGCCATTCATCCTTGTAAGATGTCCATATCTGCTCTCAGTGTGGCCGCATACGTGTTTGCTTACCCCTTCCTGTGTGTGTGTGTGTGTGTGTCCCTATGCATGTGTTACCCATGTATGAAAGTGCTGTGCTGTGTGCCTGTGTGAGATTTTAAACCTTTATTCCCAGAAAAGGGGTGAAATCACTTGTCCAGTTGCGGGCTTTCCATGACCATGTCTGACTTGTCTTATCAATCTATCGATGTGGCACCTGTGCAGCTGGTTGCGCTTGGAGACCCATGCGATACGCGGTCCCCACTGCGGAGGAATACTAATGGGGATGCAGATAGCTTTCACTTTGGCCACCTCAGCAGACATTGATCCCCCTGCGGACTTCCATGGTGGTGACAGATGGACTGTCACCTCTGAATGAGGAGATATTGGGACACGTCCCCTCACATCTGCCTCAGCGGGGTTCAGTCACCGACCCTGTCCCGTTCGTGCCGCTTCATCTGTCCGTCCTTTCTCTCTCTGTGTGTCTCTGCCTCACTCTATTCCTCCTTTTTTTTGTTCTCTCCTCCCTGCAGCCTCATAGGTAGAGACTCCATCAGATAACCCGTGAGGTGGCAGGTTGAATCTCGTGCAGCTGCCAAGTCATTTACAGACGCCAAAACCCGGGCGCCTATTTTGAGATGCTCCCGGAGATTAAGCGCTTTAAATCACCAGAGGGAACATTTTCAACTAAAAATAACTCCACTGTCTTTGTCGCTTAATTAAGAAAGCGCAGGAGGAGTTGTTCGTCTGTGCTGGTCAAGCAGCGAGTCCGCTGTCTGTCGGAGTGATAGAGGTTCAGAATGTGAGTTGGTTCTGTGGATAACTTCAAACCTTATATGAGGAATAACTCATATACAGTAAATGCAGCTTGGCATTTGTGTAAAGATTGAAATACTGTAGTTAGTCCCCACACAAATACTTGCACAAAGAAATGGCATCATCCTCAGGCACGTGATGAGCACTTTTCCCCCCTGAAATCTCAACGCCACTTCATCACCAATTCCCAATTTATCAGCTACTGGTGCCTGGTAGATATTGAGGGGAGCAAAAATGCAAATGACTGGGAGGGAAAGGCCAGATTTAATCTTTAGGTTTATTCTAATTAAAAGTGATTTACTTTGCCTGCCATTCCCTGAGAGGGAAGCTTAATGTCCTGTTCTCAGAGGAGACGCCATCTTCTAACTCAATTAGGTATGAGAAGATGCACTTGGGTAAAGTTTACGGTAGGTGGAAGAGCTTTATGAGCGTGCGGTGAGAACCGTCGATGCGTATGTGGACAGGTTGGAGGAGGAGTCGGGGGTTAAGGACGGTCCATATTTGAGAAAACCTTGACCTTGAGAAGTGCAACGTCATCCTGTACATACTAAATGTTTAGTGAACATGTTGAAGGTGTCGAATCTGCGTGCAGACGTTACACTCGGCTGCACCTGGTGAGGGCTCACCAGGTAATTTCATTGACGTGTTGGATGAGTAGGAATGTTCAGGAGAAGAGCACTCTGGCCCATTCATCTTCCCACAAGTAATCAAAGGAAACAAATGTTTCTTTGGTTGATACTTAATTGAAATGTTTTTCTTTAATTCACATTTGAATGGATGCTTCCAAGTGCTCTCAATAGATTTGTTCATAAGAGCTTTTTTTTTTTAATTACACATCACTCGTACATAAAAGTATAAAACCCAATGAAATCTTTTTTTGTTATTAGTATTATTGATGTTTTACACTCTCATTGTTCAATCATCATATTGTTACCAGTTTGGAGCACTTGCATGAAATGTTTTGTGAAACCAAGTGTTCGTACGGCGATGAGTTTGAACGCAATTGAAATGTAATCAAATATAGGCTTAAAAAGTAGACGCCCATAAATTGAGCTGACGGCGCACAGCTCTTCGCGATTGCTCGTCCATCACGCTCCTTGTGAATCGCTAATAGATTGGGTGACATGAGCATTTCCTGCGTGGGGTCCCTCACCATTTACCGCTGTCACCCCTCCCTCCCGCTCCTCTCATCACCACCACCACTTAGTGAATAAAGGTCAGGCAATCAGGCATCTGGAAGGACAGCTAATTTGTCATCCCTCGACAAACGTGTCAGCGTCCGATCTTGTCCACAGGGCTTGATACCGCAACAAGCCGTAAAGGTTAAGAGATTCAAAGAACGCTCCCCCTCCCCTCCTCTCTCCTTCCCTCTCCTGCTCGCCCTGTCTCCATTTCAACAAGCAACATGCGACGGAGCAGAAAATTCAATTTTGGATGCGATACTGTGAGCGCCATGTGGTTTCTTGGCTGTAACTCTTCAGATTCTTTAGGCACGCCGTCCGCCCTGCTCAGTTAAACTGCAAAGAAGCCTCCCGGATCGAGACGTCGCCGCTGTCTCGTACGTGTTCTCAGCTAATGCAGCATTTCACTGAGCTGATGACTGTTTTTCCCCCCTTCTACAGTGAAAAGTCAGAAGGCTGGCTGTTCACAATTAAGAATTAAGCATGATTCACTTGATTCACTCTGGTAGTAAAACAAACAGAGTGAACAGAGATTTCTTTTCTAATTTTAGAATAAAAAAAAAAATCACACCATTTAAAATTTGGATTTGTTCAAATAGAGTCACCTCAAGCGATCTGTCAACCTAAGCAGGGCCCATGTGATTATAGAGGCATTACAAGCCATCGCTATCATTCCTGAGTGCATCCTAATAGCCTGTTTACTGAGGCCATTTACAGCCACAGGTGTGTGTCCCTCCCTCATTCCCAAGAGTGTAAGTGACAGAGCGCTGGAGAGAGAGAGAATGAGGTAAAGGCGTAAATGAGTGACTTAGATCAGGTGAGTTCACCGGGCTGCTGTGTGTGTGTGTGTGTGTGTGTGTGTGTGTGTGTGTGTGTGTGTGTGTGTGTGTGTGTGTGTGTGTGTGTGTGTGTGTGTGTGTGTGTGTGTGTGTGTGTGTGTGTGTGTGTGTGTGTGTGTGTGTGTGTGTGTGTGTGTGTGTGTGTGTGTGTGTGTTAGGCTGACAGTTGCATTTCAGGCAGCCTTAATGTTCATCATTGCCTCGAAAAGGTTGCACACGGACACATGCCCAAGCAATTAGGTTACAACTTTTAAGTCTGCGTGGGGGTCTTTGGAAGCGATGCTGCCCTGACTTGCAAGGCAACGGTCAAGTGCCGAACAAGCAGCTAAATCCTGCCCCACACTGGAGGATTTTCAAATCGGAACTTGATTTAAAAAAAAACAAAAAAAACAATGGTAGACCACAGACACTTAATCCTAATCCTGAGATTTAGGGAGGAGATTCCAGGGATTTTGGGATCTCACAGAAACACATGTGATTTAACGTGACCTCAGAATATAAACAGACATGGAGGCAGACTTTCGGCGTTGTCGGTTAATAGCTGTTGTGTGCACGCGCGATGTTTTGTGCTGAGAGATGCGAACAACTGTGGATGAATTCAGCCACGACGGAATCTTTTTATAGTAGTGTTTATTTTATTTAATTTAAAAAAAAAATTTCCCCAATGTATCAAGCCCATTATGCTCAATACTAGTGATGGGAATCACAGGGTACCACACGATACATGGTCCACGATACCAATAATATCACGATACAATGATCCTGTGACCATCAATACATGTCTGTCAAATTGAAGGAAAAACAAATTGTCCATGATAAAGTGCATAACGTCTATGTATTGAATGTGGAGGGTGCATCTCTTAACGTAGCTTTCTCCACCACGATCCCACTCAATATAATGTGACTCACCACATTATACCATATTGAAATGGACATAGTCAGTGGGAGCGAATGAGTAGGTTGATACATAGACCCAGATTTGTTCTCAGCATGCCACTGAAGTAATTCCAAGCTTGTGGCTGATGAAATCTAAAGGCAATGGTGTCTAACAAAGTCATCACAAATACACTTTGAGACAGCAGTTTTGTATTGTATGGCATTCAACATAAGGGCTTGGCAGATAAGTTTTGCAGTTTCATGGACTACTTGGCCAAGAAGCGAGCAGTCTGAAGCTAGTTGTACTTAAAAACTAACTGGTTGTTTACATTGTTAGTTCATCTCCTCTTTGAGTCTCCTTTTTCCACCCCCCCCTCCCCCCAAATCGTTTACTTTCTCTTTATGCTCTACTCACACTTCTGCTCTCCTGCTCCCTCTGATTCATATAGGCTGCCGCTAATAGAGCGCACTGCCATTAAGCTGCACAATGAAGCGCCGCCGTTATATCTCTGGACGCTGTCGCGTATGCATGCCAAACGTGTCGTTGGCAGTCGGAGACGTGCAGAAATATATACCTGCCTGCCTCTCAGGAACAGACGAGCGGGGTACTTTGTGTATCTGCCCGAAATCTATAGATAGCCGATGCACCATGGGGAGTGCCTCAGTTGCACGCCACTGCTCAGAGCTAATGTGACTGCAGGCTCTTCAGCAAGGTGAGGGAGGCGGGGGGGTCGGGGGGTGGGTGAGTGGAGTGGAGCCGAGCAGTGAGAGAAAAGGCGGAAAATAAATAAAGAAAAAGAGTGGCGAGTGGAATCGACAGGAAGGTTGGATGTCATGCTGAGAAAGCGTCACATTCATGTGTGAATCCCAATCAGGCACAATCTGCTTCAGTGTGAGTGTGCGAGTGTGCGGCGCAAATGTGTATTTTGTATTGGTCTAAAATTAAAGCTGTTGCGCAGTCATGGCTGCGTTTCATTATGTGTTAGTACATTAAAGGCATCCAGCAGGGAGTTGATAAAACGGTGTTGGAAGGGCTTCCTGGAAATGTTTGCATCTGCAGCAACCGAGGGAGGTAGCGCTCTCCCTCACGTCTCCCGTCTGTATCAGGAAAAAGTGTTAACAAACCGAAACCAAGTAAAATGCAGTTACATGAACCGATTAGAGCTGCAACTAACGATTATATGAAAAAAGCTTGATCGATTATCGATTATCAAAACAGTTGTCGATTAATTTAGTAATTGATTAATAATCAATTAATTGATTCATTGTTTCAGCTCTTGAACAGATAATGTGACATTTTAAACAGAAGAGCTGCTTAAGAAGTGGTCAGCATGTTTTTAAAGAAGGTATGAAAATGCAGTGTCTGTCCAAAAAACACATTTTTTAAAGCCTGTATAAGTGACCTATGAACACACACCCCCAGGATGTCCCTATAAGGAGTTGTGTGTTACCTGGTTAAGCTCTAAAACAATTAAAAGTAATAAAATTGAACACAACCGTGTGAAACACAGATTTATAAAACTGTAATCTTCCTCGGTTTAGACAACTCCCTATTTAAATGCTTCATTGCTCTTCATTGGACACTAAAAATGTTTCCTCGAACAATTTACACATGGTGAAAGCCATGCATTGTAATGGCATGACTAGATTTAGTTTGAACTTAACCAGGAGTTAAATTGTATTGCTTAACGTTTAAGTATAATCAATGCCAAATAGATCGTCAAATAAGTTTCACGAAATGTTAATTAAGCTCCGTACAAATCTCTCTCTCTCTCTGTCTCTCTGTGTCTCAGTATTGTGGTGTTTAGATGTTGTGTCGCCCAGTGAAATTGCTGCACTGCACACAGGAAGTGATTTATTTTAATTGGAGACAGATTGAGGGAACGGCAACATTGTGCTACTAAAGAGGGCTGCTGTTAGAGTTTGAAAAACATCATTTAAAAAGAAAAAAAAAAGTGCTCAGAGAAAGTTTCAGAAGGGAATTTTGTGAGTTGTTGAGCAGTTTGATGGCATAAATGCGTCTTTTTCCCCGCAGTGTCATTGTATACACACACTGTACCTCAATCAGCCCTGATAGTGTTTATTACAGAGCCCGTTTCAAGATGGATGCAGCCTGTAATACACATAATGCCTTTATGAGAATCAAGTTGTAATATTATGAGAATCAAGTCACAATATTATGAGAATAAATTCTGAATCATTTTGGAATGAAGTCTTACTCTTTTGAGAATAAAGTTGTAATATTATGAGAATAAAGTCATAATTCAAGCAAAAATGTCAGATAATCAGCTGCAACCTTTTTCTTGTTATTTTTTTTATTAAATATTATGACTATTCTCTTTACAACTTTATTCTGTTATGGAGTGCAGCTTGAATAAGAACTTATTACATGTTACAATTAAATATCTATTTAATTTTTACAGTATTTGGAGCTGCTACAGTCCAGGTAGTTCTTGTTTTTTTGCCTTAAATGGCCAATTTTAATATAAATTTTCATTTGCGTTGCTTAACTTTAGTTTGACCATCATCACTATTGTCATTATTATTACAAAGCACCAGTGGTTAATGGAGGTGCTTGTGTTCTGTTTGTGGTGATACTAGTAGTGAGACTAAGGTCACTGAGACAAACAATTTACATTTGGTTTGTGCAGATTTTCAGGGACGCTCGTTCAGCTGCGGTGATCTTATCCATGTGTGGATTATCAAAACCAGTTTCTACATTTCTTGGAAACACACAGGTGAATCATTTCGACATTGTGTGTGGGTTTTGTGTTCCGAACGTTGCTTGTGCAAACAAGTGTAGCTGTTGGAAGGGAAGCTTTAGTGACTGTGAAATGGTGACTAATACGGGGTAAAGAAGCATGGCCTTTTGATCTAAGCATTGAATAAAGCTGACTGTGCCTGCCTCGGTGCCCCTTAGGCCTCATTGTCAGCCTGCCAGAATGTCATCCTTTTCCCATCACTGTTTATAAAACTGTGGAATACATCATGCAAATAATCAGCCTGGAAACAAACACAAGCACTCCTTTCCCCCAAAGGAAGACGCAGCCATCTCTAATGAGCAGGGAAAAAAATTGGAATATTCATACCTCCCTTTCTTCTGCAGAAACGATTGAGTGATTCCCTTCTCTTTGGCTTCTTCATCTTTGAGGCTTCTCTCTCTCTCTCTCTCTCTGGGTCTCTGTCATTCGCCGGTCTTTGTCTCTTCCCTCTCACCTCCGCGTCTTCTTTTCGTCGCTACCTTGTTTTCCCGAAATGTATAGCGATAAACACAACCAGCCAGCCGACGCTTTCACACAACGCGCCCCACATTAAAGCCGTAAATTCTGCCAGAGAGGAGACGTTTGTTTGCGGGAGAAACAGTAATGAAAGCAAAAGAAGACAATATTTTGAGCAGGAAGTCAGAAATATTTAAAAGAATGAAGTAAAATGACTCGGGGGGTGGGGGGGAATCTCCGACTAGAGGAATTAACTGGCTTCCCACCACATAATGGATTTATTTGTTGAGTTGTTTTGCCTTATTGCACTCAGACAACGGGACTTCTACATAATCATATTCAAAATTCTCCTCTCGCTATTTTTGGATTTAAAACTGAATTTTAATCACTCTAGAGGAGGTTTGGGGAAAAAAAAAAAACAAAACACATATGTTTAGAGTAAATGACACGATCTTTATTAGAAAAAAAAACCAACAACAGCCTGATGTGAACAGTGCTGTGTCTGAACGCTGACCCCCAGACTGCAGACGTTACTTTGCGCCGCAGACGGCTGACCCCCGTGACTGAGATGAAGAAAAATTGTGAGGCTGTGAAGGGAGAAGATGAACAGCAGGATGCACCACAAGGCCAGGGACGGATGATGCAGGAGGAGAGGGATGCTATGTCTCTCTTGACCACCTGTTGAGAGTGACCTAGAATAAGAGAAAAATTGCCTCCTCTATAGGAAGAAAGTTTCTTTTTCTCAGTGCAGAAAGTTCTCTCTCTGTGCTTTTCAGCCTTCAACTTAAAACTCCCCCAATAAAAACCAGTTACCTGTGGCCACTGGATTAACCGTGATCGGGGGGTTTTATTGTTCGTCGTAATTAAGCGATTATTGAGAATAATTATTTAATTATTCGTTTAGAAAAACCTAAGTCAGTTAATTGGTAATTAACTAGCCAATCCGGGCCACCACCCCAGGGAAAAACAATCACAGTTTGCCTTTAAATCAGTTTACAAAATTATGCAAAATATCCCGACAGATATTTCAATTAAACAAGGTTGAAGAAGCAAATTCACATACACAGTAACACAATTTAGAATTGAATATTTATTATATAATATATAACAACTGGTATTTACCAATGGCCCACAGCAAACTGTGTGTGTGTGTGTGTGTGTGTGTGGAATGTAACAAAGAGACAGAGGAAGTAGTGATGACAGGAAGAGGATGAGTGGAGAGAGTCGGAAAACAGTTTTATACTGTTCCAAATCCTAATTTAACACGCAAAGTCTGGAGTTTGTGTCCAACTTTTTTTTCACTTCATTTTAAATTGTTAATACACTATTGTGCCGTAAATTGCAAATTACTGCCAGATATTGCAAGTTTTTCTGGAAAAATGGGCAAAAACACTTACCCACTTACTCCTTTTTATGGCTTTTTGTGGCCTATCTGTGTAAAAGATGTTTGTGTGTACGTGGACAACTGAATTATACTAATTACGATGAACAAATTGTGTACCATTCGCGACCAATTTTGTCTTAATGTCGAATGCTACCTTTGCTCGGGAGCTCGTAGTTTCAAAATTATCTCCCAATTTCTAGAATGTATATTTACCGTAATTTCCGAGAGCATTTGAAGGCAGCATGACACCCCTCTTGTCTCTTGCTGTCCCCTCGTTATCACAGCCAGCTCACCCGTGTCCTTCCTCCATTTCATGATTTTTTTGTTTTTTATTTTTTTAACACACCTGCTTTCAAATGCCCAGCATGCATCTCTCATTACAACTTCAGCAAACACTTCACCTGCAGCCTCCTCCACAGGTCTGCTGTCTTATTTAGGGGATTTAGCTGATTCCCTTAGCCAAGAAGGACATGGTGACTGCAACACGAGAATAAGGAGCTTAGCTCACTCAAATAATTAGTAACTGGAGTGTGCGCGGTTTGGGACCAACAATATTGACCACAGACGAGAAATATGAGAGGGCTGTTTAGGGGAACAGATTGAGATTCATTGTATTGTATTTTCTTCTTTATTTACGTGGTCAATGAAATATTTGCAATGATAGAGTGGCAATCGTACAATTTTTCATACCTTAAATTACGTCCTATGAATTGTGACATCATGTCGGTAGGAGCCAAGTGAATCAAATCCGTACTCGTGCTGCCGTAACATGAAATAAGATCCGATTTAGCCTTGACGTTCACATAAATTAACGTAAGACACGCAATCAGGGAAATGTGGGAAAGGTGAACGGATCACTCGGATCTGGATGACATAACAAATTTGATGAGATTCTTAATACTTAATACTTCACCGATTTGCATTTAGCTTTGTATTACTAGAATAGGGGTAGTATTTTTAAAAAAATGTAGACATAAAATGTAGATATTTCTCAATTCATGGGAAACTGAGATTGGGAAGCACCATTTTTCATAAATACTTCCCTTAGTCTAGTAATGCTTTAGCTAAATGCAAAAAGGTGAAGTATTCCTTTAAGGCAGCATTTCTCAAAGTGTTCTAGTGCTCTAGACCTAGCGGTCCGCAAAGTGACAATCAAGTAACATTGAAAAAGGCACATGTTGCTTGTTGCCTTTGAGAGACGATGCTGATAACATAGGCTTTTATTGAAGCTCAACTATTCCCTTTCTTAATCACAGGACTCTCACATTGCTGCAACTGTTTCCCTATTTTAACGTTTCATGTGTAAAACTCACCTTGACTCGTGACACAAACTCTTCGCCCGAGCTGATTGTGTGGATATAAAAATGATGTGAGCATGGACACTGATACATGAACATAATCAGGTGTTTTTTCATCAGAGATCTTACCCCTTTGAGCATTTAGTTCAAATTGTTCATTTGGAATCTTAATTGCCTAACCTGCGTCACACTGACTCGTTTTGATTATTTAAGTACAAAGACGCGGCACAAGATGAAATCTATTCCTCCCATAAGTGCATCATACGGAGATGTATACAGCAGTGAACATTAATCCCCTGAGTTGTGGGGGTTTGCACCTCAGCACTAGTCTCTGGGAGGACACAGGGTAAACTAATGCACTGTATTTAATAACACCCACAGTGAAGAACAGCATTGTTGACACTGCTGAATATGGATATGATCAAATTATCTCTCTTGGGGGTTCTAAATAGTTGATTTGAATAGCAGAAGGTAATTTCAATAACTAAAAACATTTGAAAATCTAATGAGCTTGAATTATCATTAATGGAACTTGGATAGGACGGTGTGGTGGTGAATAAAACCCAATTTCTTTTTCCATACTAACACTGATAGAAGTCGAGTATTTGCCACAGTCGCTCATGAATTATCAGTGTTCTGCAACGCAATCGTTCAGAAAAACACATTTAAACAGCCACTCGCTGCTTAATGTGCGTTCATATTTGTTAATAAAATACCGAGCAAATAGATGATGTTGTTATAAAAGCACCAGAGTGTCCATCAGTCTATCTGTAATCAATCTTTCCTTTGCCACTCTTTTACAGTGATGATGGCAGAACAAGATGTTTTTACTTTACATAAGAACCTGCAGCTTCTGACTGGTGGACGCTGTGTGGATACAAAGGATAAGACGGACAGAACTGCCTCTGTACATTTTCCCTTTAAACTGTCCGAATCACTTGTCATGGTATTAAAGTCTCGGTTAATTTAAGTAATCTCATTAATTAAAGGGGACTGGCTCAGGTGGTTTGATCTCCCCCTTTCATGGTTGGGCCAGGTCAGTTTAATTAAGATGAATGTTCTCCCAAGAATTCTATTCCAGATGCAAATGCTCCCCTTGAGGATTATAAAGTAGGGATGCACGATATATCGGCATTAATATTGTTATCGGCCGGTGTTCGTCATTTTTTAACGTATCGGCATCGGTCCAATGAGTAAAACTGCGCCGATTTTAACAACCGATGTTTATACCCGTCTAATTGCTGTTCGTGTGTGTCGGGAAGAGAGGCCATGCGGCATTTGTTTGGGCATATGACAGTGTCAGTGACGCAAGCGCAGCACAAGGTGTGTGTGTGTGTGTGTGTGTGTTGAGGAGAGAGAATGTCAGCGGTGTGGGCGATTTTTCAGGGTGTCGATAGAAGATACGCGAAAAGCATTATGCAACACTTGCAAAGTCGAGGTAATGCGCAGAGGGTTCCGCGTCAAGTCATTCAATACCACAAATTTGATTATGTCATTTGAAAAACCGCCACGCAGAAGTACACAAACAACGGCAGGAAGCTAACGCTAGTTACATTAGGCGGCAGACAAAAAGAAAGCAGCGCAGCTGGGACTCGACCAAAGGAAGACAGTGGCCAGGGCAATAACGATCAAGGCAATGGAAATGATTGCTCTTGACGACCAGCCGAGGGTTCCGACGGTTGATAGATACTGGCAAGTTTGATTAAGTATTTTAACATGTTTTCTTTTATTATGGCAGCTCTTAGTAGAGCTTGTCAGATATTGTTTCTCATATCTGTTGTGTAGTTTTATTGTTAAGGGAAGTGGCGCGGTTGTTGTTGCCGGGAGGAAGGGTTGTTGACTTTATTTACGTACCCAGTATAGACGCCCTTATCTCGGTTACAGTAACTTTGACAGGGTATTATTTTTTTTTATGTTCATGTTTGTAATTTATGATCCAAACTTTCTCACAGGAGTTTAGAGAGTTGAGGTTGTTAAACTGTACTTTAATTTAGTTACACACTTGCTACAAGTGGTAAAGGTTTCTAAAAACCTTTACTTGTGTCTTATGTGACCTTGTTATTTGGAGGTAAAACGTGTTTTGAAAATAAAGGAAGACGTTCAAAAATTCAGCTTGCATTATTTTCATTCTGTACAAATTTTTATCATCTCAGAAACTTTTTTTTAAAAACATATATCGATATCGGTAGGTATCGGTTATCGGCCATAGCAGCAATATTAATATCGTTATAATATAATTAATGGCGGAAATAGTCATATCGGTGCATCCCTATTATAAAGTCAATTTTTTTCCCAGATATAAATAATCTTTTTCCAAACATATTTGGTGCAGGCAAAGGTTTAAATTTAAAACTTTTCAGGTTTTCAGGTTATTATTATGAAAACCGTTTACCATGGCATTACAACTTACAGATCACAGTGCATCGACAAAGGTACAAAACATTTAGTCACAGGTATCTGGAACAAAAAATTCTACTATTTCACACATGATTAGAACACTTTACTATACATCTGTTTAGTATTCCCTAAAACTGAAGTGGGAGCCAATGAAAATGTGACCTCAGGGCACAAATTAGGAATGACTGTATGTATAAGTACATAACTGTAGTTGATAATCTTCAGTGTAGTGTTAACTTTCTTGCTCTGCTTCTGGACAGAGGGGAGATATTATTACCTGCAGGGGCTGAAGCTGTGGCTGCTCCAGGTTAACATGCTTACTTCTACAGTACAGATAGGGGATGAACAGGCGGACACTCGGGTTGATCCGGAAGAGTCTGAGCGTTTATTTCTCTCAAAAGGCTCGGAACACAACACATATTCACTCCACTTCTTTCTGTGCATTAGGTTAGAGAGTCAGTTTAGGATCCTTTACATGATGCAAACGTGTAAGAAAGAGATAGCTTTGATATATAGTTTCTGGTCAAATACAAATTTTTAATAAAAAAAACTTAACTTAATTAATAAAATATATCTAGTAGAAAAAAACACGCAGACATTCTTCTTAACTTTGATAAAATATTTGTTGGCCCTCTCCCCGCTACATGTTTTCTTTTGTATCATTGCCCAGAGGTTACTGCTGATCACATTTGCTGAGATGAAAGTGTAAGAACATTCGTGCACATCCACCGTCTCCCTCCTCTGCTAATGAAGGACTCATAAACAATCGAGACATATGAAGCAAGCCTATATTTTTAATAGATAAAAATGCTTCTTCAAAGATGAATCAAGGTTTGTAACATGTTTCGCTGCAAACATTCACCGCTAAACCCCCTCCTTTGAACAATGGTTGTCTAATCAAAACTCCGCAGGCAGGACACGTTTGTCGAGCTTCAGGTTTCTTCACATATCATACGTGTAGATGGGGGTTCTATGAAATAGATTGAACAGCGTGTTTATCTGCTCTAACCGCAGTTTTCCAGTTCCCTTGATGAGGTTGATCAGGAAGATTGGGAAGTGAGCTTACGTCTCCCTTGATTTATAACATAAGTAAACCATTTTCTGACAAATTATTAGTCTCAATTGCACAAGTGGTGTTCCCATTTTGAGGAAAATAAAGTGCCGCACATATGAGAAGACACCAGTGTGATTGACAGCTGGTATCAACCAATTGGAACGTTCACTTTCTTAGAGTTGACGTCACAAACAATTGCCTCTTGGCTCTAAGGTTCTTTTCACACCTAATAGTCCTATCGTTCTACATGCGTGTTTATGTTTTGGTTGGGTTTTCCCACAATGCCTCACGTTGTAGTCCTCGTTCCTGAATTTAGTGAACTTTAAACGAACCGAGACCTCAAATTCAGTTCAGTTGCACAATTGCACCTCCCGAAACGAACCGGACTATTAAATATATTAAATGACAGGCCTTACTACGTTGAACTTAAACCTCCTCATACGAACAAACATGTGGGATAAGCAGGAAATCATGAGGTTATTTAGAATGAACTGTCTGCTCTTTCATTTTTTTTTCTGTCAATGTTCACAAAGCTTCACAGGTTTCCTTTCATTCAGTGTATCGACCGGTAAAGGAAACAGTAAGATATTTAGAGGCGGTGCACGATGAGAACAGACAACGTTCCTTTCAAAACAACAAGGCGGTTGCATTTTTAATGTGAATCTGTAAATTGAGCGACCGGTAAAATTGCCTCACATTCAGCAGGTGGAGACTATAAAATGTTTCCGTTACACGTCTCATTCATGCACATTTAACAGCCTCTCACTCTGACAGGCTTTGTAAAAACGGTCTATTTTTGGCCACAGGGTCAAGACGAGATGAAAAACAGTTGACCAATAATTTACGGAGAGAGTGAGATGAATGTTTCCTGTAATTCTGAGCGAACAATTGGCCTGTGCAGATGTGTAGACACTGGTGTTGGAACTGAAATGAATTTAACTGAAATGAGTGGCAAAGATGGCAAAACCTCTATTTGGAGCAAAAGAAGACAAAGTACATTTAATACGCTGTATGGTTATTGGTATATATTAAAGATAATGTATATGTATATATGTGTATATACAGTATGTGTGTATATTTTATATGTATATATAAAGCTGCCTTCTTATAGCAAGTAACTCATTGGATACTTTTAACTTAATGAAAAGCCAAATTACTTTTTCTAATTACTTCTTACTGTAACTGTCTCCAGCACGGGTAAGTATAGAGTACCATTGTTAATATTTCATTAATTCATCAATACAGATCTAGCTCCAGTTGATGAACCATACCCAGTAAGTAGTCCATGCTAGTAATTAGTGCGGGATTCATTTATTGTCCTTTGGTGTGAAGCGGATCCATTTACACTGATTTGGAAAAGGAGTAGCAGTAGATACTCACCCTGGTCTTATTGGCAGCTTTCGAGATGGTCATTACTAATCTAACGGTACCCACGGGAGGGCGGAGGAAGGAGGAAAAAAAAAAGCTGGAGGGCTGTGAGCAGTTCTGCATGCAAGCGCGTATGTACACGTGTGCGTGTGGTGCGGTGAAAAGGTCGAGACATCGCGGCAGGGGTCACTCATAAAAGATGTGGGGGTCGGCGGGAGAGATCAGCAGAGGTCAAGCCAGTAATGGGAGCCATTTTTCATTTCTCATCCCGGGTTTCCGAGTTAGCGGCGAGAGTGAAGTAGTGAAGTGAAGGAAATGGCATTTCAATGTGCGTAACCTCTCGCCTTTGCAACGTCCCCTCCTGACAGGGAATGGCAGGTCCTTCTCATCTCTCTCAGGCCGGGCTCATATATCACTCGCAGCTCTTTCTCAAGTCTCCCTCCCCGGAGACCGAGGCCCGCGAGAGTGCGAGGACGAGTGCAGGTGGTGCAGGTGGACCACTCTTCAATCTAGCAGCTACTCAGCAATCAGCAACACATCCATCACAAGCCCTAAAAGTAATTTTGAACCAACTGACACACACGTGTGTGTATCCCCAGCCTGTGACATGGATGAATAGCAGATGACAGCCACTGAGCTACATCTCGAAAAGTCTATCGACTCCTGTTGTGTGTGTGTGTGTGTGTATCATTCCAGCATATAGACCAAAACGAGATGAGAGGTGCAGGGAGCTACCCAGACAGTTTGACCACTTGGTGGCACTAGCAGCCAAAATCAATGAGCCCAAACAGAGTGTGGGGGGGGGGGATTGCAAGGGGTGTTGGAGTAAGAGCAGTAGGAATTTTCTATTTCCATAATATCGCATCAGCCATGAATACTCTCAACAGCAGGCATAGCACTATCAAAATGAATCATGTGCTGTAAACCTCTTATTAAAGATGAATATTTCAGTTTTGGTGCTGCTGTGAGAGCAGTAAGCTCTGCTCCACTCAGTGTGGCGAACTTCATGTGAGGTGAGTAGTGAGGATAGAAACGCCGCGGCGCAGACAGACGATGCACAAACACACGAAATAAATGCATCTTTTCTTTTTTTTATGACTCAGTGACGCTTTCACTGCCACGTCCGTGTCCCTGTTAAAGAAGGATGTTGAAGGAAGGAACACTACTGAGGCCAGAGGGCGAAGATAGTTTGTGATTCAGGTCATGCTCGAGCCTAAATGTCACTGACCAGAGCTCATCAGGTTAATTGAAGGTGTCTTGTCATCTTTGTCTGCTTTGCCCTGTCCTGAAATACAGTCTCAAACACACTCACACAGTATTCTAACTTCTCAACCTTTTTCACTTGCTATTTTCATATTGAGTGTTTTTATTTTTTTTACAGATTAAAAATAAACTTCTGTGATTTTTTTCCAGCTTCTTAAATGTGAGTATTTGACGGTTTCTTTGCTCCATATTACAAATAAATCCTTAAAACTCAAATTATTTTGGTTTGTGAACATTTGAATCTGAACCAAACAACTCAAAATCAATCATATTAAATGAGAAAGTATAACCGATTAATCATTAATGGAAATAATGATCAGCTGATAATTGGTCAATGAATCATTTTAAACTGCTCTGCTTATTGTTACTTCACTTTGCTGTTTGCTGACCTTTACTGTGCAGAATAGTGTAATTAGTCTTTTCATGAATATTCAAATTCGGTACAATATACAGTACATTTCTTTTATGATCTGAGAAAACGAAGTACTTTTGTTAATGATAAATCGATTGTCATTTATGAATATGTCATGGAGTTTTGCTTTGACAATGGGACACGCATGCATACACAAGTATCTGCACATAAAGGCTGTCTTTGTCGCAACAGCAGAATTGCATTTATTTAAACGTGGACTATTTACAGCCTCAAAACAGAGTTTTTCTTTAACCCAAAATTTAGAATGAAGAAAAACAAAACGTTTTATTTAGAAAAATACACTGCAGTTGTACACGTACACCAGACTCTCTCTTCTCTGGTGACAAAGACGCTGATTCGCCGGCTTCCTGCAACATCACGAGTGAAATTACTGTGATAACCACATATGCTTTGACTTGGAACTTCTAAGCTTTCAGAAACCGTTGGAATTTTTCCGATAGCACAAACCGTCGCATAGTTTACAGTAATGCACATTACACTTGTGTGTTAATGGGTTAATTCTCATTCTAAACAAATCGCTTAAAGGCAAGCTTGTTTCCCCTGCAGTCAGTGAGTCAGATTTGTTTCATCCATTTAAGAACAGTTTCTCTGTGGCTTTAATATACAAAATCTAGCTAAAAATTGAAATATAAACCTTTGATAAATTAGCGAGTATGTCTTTGTGTCCTCTGTGTTTTGACAACACTCCTGATTATTGTGAAGCAGTTCAAAATAATTATAATAATAATTTCCTTTTCTTTCTTTGGTAAAGCCTGAGGCGTCCAGCACAGGTGTTTTGTGAAATAACACAGAGGACGACTGGCTAACTGCAGCAGAAACTGGAGGTTCCTGTAATGACTGTCCCCAGTGCACCCTGGGTAATAATCAGCCCTCGTTTGTCATAATAGCAGGTAAATACTCAAGCACAGACGCAGTAGTACTCGCAGTAGGACGCCGGCAGCGGCGGCGGCGGCCCCACAATAATATTTCACTGGGTTTTTATAAAGCGACTAAGGCTTTGTGGTCGTTCTGTGCCACTTTTTATTGTTTACAGACGCAGCAGAAGACGTACAACAGGAATGAAAAGGGCAAGTCATTGCAATAAAAATGGATTCAACCTCAGGTGCACAAGAAGAGTCCACCCTCAGGGATTAGTTATTTATTCAAGGTAATTTTGTTTACCTTGTTCCCTTTCGTTGAGTGCATCATAATGTAATTATAGTGGTACTTAAGCACATTTACATGACATTAAAGAAACACACACTATTGTTTTCGTTCAATTATAACCAGATACGATATGATCGCTACTGCACGTACGGCGTGTTTAGTCAGACCCAAACTGTCCTCAGTGCTCCACAGTTTCCAATAAAGACAACAGTGAGGCAAACATGGCCAGATCCAGGCCAGCGCGGATTTGGACTGACGAGGACACTTAGGTTATGCTCTGTCATTTCATAGATTATAAATAAGACAATCAACAAGCAGCTAACAAACTGGCTCAGTCCATTCAGTAAGAATAGTAGACCAGTACAACCGTATCTCCACTTAACTGTGCGTGGAAAAGTACTGACTGCAATTCTGTGGCCCGGGCTCTCGCTGACTTGGCTATGAAATGTACAAAGCCAAAGCTCGAGGCAAACTTTCTCTGTTGTGCTCGTCATGTCAGTGAAGAAACTCTGAGATAAAAACAAACGGTTCACATGACCTTTGGAAAGATCACTGTCTCTCAGTTCGCCCGAGAGCGGGAAGGCAAAGGGGGGACAGAGGGGAAAGAGAGGAGCCGCTATTTCTCTACAGTGAGGGATAAAAGTGGAGTCGAGTGTGTGCACTGCGCGCCCTATCCGTCTTCCCCCCTTCTCAATGCTTTCTGTTCCATTTACAGGAGCGGAGTGTATTTGTCTCTGTCCAGGACTCAAGTGAAGCAGGATGAGGAGGAGGAGGAGGAGGAGGAGGAGGAGGAGGAGAGGGCCGTTCATACGTATGTCGCTTATTCATTAACATGCAGCTCTTTGTGATTTACTTTCATTACTGCGTGTTTAATGAAGAAGTTCAGTCGCGGCCGCGCTGCAGAGGGCCGCTCGCTCGGCCGGGGCCACATGGGCTTTCCTCGCTGCCCATTACAGCTCAGTCCTGGGAGAGTCCCTGCAGCTAACTCGCTCTCAGTTGTGCGCACACTCCCCGCAAAGCCATTCATCTATGTTTGAAATATCAGGACAGCTCTGCGGCGCGAGCGGAAGACCTTTTGTTACACAGAGAGCGCCGAGACGAGTCGACAGATGTGAAAAGACGAGAGTAAAAAGTTATACGCGCCGTATATGTGCTGCATGTACAGTATGCGCCGGTTAATGAAAAGTCCACACGGAGAGAGATGTGGAATATTCACGGCGCCTGTTGTGAACACGGAAAAGCTCTTACACGTGTGAAAATCACTTAGACGACCACATGACACGACACGTGACAGCTGGCTTCTTCTTTTCAACTTTAATGTGTGCGCCGTGCGTACAGTACTGTAGTGTCAGTGCTCACTGACATATGCTCTCGTCTTAAAGTCAAATGAAGTCAGGTCATTATTAAGTTGCTTCGATTACTATCTGGCAATTACGATGTGCAGTCAGTTTACTCGTCACGAGGAGAACGGCTGAACGTTCTTCTGTGTGGGAGAATGACCCTGATGATACCAGACGATGAGTAAAGATGTTGTTGAGCTTCATTATTTGGACCCTATAGTATATGTTTTTTTGAGGCTAGGTATAGGTTGATTAAAATGATTTATGGTGATTTATAATGGGAAAATATCTAAGATTTGAGCAAATGTTATCTATTGTTGTCTGTCAGTCAGTGTCAATATGGTGGAAAACAAAAATGTTATTGGTATTTGTTTTTTTTGTTATGATTAGAGCCATGCTTTTGTAAAAAACGATTTTTGTGGGTTTAAAAAAGCTGTAGCTTCAGCATGCAGCATTCTTTAGAGAATCGTATGACATAACGTCCTGTAATCTGCGAAATGTACTATTCGAATTACAAGTATTTTGCATTTAAATGTATACAAATTAGAACGTTGTCTGTGTTTCATATGCACTCTTTACCATTCAGCACAATCATGCTGACATTAATATTTATTCAAGCGACGTAAATATTTAAACATGCACGTTTTGTGTTGAGGAAAGCGCCGTTTGTGAAATGTGAAAGTCGCTTTATTGTAAACGCGGCTCCTGTGGCCCCGGCTGCTACGAGGAAAATAAGACCCTGCGTGATCTGAACCATATTTATTTTATAAACGCAGAAAGAAATGATTTCAACCGTTGAACTAATCTCTCCTCTCCTCTCAAGTCATTTTTCAGTCATTGCATATTCAGTCCTCTCCCGCTGTTATCGCAGACATTTTGTGAACTAGCTGTGACCCCGTAAATAGTCTCCAACTGAGGATTGCGGCAAGCACTCTTCATATAAAGGTCGCTGGCAAAAACAAATACAAACGTACATTTTCAAAACAACAATTACAATAGTTTTATTTCCTCAGCATCCTCTGTATTAAAGCTGGTGGCAAGTTACAGCAGAAACGATCCCACTGCTGAGTGAACACATTAGCTGGATGCTTATTCGAGGTAAATGTGAATCCACAACAGGGTGTTTCCATGCTCGCGGAATTAAAAATGTGACATGATGTGGCCCTGTTTATTTTGTAGTGTTTTTTTATTATTATTTGAGTGTGTTTGCACTCTGTGACTTTGTTTCACCATACATAAAAAGATTCGTATTCTATTATTCGGTGTTTGAGGAGAATGAAGTCGTGTGGACAGCAGTGTCACTCGTGTCCCAATTAGCCGCACAGGGTCTCGAATTGGCCCCCGAAGCTCTGCGGAGCTTAATCACGTAATTAACGAGAAAGGTGTCGCTGTCTGTCTGATGCGACCATTCTGCTAGATATATTCTCCCTCCGACACGTTGTCTTCAGTCCATGCTTTTGGAGACAGAGACATCCGTTGTGACCTTTAAGACAAGGAAAGACTCAACTACCTGCGACACAAGTCTTTTATTTCCCTTGGCCCTGTTCTGAATTAACGTCTTGTTATTTTTGCACAGATACAGTGCATGAACGTCTTGAAGGAATACTTCACTGATTTGCATTTAGCTTTGTAGTACTAGAATAGGGGTAGTATTTTTGAAAAATTCTGCTTCCCAACCTCAATTTCCTCTGGGTCTAGAAATATCTTCATTCTTTTTTCTTTGTTACGTGCCCACCAGTGAAACTGCGACGCTAATTCTGCACCTTTTAGACCCACAAGTAGGGGGACGGGACCTCATTCCCAGAATGTAAACAGTGTACGCCATCTTTGCTAACAGTTACGCTAACAGGACCAAGTGTCACTGGTGGGCATGTATTAAAAAAAAAGAGTGAAGATATATATCGACTCCGGGGAAACTGAGGTTGGGAAGCGCAATTTTTCAAAAATACTACCCCTATTCTAGTAATACAAAGCTAAATGCAAATCAGTGAAGTATTCCTTTAAATATCCATGGTTTGTTTAATTGCACTCGACGACTGCCCACTCAAGCTCTCTCTCTCTCTCTGATGGCTGATTACCTACTGCTGATTTAACTCTTAGAACACAGAGCGTTTCAGCTGCTTTTTTTTTTCCATTACTATGTTAAAACGCACAGTATATACAGAAGGTATAAGAATGAGCAGTATAGAGTAAACCTCAACTTCAAAATGACCTGGGGGCCAGTGAACTTCTAGTCCGGTCAGGAGGGGCCGGGTCAAGTAAAAAAAAAAAGTCCAACAGTTTGGGAAAAATAAACGGTTTTTTGATTAGAAATTAAAATGATATCTTATGATGTTGCAATAGCAAATATTTTGGATGACATTGCACACTATTTCAAAGTAAAAATGTCTGTTTTTAAATGTATTGCTCACCACAAAAAAAAACGCATTTATGACGTAAAATGAATCTGTAAATAACAAAAACAGAAACATTAAAACATTAAATCAAAACATACATGTAGACAATTGTAATTAAAACACTAGACAAGCTTATATATATAATTAAATATTGAATTTGATCATTGCAAAATAAGTGTAGGGCTGTAGGACAGCGACTGGTGGGTCTGAAAGTACTCGAAATGTTTAAAATCGGATTGAATTTGTGAAATATATAAAGTTTATAGTATAAACACAGGAGTGTATTATTCCCATGGCAAGTTACCACGGGTGCACCATGGGTAAAGCAGACCGCAGTCTCTCCCTCTTGGACGTGCCACACGTCAAGCTGACTGAGTGGTCGTTTGTAACGCCTGGTGTTAATTGCTCATCATATTATTGGCTTAATGATAAGACATGGAGCACTGAGAGCGACATATGGATTCGCAGAGTGGCCGTCAGTCTGCCCACCGCCGCTTGTTTTGCATCCCTGGTGTCCATTAGCAGAACAAGCCGAGGCATATTTAGCAAATAATCAGCAGAAGCACTGTGGAAGTTAAAAAGAAGAAGGAGGAAAAAAAAATCTGCCATTGGCATTATTTTCCCTTCAGCCTTCAAGAGTGACAGGCCCATTATACAGTGCATAGAATTTATGAGATGATCGCCTTTGATGGCCTGTATGTCTGTCGTTGGCTGTAATGTTTTCTATGGTAATGATGCTTCCCCTCTGCCTTAGACCACAAAGCCGCCATCCGCCTTGTGACTCCATTCCTCTGCCGAAAAGTGATTGTTGACGGCTCCATTAAGGGTTATAGGGAAAAATATTTTCTTTTGCACCCCGCTCCCACCCCCACCACCTCCTAACCACTCTGAAGCGCTATATTCACTCATCAGCCGGGCTTATTTATGTCGTCTTCCTCCGCACGGGGACGCATCGGGTTTGAACTTGTCGCTTTGAAGGAGGACGGGCGTGATTTGAGGCGACCTTGATACAAACTTCTGCACACGGCCATGTAATGCCACGCAGCGGGATCGCACGGGGAATCAAAAGCTTGTGGCCTGGAACGGTGCGCGCCGACTGTTCTGGTCATTACGGCTGCCCTATAACCGAGCCACAGTTCTCACATCCATCAGAGGTGTGAGCCCATCTCATCTGTCTAATGAAAAACCTGTCATGTTGTGCATTAGATTTAGACTGATGCAGCACATGTACGTAATGTGCCTTTGAATTGATTTGTTTAAGGGTGTACACTCGCGTCACCCATCAATGTCTGTCTGAGAAGTGAGGGAAGACTGTGCATGACTGAGGCTCAATATAAACACCCACCACCCCCACTAAGGGACCCGAGGAAAAACTTAACCATGGCTCCCTTTAGATCCTCACCTTCCTTAAAGCAACTGCCAGTTTCCATGAGGAAAACCATATTACAAATAGATGTCCTAAATTGACCTAAAGTGACCATGGTATATGTCCACATATGTTTATGTTTGTTTTTAGATCATCTAAGAAATTCAATAGATAATTCTGTTATTTATTTCAAAAATCACATTCATACATGCATATCAAAGGAAATTATCTAATATTGATTAAAAAACTTTGCATTAAGTCTTTTTCTAGAGCTGTCCCTTTCATTTTACCTTTTAACTAACACTAGACCAAGACAATGTCACACTTGTTACGTCACATCTCCATGTGCTGATGTACTAACCACACCCTCTTAAATGTTTCTGTTTTCATTTTCATAAAAAATTATGATTATTTCGACTGCTTATCTCATAATTTCAACTCTTTTATCTCATAATTATGACTTTTTATCTCATAATTATGACTTTTTATCTCATAATTTCGAAATTGGCTTCCATAGCTATTTCATAATATGATCATCGATTCATCAAACCCATGATCGATCTGTTAATACAAACCTTTTACTGCGGCGTGAAGGAAAACTGAGTCTTGATAAGATCCCGTACGTTTTTGGTAGATCAACTCATCTCCACCCTAGTTTTTAGTACTGAACCATGTCTTTTGTTTATTTTAGAATATACACATAATCACAATGTAGTAATAGTTTTAGTCCGCCCTCATGTGAATATTCTGTAATAAAGAAACATGCACAAACTTTTGCAAGTGGAAAATATCAAGTAAAAAAGTGCTCTAATTTATCGGCGTAGACACAGTGGAGTTCGTCTGTCCTTTGCGGCGACACAGCCACAGTAAACATTTTCTTTTTTTAGTACAAAGCAGAGAGTTGAAGCTCGGCAACAACACACATCATATTGTTTAAATGTTACTGTCACTAGTGAAAGCGAGCAGAAAAACATCTCCCTCATCAAAAACATTTATCTATTTGAAACCCGCAGAAACAACAGATAGAATATGAAATGTGACCTCAGAGATTTGGACCTCTTGACACCTGTTTTTTCACCGTGGGAATCATAGCTGTAATTGCTTTCGTGGGGTCCCTGATCCATTTACACTGCACACTGCATTTCAAAGCTGGGAACACGATCTGTATTTGACACATGTCCCCCTTTTCATCTTCTTTTATGTCTTAGCAGCCTTTTGTGATGATGTTTATTTGGGGTAAAAGTTGTGTTTTGACTTTAAACCTTCAGGGACGCGGGATTGATTCCAAAGACAGCATTGTAATATTTTTTTCTATTTCTGGGGGGGGGCGTTCATTCTCGATCTGTGCACTTTCATAAATGGGTGTCTTTATTTTTACTCGCATTATTTCGCAGATTTATGAAACAAAAAAAAACAAACAACAATCCGTCAATAAAACAAACACATAAAAAAACTGTAAAGATTATGTTACGCCATTCTATTTTTTTGTCTACACAAACTCTTTGCAGACTGAACAACACAGAACCAGACACAATAAACACTTGAATTACAATCCAATATCCTCTCTGTTTTTCCACACGTCCACTTTTTGATATTGACGTGTGCATGCCAATTATCCTTTGTTGAAACATGAATGCAATAGAAGATGAATAATATCCCAAAAGAATCCAAACAAAATCGTCCCAGGCAAAGGGGATGGATTAGAAAGCAGAGGATGGAACACAATGTCACTCTTACTCTTTCTATTCCTCTTCATCCTATCCGCTCTCATATATCCCAGCATCCAAATCACTGGATCCTGTTAAATCAATGCAAAGTTCATGTCTGTGTCCTTGCGTAAAAACATCTCTTCCCTAAATCTTTGAAAGACCTGACCTCTCCACGCTTGGCGTGAAAACACTGAATCATGTCATCTCTTAATCGGATGTTTTGCAGGTGTACTGCGATAAAGGACGCGCGGATAAATATTGAGAGGCTCGAGATGAGAAATGGCTGATTCATCCCCGGCAGAGCACAAGGACGGTAGCCTCCTCGGGCTGTGAATCGTTCTCTAATCACCAGCTAATTAATAGTTGATGTAGCGGCTTACAAAAACACGAGTGCTTCTAACCTGTACATGCTATTGATTTAGCTCTGCTTTAGGTTCTTTCAGGGAAAGTCAACGTGTAGGAGCAAACATACTCTGTCATATTCTTGGAAATAAAAGTTTCACTTGCCTGGTTTTACTCGGAAGTTTGAAACAAATCAAGTTTTGGTCTGTCAGTCTGTCGACGTCACATGTTAGTATCACCTCGCTTTTAACCTCGGCAGTCCTCCGTCATCCTTATTATTATTATTTCTTATTTTTACTCTCCGAAACTAAGCAAACTACAGAAGAGAGAATCAGCTGTTCACCAACAGCTGTTCAGCTGTTCACCAACAGAAACAAGGGTTTAGCTCATTTCCATGATCGTCTATTAAACTCGATGAAATGTGTAAACCGGAAAGAAGAAACATCAAGTATTGAAGACGAAATATAAACTGAATCGTGCTTTTACGTGCAATATTTATGTTTAACGGCTCACATGTCATTTCTATCCTACCCTCTTTCAGTGAAATAGCGTCGCTGTATCTCGGGCTCCATGCTTCTTTGTTATCTGCTCCCCATAAAGTGTGCGGGTGACGGAGTTCAGCCTTTCTGTACCGGCCATTTTATGTTATTTAACATTTAAAGAATCCGAATTTTGGACATTTGTGAGTCGATTCCACGTCTGAATCGTTGTTTTTCCTCCACCCGTAATTCCCAGTGCATTCCCAGTATATGTTTCCAGGCGTTTTAGTATGGGTGCGGATTCATTCTGAAACACAATGTTAAAAGACTCATCTGGATGTACAGTAGCATGGTGCAGGGCGTGCACTGATGCTCCTGTCAGAACTTGATCCTACATGCCAAACATCTTCCATTATTTACCCAGGGGTAAATGTACCTCATCAGATAAGGTCATTACAAGTCCTGAGCAGATAGGAGGTGGAGCAAATGAGTAGGTGGGTGTGAAACAGAGGTTAGAGGGTTAACTTTTTTTTTTTTTATGACTGATCCACAACTCAGAAAACAAACAGCAACAGTTTAAAGGGGATTTATTTATGATATACAACTAAAGTTTAAAACATTCACTGCAATACAAATTACCCCTTCCTCCACAGAGACTAGAGGACCAATCGCGCATGAACTGAGAGCTACACTTCTACCCGTTCTCCCACAACATAAATGGTATTTGTTGGCGGCGGTAAATTAACATTTAAATTGTGAATACACTTGCACAATCAGTGAAGCCAGTGTTTCAATTTAAACACGTTTCCTTAATCTCTGATGACATATCATGGTCGGTGTGTGGCTTAATACATTTTTTTTTTTTCTTCTTTACTTGGCCCATGGTTCAGTTTTTAGAAATAACTATTTGAAAAAGACAAACTGTCATCATTAAGAATGAAAAGTATCTTGTTTAACTGTGATTTTTAGATGTTGAATGACTTTTAACACTGTGCCTTTGTCATTTTTAGTTAACAACCATTTGTAGCCAGTTGTTAATTATTACAGAGATAAATCAGCTGTTGAGCCTAAACAATTGTCATATCAGATCAACTGGTGCTGTAGCTGCATGTCTGACAGTTTAATCTCCATCTTTTAATTATCAGGCTAATTGATTCTGCTCTTTTTCCCTGCCTTTATCTGGCTAGTCACATTAATACATTGGATTTTTATAGGAATGTTGTAGATCCAGCTGCAGCTAAAGTGTTTAAATGAAATCATCTCCCCGATGACGCATGCTTTACAGCTCTCCGAGAGGCCGTTGAGTGAAGCGTGATGCAGGCACCGCAAATTGAATCAATTCATGTGCCGCTCTGGAGCCCGAACGCTTAAGCGAATAAGAAAGAAGTTCTGCATTTAATGATGTTGTTGTGTTTGTGCGTTTCTTTTCCCTCCGCTTGATAAAGGTTTCCAGAAGATCAGGCGTGAAGAGGAAGAAAGACATCAGATAACAAGGCGGCGGCGTATGGCGGCGTGACGCGCGGCGTCACATGGCCCTCGCGGCAACCGGCAAGAACAAAGTGACGGGCTGCGGTGGAGCGCCGGGACAGAATCAAGAGGTGAGTGGAGCATATTAAAGTGATGAGTAGCCATGTGGAAAATAGTGAGGGCCATTCAGACGCACACACGCACGACACAGATGTTATGGCACATTTACACACGTGTTGAGGAGGTTAAAAACCTTTAAAATACCTACTTTGGTGAGTAAAAACCTTTCGGATTATGGCCCAACTTGTCCTAAATTAGAACTAGCCACATTTTTAAGATGCTTCTCAGGCATTTTTAATTGTGACGTTTATACCCAAATGCCTCTTTAAGGTGGAATTCCAGAAAACACTAAACCCCAATAACATATCTTTCCTGTTTCCTGTTTCATGTAATGTCAAATTAAGAAAAAAAAACATCAGACAAAAAGCATATATCTCACTTTTGGTCTTTTTTGGGTCATTTTTGGGTTGTGTTTTGATTAGTTTGGTCCGTTTTTATTTTTTTTGATCAATAGTAATAACTGTGTGCTATATTAACACTGTATATACACTATGCTTTCCTTCCTGAAACCTGGAAATTAATACATAATACGCATATTAATAAAATAAATACAAACATATATATACATAATTAAACATAAACTCTTCTAACATTTAATAAGCCCTCCACTGCCACAGCCAATTTTGTGTTGTTTTTTTTTGTTTTTATAAATGGTAGTCATTTTGTCTTTTGGTGTTCTTCTTTTATCTCATACTTGTTTTGTCACGTCTTTGCCGCATGTCTTTGTGTTTGTTTTTCTATGATTTATTTCCGTGTCTGCGGTTGACTGTCGACTGGGGTTGCTTTGTGCTGTATAACTTTGTCTTTTTGGATGCTATTTGGCTGCTCCGTGTGTGTCTTTGTGCTCACGTCGTATCCGTTTTGTCGTCTTGTGTAATTGTACATCTCTATGTGGTCATTTTCTTCTTGTGTCTTTTTGCATAGCCACTTCCATTACTTTTATAAAAAAACCAAAACCCTTGGCTACCCTTGACCAACCCTCTGGCCCTTACAGTATGCGCACGCACAGTAAAGGAGATTGTCTCATTATGCATAAATGTTCGCCAAGCGCTCTTGATGTTTGTGAGGGACATGCCTGTCATCGCCGCTGACATATTGATCAAGCGTGGCCTTCCTTTTGTGCACGCGCTCCGCAACACTTAATGATCAACATGGAACACAAAGCTTCCAGCAATGCGGACACATTGACAGTGTGTGATTAAATCAGCCGCGGTGGCAGCATTGTTGACGACAGTGATGATAACACTGAGGGCGCTTATCTAAGGAAAGGACGAGCACACATTAACGCCACTGCACCCTCTCAGACATAGATATTTATGGAAGCTGATGGGGGGGGATCTTTTTTTTAATTTGCGCTGAAAAAACGAGGCATTCATCATCAAACTGAGTGGTCAATATAGAATTCTGCAGAGCTCATGAATAATTGTTTCCAAGTGTTATGTTTTGCCTGTCAGTCAGGAGTGCTCTATGTTCGCTGTAATACATCTGAATTAAGCGCCTGGTGGCACTCTGTCACGTACACCCCGTCGTAAGCCGTTAAATACATAAATCGGGTTTAAATGAACACACACACCACTTGTCTTGCCTGGTTTGCAGGGTAATTCATCTTCCAACTCCATGATTCTGTTATGCAGTCAAATTGACAAGTAATCCATTGCTGGTGTCCTTGTTGTCAACATTAAGGTCATTTCTGATTGTTGCATTGAATGAACAGACTTGCAGCTTTTGCAACGCCTCGCAGGGGGTGATGGGACATTTCGCCTGTCGAATACGAGTACATGCTAGACTGTACACACGAGTCCGAACAACCTGCTAAGACAGCGTTTGGTATCAAAATGCTGTCAAAAGAACTCTAAGCATCATCCGCAGAGGTGGAGACTCACAAAGAGGAAAACAAAAAAAGCCAAAGTAAGCGGTGCAGTACATTTGTGTTTGCTCAGACTATATAAATAGATCAAAGCTCATTATTCTCAATTACTTTTTAGCATAATCTGGGAAATAGACAGCCAACCCGACACTCTATAGTTTGTTAAAAGTGTTTTCTGAAAAGCTTTGCAGGTGGTGTTCACTGGAGCCGAATCATTTCACCTCTCGTTTTGATTAATACACCCGAGAGTTGTGGTTTGGAGGCAGCTGCTAGCGTATCACCTTTGAGATAATGAACCGCGGTTGCTTTGTATGTAAAATACCTGAATTTATTTTAAAGAGACCGTACCACTAAGTGACAGTAGCTCAGTGGTAGCGCAAGTCGTTGTCGGTTTTAGCTTCGATTTGAAGACACATACTGTAACCCCATGTTGATGCTAACGGCTGTGCCGGCAGCTGAATGGGTGAAAACGACTGAATGGGTGAAAACTGTAGTGAACGCAGCTTTGAGTGGCATATAAATACTATTTTGTACGTGTATACTTCCGCGCACGTGCTGCACACGAAATATCGCGGACCCTGGTATACTCATGCGTCACCACCGGGAGGCAGTACAAGTCTGGATGCAGGGAATAGGACGCAGGGGAGTCCGGGGGTCAGCCGGGTCGAGGCTCGGATGACTATCCTTGGCGACTACTTCTTCTGTTGTTGGGCAGAAGTTCAGTTTGCGCACGGGCTGTCCACGCACACCCAACATGCTCTTTGCACACCGTTCCAAAATCTGCCCTGCGTGACAATGTTGTTTTTCTTCTCTTCACTCTCCTCATATAACGCATATACAGTAGTTATGACCATTTCTACTGCTTCTTCAATTTCATTGTTTTTTTACAACACATTTCCTAATGGTTGTCATGAGAACCCTTGTTGAATTTCAGTTGAGCTTGAGCTGTAACGGCTGCTGTCTTGGATTGTTGGGTCATTGTTCTGTCTGACCGTCACAGAAAAGTATGTAGGGGATGGACTGACTGGTTTAAAAGCCCGACAGCTGACATAAGCAGCACAACTCGTGTCCATAAGGCTCGAGAGACCATCTGTGCGAGCACAAGCCTTCTGTTTACAGAACGTATTTAAACTGACTACATATGGACTCACCATGAAGCTCGCAGCAGACCTGCACTAACACCAAGCCCGACGTCTTGTGGAGTCCATTTTTTCCCGGAAGCAGAAAATCTGCCCTCAACATAAACTGTACGAACTGTCATTAAAAATGATTTACAGAGAACCACCGCTGCTTGGGAATCCTGCATTTATTCATCTATAGTGACTGACTGTCTACAGAATGAGGGATTATATGCTACATTTTTTTTTTTTTTTTAGATAAAGCACATTCCACAGCTCCAATCAATCCATCAATCAATCAATCTTTATTTGTATAGCACTTTTCATGCAAATGAAATGTAACACAAAGTGCTTTACATGTCATTAGAGCCAGAATCGATCATACCAAAAAGGGAGCCGAGGAAACGCTGTCTCGGCACTTTGCAAATAGGCAAACAGCAGGCGTGGAGTTATGAATAAGTAATAAATGAAAAGTTGATTATTTACATATGCTCATAATAATAAAAACAAACACATTTTTAATCATAATAAGCAGAAGAAAAATATATTTCACAGACTTTACTTCCCAATTGTCTTCTGCCTGACCGTGGGCACCGCAGTTGCATTCGTTTTGTTTAAAAATTCAGTCGCTTTCTTGGCAATGTGTCATGTTTGACAGCAAAGCAGTCAGAACACATCTTAAAGGATTGTCAGTGAAGGCTTAAAAGTCTTTCTTATTTCAAAAGACAGGTCCCAAGCCGCTTATCTAACTCCTGCATGTCAGACATAAAGACACACACACACACACACACACACACACACATATACATTGCGGTGGACACATTCAGAGTGACTGGCTGAGAACGAGGCCGCAGGCCGGGTCATTACAGAACCTAGACAGCACCAGTACCCCGGCAGCATCCCCTGGAGCCCACCTGTATCCCCCTTTCAGCCCAGAGTCTGGCTGTACACTCACTGACCAGTGATTCACCTAATCAGAGGGTTTTTTTCCACTAAGCCCCTCAGGCTGTGTGTTTGGATCTTCTCCAACTCACACCAGGTCAAAGCAAAGCATCAATTTCAAAGATTATATATATATATATATATATATATGATCCACTTGCAACAGATTATATAGCACTGTTGATGCAATATCATAAACCAAAAGAAAAAAAAACCCATAAATATAAGAAAAGCTGACTTAATTTTTCCAGTAAAAGGACAAAAGTTAAACCCTTCCTCAGTTTCCTCCTCCTTTTTACTCTTTTTGTTCAAAGATCAGCAAATCTGTAACAATTCACATAACAGGACAGTAGTAATATGATAACAGTGTGGTGATCATTTTAATCATCATTTTGTAGTAGCTTGGTCATAACGACAGAAAATGTTTGTGAGACATTAGGGAGGATGAATTTCAACGTTATAATATGGTAACTATAAAATTCAGATTTCTTTTTTCTGTCTACGTGTCCAAAGTCCGGCCCGTGGGCCAATCACGGCCCTAGGTGAGACGATGTACGGCCCGCAGCTTCTTCAGTTTTATAATGTATTATTTATGGCCGGGGACGAATGTAATATTATGCCATTATTACCACACTATTACATTATTATCACCAAGCGGAAAAATTGCATTTCAAAATAAGATGGCATTGCTATATCAAATTTATTTCTTTAACCATGTTGTCACTGTACTGTAATGTAAAGTGTTAGATTTATTATTCCCCCTTTTTTTTTTTTTTTTTCAAAGGAGAAAACATTTTCTCTTGCCATTATCATTCATCTGCCTTTGCCGTCTCCCCCCGCTTCCTCGTATGGCTATCTCCTCTTAACCCCACAGCGTGTAATAACTGTCTCACCAGTGAGCCGTGCCGTTAAACTGCTGGTCTTTATATTTATCTGGGCTAATCTCAAAGCCGTCATGGCAGCCATTACAAAAGGAAACGATGCTTCATTCGTGAAGGAGGGACGGGAAGGGGGTTAGCGAGAGAGAGAGAGAAGGAGTGGGAGGTTATATTTGACGACGGTGTCATTTGGAAAAAAAAAACCCTGTCACCTTCGAGTCACGGAGTCGTCGAGGCGTAGATTGTGTGCGGTTACTGGCGACACGGTGTGATAAATATGGTTTAGATACAGGTATTAATGTTAATCTCCTCCCACTCCTCAGTTTTCTATAAAGATGTAAAGCACTGTGCTGACATGTCATATTAGATCACACTTCTTTCTGGCTTTTAACCGTTTCGCTGTGGTCTGGCTGTCAGGTTGATGTCTGTGGCATGAGCCAGGGAAACCCATGGGAATACAGGTCTCGTTGAATGTGACGCAGCGCTCGACTCGCTCCGATCGCTCCGGGTTTAAGTCATGGTGGTTTTAAGTCATCATGCATGTGTTATGTAAGCCTGGAAGTGGAACTGAAACTATTAGTCTCAGCAGAGATTCAACCACAGGGCAGTGATTCTGCCTTTTTCTTAAAGCTGCAGTGTGCACAGTGGTTTTGGTGATCGCTGTCGTCGTTGAGGTTTTTAATTTGGCGAACAGTATTGCATTATCCATCAAGCAATACTATCAGACCTGACTGAGGGAGCGTTGGGGTGTATACAGCAGGTTAATCCTCTGTAAATCTGGCTGCTTGGGTTTATATTGATTTTATGGCTGTGGTATTGTCAAAAAATGCCACTTTGTGCTCCTTTTTTCCAAGATAACTTTCACTTTCGATATCTAGGAATATGGTACTGAGAAGCTGGCGTCACAAACGTGTGTTTCTCTGCTTTCCGGGTTTGTATCCATCCGCTTTATCCTCCACATGAGGGTTGCAAAAGGCAGCGTCACACCCTGGACAGTCGCCAGTCCATAGTTTTTTGAATTTTCTAGATATCACAAACGGTCTGGGAGTTATGGTAATGAGAAGTGCCAAATCAAACTCACCTCTGAAACTATTCACTTCCTGTGTAGAGTGGGGGAACGTCACTGGGTGACACGCATTAATGAGAAACACAGAGTTTGGCGATGATATTGCAAGGTCGAGGTGCCATTTCGGTGATCCAGGTTCCCTACTCCCCCCTGCCGTCCCGCATCAGGGCTCTTGTCGGCACCCCAGTTACTGGGTAGGGTCACCCTTATTCCCCTTACCCAAATGTGGTAGTGTCATTGAGATTTCTTATCCCGTGAAAATAGGCCATTAATACTACAGATGTCTCGTAATATTAATGGCCAATTCTCACTGAACTGAACTATTTGACACATGGTGGTCTCTTCAACATTAAGTGAATTTGGTCTGGACAAAATTGCTGTCCAAAATAAAAAATGTCAGTGGAGGCGGAGTACAGCGATTCTGTTTCTTCTCACAAACAAAGTTTCAAAAGTTCTGAAAGTCAGGACTGACTATATTTCCTGTTGTCTCATTAAAATGAGGACACAGTCCAATGGAACAGAACTATTGATTTTAACAATTGATTGGACTCTCGGAAGTGACAAAAAAAAGTAAAATTCCCTGTACGGTTTATACTCGGTCCACGCAGTCTCCCGTCTTGACTGCAGCTGTGAGTCCCCCGCTCTCCCAACACTAATATTTACCTCCCTAATAAAAGTCATTGTTGTGTAGTCCACTCTAAATCAGAGACCTGCTTCTGTCGAGGATGACAGCGAGAAAATATAAAGCACCTCTCGGTGATGGAGAGCTCCCGAAGCTTTTTATTAGCTTAGTCGAGAAAAAAAGCCCTCATCAGGTTCTGGTGCATGAATCCAACTGTGCTTGAAGCGGTAACTCACCCGGTGCACTTTAATGTTTCCAAGTTTCTAATTAACTGCTTCAGACGAATAATTACGAACAGCGATGGAAATTCCAGTGAGTGATAATTGCATATACGTTTGAACACGCACATATCAGTATATCATTTTCCATAAAAGTTACTTTGTGTACTTTGAAATCAAAACATGAGAGTTCTAGTAGAATTGTGAGGTTCAATTGTGACTTTGCGCACAGAACATTCAGATGGTTATAATCTAAAAGGCATCTAAACTCATTCAGACATAAGATGTTGTAACGTTAGAAGGTAATGAAGGAGTTAATTAAACCGTAGTCATTGACTTTATCAAATTTCAACTTTTTTTTGTCTAATAGTGAGTTGCAGTTTATCAGCAGGTTGTGTCACATCACGTTTGATTTAGGTTTAAATACATTATGTAATAATAATAATAATAATAAATGTTATTTGTCTAGCACCTTTCATACAAGGATTGCAGCAAAGTGCTTCACAATAAGAGGAACATAACATTCAAAAAGCAAATAACAATAAAACACACCACAGGGTGGAATGAAATAGGAAGAGGCTTTAAAATCAAGAGAAAATGTTTTCTGTATTTGTAATTAATATTTTTTCCCCCTAAAACATATCTTTTAATTTTGACGTGTTTTAAAGTAATGTTCCCTTTAGAAGTTCAATCCGAGTAAATATTAGTTTTTAAGATATAGTTGCACATACTTTATTTGCGATGCTGGGTGTAAAGCTTGTACATTTTTGTCATAGTAATCGATTTACCGGTTTGAGGTTTTTTTTTCCCTCATTAAAACAAGATTACTGATCGTTTTATCGTCTTACATGTGAATAATTTCTGGTTTCTATGCGCCATATAACAAAGAAATCATTAACACTGAATCATTTTCATTTGTGGACAAAAACAAGACATTTGAGAGCGTCATCGTTTCACTGATCAACATTTGTCGACAACATTTTATGGACTTTTTAATCGAGAAAATACTCTAACATGATCGTTCCATACGAAAATGAGCACTTTTACTTTGAATTTCTGTGAAATATCATCATAATTATCTTTATTGTGTTAATTATGATGGAATATCGTCTTATCATTTTTAGCTCATATTGCTCACCCACTACTGAACAGTCGTTTTCTCTACACCGGCCCCTTCTTGATCTAGACTAGGCGCTCATTGGCCCCCAGGTCACTTGAGTTTGATACCCCTGCATTACATTATCGTACTTTGAATGTTTTACAGTGAAAAAGATACGGAGCTGAATTTGTAAAAGTGTTTTTTTTTGGTGACACACTTTATGTCGTACATAAGAGATTGCAGAACATTTTACACGGGGCCACAGGAGAAGCGCTCGGAGATGAATTTTTAATGTCACTGACTTTAAAAATTGAAGGTTAAACATTCAGCATGTTGTTGTCTCAAGGCTCCCGATGTGTACATAAAAAAAAAAAAAGAAAAAAGAAATGCTTTCTCCGACTACAAGCTCATGCACACACACACATGCATAAATAAGAACGCTGATTTGCATAAGAGTGGCCTGCAAAACACGCATGGCGACGTCAGCTCAGCGCGCCGCGCTGCACATCTGCAAATTCCAAAAAAAAGAGATGTGCGAGGTTAAGACAGAACACTCAGTGCGGTGTCATTTTTACACGACCCGTGCTAATGCTGCTTTCCAAGACGAAGAAGAGTGACGCAGAGAGATGCACAGTAGCCAGCAGTGAAGAGTAGCTGCTGCCAAATGCACCGAGGGCTAGACAAAGATGAGCCCTTGCCATCTGGGCAGCTCGAGGCGAAGCTGAAAACAACTCCTGCTCCATCACTGGCTCTGCATCTCACATTCATACATCGTCTTTATTTCTGTCCTCCTTTTTCTTTTCTTTTTTTCCCCACTCTTTTGGCCTCTTATTCCATTAAACCCTCACACATTGACCTCCTGTGTCTTTTCTCAAGCTGTCTTTCCAGTCCCTCGCTCGCTCCCCTCCCTCCCCGCCTCTCCTCCTCTCAAGGATTTATCACTCTTAATTATCTTAACTATCCCGCTTCATAGTCGGCTTGTATCTGGCATATTTAATCTCGGATTCAGCAGGGCTATTAGTTACACTCAACATGCAGTAGCTAATTGATTTAAGGAAGCAAGATTTGCTTGTTGGAGCTGATGGGCTTAACTAAAAGCTGATATATGGAGAAGATGGAGCGCAGAAAGAACGTGGATAGGAGTGAAATAAAACCGCCGCAGTTTTGTTTTGTTAACTTTCTTTTACATCCTTTGATGTCCAAATACGTTTATTTAGATTTTTGCCTGGGGAGACACACGCATGTGAATAGGAATTAGGAGCTATTTTAATTGCCTACAGTCTTTTCTGATACCAGTGGGATTTTGTTTTCGCGGCCTGATTCACATGGGATAATTGTGGTGAGGATAAATAGATTTCGGTTGGTGGGGAAACGGAGCAGCAAAACAGATGTCTGTTTAAATGTCATGTTTGTCGCCGAGGCTGTGCTGACATTTTAGTCCCAGACTTCCACCTCTCGCATTTGTGCGCTGCGAGTCATTACCAGAATCAGGTTGAGTCAGAGCTGTTGTGGTGAATAAATATGATCTAATTGATAGCCGACCTCGTACATTAACGAGCAAATGGGACCAAAATTTGCCACAGTGCCCGTGAAGTTTAGCTGCGGCTTGTCTATGTGTTGCGCTCCTGTGGGGGTTTGTGCGTGTAGCTCTACTGCTGCATATGCATTTAGGGCGGTCAGTGGCCGTGGATATTGATAATGGCATTGGGGACACTCAGCTTCTTGTCTTATTAATCACACCAGGCTGAGCAGTGACCTTTCTGTGAGCCCACTGCTTTGGGCTGAGCCAGATTCCCTGCCTCTGCCGCCCCCCGGGAGTAGCAGGCTGACATCACTCACCCTGTGTCCGCTAATGTCAGCCCCGAGCCTGGCCGCAGCATCTCACCGGCCCTGCCTGGCGCTCCGGACGTAGCCCAGGATGACAGAGACATTGATCACTCAGGAAGCTTTGGGTTGTCTGTGGGTGTAGGTGTGTGTGTGTGTGTGTCTGGATAAGCGGTGGTGGGGGTTGGCTGGCGCATGTGTGCTTTTGTGTTTTGATACAAAACCAATTGAGACTGGTGAGCCTAATTAGACCTCACATCTGGGCCTAATGAGCGAATCAAGACCCATCATTGATCAAAGATCAACTGGCCTTGAGCTTTTCGCTGATTGGTTTAGAGTTGCACAAATGGCGTGTGTGTGGGTGTGTGGATTAAAAGTGTTTGAGTTTTTGACCAACACATTTGAATCCTAAGTCATTGTTTCTCAAAACTGTATAGCACATACCTTTTAAATAGAAATTAATGCTGATCAGCTCCACATGATCAGCATAGCTGTTTCTAGATCAACATTAGCAAACTGCACGCAGGAAGTGATAAGTTGTTTTCAAGACTACTGAAACCTGTCTGTCCCTACACACAAATGTTCAGGTCTGATAGTATTACATGACAGAGACTATTACTGTAAGGATGCAGCCGGGCTTGTATAAAGTACATAAAAGGTATACTTGGGTAAAAGTATCTTTACCAGAAGTAGGTAGAAGTCACATTTTATAATATATCCAAAGTGAAGCCGGGTTCATAAACAGTATATACATGACATGTATATAAGCAGACATTGTCAAACCAAGTGTGTCGGAACTACCTTTTCTTCTGTGACACCACTGACTTTTTCCTCCAAGTAAACACAGTCGTATCTTCCGTGTCATTGTCGGCTCAATATATTGTTTTGCACATACGCCTGTTGGCAGCTGTAGTGGGTAGCGGGAGACTGAGGCCTAAGGGATTCCCACGACTTGCAGGAACATCCTGTCTGGCTGATGCAGAACTTGTTGTCGGCAAGGAAAGGGCACATGCACCAACATGAGTCGCAGAAACGTGCGACAGTGGCTGGCGGTGGGATCTGATATTTGGATGCAGTGGGCTTGTAGTACATTCAGAACACCTAAGTTATTTCTGGGAAGCCTCATCTTAACCCCCACCAGTATGTTCTCTGAAGAGGTCTAAAACATGTCATGGCAAGATAAGATTTTGAAATAGTCAAAGTTTGACTTGTTGTCTACGCTTTAGACATTTATTAGTATGCATTATATGTTTTTCCACACGTGGAAGTAACACTCATGTTTCTCACGTCACTCAAAAGTGAGATTTTAGTCGGACTAAGACAATAATTCGATTTTCTTAATGTCATGTAAACACTTACTAAAATCGAGCTAGTCTTAGCTGGACTAACATACCTGGATAATGTGATGCATAGTCTGATTATGCCCCATGTATGTGCTTAGTCGGACTGGAGCCGGACTTAGCCGGAAGTAGAGGGAGACGACATATAAACTGGGGCGGCGTCTTTTTTCGGACAACACGGCAACCACAAGAACTACAGCACGATCATCTCGCCCTCAGCTTTTTGATTTTCTGTGACATAAAGGTCGACACGATACTGATTCCGTACGTACTTTCTTATAGGGAGATACAGCACCACCTACGGAGGCGGAGTATACTCGGACTTGGCAACTTGGCAAGTTGTCCAGTTGCCTGTCTTAGTCGGACTATAGCCTTTTTCTGGTGCATAAGCAACCATGACTTTTGTTTCCTCCCTGATTCACACTCATATATTTAATTGTCTTACATTTTCATCTTTCTATAATCACCTTTTTCAATGCACTGATGTCAGAACTAATAATAATAATAATAATAATGTCTAGGGGAAACGGCAAACCAAAAAAAAAATCCACTCACATTAAAGAAGACATCAAAGTTTTACGTTGATTAGGCTGCAGCAGCACAGGGGCATCAACATTAGGCGAAATAATTTGATTCAAATTATTCAAGGATAAAAGGGTAAGAAGGAGGACTGCAAATCAGCACTTATATTTGTGGAGTGCGCTGTGCTTTGGCTTTCCACACAACTGTCAACAAACATATTTCATAACAAGCGCAGTTGGTACCTTGTTCTGGTCCGTTAATGAGGACGCTGTCTTTATTGTTGATTTGCTCCCTGGAGAACAAACAAATTCTGTTTGGTAGTGATTACCAAGGTTTCACCCCAATGACTTTGATACTTTTTTCTTTCTTTTTTTTTCTCCCCTGTGTGAATTTATGGCCGACCTCAGCAAACTGTGAGCTGTGGACAGACCTCGTCACTGTAGAGCAGGTTGTCATCAGTTTCATTACTTAAGTAAATGCTTCTTTAAGTTATATCAAATACACTTGGGCCATTAAATGTGTACTGAAATCTAAAAATGGGTTGGTTTTTTTTGCAGATTTTGGATTTGATCATTTGCTTTGTTTACTCATTTCTTAGTTGCGCAGTATCTTTAAAGCCTTCATAACATGGTATTTTTGTGTACCCCGCGCACGCCGCGCTTTTGTTCAAACACAAAAGCCAAATGGGGCATGTGTGTCTGTGTGCCTATGTGGTTTGTTGTCTTCTCGGGAGTGTTTAGAGAACAGATTTCTTTGACGTTGACGGCACCAAAGCAATACAGATTTGGCAATTAACCTTGATGTCACTGTAATTACCAAGTCACTTTAGTAAAATGAATTAATTTCCCAAAAGGACTCAGAAACAAAATTACCTCCCATCTTCCTGAAGAGAGCCAATATGGCGTCTGATAATTAGGGGAGAAAAAGTGAGCTGGTGCCATATTCCTGTCTCTCACTGTGTGTATTCTGTGTAATCTGCCACAGGGGAAAGCCACTGATCTGTCTGTCTCTGCCATAACTTCCACTGGGTTCACCCCGTTGTGCCGCTTACTTGTCCATTTTTCAGCGTTGCCACATATCGAGCGCCAAGCCTTTTCTTTTCTTCCTCCGAGCTCTATGTCTGCTGTCCTAGTTTGATTGTTTTACAGACAACGGCCGCGGTGGCTGCGTATGTGCCAAGGTTTTTGTCATGTGTCTCGGCGTATGTGAGTTATGTGACACAGTCCCCCGCAGTGCTGCTGTTGTCTTAAGCAATGCCATGTGCTCAGCAGGCAGAAGGAAAGCAGACTTTCCACAGTCCACACCCTGTGGTGTTTAGCTTCAGTCCTCCACTTAGGACCACGGTATCTTTTATGCAGTTTCAATTAGTATGTAAATTTTGAATGAAGTGTTTTGGGCTTTTTTTGGTTTTTAGCTTGGTGTGATTTCTCAGGTGAGACCAAATCAGCATTTGTGTCCTTTGCATTTGCCAGACGGCAAATAAGCACACGGTTGACTGCGGGAAGTATAAAACATGAAGTAATTGAAAAATACTGAGCTGTCGGTCTCTCATATATATAGCCCTCATGCCTGGTCTCCAGCGGAGCATCAATCACACATTTGACCATAATTGTGTCATACAACCTCATCAGATTCATACTTGATGTATTAATGTTTTGTTTAATATTTTATATAATTATATGATTATTTATTATAGATGATGAGTGAATTTTTTTAAAGCATTTATTTTTTATTAATACCTTGTGTGCAATGGGTCATGTAGTGATGCAAAGTGGGAAAAGAGTGTTTTACACTCAGATAAACCAAACTAAGAGTCAAACTAACTGCTCTGTGACACTGCTGCACTTTAAATTGAATTCCAATACCAACATCCTATCATGCTTACAATGTTTTTTTTCCCCAAAAATCAAGTTCAAACAAAGACGGCAAGGGAAGCTCAGCTACCTCTAAAATGTCAAATATGCACTGTGTTGTATTTACATCACAGATCATGGATTACAGATTGATGTTAGTTTGATTTTTTTTTTTTTTTTTACATTGATTCATATTCCCGTAGCAACCTCCGCATTAAAACCACTTGAAGCTCAGCGTCAGCTGTTCTTGGCACAGAATAGGGTTTTTTTCACTGCTGTGAACTCGATGGTGAGGGAGGCAAAAACGTCACTTCCAGGGAAGCTCAGCTTCCACTTCAGTGGATGGCACGGTGGGCACACGCAGATTGGATTGGATTGAAAGGGGGATCCGGTTTTTGATTGACAGAAACATACACGACAGCGGAGCCTTTTCTGCCTCAGTCCTGTGTGGATTTTGTTAGGGAAGTCTTTAGACAATTAGCTGGTCGCTGTGTGCGCTGTAAATAAAAACACTATTATCGTGTTTCAGTTTTACATAATTATGGCGTTTCCTTGTTCAAGTTGTTTGTTTGCAGAATTTATGTATCAATAACTGGGCCTGAAATGAGCTTCCCCTGTTTCAAAGACCAGCAACTGCCACTGATGGAAACATTAAAGTCTCTAGGATTCATCCACTGGGGACCATGAATATCCAAACACATGTTATACTTGTTGGAATATCATGAGTAAAGACCATGGTGCGAACTACGAGGGAGCCAGGAGAGTCTCAGCCCGCCTTAATGCTGTCATGCAAATGTCACCCTTGCCATTTGGATCACAGTCATCCTTAAGTGTATATGATTGTTAAAGGGTTTTACAATATTAGGAGATCATGCCATATGTGATAATGTTGACTATCACGATGATGATATGACTTCATGACAAATGATTACTGACTTTGAGACCTTATAACTATGCAATATGTATATATATATATACGATGGTGGTCAATTTTTGATTCATTACACAAGCCTGAATTGTACAGATTGTGTTTGGGTGTGTTTTGTGAACGTGTGAGGGATACGTGACAGATGAGAGGTGATGATAATCACCAGATCAGCATGTTTTTTTTTTTTTCTAATTCTTGGTTTCCAATTTCCTTTTTGCTGCCTGTGCTGTATTTTAGAGCGCAAAAACTCTCTGCAGTCGAAGGCCGTAAACATTTTTTTTTTCTTTCTTCCCTTGACTTAATTAACTCGCAGTGCGTTCAGAGCTTAACGTTCAGGCAGAATAGTTAAGCTGCACTGGAAAATTGGCATAAGCTGCTTCATTCATCCTTTTCATTCATTGCCTCATTAACAGCTATTCGGCTGCCATCTGACTTCTATACAGTCAGGTACATTTGGTACATGTATATTCTACGGCATTCATTCTACGATTATCAATAAATCAGTTGACCCTTTTTCTCGATTCATTAATTAGTTGTTTGGTCCATAAAATGTCACAAAATGTGGAAAAATGTTGTTTTTCCCCATCTTTTGAAATCATGTCATGTTTCATCCTCAAACCAAAATATTCAGTCTTAATGATTTATTTCTTACATGGAGCAAAGAAACCAGAACATATTAACGTGAGAGCTTGTTCAAAGGAAAAACACTCGATTAATCGTTGATCAAAAAGGTTAAAAATGAATTTAGTAATAGATTAATCGTTGCAGACACTTCAATTTAATGCCAACATGTTTGCTTCTGCCATCATCCCAACCTCCATTTTGTTTGAACTCTCATTGACTCTACTATTGTTGCCCTTCATTCAAGAGAACAAAGTTATACAACTGAAACCATTTACTATAAATGAAATGGTCAATTCCTTGACATATGCCCTGAACTATTAGGTCCTGTCTCTTACAGAATTAAAATATGTGACATCAGAATAATTAAGGCCCAAAAATATAATGGAATTTTTCCCCCAATTATGTTTAATTTTACCATAGTTGCGGTCTAATGTCTCTGATGCTATAATGATGTACCTGAGCTTCGTCTACTTGTGTTTTCAGCGATGTCGACAGTTCCACAGTTAATAAGCCAAGGTACCAGCTTTGAACCGCTAACATAATGGAATCTGCATGATTCACCGACAGTACATTTCATTCTTTTATTCATTGGCTCATATTTCAAGCTTTAGCATTATGCCTTAGCATTTCGACGGTACGCGTTTTACAGCTGCTTGTTTTCAGTATAATGAGGGAAGCTGGGTGGCAGGCCTGCTAGCGCAACCAAAGTCTTTTCGTAATGTACATTACACATAATAGGACAGTGAACAGGACACAGCCAGCAGGAAGAGCTGAGTCAATTAGGCACGAATACAAACCTTCAGCCCACATTTAAATAAAAGCAGAGAGGAAAGCATGTTCACCAAAGTAACAGGCACAGGTTCCCCGAGCTTCACATCATTAGCTAGCTGTGCTTCTCCTGCAGTTCTGTTCCAGAACTGAACATGCTGCACAGCCCTGGTGGCATGGGCAGACTAATTGCTCATGCAATTGTCCAGAGTATAGACTAACGTGTATAAATGTGTGCGAGTGCATGCAAATTCGACCTGTAATTTTGATATATTCGGTATGTTTTTTAAAACAAATCAAATGAATCCACATTTTCCAACTCCAATTTGCTTCATTTCTGTTTGAAACCAAATCACTAGATCTACAACAAACAACCCTAATCCTAGCAAACAGTTTTCTACCCTATTTTCTTTCTTTCTGTCTTTCCATTATTTTTTGTAATAACTGTGATCATTTATAGCCTCATCTACCTGTTCTGTAATTGCTGCAATTTTGGACCTCATTGTCAGTCTCTCTCTCTCTCTGTGTCTCTCTGTGTGTGTGTGTGTGTCCTCTGAGAGTTAAGAGCATGGGGAGAGGTCAGAAGAAGACAGATGTGAGAACAGGCTCTATGACAAGAACCCCCATCACAGCCCACTGATGTCAGCGCTGCCTACCGTGTGTGATTCAGGTCACTTCACACTGTAGGAGTGTGCTCTTGTACCTGAAGGTAGGTGTGTGCGCGCACTGTCACTCAGAGGCCACGGAGTGTTCAGGAGACATTAAACCGTGAGGTGCATTGAACGGAAAAAGAAAAGGGGGAGAACAATTGAATGAAACCGCAGGACTGATGCCCACATTTTCTGTTTACGTGTGACATATGTACATGAGGATGTGATTTCACTCCTCCGCGTGCTCCCCGAGGACATGTGAGAGTGAGGAATGTTTGCGGGGGAAAGCAGGAAAAGGTCAAAAGCATCGATGACATTATTATCACTTCAGTGCATTGGGTCCTTGCACTTCAAACAGGAAGTCGCTGTCTCCTCGTGTCCCGGCGACAAGGTCATAACCACATTTACATTCACGGGATGCTTATTTATTCCGCAGGGTCGGGTCACAGTCAGCGTATAACCGTCATGTATTTTTATAGATTTTTGACCGCATTGTTTGCCGTACACACGTCCCAGTGTCCCCCTTAAAACATACAACGTCCTATAACTGAAACACTACGGACCCCATCAAATCAAGGACTGAGTCAAAGCTTTCAGCTGAGGCCGATAATAAGCGTGAGAATAACCACGATTTAAAAAGTCCATATCGATAATTAATGTGACAAAATATCTGATCGTTAAAGACTAAGCTTTGCTGCTGAAGCAATGTTAAAACCCTTCAATAAGTATCACAGACGATACATTTGCAGTAAGTGCGACAGTTTGTGCTTCTGAAAGCTGAGAAGTTGCAGGTCAAAGCCAACATGTGGTTATTACAGTAATTTCACTTTGGCTGTTGCAGGAAGCCGGCGAATCAGCGTCTTTGTCACCAGAGAGGAGTGAGTTGGAAAAACGCTTTAAATAATGTGTTATACTGTTCAAATTTCTAATTTTTCTTCAATTTAAATTGTTAATACAATATTTTACCATGCAGTAAACTGTAAATAATTGCCAGATATTGCAAAAAATATCAAGCATTAACTCACAGGACATTTTCTGGCCCTTTTATGGTTGAAATAAGCAAAAAAAAAGTCCAGTCACCAAATGTATCATGGAATGGCTAGCTTAGTTTGCTTTTGTGTTGATTTTTGTCTTATTGTGACTAGGTTTGTGTTGTTCCTGTGCTGGCAGTTTAAGGTCAGTTAATTGTGTTGTGTTTTGGGTGAGTTTATTCTTATTAATAAGTGTTTTGCTGGTAATTATTGGTTTTGTGTTGATCCGCGATAATTTGTGTGTGTTTTATTTTGTCACAGTTTATATCTATGTATCCGCTTGGCTTTATTAAGACACTTCTTGTTGTGTGATTCATCAAGTTCATTTTGTGGTTGTGTTTGGTATTGTGTTGGATAGGTGGTTGTCGCTTAAAAAATATCTACTAAGAAATAGCACAACGGAAAATATTAAAGTCATATTTCCACTGAGTTTCATGTGGAGAAGGGAAATGTACGACTAATATTTCAGTTTTTATCGAACCTTTCAACAAACAGTCTACCGTGTAAAGATGGAAGGAGGTTGTCATACATTTTTCAGCATGTCGCTACATACATTAATCACATTTGTGGAGTGATTCCTGAGTGTATATCATAGTCTTGCATGGTAAATTAGTCAATTACTCAATTATTTAGGCACTTAACATACAGTATATGTCATGAAGGTAAAGCCTTTTAATGTACAGTAGATCTGGTGATGCTACTGGGTTGACTTTCTTTTTTTTTCCTCACCATGGTGGCGATGTCTTCTTCATCAAGAACCTGTGGCTTCTGCAATCAAGCAAAACAGAATGACATCCACATTTTACTCCCAATTAAAGTGCAAGGCTCTGTGGAAAGCTACAGGATAAATTGTCTCCTAATTGGGCAGGTGGGCTGTGAGGTCTCTGGGTGATCTAGAGGACTTTATATCATTCCATTTATTACCAAATTGATTTAATCAGCACTGCCCACTGATTTGATGAATTGCTTTAATAAGCCTCTTGGTGAATTGTTAATCTTTGGGGCACGACGGTGTTATAAAAGTCTTTTCATGCTGCCGATACAGATAAATAATTGGAGCCATCAAACGAGAAATCAACATGGAGAAAAAAAGTAGAGGAGAAAGTTGTTAGCGTGTAAGCTGGGGAGACAGAATATGAATGTGTTTGTGTGGGAAAAGTAGAAGGATGACCTCTTGACAAATGATTCAGCCATGAAGAAGAATTAAGAAAAGCCTCCGAGTAAAGAATCATTTTTCTGACCAAATCTTATTCAACTTTTCTTGCATAACCTTGGCCTGGTTGAATGAGAGTCTCGCCATGGATTTGCCGAGCAGTCGAACAAAGCAGAAAGCTGACTTCTGCTCAGGAGGATTTGAATATGGAGACACTGATTTATTGTTGTATTTTGAAGCTTTTTGTGTGTCACATCACCTTAGATGTTAAAGGTTAAAAAGTTTGGAAAAGTAGCAAGAAAAAACAAAAAATTCTCAAATCCAATGGAAAATACAGAAATTAAATATGTGCACTAGTGTCAAATCCCAGTGAGGCTGGTGTAACCAAAAACCAGAAGAGCACCTCGTTAACTTGCACCCGATCAGCCAATTTATTTCCCACAGAACACTGCAAAGGACGCTACGTCCAAGGTTTTATGCTCCAAATACTCTTTTTTTCATGCCTAATTTACACATACAGATGATTAATGAAACAGTAGTTGCCGTCACATGAGCGCTCCTGTGTGTGTGTGTGTGAGATATGCCCTGGCACTGATTCAGCTTACAGACTGTGGTGAGAAGTCATGCAGAGAGAAAGTACTGTGGGGTGGTGGAGGTCTGTCCCATCTGTCTCCCTCATAAGCACACACACATGCACACACACACGGTCCCCTCCAAAAATGACTGGAACAGTAAAGACACTGTTGTGAGTCTAGAATTCACAATTTGACTTCTTTTGCTTCTGCATCGAGACGTGTTAATTATCACACTGGACTTTCCCAGGGTGTTGGGGGGGGGGCAAATCTGCGGGAACTGACAGGTGCTATGTCTGTTATCCTTTAGACTGAGTGCTTAAATGTTAAATAGACACCTCAGTGTCACAGGTGAAGTATGTGCTTGTTGGTAATAAGGGCAAACCCCACAAGAAAACCAGAAAGCTGTCGGGGGGGGGGGTTGCCCATTAAGAGGCTGAGAAATAAGCTAAATCGATCGGAGCCACTGCAAAACACAATTTGGAATGTCACAAGAATACAGAGAAGTATTGCGGGAGCGGTAAAGAAAAACCTATGCTGAAAAACTACAGTGACATAAAATATTTTTCATAAACCCTTTTATGGATCCTGTAATTCCACTACAACACATAAACAATAATTGCTCTGCTAATTCTGCAAATGTTGATCTTAAGGTATGACTGAAAATATCAGTGATACATGATGTAAGGGACCATTACTCTTTTTTACTTTGCACTCATAATTCAAAGGAGGATGCAATGGGCCTGGATTCATACAGTAGTTTTACAGTTAATCACTCCTTTGCCACCGTCTTATCCAAGAACCTTTATCAAGCAGGAACTTATTTACCCTGGGAAAAGAATTCCTGGTAATCTGTGTGCTTCGTTGCGTTTCCACCACACCTCAAAGTTCTTGTTTGACACGCAATCAGTGTGTGAGTGATGTTGACGACAGTACAGTCAAAACATTTCACACAGCGGCAGATTGCTTGATTGTGTTTGTTTCCCCAAAACCCGTTTCATTCTAATAAACAAGAGGAAAAAAAACTGTGTGGAGGGGCAGTTACGGTGGAGCTTCAGTAAGAGAGAGGGTGTGTGTAAATCAAGCTTCAGAATAGTTTTGACCGACGTTCACTCTCCGCTGCAGCAGCTGGAAACAGCAGCATTTTTTTAATTAGTTTCCTTGCATCTTGCTAGTGCATTGGAGGTTGCGTCCTATTATTTGTCCCATAAAGTTCTCCAAGAGTCTCTTATAACACCAGTCGCTAGTCGCTGTATGAAAAAGATTCGCTGGAGGAATCTGAATACTCACTAAACACAGCCCCTCTTGAATTCCTAGTAATCTAAAAAGTCCCTCGTCGCAAGTAGGGGAAAGTTTGGGGTCGAAGGCAAGTTTTTTCCTGGGTAATTTCGGTGGAAATGTGCCAAGGTTTTTTCAAAATCCCAGGTAAATGAGAAAAGGGGTTTATCTTGTTGATCATTTTTAAGATCTCATGTATCAAATACGATGCAAACAAGTGTTTTTTATTATTATTATTATTATTATTTACATACAGTCCTGAATTATGTTTAACTTTTTCATCCAGTTTTCAGGAGATTTAATACAAAGTTATCACTTACAAAAACAGAATTCTTATAAACTTTTCTTTTTTGTTTAGCATTCCAGTTTCTGCTGCTGGAGCGTCTTAACACTGTCCAACTGTGTCACTGTGGAAATAAACGGGTCGCCGGTGCAACGGAACCTGAAGGTGACTTTGTGCGTAAAATGCCATATAAAAGAGAACTGCTGTGACCAGTTTAGTACATCTATATTCTTTAAGTGACAGGATGAGAAGCGAACACTTCTAATCACGGCAGCGTCCGGGCGAATGCAAATGCTCCGCTGATAATGCGTTCTGTGTAACTGATGCTGCCTTTGTTCTCCAATAGAGACAGAACAATGACGGAAAAAATGACATTCATTATCACGCCGTCTCATTAATAATGAACATCACACGGATTTAAACTGAGAAATGGGCTCTGATGCTGTTTCGCGTTGCGCCCTCCTCCTGATGAGCAATTTCACACAACTCAGACTGTCTTCATGATTTCAGCCAGGGTTTTATGGGTGTGGGTCAAATTATAATGAGTCACTAATGCATTCAGAGGGAATCATGGAAAATACTGTAAACATGGTGCACCCAAAAAGAAAACTGCAAGTAAATCAAATTGATGGTAGCAATATTGCCGTAGTCTCCAAATTATTTCATCATGTTTGTTTTTAATCGCCCCCCCAAAAAAATCACATATGTCAACATTTTTACATTTTTACTACATTTTTACTACTCCCTATTTTCAGTGGTTGCTACTTCTAAACAGATTTCTGTTCTAACATTTGTTAAATGCAAAAAAGATGAAGGAAGCTGCTGCTGCTTAGTCATAAATGACTAAATCCACATTAAATTTGTCACAATATGGATGTGGAATATGGATGTGTCCATTTGACTAAAGTAGATCCACAGCATACACCAGGACTAAGGTAGAAATGCATACAGTGCAAAAGGAGACGTATAATAGCATTCAACCACCCAACACACCCCTTTTTTTATGGCTACATACACGTAAATGACATCTTTTATGTTTTAAAGATGTTTGTTTGTGCAACGTAAACCCAAACAAGTCTCAATCGAGTCTTGTTTAATAAAATATAATGTCAACTTTGACCAATAGTCGCCTGGATGTCTGTGAACTTTCACTTTCAAACCGGTCAAATCGATCTTTGTATATACCATCTATGTGTACAGCTAACACTGTGTATTATGATAATTATCAAAAAAGCAGCTTTGACACCTGTAAACTTAATGAGTTTACCGTGTGCCTTTGATAAAGGTCACATAATATGTGCTTTATGTGTTATGTGTTTTGTTTTTTTCATTCATTTCACTTTGTTTACCATACAATCAACGTCTAAACTGACTTATTTGAGGCACTACCTACATTATGCATGCAGCTCAACAAACAGACGACTGCTCATGCTAATGCGTGTGCAGTTCTGTGTGTGTGCTTGGACGTGTGTGTGTGTGTGTGTGTGTTGTGTAATACTTACTTTCTCATTCCCACCTGGTCGTGATTGTGTTTCTGGAGGTAAAAGTGGCGAGTGCTGGGGAAAGCAACTCTCGGCAAGCATCAGATGGCTCGTGATGAATAGTCAATTAACTTTAAACTTGTTCCAGGAATGACCAGTGAACAAGGAAGGAGAAGGGAGGCTGTCGGAGGGAAAAAAGGCATCCATTATCTTGCAGCTAATTATCTAGGCACTGCCATTTCCATCCTCGAGATAGCTGTGTGATTAAAGGGTTTGGTCAATCAAATAGATAACAGGGATTAGAACTGGGAGGATGGGAGGAAAAGAGAATGAGTGGAAGCAATAAAATGAGGCAGAGGAGAGGAAGCTGCATGCCGTTCAGTTGTGGTTTCTTGTGGACCTATTAACAACGAATGCAATGAACCGCTGCTCTGCTGTTTCCTGGCATAGTGTGTCTTTAGTGTTTTTTATTATCGTACACAAGCAGCCATTTTGACCATTTATATATTAGTGTTGTTCCGTGGGACGCAGCATTTTTTCTACCTTTGTTAATACTGCCGCCATTACCCAGGTTTTGTTAACGATATCAAAACCTTTATTTCCATTACCTATTTGGGGAAAAAAATTAAAGTCGTGATTTCCCCGATGGCACACAACTATCTAACAGTTTCTATCTAAGGGGAAAAAACGAAATGTTCTCTTCGATATGCAGCCACTTCATATTAGAGGACGGGTTGGCAAACATTTGCTTTTATAGTTTGCAGCAGAATTGCTGATTATTTCTTTGCTATTACTTCTGTATTATAAGAGGGAGAAGGAGAGATAAATGTATTTATTTATTAGTGTAATACATTTTGCATATTGCTTTGTTGGTTACAATTGCGCTACCAAGCAGAGGCATTTTTAAGGGATTTTGATCCGAGAGACCTTGATCCGAGTCTGGACCTCCATTAAACCATGAAACAGTGATAATGTTGAAATTATAAAGCTTTTTTGCAGCAAGCTAATGGTTAGGGGTTCATTTGGGGGTTTCCAACCACTCTTGATCATAGAAAACTTTTCTGGGTTTTCTTTAGCTCATGGGGCCACCTTGCCTACCCTACATGTCTCAAACCTGCTTCTGAGCTAGAAAGTGGAGAAAGAAATATTACTTTGCCCTCTAAGGGCATCCAAGCTGTTTGGTCCACTTTAAACGTATCAGAGTTTGGATAGTCCGCTTCATTTGGGCAGGTGTGAAAGCTCACCCAAACCCTGGTGCGGACCAAGCTAGAGAACTCTGGTCCACCTGAAAACATGGGTCTCGGTTCGCTTACCAGCAAACCCTGGTTCGTTTACAGTGGGAAATTCAAACAGACGATCCAGCGAAGTGAAGTGAAGTGGCCTGTCGGGCAGGGGAGTCGGGGTGTCAGCCGGTTTGGCAACTACGTGTCATGTTTTTTTCTGCTTGGTGAGCGGCGCTTAATACTACGCCTACCAGTGAGGCGGAAATTCAGTTTGTACACCTAATGTGCTCTTTCCAAAATCCTTAAGACTATAGTGTGTGCTCACACATGCTAAAATAAGCCTCATTCTTCTTGTGAGCAACAAGCCGGAGCAACTAAAACATAACTCAACATTACGACTGTGTGGGGACATAGTCCGCTCTCCCAAAAGTTTAATGTTTTTGTGATCAAGACAAAGAAATTACACAATCAAAAAAATGAGCGTGGATGCCAGATTTGCATTTTAGCACCACAAGAGCTACAGTCACAATTATTATGTCGGTGCTCAAACATTAAAGTTAGTTTTTATTAATCCCCTTAGGGAAAGTATTCCTGTGCATTTTGACCCATCCTAGAATTAGGAGCAGTGGGCTGCCACACTGAGTGGCGCCCGGGGGTTGGGTACCTTGCTCAGGGGTACCCCAGCCCTTTTTTTTTGGCCAGGTGGGGATTTGAACCAGCGACCCTCTGGTTACAAGTCAAGTTCCCTTTCCACTTGGCCACAGGCTGCCCATTATCCAGAATTCATGCCCTGCCCAGTTTGTTTCTGGGTCTAGTTTGACTGAAACTTTACACAGTAAGAGAACAATAGAGAATACGCAGTATATTTACATAAAAAAAAAAAAAAAAACAGGCCACAAAATGCATATGTAAAGTGTGACGGTATGCACACACAGATGTATATTAGGTTCATAGCTTTATCCACAGTGTGTGTATTATGTGTATGAGGTAGATCCTCTTTGATCACTTGGCAGCTCTTGGAGAATGATTGAATCTCTGCTCGGCGGGATGCCTCCCTGATTGGTTTCTCCCTGGAGGGCCTCATCCAGCGAGGACACCAAAGGTCGGGTTGAAACTCAACTGGTGTGACAACCAACCAAGACATTGGTTTCACACCATCAACATGTCTCCTCCGTGTACAAAGCCTTCTGTGTACATGTAGAGGACCACCCAGACAGACATTAAATATTTATGACCAATATCGCACTTTACACACACACACACACGATAAACTGGTCTTTGCTGGAGGGACCACGATGATGTGTCGAGGGGAGAAGTGTGGTGAGACGAATGTGAACAATCTGCAGGGGGGGGACTCACCCCCATGCATAAACACAATCCTTTCCCCATAGGACACTAATAGAGACATTCAACTTCACTGTGGGCCTGCGGGGACAGTGATGTTTGTCTCGTTTACAATTATGTCATGGAAAGAACATGAAATGAAATGTGGTGGCACCTGTAGAAATCACTTACACACAGTGTTTTTATTTTTTTTTTAGTATTATTATTATTATCATTACTATTATTATTATTTACTTTTGAATACAGTCATCTCAGCACTACCCCGCCCCCAGTCTGGTGTCTGAGAAAATGTTGCTCCTGGACTGTTTTCCTGCTGGAAATCCTGCATTTTGCCAAATTGTTTCATGTGTCATGGCAACGTCTTTGAGGCAAAGGGGGTCAGCCAAGCATACGGTGCACAGAGACATTTTCATGCTGTTAGGTGCGTTTTGACGTTTTGTCGAGAGGATTTTTGACTTTAAGAGGAAAGACTTTCCTATAGCCCTAAGAATAGCTATAGGAAAACCCCTCACCCTAACCCTACAGACCTAATCTGGTGGGTGTTTTTGTGTGCCTAAACCTAACCACATTCATAACCAAGGAATAATTATCATCCCCTCCATTTCCTCATTTCTACCAAGTGGCACAAGCCATGTAAATGAGTAAAAACAAACGCCTTATAAGAAGCTTGTGATTTGAAGAAGTGTATTATTAGGTCAAAAACATGAGCTCCCTAAAAGTATTGGAACAGTGAGGTCAATTCCTTTATTTTTCGCCATCAAAAGATGAATATGAGACTTCCTGGTATTTGCATCTGGATCTGATGCACAACAATCTGATGTTTGAATCCATCCAGCCTTTTGTTTTTTATCTGTACCAATACTGTGGTGTTCTGTTACAAATAATGCAGATCCAGATGTAAATACCTGGAAATAAAAGCTGAAATGTTGATCTCTTGTTGCATATTCAACTTTTGATATCAAACCCAAATGTGTTCAGTTTATGGCAAAAAATCTGTGCTCTGATTTTGCAGCCTCGAGTGCATGTGTGTGTATGTGCAGGCAAAGTTATTTATTCACATAGTATAAACACCCACAACGTTTTCCAGTAATCTAACCTTAACCTGAGAGACAGAGGTTATAGGTTAAACCCCCGTGGGCTGATAAGAGACCGAGTCTGATCCTGTGGTTTTAATAAAATAAACATAACATAAAATAATGAAGACCATCCATGGACAAGCTGCTCATTACAGCAAGAATTATGAACATATTTAATTTAATATAAGCAGATAAAATAGTGGTCCTTGACATATCTAAGCAGAAATTAAGTATGTGGAGGTCACAGAGATGCGCTGGGCAATTTTCTGAGATCATTTCTATCATTTTTTTGCTACATAATTCTTTTTCCAGGAAGAAAATCCGAAACCAAATCTTCCCTTAAATCTTAAAGCTGTGCAGCTGAATGACATCATTGATTTTGTAGGGGATTGTAAAAGCAAAACAATTAGCTTAAAGTTGTTGCCATGCTTCATAAAGCGGCGTGGAACACAAAGGTGCCAGAGCATTTGCTATTAGTTATGAACTGTCACGCGACGATCGACTCCCATCCACGTTTAAAGCGCTTTTGTTCATCGACAGTGTCAAAGTATCGATTGCGGCAGCTTTAACTTATAGGTTAGTGAAAGGAATAATTGAAAAAGTAAAAACCATGTCTTTATAATACAGAAATAAAACATGACCTTGTCATTAAACATATTCATGTGTATATTAGCAATATTCTTGTGTAAGTGTGTGAGGCCATGGCTGAGATACTTGTTAGGCGTTGTGTCTTTTATGCACAGTGAATGTCGTTATTGTCGATATATAATTTTTGTTGCCGTCGTGTGTGTGAGTTTACTGTTTGTGAGCCGGCGTGTGCTCGCACCAAGCCTTGATAAAGTAATGACAGTGATCAGTGTGAGCTGGTCACTGGGATGTGAAGGTCAATAGTTGACCACGCAGCTGCCGCTGCTTCTGTTTTTCATTACAGAGAGAGAGAGAGAGAGAGACAGAGGTGAATGAGCAGCGAGAACATTTTTCCATGTTTGCACAGACACGCAATTTAAAACCATCACTGACAAAACATGACCGATCCTATGAAAAATAAAATAAATACAGTCCCGCTGTCCATTCATGAGGGTTATTGCTTTAATGGTTGTTTTCCCGTGCTACAGCTGTGGCCGTTTGGCGTGGCTCGCAGCTCGGCTCTACCATTACTTTTTTACAATTACAATTCATAGTGAATTTCAAATATCAGCGGAACATTAAAACGCCAGGTCCCTTTGCACTTTACAACGAGGACTCTGCATGCCCCCGCGAGAGACCATTTGTAGTGAATAGTGTCAATATGTTTCTGCATCAATGTCACAGAGTCGTATTCCCCTAGTTATTGCACCTAAAGATTAAGGTGATTCTTATTTTAGCTGCTGCACGTGGCAGAGTGCCACTTCCTACGGTACATTTATTCACCCACAGCCCTGTGATGTCTCATATTCTGCCCTCTATATACACGTCTGTTGCTCTTCTTTTTTTTTTTACAGCACATGTTTAATTTGCTTTTTTCCATTTGGTGTCTTTATCGCAGACTCAAATTGAAAATACTAAAAAATTAACAATATAGGATGAGGGGGAACAAAAGCAAAGCAAATGAATAGCTGTGTGTGATCAGTTTACAGAGTATACAACCCGAATGGTTGCTCACTAATAGAGACAAATGAACAATTGCATAGTGTGTAAGAGATACGACAGTGGATTTATCTAGTACATCTTCTGCCCTTTTGCTTTACAGTTTTTTTTTTCTCCCCTCTTTTTATTTAAATGCACATCTTCTTTTACCTGTTCACATTTATTTTTCTCCATCAGAATAACAATACGGAGCGCCGCACATCCCATCTTGCTACTCACACATTTACAATCTATAAATCACGTATGGCAAAGCTCATTGTTAAAGGAGGTTAGACAATAGGAGTCATTGTGAAATCCCTGTGTCTTCAATTTATTCCGCGTGTCACACGCTAATACTGCGGGGGATTCTTTTCCTAATGCAAACAAAAATAGTGTTTGCTGAGGAATTCTTCGTAATTTCTGACAGCGTGATAAAGTGCAAACATTGATTTCTTTGCTCCACACTCAGTCATGCGGACGCAGCTAAATTGCCGCAATAGCACAGTTTTGTTTTACGAAATCGTATCCGAGCGTCCGCTCAAGAACAAAAGACGCCGCTTCTGTGTACGTCAAGGAAATATTATCAGTGATCATCATTAATTCTGTCAGGTCGTTCACAGAGGCAGTTGTTCTACTCAGTTTATTTACCAGGTTATACAGTGGAATGCAGAGGAGTAGCTTATCTAATGGGATGTATTCAAAACAATGATTTGATTAAAAAAACAAAAAAAAAGAAAAGATTTATGCCCATATTGAGTCAGATTACCTGGACTCTGTGACACGCCTGCGACTGAGAGTGCAGGTGAAGAAAAAAAGGATTTATGTGTCTTTTCACGTTTGGACATTTCTTTGCATGTTTGCAGTGCCATGTGCTCTGTGTTCAGCATGTGTAACATGAAGGTACAGTCTGAGGCCTTGATCTCTCCCTCTGTATGAGGTAAGTTCTAGCGGTGACCTTGTCTGGAGTGTGGTTCATGTTTTTTAAAACGCCCCGCAGCTGTGTGACTGTGGTCGAACTACTGATGTCCACTTAATGAAAAAAAAGCCGCAGACATACACAGGCCTTAAAGCTGTAGTTTGTAACTTTTAAATCCAAACAAATATCAGTTGGATTCGAACCAATATTAGTCCGCACAAAGCTGATTGACCCTCTAATGACATCCTTCTGGATTTATTTAGATTTGATGGCTCAAGAATTGTCAGAAATTGTCCAGCGAGTGAGTGAGTGCTTCTGCCCCTTTTTCCAAGATAACTTTCACTTTCGATATCTAGCAGTTATTTAACTATTTAGGAATTACGGTACTGAGAAGCTGACGTCACAAACGTGTGAATCTTGCCTGTGATTGGGCGGCTATGTCTCAGCTGACACAGGGCGAAAGGCGGGGTCACACCCTGGACAGATCACCAGTTCATAGTTTTTGAATTTTCTGGATCTCACAAACGGCCTAGGTGTTACGGTTATGAGAAGTACGCGTGCCTATCATCGCCACGTGAATCACTTTCTCAGTTCACACTCCCACACAGCAGCTCTACTACATGGCTAAGAATTATCCTCGATGTGCACTGGAACTTCACAATCGTAACTCGTCCTCTGTCAGCAGCAGTCCTCTACCCAACTGCCTCACAATCTGCCCGTGTCTGCACCACACAGTTCCAGTCCAGTCTGGACAGACAACACACAACTTTGGAAAGTCTTTTGTGCCGTAAAGCACACTGCTCCATTTCCGTCACTCTCTCTTTTTGTGTGTTTGTGTGACTGGGGAGAGGGGCAGTGGAGAAAAGCTGGGTCATAGTGCCCGCAATGTTTCGGCAATTACTCAGAAATAGACCGTGTTGTTTTGGTCGTTACTCGCCAAGTGATGGCGTTGTTTTGGTAATTACTCAGAAGTCCACAGGGGGGCAGTAAAAGTTCCGCACAGGAGCTTTAAATTGCGGGCGGTGACAGAGAGCACGTCCCCAGATTCCTCTGTGGACTCACAGGATCAAACTCGGACCAGATCTATTATAACGATCGTACGAGCACATTTAACATTAATTAATGACTGTAGCAGGAACCTGTGAAAGTATCTTCTTCTTCTTGAATGTAACAGACACGTCGGAGATTGCCAAAGATAACATGTCTTTGTCGTTAAATAATGCCACATATTTCATCGACAGCTGGGGAACAAACGCATAATCAAAAAAACTCTGTATCATTATAACATGCCCTGCGGTCGTGTTTGTGCTCATCGCCTGGACGTCAACACTGGCTTGTGGCCCTTGCCGATGTTTGTCCCACTCCGTGTCGCGTGATCTGATTTTTGATCTGCATTGACAGATGATTATTCCGCGCTCCGAGACGAGCGCCGCACTGTTTTGAAGAAGCGTTGTAATTGGTTAATGAGTTGGAAAGAGAAAGCTTCTTGATCTCATTTCCAGTGCTTAATTAACCTTGGAGTTGGAGATTTCCCCCCGGTGCTGGGGACAAGGCAGGGTTACCTTATTCTTTCTCCCCGTCTTTGTCTCTGTCTCTGCCACAATGACAAAAGGATGCTTCGCTCGGAGCGCGTGTCCTTCCAGAGGCGACTGCCTTTTATTGACTGATTTATGAGTGTAAATCCACGCGCACAGATGTTCAAAGTGTGCATAAATATCATTGTCTCCTGCTTTCGTAGAGCATATCTGTCTCCTTTATCTCTCTTACGACATGTTTAACATTAAAGTCCAGAATCAAATGATATAAATAGCTACACTGCTCTCTTCACTGCTAACTCTCCCCAGGCCAGCCCAGTTCTGTGCCCCCCGGGGTATGAGCCCAGTTCTGACAGAATTCATCTCCGCTTCCTCGTCCCCCCTCCGTCCGTCTGCGCCCTTAGCCCCCGCCAGAGACTTCACCGTCACCCAGGCTCCACAGCCGGCTCTGCACCAGCCTGCCTACGTCTTCCTGTCCTTTCCTATATTCCCCCCCATCTCTTCTTCTCCCGCCCTTTCTCCATCTGGCTCTTTCAAGTCTTTTATCCACCATTTCATCTTTCACTTTCTTTGCTTATTCTTCCATGCAGTGGTTTTTCCTCATGTCCCTCCTTTGTCCATTTTTTCCCCCCAAACATCTGTCCTGCGCTCGCATCGTTATTGGTGTTTCTGTATTTTTACATCGCCGTCTTTTATATGTTATTGTCAGGTGTTAACAAATGGTACCTTGAGGGGGAGCTCACATGAGATGGATTCATTATATTTGGCATCCAACCCTTTGGCTACTGCTACAGCATCAATATCCACAGTGGTTCACATTAAGCATTAAGCACATTATTTTCAATGGAGATGAATGTTTTTCAATGAGCACTTTCATCTTTCGGTACTTGGGCCAAAGAAGTACGTCAAACTGGTCTCGGAATCACCATCATTCAGTCAAAACTGATCAAATAGCTGCAAAAATTGATTCTAAAGATTCATAGTCAGAGTTATTTGTCATCTTGTTTTGTCACGTCTAGTCTAGTGGCTTTGGTTATAATTCCTGTAACCTTGGTTTCAGCAACGTCTCTGTGCTAAACAAAGAAACGTGTTCATGCTATTTATTAAACATTTTGTATAATGGATGAAAACAAACACAGGTTTGTGTTTTGCCGAACCCTTTAATGGCTCGGGGGCAGCGTTTGATCCCTGCATTTTGGTTCTAAAAGTCATTATAATGTTTAAGTAGTCAGTATAATGTTTTCCTGTATTTACAAAACTCCCCAAAAAGCTCATTATTTCTGACTGTTTCAGCCACTGATCTTACTTTTATGGCTACAACATAAGTGCTAAATTTTTTCCATTTCTTTTTAGGCCTGTCAAAGGAGTTTGGTATTAGATCTTCCTCATAAATGCACTGCATGTATCATGTATCAGTGTATAACTGTGGTTGGGATGTGTCTGTAAATACTGGGCAAGGTTGAAAATGTGCAAAAGCACAATAAATATCCAGTGATGTCACTTTTTTCTCTGAAATGTGCATATCCATTCAAACCTGGAGGAGAAAGTTAAGTTTCTTGAATCTTAAAATCCCGTTCGAGTTGAAAATATACAGCCTAGAAGGGCACCAGACCGTCTGAAGTAATTACCGCGTTCGTACATCAGCTCCACTGACTTTGTGGAATCAATTTACCTTCAATTTTGATTGAACTGTTTTCAACTTCAAAACCTGAGTGAAGGTAAAAATGATCTTTAGGTTTTTTGCCAAACATTAGTTTTCTCTTATGTCCTGTACTCAATCTTTTCTTCCCTTTGTCACCTGGCATCGATTTCTCTGCTCGCTCTTTCCATTTGAGCCTCGCTCTCCTGCCAGGTGAGCCAGTGCCTTGTCCAAACCTGCGACCTCTCCTCCCCTCCCTTCCCCCCCTTCTTGCTGTTACCTCCAGATTAATGCCTGGTAATTTGCCATGCACCTCAGTGTTCCTCCTCCATCTTCCAGGTGAGCGAGCCGTGTTTACTCCTCCTTTTGTTCTTTTTCATTCTGCCAAGTAAGCTTTCCTCCCATGTTCTGTGCTTCCCACCCCCCTTTCATCTTTCTCCCATCTCTCCCTCCCTCCCATCCCTCTATCAGAGACAGAGCCATATGGCCGGGTGCAGTCCAGGCCGGCCCAGTGCTCAGACTTGTTTAAATTCACAGCCTGCGGGTCCTTCTGCCTCTGCGGTGGGACGACAGACACTGCCATGGAGGCAAGGGGCGGCTAAAGGCTCCACTGATGAGTGAAGACAGGCAGGAGAGAGGCAGAGCACGAAAAAATAATAATTGTGCAGCTTGAAATTCTTAATTATAGTTTAAAAAAAATGGACGACCGCCGCACGGTAAGCGAAGCAGAAGGTGAGTCACGTGGCTGAAACAGGTGGTGGGGTGACAGTGAAATAATGAAGTGGAGTGTGAACGGGAGTGGACACATTCTGTATCCGTTCATTTAGATGACCCACATTTGGTTTGTAAGAGACATGAGAGAGACATTTTGAAGTGGATGAGGACATTTGTATGGGTTTGTTTTACCTTCCGATACATTTGGAACTAAATAAGAATTACTTGGACGGTTGCATGGTTGAATCTCGTATGTGTCATTCATAAACGCAAGGTCGTACCCGGCATTGTTACTATTTCTGCGAGGCTCTGCCCTTGATCTGGAGAATAATCAACAACTTTTTGACATACACCAACAAACCTCATACTAGCCTTAAAATATACGATCATCGCTCATGTAGGACTATAGCAATGAACCTTTAAATGTCATTTTAGAGCAAACATCCTTAGCATTAAAACTGAAATACCGTCCCCAGTATATTTCATTTCAAGAATATACCAAATTCTGCTCTTTATTTTTAAATATAGACCTGGACCCAGTGATGGATGAGCTGTCAGCGAGAAAGAGAAAAGTAAAGCCCTGATACACATGACTGTAAATATTGTATTCTATACAATAGGTGAAATTTCATGATGAAAATTAAAAAAAAAGAAGAGAAAATAAGTCCATTCATCTTCTTTCATTGACTCATCCAAAAGAAAAGAAACACAACCTTTTCAGCAAAGTTGTTGTGGTAAGCCAAGCGATTGTGTTCTGTGGCAGCGTAAAACAAGGACACACTATTTTCTTCAAAATATGACATGAAAAGAAGAGCTGGAAAAGACGGGCAATGAAAAGATGAACCAAAAAATGAATAAACAGTCGGCACAGGGGGAAGGACTAACCGCGAGGAGAATAATTGAGGAGTAACAAATGAGGCAAGAAAGACAAACCAGCAGGAAAACGAGAGGAGTTTGAGCTCAGCAGCAGGTTGCAGAGGAGAAGAGGAATATGTGGCAGAGGAGAGGAGTGCAGCGAAACAGCGGGCATTAAGGAGAAGGGGTGTGAAATTGAAACCAATAAATCCAGAACAGATTCCTGCAGTTGTGGGAGCCACGGCGACTGTGACACGTAGCCTGGACTAGTGTTCTCTTTTTAATTTGAGCTAAGCCCATTATCGTCCGACCGGGCCTCGGCTTGCCAAAGGTGTGTGTTCAGTTACACCGGGACTGAAATGTGACGAGGATTTAAAATGACAGCGTATATTTCCTCAAAAGAGAATAAAAAATTAGATGGAAAAACTAGTTTTGTGACACTACTTAATATTGTGGTATGGTTTGAGCTGGTGTTAACACTAGTGTTGCCTAACATTTAGTATTATTGTAAAATATGCTACTTTCAGAAAAAAAATGTAATTTATTGGTGCATTGTGTCCATATACTATATAGGGAATATTTCTCTTTAAAATTACTTTATTCGTCACAGTATCTGTCCGATGTGGCTTCCAGTTTGGTTTGTCTGTCATTTAATCTTGTTGCGTGATCGCGCGTGCGTAGGGTGATAGGCTTGAGGGTTGTTTGGGACATCAAATACGATAGTCGTCGACTCCAGATCGGTGTTAATGCTCTATGTGGCTTAATATTCTTGAGCACTCGTGATAAATAACTCGGGCGAAAGGCAAAACAACAACAACAAATATGCATTTCTCGGAGTGATACATTAATGGAGTCGCTTTCTATCTTGACAATGCAGAGGATTTATTCCGAGGAGCGTTGTAAATGGGAGTGCATTTTCAGCTGCTTGAAAATGTCATCACTTTGGCAACGTCAGTTTTTCGATTTAAACCCTCTCGGATGATGTATGAATGCAGCGCGGCAACATGGCACGCGCTAATTGACTGAGGCATATTGTGTGGATATTTTCTCCATTCATCCACTCAAGATCTTGAATACCAATCCCACACAACCGCCCCACCCACCGCCCACCCCTCACCCTCCACCCTCCACCAGCACCTCTCTCCCTGTACAGTGTCAGCAAAGTATGGCGCTAAGATTCTTATAGACTTTAGTTGTGCCAAATATTCTCGTTAATATACTCCCATCTGGAGCTCTCTTAAAAAAATCTGATAAATGATGGCATGGCCCACCGCTGACAGTGGGCTCTGGCCAGCATACATCAGAGTCGAGAGCCCCCTCCTGCTTTATAGAGGGCTATTAGAACATGCTCCCAGGCAACAAACCATACATAGCAAATGTGCCTCTTTAGTAATATGATCATTTATAAAGAGAACTGAGTGAGACTGAGTGAATATTCTGCCGAATTCCCCCACATACTTTGTACTTAATAGATGGTGTGTGTTATGCCTACTCTCCTCAGGATTGCACCGAATGTAGGAACTCCCGGGGATGATGGAGTGAAGGCCAACCTCATCTCGACAGCTTTTAATAACTAATGAAAATACTGGAGGGTAAATTTGCAAAGAGAGGATTAGGGAGCCTCTAGTGTGCGGGAGGCAAAGAAGAGACTAAAAAAGGAAAGCAATTAAGAGAGGGCGGGCGGGACAGGACAGGATCGAAGCTCGTAGAGTGAGGACCTGGCTCGGGGCGAGCACGCCGCCATGTTCCCAGCATGCATCGCTCAGGGGCCTGGATTGATCAGTGCTATTTGTTTTTTTTTCATATCCATGTCAGTCTCCGTCTCTCCACGTGTGTTGTGTCTCTGTCTCTTGCTCTGTTAACACTGGCTCCCCGTGGAGCCGTATGTCTGAATAGGAAAACACATGCGCACACGCTCAAAAAAAAAACAATAAACATCATCATCAAACACTTGGAATACATTGATCAGGTCAAAATAAAAAAAAAGAAAGAAAAGAAAAAGCCTTTGTTGTCCTATACCTTCTGCCATCTTTGATGCCCTGCCTCAGTCATCACAGGCCGTTGATGAAGACGGTCTCTTTGTGTGTGTGTGTGTGCCCCCATGTAAACATGCGATTATTTATTTCCCCGCACCACAAAGGAGGTACAGTCAGTGTGCGGCTGCCTTATTTGCGACGGAGTCTTTTCATGAGAGCAGAGACGAGAATAGAGCAAATTCCTGCTGCTTTGTAGAACTGATCATCAGCGCTGTGGCAGGCGGATAAAAAGTTTGTCTTTCATCTTGGACTTGTTGCTCCTTTCCATTGTCTTTGAATTACACAGTAATGCAAACTAAGAGAAACGTTGTCTTAAGTTTGACACAACTTCTACCGTGCTGTCGACTTTATAAACTTAAAATCTGCATAACATTAATACATCAACACGTGACTGTGAGATTCTGTGTTTGTCAATATGCAGGGGTGTCAAACATACGGTCCGCGGGGCACCAGAAGCTCCAATCGGGCCCGCAAGATGAATTTGTGTAAACTACTGTTGTGAGAATGCTGCAACCCCTTTAAGAGCCGGGGGAAAAGAGTATGAGCAGGGAGAGGGGGAGAGAGTGAGCGAGCGTTGTATGTCTGAGTGAAGAGAAAGAAGCCGGCGTATGAGCAGAGTTAGCATTAGTCACTATGAATTGGACAGCCCGTGGCCAAGTGGAAAGGGAACTTGACTTGTAACCGGTTCAAATCCCCACCCGAGCCAAAAAGGGCTGGGGTACCCCTGAGCAAGGTAATCAAACCCCCAATGCCAAAATGCAGAGGAATACTTAAGGGGATTAATAAAACTAACTAACTATGAACGCTCCGACTCTTCCAGATCAACCCGAGTGTCCGCCTGTTCATCCTCTGTCTGTGGAAGTAAGCGTGTTAACCTGGAGCAGCCACAGCTCCAGCTCTGCAGGTAATAATATCTCCCCTCGCTGTCCAGAAGCAGCGCAGGAAAGTTAACACTACACTGAAGATAATCAACTACAATTATGTACTTATACTGTGCATACAGTATAATTTGTCCCCTGGGGTAGCATTTTTATTAGCTCTCACTTTAGTTTCAGGAATACAACATAGATGTGTAGTAAAATGTTCTAATCATGTGTGAAATACTAGAATTTTTAGTTCCAGATACCTGTGACTAAAATGTTCTGTATAATATATATATATGTATATATATATATGTATATATATATGTATATATATATATATATATATATATATAAGAACCTTGGCTTGAGAAAGAGAGAACATGATGCCAACGTACATGATCATAAAATACAGTTTCAAGGTAAAGATCCCAGCATTGCCCTGTTTGTGATTTTGTGTTTTCCTCATCCTTTGTCCATTTCCTGCACCTGTGCATCCCTGAATATCACAACCTTCTCCCCCTTTGTGTGTTTGAGTCATCCCACCCTCATTATTTTTGAAAAGAAAAACATATTCCTCCGGCCCCCAAATGCTTCAAGTTCCAGAGTATCCCTTTAATTACAGCCTCACCGAGCACACAATGATAAAAAAAAAAAGAAAAAACACAATTATGACTGCTCACAAATTTTAGCGCGCTTTAATGCCTCTGTCTTTAGTGTGTTGCAAAATCATCAAACGCAGGATGTAAAGTCAGCAGTTGGTGTAGAAGGTGAGTGCTAGGATTTACGTGGCCTTTTAAAAAGGACATGATTTTGCAGATGCTACATTTTGGGTCATCATTACACAAACGTCTGCATCTCTCACTTACACAGAGACACACTGACTGTATTTGTCCAAGCCTCAGACTCCCTAATCCAACTGGGATCCCAAAAGCACACAGTGACTAAAAACTGAAATGGTAACACAAGGTTATATTCTATTAAAGGTCCAGTCTGTAAAACTTGACCGCTAATAAAGCAAATGCAGATTGTCACAAAGTTAGGACTTCTTTGCCAAACCCTCTCTCTCCTTAGTACGTAAGGGGATTCATATACCAGAAAAGATGTCGTTCATTGTCCTTGGGGAGAATTTGAAACAAAGTACACTTATTTTTTTAAAGGTAGGGTTGGAGATCCTGGAAAAAACTGTTCATGCAGGCTACATTTTGAATTCAAAAGTCCAAGCCCCTGTCTTCAGACCTCTTTCCGAAGCTACAACAGCACAGGAACGCGCAATACTTGTTCACGAAGAGCGTTGGTTTCACACAGATTCACAAGCATCGGTTACTTCCATACTTTTTTGGATACTTGTTCGATTGACAACGTGATGGCGAAAAACAACAAATACTCAACAAAAGTTAACCCACCTGTCCAGTAGAAACAGCCACCATGTCATCATGTCATCATTTCCTTTTCTGGGCTCTCAGTTGTCACCAACCGTTCAAATACAGCACCGATGTTCACTCTGGTCTTGGATCGCTCTGCGTCAGCCTTTTTCTTGGCAGTAGCTTTCCCAAAAAACATCTTTCGTTTGTGGGCAACACCTTTTTCTGCAGCCTGTTGCTGCAACTGTCTCATTGGATTTACCAAGCTAGCTTAAGTTTTGTCGGTGTCTTCTCAAAGGGGGGTATGCACGTATGGGATGGGGCAAATGGTTTGATTGATGCATCGCAATCCAGTTAATTAGTTTGGACCTTTCAATGTGATTGGATGGTGTTTTTAAAGGCTCATGTTTGTGGCAACGCGTTAATGAATTGGTTGCAATCGGGGTGTGAAGAGGATTTTAAGCAATACAGTGAAACGATGCTCCAATGATCTCCCACCCTACCTTAGTGTATAGTTATACAATCACCTGATGGTATTAATTGTTGTTTTCATGTTTCCTAGAACGAGACTTTTATATTCATACCAGTAGCTGTGTCAGCTCTATAAAGGACCTCCATGTTCATACACAATGAACAAAATAAACATTGCTGAAGTAAGTGGAGATTGTTAACTTTAATGTAGCCCAAACAATAGTTAGAAATGTAGGTATGATGCAAATTCATGACATTAAGAATATAAGAATATGGAGTCCCCCCTCCCCTGGAGCTCCAGGGAGCTGTCCTCTCCGGTGCCCGAGCAAGGGACTCATGCAACTTTACTAATACATTTTCTACCTTTAAGACATTCACATGGAGTTCAAACAGCTCATTTTAAATGATATATCCGGAGCTGTGTATTTGGAGACATCCTAGTTACTCTGCGATATACAGTAATTCCTTGGGAAATTTACACTTATCAAAGGATGAAGTGGTTGGATAAAGGCAGCACATAATACAAAAAAACATCTGCCCACTTTATATTTTTATAGTCTATCTCAAATCTAACTTTTAAAATGAGCATGCATTACTTTTGGCATACACTAGCTTTTAAAATGAAATTTTACATTCTCTGTGTCATTTACACTCGCCACATTCCTGACACTGTATTCATCGTTTAATGAAAGTGTCAGGTATGAGGCATCCACAGATATGACCACACACACACACACATTCTGGCTGTGCATTTGTGCATGTGTGTTTACTGTTTATAGGCTTATCAAGAGGTTAGGCGTACTTCCCTCACATGCTGCCATTCCTTGATACTCTCCGCGCTGGGCTGCATTGCTCCTGGGGGATGAGACAGACCCAGAAAGGCATTATCACCTTTCTGCCATAGCATAGGAATTCAATGAATTATTTACGTTACGCCAGGCAGGCCCCAAGACAGCTCCGAGACCGAACAACACGGGATTCAGTTAGGGAGCTCGGAGGCCAGGGGCCAGTTGAAGAACCTGAGGGGGGGGATCAGTGGGGATCCTGAGGTAACGAGGAAGGGGAAATTAAATGACAAAAAACAGAAAGGAGATACAGCATCAGGGGAATGCAGCGCACACACGCGTGCTCACGCTTACTCAAACTCTCTCTTTTCTTTTTTTTCCTTAAAAATGTGCGTATGTTCACGCAAGTGCTCGCCACCAATATAGCGCACGCGCGCAAATTCACCGAGGAATGCACATTTGCGACACACTCATCGCTGATTCCTGTGCGTTTCCTGTACACACATATCTAAGAATACATATAATAAGTATAACACACACACTCACTCATGCACACGCACACCCGAGCTATCATCAATCTCGAGCTTCAGAGCCGCTGCCCCCTTGAGTCCATGGCTCTGTTTTTGGCTCTGTCTCCATGCAAGTAGGAGGTCTCCTGATACTCACCACTGGGTTAGCTCGCCACACATTAATGCAACACATTCCACCCTCTCTCTCTATATATATGTGCTTCTATTCCTCTTTTTCCCTCTGCATTCAGTCGTACAAGAACACCTACAAGAAATGCCGGTGAATTTCAGTTTGAGGCGGCGTTTCTTTTTTGCTTTTAAATGTATTTGCTCACTCTGACATCAGATGTATTGTTTTTGTGTTCTCGGACCACACTTCTTATTCCCGTGGGATTTCTTCAAGGAGTTTTCCTTCTCCTCGCTGCATGTGCAAGGCTTTACACCGCTGGCCTCTTCAAGGCTCTCACGTCAAAACAAACATCGACAATATAAATAAGTGTCTTTTCATGTTTTGTGTGTGTGTGTGTGAAGCCAAATTAATGTTTATTTGGCTTCCAGTCCAGCCAAATAAACATTAAATCAGGTGTGTCAAACTATTTTTTTAGTTCAAGGGCCACATTTTCAGGGAAGCACAGTTTAGTCTCAAGTGGGCCGGACCAGTCAAATAATAGCATAATAACCTATGAACAACAAGCACTCCAAATGTTTCCTTTTTGTTTCACATTAAATTCAGTGTCCTTTACAAAACACATATTATGAACAGCTTGAAATTTCTTGAGAAAAATAAGTGCGATTTCCACCTGGGGGCCGAATTGGACCCACTGGTGGCCCGTGGGCCATATGTTTGACACCTGTGCTTTAAGTAATTCAATTTTGCAGAAACATATAATCAAAAAAAGGTTGGTCTGAATCACAAATTTATATTGATAAAGTTTGATATTAAAACACTCCTGTTTTTTTGGGTTTTTTTTTTACTGTTCATGAAATCGGTAAATAAACACCACACAGTGTACAAGACTGTCAATATACGTACAAATAAGTGAGCGCAAATGGAAAGTGCATTTACTTATTTTCACTTTTTCTTATTTATTTAACAATTAATACTTTTATTATTTTGTATTTAGAAAATATAACCTGTGTCTAAATAATATATTAAGGACCTGTATTTGTTATCAGCTAGATCTTTGCCCAAATATTTATGTCAGGTTCACTTAATCAGTGTAACTGGAATTCTGAGAATTTAGTCACTACCTGTGTCACAACAGATATATATATATATATATATATATTTTAAATGTATTATTATATTTTTTTTCTTGTGGGTAAAAAAACAAAACAATAAAAATAAAACTACAATACATTAAATTAATAGCAAACCCTTTTTAAGATTTTTTTTAATTTGCACATGAAGATGCAATTCTATTGTATATCACGACACAACAAATTCTTTCTTTTTTAACAAACTATTTATAAACACTTGTGTAATTGCACCATGGATAAATGTTAATTCTTTGTATGGTGTCGTACAAAAAGAAAACGCTGCCAAATAAGAGATATGAGTAAACATGAGTACAGCCAGTGATTTAAATTCATATAGTAATAGTTTTTGACACGAGGGAAAATGAAATAGTATGAGAAGTGATGAGAAGACAAATCAAAAGGGATCTTTAGTGTGTAAGAAATGTTTAAACGTGCACAGTTTAATTTACATTTCATAGGTTGTTTTGCCAACGCCATCCTCCACAGGAAGGTCACGGAACAGGTAAAGAACCAGGTGTTTTCCACACCTGAACACCTGAACCTGCAGTACACTCAATTCAAAAGCTGTTCTCCTGTTCACGGCACAACTGCTCCCCCCCCCCCTCCTGTTTCATCACCTTGAGAGTACAACCGGGTCCAGAGGAAATGGGGCCACTGAGTAGTAAAGGGTGTAGTACAAGCGTGGCACTTTGTTCTCCACAGCTGAGGCTCCGCCGTCGTCCTGCTTACAGGAGACTATTCCCAGATCAGGCCCCGCTGCACTCGCCTCTTCATCTATAAGAACAATGAGAAACTTTTCTGCTCACTTCTGAATAATTCAAGTGGCATCGGGGTTTTTTTTTTACCTGTAAGAAATGTTATCAGTCGTTATTTATTTATAATGTTGTTACTCCACAAACTAAGTTGTGATCTTTTGGCCAGAACCAAATATTCTAGTTTATTCTACGCTCTAATTCTACAATAACATGGATTCACACATTTGCCGAAACCACAATTCCAGCTTTGGTTTACTGTTTTTTTTTTTCTTCAAATTTCATCTTTCGTGTAGGAGCAATCAGAATCTGCGAGTCCGAGGCCTGGAAGGAGAAAAGCTGAGAAACCAAAACCTTTTCAATTTGGCATGACGGCAGTAAGTAGTCATTTGAACTTTAATAAAGCTTGTTTCTACTTGAACTGACTCGTGATTTTCTGCCCTTTCTCTTTATTTAATGATAAATCTTATCATACTGGCAAATATAAATACACGTTTCCATAGTTTATTTTCATCTCCAATTTCGAATTTACTAGAAATACTTGACAGTATATCAGCAATAAGAAGAAAAACACAACAAAACACCACACGCTGTATGTAAGTGTTTAATAAATAATATTACAGTGCAGGGATTTGTTCATGTATATTATTACATGTAATGTGCTCCTACACTTATGGAGGCTTGACCCTGGTGTGGTTCAGTCTGTTTACATTACTGGGTAAACTACACGTCTATCTTAACAAACTATAATGGATTTACCAGAATTCCTTTACAATTTTAACATTACATGTGTAATTATCATTAAAAAAAAAAAAAAGTGTGACAAAGCTTTGGGATTCAAACCGCTCTAAAAATACTTCTGTCTTATTCTTCCTCTTTGTTCTTTATTGTTTTCATAACCCTCACCCTTAAATCAATTTTCCAAGTCTGGTCAGTGAAACTGGGACTAGTGAGCGGGGAGAGGGAGCGAGTCGTCCGAGCTACGCATTCTGTTCCCTTCAGCTGAATCTCCGTCCTGCTTTTCAGGCTATTCCCAGGCCAGGCCTGCCTACTGTGCTGCACTCTCTCCCTTCCTGCCTGTGATTTGTGGCGCCCACTGGGGAAGAAGCTCGCTCTCCCATAGGTTAAAATCTGCAAACAATGAGTCCTGTGGCTGTGACGGATGGCCTACATCCCTCCCCATTTGTCTGCGCTTTATCCCCATCTCTGAATCAATTGTTAAAGCCCAAAGTTTGCTTAACATGCAGTCCCTGTTATACATGGAGGGGAAAAAAAGAAAAGATGAAAGAGGGAAGAAGGGGAGAAAATAGAGTGAGAAAGAGAAAAGAGAGAGATCAATGTTGTCCCGGGGAAGTAGAAGTGGATGAGAGGGACTTTCAGTGTGACTTTCAGGGTCCTAATTAGGGACAGGACAGCGAGAGCTACCTCTCTCTGTGACATTTAGCTGGACATACTTGATAAATGTCACACAGCTAGATACAGCCACGACAAATGGATGCATCAACAGCGGCTTAATAACCTTTACTGATAGTCCTGCCAGGAATTCAAATTCTTTATCTGCTCTCCCATGCATCCTTAAAACTCTGAGTCCTAATAATCAACATGGCACGTGGAACAAAAAGGCGGGGGGAGGGTGGTGGTGGTGGTGGGGGGCGGGTTTATGGACGCGCTGGCCTTGCATGTGTATTTTCTGCTTGTGCGGGTTCAGCCAAAGTAACGGCGTCGGCGTGTTTCCCCGCTACGTTGCTCGTACATGGCGTCGTGTGCGTGCCAGTTCGTCTTGGCTTCATGTCTTGGCCGCATGTATCGAGCTGCGGACCTCCCGCACGTCTTTCTAAACTTGGATATCTGCGAGAGACGCGGCGTTGCCAACCAAAATGAATCAGCTCCCGGAGGTAGCAACGGGTAAATAATGCGACTTAGACAAGGCATGTCACGTATGTGCGGTTCGAGAGTATTCTGACTTTAAACTCTGAATTCATGCAGTTTTATTTTAATGTTTTTAGCCCTAATACTCTAATGTCACACGAACAACATTTCTAATGAAATAATTAAGGGGTGTAACAAATTATTCAAGACCAACCGAATCTCCGAGAGCAAAAAAAGTGTTTTGACTTCAAGTTTTTATGAACAACAGTCAGTTTTGAGCTCATAATTTGCCTCTGATTGAGAGTGACACCCCAGCGTGTCGCTGCGAGCTTTCATAATCACACAGTGTTTACGTGAGGCCCTGGCATATTTGGGGCGAAAAACACTAACATGACACCATTGGTGTGTTTTTTTTTTGTTTTTGCTCCTTTGTTTCAAATCATTTGGCAAACACAATCCCTCTTCACCATGAAGTCAGCATCTTTTCTTTTTCCACTTTTCTTTTGTGAGCAGTGATTATTTAAAAAAAAGAACAAGCCCCCAAACGGACAAGCAACGTCTTCTTCTTTTTTTTTTTATTTCCTTTTGAAGTCTTGTCTTTGATATGGAGAATATGTATATGTATTTATATTTATGGTTCGCTCTGCATATGAAAACATTTATCTGATTAAATTCACTTTCTAAATATATATATTCCACGGTTAGCTGCACAGATTCTGTGCTCTCCCTGGACCTACGCTCCTGAGTGATTATGCTTATGTGTGTGTGTGTGTGTTTTTGCTTTGCAACATACATGATCCACATATAGAGCATGTGCAGTATGCTGTATGTGCAGTGTTTGTGCATCCTTGTGCGTGCGTGCGCGCGCGCTACGTTTCGAATCATGTAGCCAAAGCTGCATGCGCGGTGGCTAATTGCCTCTCCTGAGGAATAATTATGTGACAAAAGCAAACGTAATGGTGCCTCGGCTACAGGGAAAGATCTATGTTTTTGTCTTTTGTGTGTGTGTGTGTGTGTGTGTGTGTAGTGGTGCAGCGTGCGGCTGCCATTTGTTTGCCGGTGGTAAGGATGGGAGGAAAGGACATAGCAGAGGCCATACATTTGGAGGCCAAAACCTGGAGAAACAGAGACGGCGCAACAATTAATTACGGCTAATTAGATGTATGCGTTATATTTACTGGGCCAACGATAAATCAAATGGTCAAGCTATTTTTGTCCTAAAAGACTTGTAACTAATGCCCAGCAAGTGTGTGTGTGTGTGTGTGTGTGAATATGCTGATGTTTGTGTTTGTCTACCTGTGTGTGTTTGTTTGTGTAAACTGCTATTTACTGGTTACTTTCCAGGTGTTCAGAGCTGGGTCGCCACGGACTCTCTCCTCTTAGATTAATAATCCATTAGTAATCTATTCCACTAATGAGCACTCAGTGGAGAGTCGTGACCAAACGGGCGGGGGGACACACGGAGACATTCAAGTACATCATTAACGTGTCAGCCAATCGGCGGTGCTGTTACAGTCACTCTCTGTCCTGCCCTCCTGGAGTGAGACGTCACCTGTCCAGTAAAATGTGTGTTTAATTATGCCTTCTGATGAGTGGAGATCTCCCATTATGAGTATGTTAGTGTAGTTAGTTAGTGAAATGGTCAAAAACCCATGAAGATAAAAAAGAAATAAACACACACAGTAAATGTCGGGAACCTATCATCTCCACACATACGGAAAAAAAGAGAAAACAAATGAATAGCGGCAAAAATAATAATAATAATAATAATAATAATAATGATGATAAAATAACAACAATGAAGACACAAGGGTTCCAAGGCATATTGGTGATGTTAAAGTAAAGTTAAGAAATTGTCCACTGTGCCACTGCTGAGTAGAATTGTGATCCCCAAGCATGTTAACCCTCAGTCCTCACACGGCACAGATCAGTGCCGCAGGTGCACCCATGGTAAATTGCCATGGGAATAATACACAACTCCTTATATGGACGTCCTGGGTGTGTGTGTTTATAGGTCGCATATTCAGGCTTTAAAAAAAAGCTTTTCTTTTTCGTCTTCTTATGTGTTGTTGAGTCAAAGTGACGATTCATTTTATATCGCATTTTTAGAAGTGGCATAAAGTAGCAATATTTTGTGACTTCTGCACAATAGATCGACTTTAAACGTTACCTTTTTGCTCAGGTGTGTTTATATAGCTGGTGAAAATCATTGTCTCGATTGTGCTGAAAAAAAAAAGGATACAATACACTCTATTGCACATTGTTATACCCTCTTTATATACTGCATGTTTTAACATAGTAATGGAAAAAAGAAGCCAAAATCCCCTGTGTTCTAAGGGTGAATAATGTCCATGTGACCACTCGCCATCACCACATCACATCCATTCACTACCCATTCATAAATGTGACATGTTCAAGACCGTATATACAGATACTGTATAGGTCATCGGTTGAAACAGAGGCCAATTTGGGTAATGATAGGTGGGATGAAGGTCGATTCTAGTGAGTGACGAGATATGCAAAAAAATAAGGGAATAAAATTCTTTTTAATTTTTTTTTTTGTTTACAAAAACGAGTGACAAATTAAATCCGATTTAAAAAGATAAAAATAAATTGAGTGCTTTTTGCTCAGGTGTGTTTACATAGTTGGAGAAAATGAAAAAAAAAAAAACTTAACCCTTAAAACCCTTAAAAAAACGAAACACTTTTTCATCAGATTGCCTATAGATTGTGCTGTAAAAAGGGGTGCAAGTCCGACTGCCACCTCCTCGTGGTGCACTCCGGGTCGGGTCTGGCGTCGGGTCAGCAACCCAACCCTGTAAAACGCTTCATGCTACCGAAACAACAACAAGTATATCTAACTTGACTGACTGTGCTGCAGAAAATGATATAAGACGCTCTATATTGCACATTCTTATAGTCTCTGTGTATACATTTTAACATAGTAATGGGAAAAAACAGCAGCCTTAATGCTCTGTGTTCTAAGGGTTAAGTTTTTTTTAAGGGGAAAGGTGCACATGTTTCAGGCCCCTCGCTTGGTTCTCTTCCTATTCTGCTGTATGAATAGAATTTGGACTTTAAACATTACTTAGAACGAATGCTTAAATTAACCACTGGGCTTTCTGTCTCCCTGTGCTGCATGTAATTTGTTATCCTGTCATTTTCAACTGTGCAAAAAAAAAGTAGAGGTAGAATTTGTCCCATTAGTTTGTACTGCATTAGAAAAGTAGGCTAGGAAACTAAAATGACTCTAGTTTCCACTTGGAAAAGTGGACTAAAAACCTTGACGGTGCCACGTGTTGACAGCCGCTGCCATGCATGTAGATGCAGTCCACACACATGCACTCACGAACATAATTGCGACCTCCTGACAGGAACATTAAGAGCTCCTTTGTTTGTACTGGCATGAGCGACATGAAAAATTTAAAACGATCTTTCAAAGAAAAGTGCCCGCAGAGCATTAGCGAGAATAACGGCAGACACACGCTATGTACACGCGACATATGATGCGCGACGTGACCATCGGATTTACTTTAAGTGCCCACAGCAGGTGTGGATTCCATGTCTTGGGCAGTCGGTGACTTTTATTTACTTACTCCTAAATTTAAATGTGGGACTAAAAGAGATTAGAGCTCTGACACTCTTGGAACTCTATCCTTGCTGATCTCAGACAAATAAATCAAGTCTTAAAACCTTGGTTTTTTTTTTATGTTGTCGTCGTTTTTGTGTTGTTTCTTTTAATCAGCACCATTTTTATTTGTCTTTTATGCATTTTTAATGTTTTTTTTTTGTCATTTTCACTCACTTTTAGTGTGGCCGTGTTCTTTTGGGTAACCCTTAGTACTCACGCAGGTAATAATGAACAACTCCTTATATGGACATCCTGGGGGTGTGTGTGTTTATAGGTCACATATTCAGGCTTCTTATGTGTTGTTGAGTCAAAGATAAAAGTTTCATTTTATGTCGCATTTTTAGTAGTGTTATAAAATAGCAATAAATGTGCACAAGTCACAAAATAGACGTGTTTTTCTTTTCTTTTTGTGAACTTTGAACTGTGACGTTTCCAATTTTCAAAAACTCACTCTGATTTTTAAGCTACTTTTTGTGCAGGTGTGTTTATGTATTTGGTGAATTTTTTTTTTTTTCTTCATCAGATTGCCTAGGCTGTGCTGAAAAAAAGGATATAAGACACTCTATATTGTACATTCTTATACACTCTGCATACATTTAAACATAGTAATGGGAAAAAAGCAGCCAAAATGCTCTGTGTTCTAAGGGTAAGAGGTTTTTTTTACTAGTTGTTTATCATATTTAACTCCTCTTGGTTTTAACTGTGAAGCACAAAGTTCTACATAAAAGTGTTATTATTAATGTCACAGAAAACGAGAATTCTACGTTCTGTTAGATAAAAATGAATGCCATCAGACTTCCACGTTACTTGAACCGTCAATCAGTGTCAGTCCTCGCACAAAGACGGCAGCTCGTTTGTGAGCACAGACTAAAAAGAGGGGACTTTTTCCAGGGTGTTGATATCAGTTCATTTTACGATGGATGGGTTTGCCAAGCCTGCAGCTGGTTGCGTAATCGGCGCACAGTGCTGCACCCTGACTGTATTTTGTGGCCAGTAAAGCACGATCGAGTGTGCGTCCCTCAAGAATGCCGCCTCCTTCCAGAGAAGGCAAGCAGGAATGAATCGTGAAACTCTTGCTCCGCGTCTTCGCGCGGTTGCGAAACCTGCTTCCTCAGCTGCCTTCCTCTTCACAACTTTCCCATGTACGCCTCTGTATTAGAAGGACAAGCACAGTGTGAGCCGCACCATGCAATTGTTCTCAGGTGCAAAGTTGTGATGGAATAATATCTAATAATAAATAAACATCTGCACCTGCCAGTTCATACTGTGTCAGTGGAACAAGTTCTCTCCTGTTCATGGTATAGTGAAGACAAACAACTGGGAGTGTGAAAACTGAACTAAACGCCATAAACTGGCAACAAAAAAAAAAAAAGTGGGTGAGACTGTGATATTATAAGAAGAAAAAAAAAATTTAATTCAGAGGTGACTTTTCAATGATTCTCGCTCTCGGCTCCCGACGACACGCAAGTTGATAAGCATGTGGCTGTCACGCGGAGGCGGCGGGGAAAGATCTACCGTGAGCCTTTTAATATAGTTCCACTGGGGTTTGTGTGTGGCACCTAAGAGCTGTTACAAGGTCTGGCACATGAGAATGAGTGGGTAAACACGGAAGATTCCTCGCGGCCGCCGCCAATCCGGCACGACTACACCAATCTAGCTCCTGTGTTTCAAGCCTAAACTGAAGATTTCCCCAGTGTTTCACCTGGCTTCCCCACGGACCTCCTCCCGCCTGCTTAACAGTCAAAACATGATGGAGCCTGACAAAAGAGGCCGTTAAAAATTGAACGCCATAAGTGGGGAGATGTGGTGGGCGGGCCTACGTTACCTCCACCCACATGCACGGGCGAAAAAACCTGACACCCTCTTCTCCTCTCACTCCCTCTACATCTCCTCTCTCCTGTTCTCCCCCAGCCCTCCCTGGGGGAAAGCCCCGTATCCCATTCATTCGATTGCCCCACATGATGGATGTGCAGTGTGAGGAATGGGCCGTCCCGGGGGCCGCGGCGTCGTTTCTGGGTTAAACAGCACGCTATATCAAACCCATCTATACCTTCACAAGCAGGAAGCCTGTTTACTGGGGCGGGAAAGCGCCGCAATCCGTTTCTTGTCAGGGGTGGACGTCTCGTGGACGGATACAAAAACTTGGGACAGCCGCAGCTTTGGGGGCGAGCGTTGTTAGACAGAGGCAGAGACACGACGTGTGTCGCGTGGTTTGGGAGCAACACCCTCATCATTGAGAGCATCATTTGAGTTCACTGCGGCCACTTTCTGATTTCGAAATGTTCCGAATTTTGCACTTTAACTTTGCTTCATTAACTTAATGTTACAAATCTGAATCTTTAGCTAAATTTCTCCAACTCTTGTGCAGTATAGAGGTGTTCATTTTTGTTCAAACGTCACATTTGATAGTTGTGCTAGTTCAGAGACCTGCCGTATTATTTCATGGTTAAATGAAATACACTCTCCAAAATTCTAATTAAAAAAATAATTGTAATACCTGGACTGAAATGTGGAGAATCACTACTTGGTTTATTTTTCCATTATTGAGAAAAGTAGAATACAGATACTACAGCGGGTGAAATCTAATACATTTTATTATTATCAGCAGTTCCACTCCATGTCATATCATCAAGACACAGGGTGATTGTTCTCGCATTTTGAAAGCTTGACTAATTAAATGAGAGGAGAAAATAGTCCCTGCCTTGATACCCAGTGGCTCCACATTCTGAACTCTCACTTTTTTTCTTTTTTAATAACTTATGTAAACCAGAGTGGAAATAAAGTCACATTTTATTATGCAAGAATATACATTTTCAATCTTTTGATATCCTGCAGCAGCCTGGGAAATAAATTTAGGAATCACTTCTTTCAAAACCTCCGTCTACAAAGGAAGCCCGGGGATTCACATTTTATAAAAAAAAAGAAAGAAAGAAAGAAAGAAAAAGGCAGCATGTAATATTTGAATACACACAAAGTCAGCACTGCCTGTATATATCTGCCACTCTTTGAATATCTCAGTGTTTTTCAAGTGTATGTGTCAAGTACACATGTGCATGTGTGATCCCTGTATTACACACTGCGTGGCATGATAAGCCTGCAGAGCCTGGTCCTCCGCAGCCTTCACCCTGGCTGAACCGTGATCAGAGGAATCTCTTATCGTCTGCGAGGCAACGCTCTGCAGTCACGGCCAGCAGCAACAACCCTCTCAAAGCCCTGTTATACTGGCGCGTCGCATATCGCGTACCTCGGTCTGCTCGCACGCCAAGGTCGCGTAGTCTCCGACGGTACGAGCGATGCTACAGCTCCCTTGGACACGCCTGGTTGGGGGAGTGTCAGCCGGTTCAAGGCTTCGGATGACTCGGATCACTGGCGACTACCTCTTCTGTTGTCTAAATGTTTTTTTTCTGGGCTGCACTGCGCTGTATACTGAGCAGGGCCTTTAGTGTTCACACCAACATACGAATGACCTCCGGTGTTTTTTTGAGATTTTGCACAATCCCCTCTTTTGCTGCATAAGAAACATGCCATTAATATTCCACATTTACTCGGCAACGAGAATGGAAAGCTCTGCAGGTGAACGTCATAAACAGCCTCACCATCCAAGCTCTCTTTGGTGTCGATTTAATTTAGCATGGCTCCTTTTTCTTTTTTTTTATCCCACCAACAGAGGGGAGGACCTGAGGAGCCGAGATGATATTCCACTCCATATTGTGCATTAATTTGAAGCTAATGCGATATGGTCTCACCTGTGCGCTTGGGGAAGATCAGAAGTCAATTAGTGGGTTTAGTGGGCATCCTCAGCCAAGCAGTACGAGCCAGTGACAGTTTGTGGTGGACGACCACACCGCGGGAGCCAGGTGAGGAGCAGGGGGGCCTAAATGAAATGCTAATACAGGCCACATAAGTCAGGGCTCTCTAATTGGAACACAGCTGCTGCAGGGACCGAGTATCCCATGAAGCGCTGCAGAGGCGGAGGAACCAGTGGGTCACTGTGATCAGGTCAGGTTCTCTGTGCAGCTCAAAATATACCTGGCCTAAAATGGCTGGCGAAAAACCTGAGGAAGGAGGGAGGGAAAAACCTGTGCACTCTGAAGAACAAAGAAGGTCAAGCAAATAGTACGTTTGTAGCCGTTTATGCATCATTTCGAATGACATTCCGAGAAGGACCTCGCTTATTTCACCCCTCAAGGTGACAATTAAGATATGATTTGTGGAGTATTTTTGTTTCCTTTATGTGTAAAATGTTTTTTAATTTTTTTTATTTTCATTTATTCATTTTCCTGTGCCCCATTCTCCTTTGGAGAATTTGTTGGCAAAGAGTACTGAAATATTCTACTCGAGTAAATGTACCACTGTTTTTTTGTCAGTACCACAGTGCTGACAAAATAAAACAGTGTGAACACATCATGTGTCGGTCAAAATGGGTCAAAGGTCACAAATGCTTTAGCTTTCTCACTCACCGACGGACCTTAATTCACGCCAGTTCACCTGTCCGCATCATTTTAGTAACAGTAACGTGAGAAAATAGTGAACTAGACTCAACTTTCCTGATGCTACTTTCATATCAAATATCCACATGGAATTATCCACCAGAAAAATGCCAGAATCCAAATGTCACACTGTTTTCCAGTTTGCTTATTTTAGGTTACAACACAGCAGCATGTAGTCTGGCCTTTCTTCTCGTCTGCTCTGAGCAGATATTCTTGGAAGGACGATGTTACTGAATCACTCGCCCAGCTGGAGCGTTTTGACAGCATCCTACAGCTCTTCTTAGATTTTTAAGCTTCCTTTTCATTGCGAGCCTCCATGTCAATGCAACATGGCAGTGGCACGACTTCAGATGAACGCGATGTTCGCTGTGAAACGAATACGAGATTGGGCTTCGGCGAGCGGGATGACATGAGTCAAGCTGAGACGGTGGGGGGGAATAGACAAACAAAGCAAAACACATAAGTGGAGAGAAATAGAAAATTCAAGTCCGTCCTCTCTCACGCTGCATTTCAAATTCGATGAACTGTCTTCTTCGCGTTCCAAGGCCTCCTTCTGGTCCTCCAAATGAAAGGGGGAGTCTGTCGCAGAATAATGCATGAGCTAGTCGTGGGCTACAGACGGCAGGCTCCAGCCTCACAAGTCTTGCCCGCCTTATAGACGGCGAGGTGACTGACATGAGACGCCCACGAGGAAAGCTCAGGTGGAGAGGTGCCCGGCGAGCCTTTAAAGCCTGTAATAATGAGGCCATCTCTCTCTGACACATGAGCTTCGTCCAAGACTCTGAAACAGAGGAAATTGCATTTTCTTTATTTGAAATTTGATTAAAAAAAAGAAAAAGGGCTAACATTGTTGCCTTTTGGCGCTAACATAAATCAATAGTGCGCTGCTCTTCTCGCTGACGAACAACACAAGGCTACTTCTCTTTCGAGCCGTAGTGAAGCCTGGAGCGAGACTAATATGGAAGCACCGTCACGCCCACGAGTCTTCTGCCCCGAGCGTTTCCTACTGATTCATACGTATCGTCTCCTGAGGGGGAAAGAAGCTGCTGATGCGTTTTACCGACGATCACGCGTGAAATTCAGATGAAGTCATGGAGCAGACAGTTCAGAGATTAACTCTACTGTGTTTACTCTTTAAAGCGACAGCCAGCCAACTTATTCATTCATTGTTGACTATTCAATCAAAAACAGTTACAATTAAATAAACCGTTGCTTGCAGATGTTATACTAAATACTCAGACGAGAACTTTAAAGGCTGAAGTGGAGAAAGTAATCTCGAATTGTTTTATGCAAATCATCCTGAGCTCTTTTTTCAATGCACCTTTATTTATTTTTTTCTTAGAGTTAATGCAATTATCATCTTTTGTGCATATTCAAAATTTGCAGCAGGATGAAAACATGCAATTGTCCCTTTTTTTTTCCTCTGAACTCGACTCCATGTCGCCGTCATCTCTGCTGAGTTCATCAGCCACTCACGGCCAACAGATAAACCCTGCGTGGCCACCTCTGGACATGGCAAAAAAAAGAGAAGAAAAAAACAAGCAGAAGGACAGATAGATAGAAAACTGATTCTTTACAAGTGAGGTCAGAGGACTGTATCCAAACCGTCTGGCAGAGTACACTAATATCTCCATGCTGAGCAACGTGGTGCTATTGAGCGCGACCATGCGCATCCGTCTCGCTCCGCTGCACTCAATGAGCCAAACCCATGGAATTGATGGCCAATGGGAGGGAAATAGGATAGAGGAGGGTGAGCGGGGAGGAGAGCGAATGATGTGCTGCTCTCTGTCTAATTCACATTATTCCATCACATAAACATCAAGATTCTTTGAAATAGAGGGGCTGGGAGATTTGCTTTGTTGGCCATTTCGCCGGCACGGATGGGAAATGGGAAAAGTGCTGCTGTCGAGCAAAAAGAAAACTCCCGCACTGGCTGTCAGCTGGAGCTCCTGCTACCTGCTAGAACCCATTCATTAAAAGAGCACACCGACCACCGCATTACTACACTGCTCTTCCGGCCACACTTTTTTTTTTTTTCTTTTTTGGCGTTGTTTGCCGCTCTTTAAGCTTTGAAAACTGTAAAAGTCTGGTGTGGTATTGCCAGGCCTCCAGTGACATTTGATGGACCGTGAGATGACAGAGGCTGCAAGAGTCTGGAGGAAGAAAACAGCAATAGCAGGAGAGGAGAGGAGAGGAGAGGAGAGGAGAGGAGAGGGGGAAGTCAGCGTACCCAGTGATGTGATGTTCTCCTCTCTGCCACATTATCTAGTCAGCCCCGACTTGCATGCAGTAAAAATACAGTGCTGCAGCTTTCATTAGTGCGCGACGCAAAGATTATGGCTCGATGCAGTGCCATGAATAATGCATGGCTGTGCACTATGCCGTGTTGTGGCGTGCAGCCCCCTCTCCAGTACCAGTGTTCATCCTGACATAAGGAACACACCCACAGAGTATTGAATGTATAAACATTCAAATTAACTAAACACAGTGCACAAACACACACACACACATTTGAGCGTTGCAACTGTCTCGCTCTCGCAGGCCTTTCCCGTTCAGAACTGCTCCGGAATACGTTGCGCCTCCTTCACTGTCACTTTACCTCCTGCACCGCGTGACGATGGAAACGCCTACTTTACTGTAACTTTCAATTTCAATTTCACCAAACCTGATTAACCGTTGAAATGCTCGGATTATGTGACTCACTTTGGTCACACGAGGCCAAGAAGAGTCTGGATTAACTGCTTTCCCATTTCACATGGCAACATACAGTCATCCGATCATCCCATTTTCTACCTGAAGACATGGTCAAAACAACCGGCTGAATCAAACTGAGCATCAGAGTGGGAACGAGGGAGAAGAGAATGTTCCTGAAAAGAGAAAAATATCCAGTGTGCAGCAGTTCTCTGGGCATACAATACCCTGTTGACGCCAAAGGTCAGGGAGTTAAGACCAGACCGGTTTCGAAATGATAGAAACGTATTCAAATAACCACTTGTTAAAAACCAAGACGGGCGGGGAGGTCATGTCCAAAAGCACCATATGTCAAACGTGTTGAAGCAGCAGTGGATCAACTTTATTACACAAGTTATGTGTCTAAAATAAAAAGTCACCACTGGACCAGAGATAGTTGATAGGATGACAGGATGACACATATGAGGCTGGATATAAAAGCCAAAATGACATTTACGTCTTCTGCATCATTCACATGAATTGTTTTCTGTGTAAAAGTGATTAAAGTCCTCAGCGCAGGAAATTCAGCGAGGTTGTAGGTGCGTTAATGTTAATGACATTTAAATCTCCACAGCAGATGGTAGACACGACAGAATGGCCAGTGGGTACGATTAGTAACATTTCAAACAAAGAAAAACAGCCATAACTGTGTTGAAGTTGAAAAATTAAAAATAATAAATGTTCAAGAACGATAGTAAAAGAGAGAGATGGGCTTGTTTGTGCTCTAAACCCGTCAAGGCGATCGGATTCATTAAAGGGGCCCATTTAAAAAAAATGACCTCTAACATTAAACACCACAAATACCATAATCCGCCAGTGAAAAGACCAAGGTTAACAAATATTATCAAAGAGGTGCATAAATACCTGTTCGAACATCATGAACCTTTTAGGTTAATAGGAGCACGGGATTACGAGCGCTCAAATGTGGCATATATGAAAACTGTGATGACCTGAAACTTTGTACCTAAACCGTAACGAGGTGCAGAGCAATTCAAAAACAATGGTGGCATAACCCGGGCAGCACTTATGCTTTTATGTAAATTGAGTATGGAAATCATCTGCAGTCAAGTCAAGAGAATACGGACAACTGCAATTATTGTACGCGCTGGCCCGATTGCTAATGGCTGCTAAGCTTCTGGTAAAGTAATTGCAGAACTAATGGACCTTATGATCGAGTTGCACTGCGAAGACGAAGAAATCGGAACGGAGGGAAAACTGCAAATAACTTCAAGTGGAGACGACAACTGACGTACAGTTTTCTGTAGAAGTTGCGCTGACGACTGAGGTTGGAGCGTCTGACCTGTATAATGCACCGCCGCTGACGCTGTCAACGAAGATCACAGGGAACCCGCGATGTGCAGGCGAGGCCGTCGAGGAGAAAAGGTTTGGAGCATTTCTCCGAGCCAAGTGTGTGCGCTGGCATCTGTTGTACTTACAAGAGAAGCTGTGCTTTTCAACGCAATGTCGGAAAATGTTAATAACTAAAGTCTCACCACTCTTAGAGGCTTATTTAAAGGCCCAGGGAGCAACATTTAGAGGGTTTTATTCAAATGAAACGAATGGATTATCCGTCAGTATGTTTGCATAAGTGTATAATCGCTGAAAAAGTCTAATAAAATATGGTTTTTTCGTAGCCCCTCCGAGTGACAATGTACTTAAGACAAGTCGTGTCTCTACAACAGTGGACAAACTAAAAAAAAAAAAAGGAAACTTAGTGTGCAAACAAAAAACAGCTCCACTTAAATAAAGCTGAGACATAAATCAGCATGGTTAACTTCTTAAACTCTAAATTGCTCTCTATTAACCCCTGTCATTTATCTAAGATTTAAGCACTGTGTCCTCGCCAAATGTTTCTCCAACTCCAGTGGTAAAGATAAATGGATGGATGACCCACCTCCATACTGCACAACCACAAATCCAGTGGCCCAATCATGTCCAATTAAACCCTCCAACAATGCTGCCCTTCATTAGACGTCCCAACTTTTTTATTCCAACTCCTCCATATTGCAGGTTTTCTTCCATTTTGTCATCAGCTACCTCTGAATGACACTCAGGACATTGGGGGTTCGATTAGTTTCAGACATTCTTCACTTCTGCTTTTGGATTAAGTGACTTGGTCTGTTAAAACTGGCTCTTTTTTTTTCTTCTGGTCTTAATTTATTTCCCATCCATTTGAGTTACCCGTCTCCCTGATTTCATCACCTGTATGTTGTTTTCTCCCCTTTTCTTTGTCTGTGCTTCCCTTTGTTCATGGCCCGTTTATTTCATTGCTGTGTTCATATAATTACCTCAAAGTCCTGTATTGTTACACAGGTGTACACAAATAAGAGGAAATGAACCTATATATAAAAAAGCTGCCGTTTCAGAACTGCACCCTCCATTTCCTTACTCTGGATTCTTCCTGTGTTTCATCATTTATGTACGCAGGCATCGTTTTGAATGATAAGTGCTTCCTTTAATCAGCCTCTCCGTGATCCATCAGCGAGTTGTTTACTCTGCCTGTTAAGCCCTTGATGCCAAATCAAATGGGGGAGATCTTTTTTTCCTCCCTCTCTTTGTCCATAAAGGTTGTTGCTTACTAACAGCCCTGGACATTGGTGCCGTCGTTCTCCAGGTCCCACATGCTAATGACTGGGACTGTTTATGGAAGCTTTCCCGCGACGATACGGTCCCGGCACAGCGCGGCTTCACTCTGCACGGTTTGGTTTGTTTGCCATTACTGTAGTACCTCCTCAACGTGGGCGGAGTCATCATAGCATGGCTGCATGAAACTCCCGTGACGCCGTTTTATACGCGACACACACAAACTAGTGACTTGTAAAGCAGTTGTGAGCGGCAGTCTGTCGAGGTCATATCCAGGTACTATCGCTAATGGAAAAGCCAAAAAAAATAAAAAATGTGCCAAGTCGAGCCGTGCTGGAACTATGTGCCATATTTTTCAGTTTTCTCATTTTAGTAACTTAATTCCTGAAGACAGAGAAGAGGACACAACATTACCACCAGTTGGGTATTTTACCCAAATTTCCTTTGTTGCATCCTGTTGACCGTTGGTCTCTTGGCAGACTGGCAGTGTTGATTTTTAGCTCCCAATCAATTCATTTTAATCACAATGGGCAGCAGAGGGAGTGTTGGTGGCGGCGGTGTGCTAATTGATTGGCAGGTATTTGCATATACAGTATGCAACAAAATGTCACGACCGGCCTTGGTGGTGACCTGTGTGGGCTGCTGGCAAAACAAACTGATGAGGGTAATTTATCATGCAGCCTGTGCTCTGCCGAACAGGGTGGCCGCGCCCCACTATTGTTAGCATCGTCAGTCACCTGTCACACTGCGGTGGGTGCAAAGGGAGGGAATCCGAGAGGTGGTGACAGAAGAAGAGAGACGAGGAGGAGCAGATGATGGAGATGATAGTGTGCCGAGGAGAGAAGCTGCTGAGGATTGTGGTGAAATGTCAGACATTCACACTGCTGCTGATCAGTAGATATAGTATGGGCTGGTACAGCTCAGCTTTTAGCAAGTAGCCTCATTTAGGCTAAAAAATACTATCTTTAGAATTCTTCCAGTGTGGTATGTGGTCAAAATGACACACTTGAGGCCTATAAAGTATGAACATTTTTGATATTGTAAATATAAAGTGAAGACTGTCGACACACCCATGCCCAAGTGCCTCATTTTTGCAGTCATGGGGGAAATATAAAAATCACAAAAGAAGCCTTCGTTGTCCTTAGCCTAACATTGCCATTAATTAACTTTTTCAAGGCTGCTCCAAAACTGAGGACAAACTGTAAATTAGAACTACCATAAAAGCAGAAATTAGAGCAAAAGACATACAATAAAATAAAATAAAATACAAAAAGATCAGGGCCACACGGTGGTGTAGTGGTTAGCACTCTCGCCTTGCAGCGAGAACAAGGGCCTTTCTGCATGGAGTTTGCATGTTCTCCCCGTGTGTGCGTGGGTTCTCTCCGGGTTCTCCGGCTTCCTCCCACAGTCCAAAAACATGCAATGTGGGGAATAGGTAAATTGGACACTCTAAATTGACCGTAGGAGTGAGTGTGAGAGTGAATGGTTGTTTGTCTCTAGTTGTGTGTGGCCCTGCGATGGACTGGCGAACTGTCCAGGGTGTACCCCGCCTATCGCCCGATGTAGCTGAGATTGGCACAGCACCCCCCGCGACCCTCTGGTGGAGGATAAAGCGGTTAGATGATGACTGACTGACTGACAAAAAGATCATCCACCAAGTGGGTGGATGACACAATTTACTTCACACAGACCTCTGTATAACCCAGTCTTTACCTAATTGTGGTATCCAGTTCCCACTAACAACCCTGTACAATACTGTATGTTAGTTTCCTGCAGAGAATTGCTGTTTAAGAGGCACTGTGCATGTTAACAACCTGGCTATACAAATCAATAAGCTAGTTCAGGGAACATTAGCTCACCTTGGAGAGTGATAAACAAAAGAGCCTGTGAGTCTATCAACTATCACTGACTGAATCGGTTGATTGCATTGTAATAGGCTCCACTTTCTCTTCAGTTGTAGATTTTTAGTATTCCCCTGCATCATACATTTTACCACAACACACTTGTCATTTGATAGTACAGCTTGGGAAGACAATGGGAGTGACTGAGTTTAATACAGTGTCCTGTGTCTCTGGCATCTACAGCATCTGAAGTAAATAATGTACAATGACATTTTGTCATATTTTGGACACCTTACTATACTATGACATTTTTAAGACATTTTGCTTACCTAACTATATACTATGACATTTTTGAGTGATTTTGGACGACATGCTATACTATGACATTTTTGGCCAATTTTGGACGACATACTATACTATGACATTTTGATGTCATTTTGGACGACATACTATACTATGACATTTTGGGTGATTTTGGGCTGACATACTATTCTATGACTTTTTTGACTGATTTTGGAGACATAAATATGTTGATTTACCGTTCATCTGTGGCAAACAGCTTGGCTCCTCTCTCCTTACACATCACCTCCATCATCTCCTGTAGCCTCAGGTTACCTGCAGCAAAGTTAACAACACATCTCAATTCAATACAAACTGATTACTCACTCACTCATTGTCTACCACTTTATCCTCCACATGAGGGTCACTGGGAGCTGGAGCCAATCTCAGCTGACATAGAGCGAAAGGCAGGGAAAACTATGCGCAGGTCGCTAGTCCATCACAGGGCTAACACACAGAAATAATTCTGACTTTTCGATAGTAGACAAGACAGTATCAAAAAAGTAAATGAAGTATGGAGAGGATAATTAAAACTAACAAACCACAAAAAAAAATCCAAGTAACCCACTGCATTTCATTAACAATCAGAAAATATGTTTTGATTTAAACCATTAAATGTTGGCATCAGAGACCAAATTATCATTGATCATTCATATTTTAGCAATTGGTATTCTATACAACAGTGTTTCCGAAACCTTCCACAAAGGGACCGACTTTTTACAGATGGTTAACTATCACGATCCAAATCACAATATACATTATGACAAAAGCACATTTGTGCATAATGTACATAACTAATTTACAGTCATATGTGTGACAGCTAATATCATTTTGAATAATGTCCAGGAAAGGGTTGGTAAATTAATTAAAACCTTATTTTATGCATGTTATATCAAACATTTACACATTTTAACTAAAGGTTTGGGGAAATTATATTTAACCAAAAAAAAAAAAAAAACGGCTGAAGACTGCCTTAGTGACCTGTTCTTGTTACAAATGCATAATCAATCCTGTGTTGCTAATCTAGTGATATTTCAACACAGCTAGGTGACCATCAGGAATGAACATATTTCTGTTTTTGTCTATTTCTGTGTATTCTGGCACAGGTGACAAATAGATACACCTGTTTCTTTTAAAAGCAAAACCAACACCTGAGTGATGTCATTGCACAATAACTGGAGAAACTGCTCCATGCAGTTGTGGACCCATATCACTGTACTCTCTTGCAATTTTGCCCATGCGACTGAAACTCACCCCTTTTTTCCTAGAAATTGGAACATTTTACTGTTGATATTACTACATGATTGGGATATTTCACAAGTACAATTTACTGGGCATGATAACACACTCAACACAGGCAGAACCACGAACAAATGAGATTGAAATACACATTTGAACAGACATTACATTCCTGTGTTACTCACAGCCAACACCCCCAACGATGAGGACCTCCTGGGAGCCGCAGTGAGCCATCGCCCTCTCTGTGATCTCGACCAGCATGGAGAATAATGTCTCCTACAGGGAAAACAGACACAATTTAATATCATGATTACAGCTGCAACCATTATTCATCAACACAAAGTCAATCTATGGCTATACTCAGAATGTAATGTAGTTTTCATTTCATTTTCAAATATAAGAACTTGGTCCTTTTCTAAAAAACAATAAAACAGGTTAAAACGTCAGGTACTGAGAGGTGAAACAGCAGGTTTGTGATATTTAAGACCAAATAAGATAAAACAACATTTGACAAGATTTAGGATCTTGAAACTCACAAATAGGTCCTACAAAGTCATACAACTGTTTTTATAGCAACAAAGGTCACCATATATAAAAACAGCCTTTTTGATCCTTCACACCTGAAGTGAGAAACACAGGTCCTCTGCTGTACACTGACCAGAGCTCAGCATCTTATGAGCAGCCTCCTATAAAAGAAAGAGTTTAAAAATGTGACTCATTAACATTAACCCTGAGGGAACATATAGGTAAGTATTAAAGTGTAAGATTATATACTTATTAAGTAACATGAATTTCTACTCACCTCAATGTAGGATAAAATCCCAGAAAATGAGACATCCATTCCTTTAACTGTATATGGCAACTCCACATACTGACTCCCTCTAAGGACACAGACAGAAGCAAAGCGAATATCTGTGAAGCTGTTAAGTGTCCAACAGCTGCAGATAGTATATAAATGTATTTTGTACACCATCACTCACTTCTTGGCCATCTGCTCTATGTTGTAACCTGGACTGGGGTCATTGGAAATCTGAGGTGAGAAACAGTTGGGCATAGAAGTTTTATACATCTTTATACAAATACAGACAAAAAGAAGATCAAAATAGCACAAACCTTTATAACTCTGGCAAACCTATCCAAACAGTTCCCAACTGCAATGTCAATGGTCTCCCCAAATATTCTATACCGTCGCTCCGAGTATGCAATAACCTGCACAGGAAGAAATAAATTACTAAATTAAAAAAATGTACGTGTGTCGTGTCATTACAAAACAGCAGTTAGTCCAATTGACTGAGACCTTCATAATGCGGAAACAAACCTGTGTGTTCCCCCCACTAACATACAGCACAGTGGGGTTGTTGGCTTTGGTGATGAGTCGACCCATCTCTATATGTCCGATACAGTGGTTCACACCAAGGAGCGGCTTTCCCCAAAGCTGTGCAACTGTACGAGCCACCAGAGCCGTCGTTACTAAGGGGGCACCCATACCAGGACCTTAAGAAGAACAACAAGAGAAAGGGTTTCCATACTGGGGTGCAAAAGTCATGCAGTTTGTGTTTCAGAAAGAATGTAATATGAGCCTGTCAGTTCCAATCCAGTTTTCTCAACCTGACATCAGTAGAGAGTCTGTGTGTACTATGATAATCTGAAGCTCTTTAGAGGAGTTTTTAATCCAGAGTGAACCGACAAGGTAATCGGGAACAGTTCAAACTGAACCCACGTAAAGAGCAGCATTACCATTTTAAAAACAAATGTCTTTCACTCACAGAACAGTGTGGTATGTTTGGCAAGGAGGGAATAATTAAACATACCAGAGCAGGCTGAAAATCGACATACATTCCTAAAACTGGATTTGAAGTAATAAGCAGTTTAGAATGACACAGGCAAGGTCTCCCTTGGTTTATTGCTACAGACTTTGTTAGGTTCATCTGACTGTTGATAATCTTTAACTAAGAAAGAAAGCACTATTAGAGCAGTTAAGTCATATGTATACCTGTAGTATGTGCAATGGGCAATACTTAAAAAGTATGTTTTTGGGGGGAGGGGTATTATTTAATGATTATTATAATTTATTTGTTGTTGTTGTTGTTGTATCACTATTTATTAGATTTTTCTCCCTCTCCATTTGACTAGTCCTTTTTAATTTTATTTATTTGTACTTTACTCAAAAAATATCATTTGTTTAAGAGAACAATATAGAATGGCACTCTAATTAAACACAATAATTAAAATTTGTCATGGAACATTTAAATTAAACATGAACACACAGGATCTTACAATACCTTTGGTGTAAGCCACACAATCAATGTCTTCAGGCTTTAGCCCAGCTTGATCCAGAGCCTCCTTCAGGACAGTCAGTATGACAGCACGGTGATGCCTGGCTGTGTCGCTCGGCATGAATCCTATTGGGTAAAAAAAAAAAAAACCTTTCCCATCACCTTAACTGTACACATGACTTTAACATGTACTGTGTAGCATTGGAGAAGGGGAGATAGGACAAAAATGTGACTCACCTTGACCTGGGGGAGTGATGTAAGTTCGTCGAGGATTGGAAAGAACTTCACCATCTCTAATGATTCCTATACCAATCTTATTGGCACTGCCTTCAAACCCAATTACTACAGTCATTGCAGCTGGAAAACAGTCAACAGTATAGAGATGAAACTGCAGAAAACAACAACGTTTCCTTATTAATGACTGTATATCTTCAGAAAGTACACGTCTGTTATATAAATAGATATGAAGATAGGTATGATTCAAATTTAAAAATTCTAAATTTGCACATCTCAGCAGCATTTGCTGGCTTGACTGGATACTGGTGTCACTTTTTATATGTATCGTGTTGTGTTCACTGTTCCCCCAGATTAACTGTAGAGTAAAACTGCAGGTCATTACAATACATTCAGTGTATTCAGAACACACAGCTAAAACTTACACAATATGATTCAACAAAATTATACACTTTTTGAGTGTGTTAAAGTAATTGTACAACTTTGGCAGCTGCAATGTTGCAATGTTGCAATGTTTGTTGAACACTTGTCACGTTGACGAGCCTTAAAATTCTGATATCACACTTTCACTCAGTATCTAATATCATGTCTATTTATTTACCTTACAATCACTATTTCATTGTAAACAATAACAAAACAATAAAACCAAAATACAGATGAATGTACTCAAATGAAGTGTTCATCTTCAATAAAGTAGGACATTGAAAACTTAAAACTGAGAGACAATATGACGTGTAGAACTAACGTGTTAATAGCATATTATGTTAATTAGCTCAGTGGGAGCAGGAGATAACAACTCACATCAACCACTTTGTAAGGCTGTATTGCTGCTATGCTAGCAATGTTAACATGCAGTCTCACTACAAATTAGACAATACAAACGCTGCTGCGAGTCACAAGACAAGTATACCTCGCTTTTCAGTTTCCCACGGTAATACGCATTAGTCGCAATTCGAGTCGTTTAATCTATGAAACCACTTTTTTTTAACCAACAGAGTTAATTTCAGCAACCCAAATGTTCTAAATAAGTCTCGGAGGACCCCAACATTGCTGTACAGTTCGCCTCAGTTAAAACATAATTTATCTCCCCGCAGCAGCATGTGAGCATGATAAAATGTGTGTCTTGCAATTAAATGCGTTCTATTGTTGTATCTGATGTCATTCTCACTTTCTTGTAACGATGAATAAAAAGGCGGCATTTTCCGTTTGTGTTTTAAATCAGGCGCAAGTTTAGGCACCCCCATAACACAGTGAGCGCGTGCTCACGTTCACAAATCTTATGCGACTTGCGAGATTGTTCGGGGGAGTGTGGCTGGTCTTTACATCCTGTTGTGAAAGTACGAGTAAGATTATTTGCATCTCCTTTAACTGAAACACGGTTGAAAAGAAAACACTTGCGGTATTTAACCGCATTTGCATTAGCAGATGAATCATATAGATTAAAGTCTACACAGATTGTAATTGCAGGCCGACTGCTGCAGCTGCAGGCTCTGTTCTCTTTGTCAGAGAAAGGGCTAGCGTTAGCTTAGCTTTCCATTCAATTGGTTGTGCATCACACATTGTAAAACAGTATGGGTTCTGTAGTTCGATGTAGTATCTTCTGCATGCGCACTGTTGCTGTTTAAACTCAACTCAAATTCATTCATACGTTGCATTTAGTGCATTTGGCAGTTTTTTGTTCTCCACAGCAACGACTTACAAATAAACGCTCTCTGTGCGTTTTCCTTCTGTCAGATAACATATTAAAAGAGTTCGGAACACACGTGGTCTTTATGAAGCTGACGTGCACCATCTAAAAAAGTACACGGATAAGTGTGAACACGAGGATGCTCACGATTTCAGAAATATGGCGTCTGTTCGAAGGCGAGACTGGTCGCCTTCAAATGTACGTGTACACACTGAGTTTTGGACTTCATGGAAGAAGCAACTGAACAAGCTTACACAAACAACTTGTTTGCAATTAAACGGATTACTTGGCTCATATTGGCCTATATGTTACAGTGTCTCCTGTAGAACGTCAGTTATTTTATTACAATATTACAGTTCGACAGACTGTTATTGATATCGATCGATCTATCATCGGAATACCATCATCTGACCATGTGTGCTCTGAGCAAGTGTGTTAAAGATTGGAAAATAACAGGCAAATAAGTATTTTTTTTTGTTCTTGGGGTGCACAATATGTGATGTGCTGCATTGTAAATATAGCACAAAACGATATTTACCAATGAATAGCTGGAAACAACCATCTTTATTCCTTTTCAATGAAACATGTACAGATTCTGTATTTGTATATTGTTGGAATGAGTGCACCTAATAAATTAAAAACTTTTTTTTTCCGCAGCGGCGTGTTTGAGGTTTTGTTGTGTGCGTGCTGTGTGTCTGAAAAGTGTGTTTACGGTCAGAGCGAGTTCAAGTATGAAGAGAGGCAAGAAGGCAGAGGAGGCAGCTACTGCAGAGGGGGAGAACGACACCGGCTCTGGTAATTACATGTTCCCATGCATATTCAGAAACATGCTGTTCCTGCATTCTTAAAATGACTAAACATAACTTGCTTTTTCTCAGTACATATCTGACCTCATGGGATCTTGTGTTATAACATGTCTTCCACTGCACAGCTCCTGCAAAGAAAGGGAAGAGTGCTAAGGAACCAGAGGCCCCGATACTGTACGATGATCCTCCTGACAAAATGACGAGCAAAGATGGACGTGAAGCCAACACGAAGATCACCTCCTGGAATGTCGATGGACTGAGGGCCTGGGTGAAAAAGAATGGCCTGGATGTGAGTTTGCAGTGACCCTGAGAAACACGAGTTCACTTCCAGCCTGATACAGAGTTATACAGAGTAAATGCATGTGTGCTCAATGCTTCTCATTTATGCTTTTAAAATCCAGTGGGTACGTGAGGAGAATCCAGATATTTTGTGCCTACAAGAGACGAAGTGTGCAGAGAAAGACCTCCCTGCCAACATCACCTCAATGCCTGAGTACCCGCACAAGTACTGGGCTAGCTCAAATGAAAAGGGGGGTTACAGCGGTGTGGCCATGCTCTGCAAGACTGAGCCCCTCAACGTGACCTATGGAATTGGTAAGTGTTAGGCTTGTACACCATTTAGAACTCCAACAATATATACTAGACACAGCAGACCAAAAATGTTTAGATTGAAATGATTATTTGAAAATTCTACTAAGAAGTTCAAATTTTTAGTACATCTTCTAGTAGTTAGTAAAATTACATCATTAGAATTGTAAAAGTCTCTAGTATATAGTCCGTAAAAAACAAATGCATGTTTTCACTTGACATTTTGGACAAACAATTAATAAAGCTCTTCATCTCCAGGGAAAGAGGAGCACGACAAGGAGGGCCGGGTCATCACTGCCGAGTTCCCCAACTTCTACCTGGTGACCGCCTATGTGCCAAATTCCAGCAAAGGCTTGGTGCGCTTAGATTACCGTAAAACCTGGGATGAGGACTTCAAGATGTATCTAAGCGAGCTGGACATCCAGAAACCTGTGGTACTTTGTGGTGACCTCAACGTTGCACACCAGGAGATCGATCTTAAAAACCCCAAGGGGAACAAGAAAAATGCAGGCTTCACCCCCGAGGAGCGTGAGGGCTTCAGTCAGCTTCTGGAAGCAGGATTCGTCGACAGCTTCCGCGAGCTTTACCCCGAGCAGACCTATGCCTACACCTTCTGGACCTACATGATGAATTCCCGTGCAAAGAATGTTGGCTGGAGGCTTGATTACTTTTTGCTTTCATCCTCTTTGGTGCCAGGTTTGTGCGACAGCAAGATCCGGAACAAGGCAATGGGAAGCGACCACTGCCCCATCACTCTGCACATTGCTGTGTAACTCACTGAGTGGGCAGAAGGGTCTCTGCTCTGCCTGTCGTGCACTGTCATTTAAATACTTAATTTCTGACTGCTGCCAGCAACCGCTCCATTTGAGTTCAGCCACACTTGCCCTATGTCATTCATTCAGTAAAGCCAGCACTGTAGTAACTCTGTTATTTACTTTTTTACTTGTATTTGTCCTCTTCCTGTTAGTGAACATAGTAAATGAATCCATTCATTTACACCTGAATTTACTTTTTAATTTCTGTAAAAATACAACACTAATGTGATGACCAACTGTAAAACCTGATGACTTTATGCTACTGCTGATCTGACACAAGTTCATGTTTGTCATCATTCAAAAAGTTTCAAATTGCCATCGCCATAATGTATATGTTGTAACACAAAATGTTTAAGCTTTCTTTCCCAACCAGACTGTTGAAAAACATTTGGCTCATTTCTGAATAAAGACTGAATTTATATAAATGTTTCAGTTAATTTTTTTTTAAGATTATTTGAACTAAATTATGCCAAAGTTACACTACAATATATTTTGAAATTGTCCTTATGTATATTAAATATTTAAAATGTTTTAATATAATATTATATACTTTGACATGAGTCTCTTGGCCTCAGGTTCTTGAGGTGACATGGCGAGAAATAAGCAAAAAAAAAAAAATCGCTGACAGCAGCTTTAATTGGTTTTCAGCACAAGATTCTATATTAAATGCAGTTCACAGTAATCATTTTTGAAGTTACTTCACTCCCACTGTAACTTCCCAAAGTGTCAGTCTATGTTAAAGTCATGAGATGGGTCCGTTGATGCATTTTGAGATTATACGCCTGCCTGAAACCCTTCCCACATTCTCCACAGAGGTATGGTTTTTCTCCTGAATGTGTTCGTTGGTGTCTCTTGAGCCTGTTGGCACTCAGGAAGCTCTTGTCACATTCGGTGCAGGCGTAAGGTCGCACTCCGGTGTGATAGCGCAGGTGGACGGTCAGGTAACAGGACTGAGTAAATTTCTTGCCACAGTGGGGGCACTGGAATGGTTTGTGGCCCGTGTGGAAACGTTCATGCTTCAGGAGCTCTGCATGGGAAAAGAAACCCTTCCCACAGTCGGAGCAGAGATATGGCCTCTCACCGGAATGAGTCAGCTCGTGACGGATCAGAGTGGCCTTGTACACAAAACTCTTGTCGCACTGTGAGCAGCTGAAAACATTTTCTCTGGTGTGGCAGCGCTCATGCTTCTTCATGTTGCGCTCCCTCTTGAAGCTCTTGCCGCAGAAGGAGCATATGAAGGGCATCTCCTCAGAGTGGATCTTCATGTGGCTCAGCAAACCCCCCCGGTAGAGAAATCCCTTGCCACACTGAGTGCATATGTGCCGCCGCTCCTTCAGATGGATGCGTTGGTGTGCAGTGAGAGCGGCTTGGTAGGCAAAGCTCTTTCCACAGTTGCACGTGTACACTCTTTCTTCCTGGTGAGTCTGAATGTGCCTGTTCAAGTAGCTGGCACAGCTGAAGCTCAGGTCACAATGAGGGCATCTGTAAGAATGCTCATCCTTGTTAGCATCTTCTCCGTGGATCTTCAGATGTCTCACTAGTGCCGACTTCCAGGCGAATGCCCTACCACACTCTGAACATAAATACTCCCCATTCTCCATGTGGGTGCTCTTGTGTTCCCTCTGGGCCAGTGACGTCTTGAAGAACTCCCCACAGATCAGGCACTTGTATTTGCGGCCAGACTTGTGTGTCTGCTTGTGCCGCTCCAGTGACTGTTTGAAGGAGAAACGCCGTCCGCACTGTGAACAGAGGAACGGCTGTTCACCTGTGTGGATGCGCTGATGGGCTTTAAGTAAAGACTGGAACTTGAAGCTCTTCTCACAGTCTGCACAAGCAAAACTTCCCTCTTCATCTGGGAGAGGCAGAAGGGATGTCATGTCCTCCTGCTCCTCAGTCTCAGCAGAGCGGACGCTGTCACTGTGCTGCTGAACCTGCACGTCATCTGAATGGTGAAGCGAGCACTTTGAACAGGACAAAGTAGTGGATGCGATATCGGCTACAGATCCTAATAAAAAAAAGAAAATATAACTGGTTAAATGCAGTGTTTACTATAAAGAAAACAATGTTTTAATTTCTACTGTCAAGTGTCAGTACAAACAAGCTACTGCCATCACACTGTGTTGTTTCTCTATTAACGACACCTGCTCTCTTCAAGTGTAATGCTTTAAGGTATTTACAAGTATGTCATGCGCACATTATAAAGTAATTAATAAGTAATTATATAAGTGTGTTTTAGTATACATTGTCATATATTAACCAGACTCTGCACAGGAAGTCATATTTCTTTACAAACAGGAACAGTGAATTTGTAACATATAAGATATACTAGATCATTTGTAGAAAATGATATGCTTCTCATAACTGGTCATTTGGGGTAAAGGGAAGTCATTAAACTTTCAATGCCTTTCAGGACATACAGGCTCATCAAAAATATACAAAAAACGGCTATAATTAGTTTATCTATATTATTAGTTCATGTATTAGTTAATAATAACAATGTCATCTTGACTGGTCACAATGACATAACCTGCTGAGTGGAGGTGAAAACTATTATTACTCTCTTGCCTGTAATTGAATGCATTTCCATCAACTCTATCGACCTATTTTTTATTTATTTTTTTACATTGTTTGGTGTCTTACGTTCTCTAACTGTATTACTATGTTCATCATGACTGAGGATGAGTTAGTTCTTTTGGCTTCTCTTTTTAGGTGCTACCATCGACTGCTTCCATCTCACCCTATCCCTTGTGTCATGTTGAGGATGATTAAAGTTGATATCTGTAAATGATGTCATCACAATGCATGCTGCTTCTAGTATAAGTAACACACATATATTGTAAAATATAACTCTACTCTGAGTACTCAAAACAAGTGTTATACACCTGCTCCTGGTCTTTTTCTGTTCCATGTCCTTCTGATTATATAACTGTGATAAAAAGAAAAAAACTCACTTCCATCACTGTCCTTTGATGAGGCCATTGGTGACCCATAAGAGTGCTCTGCACTGTAAAAAAAATAGCAAGGGGTGATTTGATTAGCCTGAGAATTACCGATATATTCATACACATGACTATAACAAGCATGGAGTGCACTTGCTCACTTCCAAAGACAAATCGAAACTAATCCAATGGAGTACAGTTGATAGATGACAATGACAAAGAAACTTTGTGAAACTTTCAAAGACGAATAATAAGATTAGATGTTTTTACCAGCTCACAGGAAGAGGCTTCAGGATCACAGGATTGATAATCTTCTTTCTCTTCATAGTTATGCTCTTCTGTAAATTTATCACCTGAACCTTCATGGTTGGTTTGCGTTTGCGCCCACTTGTGCGGACCTTCAACGTAGAGGCGATTTGATTATGGAGTTCAGGGACCAGGCCTCCAGAATCACAGGTGATGAGTTCACTGGTCTGAACATCTGCTTTCTCTGGATCCTTATCACTGTTATCATCTGCTTGCAGTTGCACCTCACAACCAGGCTCCAGACACTTCACAGGATCCTTGCAGATATCTTCAACACTTAAATCAATCTCTCGCTCATCATGATCATCATCATCATCTATGAGCTTGTTAGCAGTGTGACAATCCATATGAGTTTTTAAGTGCCTGGCAAATGCCAGCTCCCAGTTGAATTTCCTGTTGCACTGCTGACACATGTAAACACCGTCTTCCATGTGTGTTTGCTTGTGCTCTGTGCGGGCTGACAAGGAGAGGAAAGTCTCACCACAGATGGCGCAGTCATATTTGCGTCCAATTTTGTGCGTGCGTCTGTGCCTGTCGAGGGACTGTCTGAAAGAGAAGCAGCGACCACAGTCATTGCAGCAGTGGGGGCGTTCGCCAGTGTGGATGACCCTGTGGGCAGTTAGTGAAGAGGCAAACTGAAATTTCTTTTCACAGTCTGGACAGTCATGAGGACCTACACAGACTTTGTGTTGGGGGGAAGCTTGGTCTTGGTCCTTGTCATATTCTGGTTGGCAAAATCTCTGGTCTATCAAAGCACTTTCAGCCTTTCCTTGTGTCCCTCCTCCCTCTGCTTCATCAGCTTCCTCCTCACTGGACACCTTTTCAGGAAGTATTACCAAGGAAATGTCAGCCTCTGTGCCACCGTCTGTAGTTTCATAGCAGTGTTCTCCCATAATGACCCCATTGTCTGTGCATGTGGCTAATTCAACCTCTGCGTAATCTGTGACGGTGATTATTTCAACTGCTACATCATCCACAAATGATACAGTCTGTGTTTCATCACTGAAGCCTGACAGTGAACCTGATTGGGACTCTTCTGTAGTTGTTGTCACTTTCCTAAGAGGACCTGCAGAGAGGGAGGAAAGGATGCTGTCGCCCATGCCACATGGAGGTACTGCACAAAAAGAAGGAACAAAAAACTTATTTTTTTCACTTTTAGTTGTGTCCACAAATAAAAGTGAAACGTAAAGAAAAAATGGGAAAAAAAACCATTTACTCACCGTGTTGCTCTAAATGTCCCAAGCTTTTGTGGTGCTGGAGTAAATGTTTCAGGTCTGCAGGCTTGGAGAAGGAATGCACACAATCCTCCAGCAGTGACTGTTCAGCTCCAAGCCAGGACATTGTCTGAGGGAAACCGATGGAAATATAAACTACACCAAATCCAATGTCCTCAGGTTTCAACACTTACCACCACCAATACGATTTGTTAGCCATTGCATCTATGCATCTATATTACCCACATATTTATTAAATCATGTCATTTGCAGTGACAGAAGAGGAGGGAAATTCTACCTGAAACAGACGTTCCCTGAAAGGCTCATGACAACAGTCTTTATCAGTTAAGTCTGGAAAAATGTTTGTGTACAAAGTCTTGTGTTTTTAGTCAAAATTACACCTCACCTGTTCAAGGTCAGGAACGGGCAACAGCTGAGCAAGCCGACAGTGGAATTCCCAAAACAGTGTCAGCAGATCACTGTGATATTGTGGCCCATACTCTGCAGGGAAGACCTCCTTTAAAAGGATAAAAGACACTGTGATAAAAATAACAATTTCACTACAAAGTCAGGTACTTGCTCTATATCTCTATATCCACGGAGGTGGTAGTGATATTTTCTTACTGAGAAAAAGTCTCTTCTCTCTTCAGGATCTTTGAGCAGAGCTTGGATTAACTCAAGAAAGTGAACTACTACTTTTTCCTCCTCTGCTGTTTCCATCTGTAATATGGGCATAAATATGACACACAGTTAGTTGCGAGTTACAGGTGTACTATGGGAAAGATGCCATGGTGATGTTAATAAATGTGTCATTAATATAATCATTTTAAATAAACAATTACTGGGATAGGTAGCTGAAATGTGGGGCCCAAAGACCAAGAAGACACCACATACCTGGGTGCTGTGCTGAGATTTAATCTTGTCCAGGTGAGATAAGATTAAGTCAGTTTCAGCAAGTTCAAATCGGCACAACTCAAGGATGTACTATTCAGGAAAAAAAAAAACATCCAGTGTTTACATGTCTTTAGCAGTCTATAAAGTCTACATTAACTACATCTTAAAAATTAAAATATTACATTAGCTATGAATGCCTTGCCATGATACCCACCCTGGCTTTTAATCCCAAATTCAGTTGTGTTCTGTGCTTGTACATAAGCAGCTCTGGAACCATGTCCATTACCAGTGCGACAAACTCTGCCACATTCCAGTAGTTCATGACGTCCTGTCTCTTCAGCACCTGCCACATCCAGGCTGTCATGAGCTGCAGAGGTGGGACCAGGAGGCGCAGTGACGCCAGAGGTAAGGCCTCATCTGAAAAACAAGAACACAGGTAGACTGAAGATAAATACAGCTCACTTGTCTGTCACTAATCAAGTGTTTACATACTTTCAGTCTGATCTGACAAAATGACATGTCAGTGTCGTGATTCCTTCTGCTGAGGAGTCAGATTTTTCCAAAAATAATGCTCTAACACCAGCCATAGGGGAGTGTATTGACAGTCCGACAATGTGGAAAACTAAGTAACATGAGTGCTTCCCAGTAAGTGTATTGTTGTGTACAACTCTAATGATAAAAAGTGACACCTAGACTGCAATTACAATTCATTGCTCAGTAGGGCTGAACAATTAATTACATTTTATGAGAATAATGATAAACTTAAGTTAAAACAAAGGTTTTGTGAAAAGGAGATATGTGTGATTTCACACAATCACACATCAATCATATGGATTCAGGGCTTTTAGAGCGAGAGAGTCTGATTTAAGGTCTAGTGTGCAAGAATTAGTGACATCTTTCCAAAGCATGTCAGGGAACTACAGTAGTCTTCAAACACCAGAGAGGACGTTAACACTCCTTCTGATATCGCAAATCATATCGCAATTGCATTTCCTGTCAAAATAGATTAGATTTTTATTCAAAATCGTTCAGCCCTATTGCTCAGTTACATTTTAACAAATTCTATGTCATTTGTATGTGATGTTAGTTTATTTCTGTAATATACAGGTGTGTACTATAGTCCTAACAATGACAAATAGTAAAGAGTGGGAAAATAACAAATTTTATCTGAAATTCTCATTCAGTATAGGACACTTCATGAACAGAGATTTTTCAAACATCCTGCAAAAACAACAGTAACGTGATTTGAATGCATCCTTGCAGGAAACGCGTCAGTCTATGTTCAATAACCGCAATGTCATTCAAAGCAGTGGGCTAACGTTTGCCATTTCTGAACAGTCTGCGTAATGAAGTAAACGTGCTGTCAAAACACTTTACAACATTAACGACGGAAACAAAACATGCCAATGGAACATTGCTTTCCGAGGATAATCCACCCGCAGTACGCTAGCAACCATGGCTAATTTAGCCAAAACCCAGTGTGTTGTGATAACTTCAACTCAAATTATCAACATTAATAGTTTTATTAAAAGTCTATTTGTTATATATTCTGCGTTAAACCAACCTTTAGAAATGGCCGTAAAAACACAAGAGTCCATCCTCTCTTTCCAGTGTTGAAAAGTTTGACTAGCTGCGGTTAGCTGCTGTTAGCCAGCTGGCTAGCTATCAGCCACAGGACTGTTACTAGAAGCCGCTGAATGACAAAGCTGTGGCTAAGGAAGTTGTTCATCTGTAGCTGTGAAGTAACATTTTAAATTAGAAACATAAGTGGGGAAGTAAATATTTAACACCAGCTGGCTTGTTGGTTAGGGTTCTTCTTCTTCCTTACATATATATATTTTACAGCAGGTGACATTTTCTTTCGTTTTCTTACTGCCATCTGCTGGAGGCTCAAGAAATTAGACTTTTGTTTTGTTTTGGCTCACTTTTCACTTTTGGATTATTTATTAGTTGATGTACCTTTTGATTTCTTCCTGTATTTTGTCATTGCACATACAATGACTGTAAATAATGTAATATATGCATATATAACAAGGAGAAGGTTCTCTCATGATGACCTCACAGCTTTGATCCTTTAATTCAAACTTTGGGACAGTTTAGTCAGTTGCAGTTTCTGGAGAGGGAGAAAAACAGAAAATTGTAAAGAAGGTAGGACTGCAACATGATGGCCAACTGCCATAAAATACCAAAGAGCAGGAGGAAGACCTTTTTTTGTTTACATCCAGGAATAAATAGCATTAATGTGACGTGACCTGGAGGTCGGTCAGTTATGAAACTGTCTAATATGACAGAGCAGAGAGGACTTGCTTATTGTATTAAAATTAATCATCATTTTAATTTACTAAAATTACTTCAAACGTTTTTAGATATAAAATGTTTTTAGCCTTACTGCCTTTTTGCTATTGAAAATGAATGGATATGTATGTCACCATCATCTACCTTTGATGTGTATGTGGGTTGTCGTGGTAAGGCAGATCATGCACAGATCAAAGGCAAGAGAACTTAATTGCATTTTATGCAGGAAAAAATTGTTTTAGCTCTTAATTTTTCAAGGGAAACATTTCACATTTACTTTTTCACAATTCTGGTAGGTTTTGTTTTTAATTAACACTGACAGATGACTGATATAGTATATATTTATAGTTATATATGAATGTCTTATTTTGTTCTCTCTTGTCAGGTGTGGAAAAATCTGCAGATTTCAGCATTTACAATGTATTTCAGTATCTCCGTTGATGAACTCATCCCCTCTGACTCCACTCATTATGAGGTGCAGGAGCTTCTAGGCAGAGGCACCTATGGGATAGTCACTAAGTGCAGGAAAACAACCACCAATGAAATTGTGGCTTTAAAAATCCTCCGGTCACCACAGTGTATGGAAGCTGCCAAGAAAGAGGTGCAATACACACACACACACACACACACCTATTCAACATTCCACTTGTACAATAAATCAGTAATATGTCAAGTAATAATTTTAAAACACTTACCTCTCGAACATTTATGATTGCAGGTGGCTTTTCTCAAGTCAATGAGAAACTTCAACTTAGACAATTTCAATATCCTCAAACTGAACACCTACTTCACCTTCAAGGGCCAACTCTGTCTTGAGTTTGAGAAACTGGACATGAACCTTAAACAATTCATCGAGAATAACCACGATCAGACTCTGGAGATGACGGTGATACGCTCCATTGTGCAGCAGGTTTGTTTCTGGAACATTTCAGATTCACTGCAAATTACATTGTGATGTGATGATTTTCTCTTCATGATTTCAGATGGCTACTGCCCTAGAGTTTCTGAAGGGCATCGGGGTGGTTCATGCTGACTTAAAGCCGAAAAACGTTATGGTGGTGGACCATTCACAAAGGCCAGTGAGAGTCAAAGTCATTGACTTTGGTTTAGCATGCAGACATCCTGAGAAACATGTGGGTGTAAACCTCCAGTCCAGGTGTTATAGGTAAGTCAGTGACATCTGTGCATGTGTATGTGTGTTAGAGAAGATGCGCTGAATGCTTGCATCTCAGGTTTTTTAACTGAGGATAACGTCATACCAAATCATTGTATATTCAAAACACTGACATGAAACAGAGACTGACTTCTTCATTAGTCTTTGTGACCTTTTCTTCTTAGAGCTCCAGAGGTCTTGCTTGGAAGTCCCTTCAACGAGGCCATCGATGTTTGGTCTTTGGGATGCGTTGCTGCTGAACTGCTATTGGGCAAAGTACTTTTCCAGGGCTGTGATGAATATGACATGGTTAGCATTTTACAATAATATGCATAAAACACAGTGTAGCAATAATTTCTTGGTATGATTATTTTATTTCAATCTTTAAATTAAATTAAATTAAATTAAATTAAATTAAATTAAATTAAATTAAATTAAATTAAATTAAATTAAATTAAATTAAATTATTATTATTTAAATTAAATAATCAGCAGTGGGCCACATTCCATTACATGATCACTGACTTTGAGCATTTTATTCAACTCAGTGTGTAAACAATGTGTAACATCTGATGGTGACATTACAGACTGTAACAAACAAACAAACCTTGCTTTCCCAAGCTTGTCAGGGATCTATGGTGGCCTTTGCATACAAGAAAGAATCTAAGCGCCATTGCACAACTCTTTAACTTTAAATGAAGGAAATGACAAGAGTGTTGAGAAGGAGTGTTAACATCCTCTCTGGTGTTAGAAGACCACTGTATTTCCCTGACATGCTTTGGAAAGATGTCACTAATTCTTGCACACTAGACCTTAAATCAGACAACAACTCTCCTCTCGCTCTAAAAGCCCTGAATCCATATTAATTGATTGATGTGTGATTGTGTGAAATCACACATATCTCCGTTTCACAAAACCTTTGTTTTAACTTAAATTTAACTTTAAGGTATATTTCTGACATTAAAGTCAGTCTCTAAATATGACACTGTACTCTGCCCACAGATGAGATGGATCGTCTTCACCGTTGGACAGCCACCAGTCCGTGTGCTCGATGCAGGACGGTACACAGCAGAGTTTTTCAAGAAAAATGTCCTGCGACCCGGAACCAACCAGTGGACCTTTGCGGTAATATTTGAATGTGATTTTAAATGCATACATATCTGTGCCTATCCTTCAGTCTGTGAGTAAATGATCCAACTAAAACTTTTTCTCTGTCTAGTCGAGAGGTGATGAGACGATTTCCGCTGACAAGGGCAACATGCTGAGTGATCTTCAGACAATCCTGCAGAAGGCGCCTTATAGAGTGTCAGACAAAGACACTTTTTGTGAAATCTGTGAAAGGGTGAGCTTTGCTGACCTGGTGACAAAGATGTTGACGGTGGATGCTGCTGACAGAATCACACCAATGCAGATTCTTCAGCACCCATTTATCACAATGGACCACCTTGTCGACATATTTGGCTGCACCCCCTAGTAAGTGTATGGATTGTTCTGCACGCTGTGTGTACTGTCTCTGTGCTGATTGGGGATCAGCTGATACAATACTTAATGATAAAATGCTATTGGACAAAGAGAAACATAAAATCCATCTAAAACCCCTGCTGTAACTGTAACAGACTGATATCAGTGTAGGTTAATACCAACTGGCAATGACACCCATAGGAATCTGACCTGCCAATTTGAAGCCTCCAGAGTAACGAGTTGGCCGGCACCATGTTTAAAGGCATCACCTCTTACCAAGCTCCTATTGGACGATACCAGCTATCACTTGGGAACATATATTACACAACTGACTTCTGAAGAAGACTTTACAGTAGGGATTGAGAGCATTATTTCCAATGTTTGCTGCATAAATCAAGGTACAAGTAGCCACCCTTGCCCATAGACTTTCTTTCAAACAGACTTTATCATGGACAATGGAAGACATTATACCCACTGAAGGTGCTTGCGTAATAAATGACAGTGAAGAGGGTGAAGTTTATTTGATTTCTTACGTAAGATCTGAATTTCAGAAACACCCACTTTGTAACGTCCCATACATTGATTTAATTTCACTCACCAGACATGGATTAAGTTCCACTGCACACTATATAAAGGTATTGCACACTATGTGAATTAGAGTGATTCAAACTAACACTTGTTCGTTGTCACAGCAAGTTCCTACTACACGCCCCCAGCCTCTCCTGACTACTACACCAAGATTAAATTTGGGTCTGTAACAAACGGGGAAGTGAGGAGATTAAAAACAAAAAGGGATTAAAAAAGGTCCTCCCCAAGGTTGACTCCCATAATGTTTTGCAAAGAAACAAAAAAAGGTGGCGTATATAGATATATATACTGTACATAATGGACGTAGATGATACAATGTGACTCATTGATCGATTTTCTTCCAGTGTGCAGTCGTTCATAAAGCAGAGGCGCACCTTTCAGGGTCTGAGCTCTGATAACGAGAAAGACATCACAGTCCCGTCAACATACCAGAGTGAGGATTCCTCTTACATCACTGCCAGTTCACGAGGCAGTGACCCCTCTGAAGGCAGCTCTGTTTGGTTGAGTGCAAATGAGCATTTCTCACCTTCAGACTCTATCATCAGCGAGGACAAGGCAGATGACAGAAAGAGAAGAAGGGATACCGATGAGGATCCACATCATGACAACACGTAGGTGTCTGAAATATGTGGAGCTTATCAATTATGGATGTTTCATGGCTAATGACCAGACATGAGTGCAGTGTTGATCTTCACATCTAACAGTGGCAACAAAGCAACTCAAACAATTGTTTCAAGATGTTCATGATGTTTTTGTATTCACATATTTTTTTTATATCACTAAAGCCCAGAGCGTTTCCAAGTCAAGAAGAGGAAAAGAGGAAGCCAGAAAGAAGTGCCAGCAGAGACTAGAGGGGAAATGATACCAGACAAGTCAAAGGGACGCAAGAGGATTGATGCTGTTTTAAGCACAACTACAGAAAACAACCGCCCAGGGTGGAAGGGCAGAAGAATTAACAAGGCCAACAGTGTCCCGGTGAACAAACAACTGGAAAATGGTGTCAAAAGTAAGATCTTGTGCTCTCTCTCTCTCTCTCACACACACAGACACACACAGATTTGTGCAGATATTCATGTTAAGAACCTGTATTGACCTCCATTAGTTTAGACACCTTTAACAAAACCTTGCTCCTTACCTTAATCCCTAACCCCATTCCCAAACATAATTCACATCTTAACCCTAACCACAGTTCCTCAGAAATTAGGTTCTGCCTCATTAGGACCAGGTTGACCAGGTCAGCATTTATACCAAAAAGGTCCTTAAGAGGTTAAAAAAAGAAAGAGCAAACCACTCACATGCACACAGACACGTGAGATGAATAGGGAAATATATATATTGAGATAAAATGGTGTAGGTGAGTCTTTATGTATTATGTTTATGACGAGTTAGTTTAACCTGTTTTCTTACAATATTGAGTAAACACCTTTTTTTTGTTCTTTTTCAGAAATCCTCAGAAGGTCTGAAAGAATTAAGTGCAGATTGACCTAGGATGACCCTGTTAAAACGAGGAGAAAGAGAGAAGGGAGATAACTAAGGAAAGGAAGAGGTGTTGCACTTAGTTAAGGGAGACGTTTAGTTGTTTAATGAATTATGGAGCCCTTGGATCTGGATAGAGGAGATGTGTGAATCGACCTTTAATTTTTTAATGTATTTTTTTTAATGTCATTTCATTCATTTTAATTTAGTCTTTTATTGACTTAAGAAATACAAGTCTACAGGTGTAGATTTTTTTGGGGGGGACAGTTAAGTAACTGAAATATGTAATATTATACAATGGTACTGTTTTGTATCTTTAGTATTTTGTCAAATTATCCATCCCTCCAGCTTACTGGACAGGTCACCAGTCCATCACAGGGACACATATAGAGACAAACAACATCCGCTCTCACACTCAACACCCACGGTCAATTTAGAGTGTCCAATTTTGAATCAAATTATGTTATGTTAAGTGTGTTTGTTTATGTGTGGATAAAGGTGCATATTGTATACATTCAGTGTACAGTATATGCAGTGAGTCATATGTGTGAATGTATTTAAGAATAAACAGCATAATATGTAGGTAGTTAGACTATGTAGTAATATGTTGCTCAGCTGGTGTTTTCAAGCCTTTATAACTCAATCATTTATAGTCAATCAATCTAAAAAGGTTTATGTAGTCCAATTTACCCTGCAGGGTTACAGGTTCTGCAGTCACAGAGGATATACATAAAAAACAAACAAAAAAAACAACAGGGATAAAATCTGTCACACAGCTACAAATTATTAGATCGTTTCACATTTTATGATTGAACGGTCAAAGAACATCATAATGATTTACTAATTAGGACAATCATGCTTCTGATTCATGGCTTGACATCACACATACAGGTAGGAAGTATAGCAGTTCCTGTAATTCATTAATCATTTTCTAACATTGTAAGGTTGCCAGACCCAGTCAAATTAGCACCTGTTCCAACTAAGGTATATAGAAGATCATCTCATAGGTGTCTTGTCTATTTCTTATTGTTGATCAAGTTAACAAAACAAAGATCCTCCGTGATGGTGACAGAGATTCAAACCATTAACACTGCATAGTGAACCACATGATATACTCACAACCTCACAGTGTTCGGCCAAAGCTACTTTATTATACTTCATTATCATGTTTACCATCAACAACCCCTATACCAGTCACTCTCCTGCCTGCACTGACTTGACTAGTTTATAGCACGCAAACAAGTGTAGTCATAACATAAGGAGGAGCAGGGTCAACGGTGAACAAACACATCAAGCGTTAGCCTACATCAAGGCAAAACTGAAAGTGCTCAGTGTTTTCAGACAAAGGATGGACGCGCAGTAACAGGAATGGTCAGCTATATGATCCATATGGAGAACTGATATGGCGTCTGTCCCAGAGCTGCTGTTGGAAACCTTCGATGAGCTTGTTGTCGAACAGTTTAGGACGTTCCGCTGGTATCTGTCCAGTAAAGTTGTTGAAGGATTTCCTCATATTCCAAAGGCTAGGCTTGAGGGGGTGGACAGAGAGGGCACTGTGGATCTTTTGGTACAGACATATGGCTACAAAGACGCTGTTACAGTCACGGTGCATATACTTTCAAAGATGCAACTGAAACTGTCTGCTGAAACATTAAAGAAGAAGTATGAGGAAGGTAAAACATGACTTTTTTAAAGATCGCCACCTGATTTTTGGACTAAATAGTTTGGTCAGATAACATCATTTTCTTCTGTGTTTCTTTATCAGTCCAAAGCAACCAAACACCCAAAGGTAAGCAGATAAACACACACAAATTCCAAATTATAAAGCTATTTTCAGACACAATATTTGAATAGCTCAAATTTGAACTCAATTATTATTTTTGAATTCTTGAACAGAAATCCCCCACCATGCAATTCGAGACAAACTGAAATTCACCCTGAGGGAAAAGTACAAAAACATTTATCAAGGTACTGCAGATGAGGGGGAGAACGTCTACCTCAACAGAATCTACACTGAACTGCATGTGATAGAAGGAGCATGGGGAGGCCTCAGTGACGAGCATGAAACCAGGCAGCAGAGGTTCAACCATGTGACAGCAGGGGAAACTATAATCAAAGTTGGTGACATTTTCAAACCCAACCCCGATCAAGACAAGGGGATCAGAACTGTGCTTACCCTGGGTATCCCTGGAGTAGGCAAAACTGTCTGTACACAGAAGTTTATCCTAAGCTGGGCTGAAGGAGAAGAAAACCAGGACATCACCTTCATTTTCCCTCTTCCTTTCCGTGAACTAAATCCCAACATACATGACAAGGACTACAGTCTGATGCAGCTGCTCCACAAGTTCTTCCCTGACAGCAAACCTCTTGAGACATTGGGAACAGAATCCCAAGTCTTGTTCATCTTTGATGGTCTTGATGAGACCCTCCTGCCCTTAAACTTTAAGCTCAACAAGGTCTTGAGAGATGAGACAGAGCCAGCCTCACTGGATGTCCTGATCACAAACCTCATCACGGGAGATTTGCTCTGTAACTCCCTTGTTTGGGTCACGTCCCGGCCTGCCACAGTCAGCAATATCCCTCGAAAATACATCCACCAGTGGACAGAAGTCAAGGGCTTTACTGAAAAGCAGAGGGAGGAATACTTCAGGAGGCACTTGTGTGACAATAACCTCGCCATCAGAATCCTCAACCATGTCGAGTCATCAAAGAGTCTCTGTGTCATGTGTCAAATACCTGTTTTCTGCTGGATCACTGCCACTGTGATGAAGAAAATGTTGTGCGACAACTTGACAGGACACATGCCAAACACTTTGACAGAGATGTACACATATCTCCTCCTGTGTCAAACGGACAAGATGAGAGAAAGGCATAATCCAGTACAAAGTGACTGTGTTGTTTTGAAGCTAGCTAAACTGGCATACCATCAACTGGAGAAGGGCCACCTGATCTTCTATGAGGCTGACCTGAAAGAATGTGATGTGCAAGAGGCAACTGTTTACTCGGGAGTTTGCACAAAGTTGTTTGTGAAGGAGGGAAGACGGAGGCAAGAGGCTTTTAGTTTTGTACATTTGACTGTTCAGGAGTTTCTGGCCGCTGTGTATGCCCATCACTCCTACATGCAAAGAAAGGACAACATTCTTGTTGGAGATCTGAAAAGAATGTCTACATGGTTGCTCCCCAAGTCTGTGTTCAGATTTCACCAAACAGCTATTGAAAAAGCCTTGGCGAGCAAGGACGGCCACTGGGACCTGTTCCTCCGCTTTCTCCTGGGACTGTCACTGAAATCAAACCAGGAGCTCCTGGGCAGAATACTTGACGTGGACGCAGTAGGAGAAGAAGACGTAGCAAGAACTGCCCAGTTTATCAAGGAGAAGATCAAAGAGGAACCAGAGGCCAAGCTCAACTTATTCCATTGTCTAAGTGAGCTCAAAGATGAGTCTTTAGTGCAGGAGATCCAGCGTTTTATGAGTTCTGGGACACTTGCTGCCAAAGACCTGTCTCCAGTTCAGTGGTCAGCACTCACGTTTGAATTGATGACATCAGAGGCCACAGAGACGTTTGACCTGAAGAAGTACATAAGATCTGAGGAAGGAGTAGTGAAGCTGCTGCCTGTCATAACCTCCTCCACACATGCTCTGTGAGTTGTCACACATAGTAACCTCTGTTCTTCTTACATATTAGATTTTATTGCTCTCCAAGGTTCTGACAGAAGTGATACCTTTTATTGCAGCTGATGTTGGACTTTTACCTACAGCCTACAGATTTACTTGATATACTTTTTCCATGAGTCATTTTCTCCCATGTGTCACTTTGTAGGTTAAATCAGTGCCACCTCACTGAAACCAGCTGCCAACTTTTGGCCTCTGCACTGAACTCGACCTCCTCTCACCTGATAGAGCTGGACCTGAGTGACAACAGCCTGAAAGACTCAGGGGTGATAGTGCTTTCTGTTGGACTATCAAGTCCAAATTGTAAACTGAAGAAGTTGAGGTCTGTAACACTCAAGTCAATTTCATACTAAAACAAATTAGTGGGCATAAGTGTGAATTTTTACACCAGAGAGAAGCTGATAAAAATGCGATTAAAAACCATTCCCATAGCCTGAGGTTGTTCTGCCTTGTGGTATTTTGTTTTTCACATCCCTGCACACAATACTTACTGTGCAGGGCCTGTGGATTAGGTTTATTATTGTTCCCATAAATAGTGTTGAATGAAGGATAATAATATAGCTTCTTTTTTCCATCTTTAAGATTGCATAGTTGTAAACTGGAGGGAGGCTGCTGTGAAGCACTGGGGGCTGTTCTGAGCTCAGAGTCAACCCAACTCAGAGAACTGGACCTAAGTGCTAATGACTTTCAAAAAACAGGACTAAAGCCTCTGACTATGGGACTATGCAGCCATCACTGCAAACTGGAAACATTAAGGTAAAACCTGAACTTCTTTCTGACAAATATCTTGCTTGAATTTAAATACATTTAAATAAAATTCTCCTCTTCCGCAGGTTGAATCAGTGCAAGCTCAAGGATGGTTCTTGTGAAGATCTGGCCTTGCTTTTAAGCTCAGGTGTATCTCAACTGAAAAATCTTGACCTGAGTAACAACAATGTGAAAGATTCTGGTGTATCCCAGCTTACTGAAGGACTGAAGAGTCCACATTGTAGACTGGAAACACTGAGGTCAGTGCCTCCACCATTTTGTACAACATGAGCATTCTTGTTTCACCCTGTCATTATATTTTACTCAGTGAGAATGGCATTTTGTGTTGATGCTCAGCCCTGATTCTATTTTTTACCACGGAATCTTATACAAACATATTTGTTGAAAGACAAACCAATCAAAGTTTGTCCTCTAGAGGGCAGAATAATTCTAAACAAGCTGACTCAGCTGTAAGAGCAATGAAGGGATTTCTGACACATTTACTTAAATGTATGGACAAGAGAGAGAGAGAGAGGTTTGTTGCAGCCCTTGCAGCATATATAAAAAAATAATTTGATCTGAAATGTATAATTTACCAGTCTCAGCTGCTGTGGCCTTACACACAAATGCTGCAATCCCATTGGCTCAGCTCTCAGCTGCAGCTCTACCCATCTCAAAGAGCTGGACCTGGGACGAAAAAACCTGCAGGGTCCAGACTTTCAGCTCCTGTTTGCCGGACTGAGGAGCCCAGACTGTAAACTGGAGAAATTAAGGTGAACACAAAAATATAACACAAGGATGCATAATGACAGTCATATGTACACCATACAGTATTATTCCAGTGCAGCCTTTTGTTTTAATAAGGCAACCGAAAATAATTAAGACAGAATATATTCTCATGTACAGGACAAATGATGGGAGTCTCCAGAAATGCTGCAGTGATTTTGCCTCAATCATTGGCTCGGACACCTCTCACATGACAGAGCTTGATCTGAGTGGGAATGATTTGCAGGACTCTGAGGTGAAGTTGCTTTCTGAAGGACTGGCTAGTGCACAATGCAAACTGGAGACGTTAAGGTCAGCCCATAGTCATCTAGTAAATAGAAATCTTATCTAGAAAATGTGACAATGAATGTCAATCAGCATATTTGTGTGTGAACATAGGTTGTCATTCTGTGGAGTCACAGTGGAAGGCTGTGCTTATTTGGCTGCAGCACTGAGCTCCAACCCATTTTACCTGAGGCAGCTGGACCTCAGCTACAATTACCTGCAGGACTCTGGAGTGAAGCTGCTCGCTGGTCAGCGGGACAACCCACAGTGTAAACTAGAAATACTCAGGTAAAACAGTGGATTACAAAAATGTAATAAAAATGTAAACATTGCTCCTTTAAGTTCCAGCATGTAGGGGGCACTAACAGTTAATGGTAAAAGCTGTATATCGCAACAAACAGGGGACTGTTCACCTCTCCCAAATATGTCGGGGAACTATGGTGGCCTTCGCATACCAGAAAGTCATTCTTGGTTTGTATAGTAAGCGACAATGTTTTTTTTTTAAATTGGGCAGCTGTAAAAACATGGTGGGGCAAGAAAAAGTAAAACTAAATATCAAAGGCTTATTATTATTTGGTTCCAAAAACTATATATTCTTCATTTTGGTGTCTGTTGTGGATTAACGTTTCTCATCCATTAATCCGTGTCTACAGTGTGGACCATAATGCGGAGTGCTACTTGAAATCAACACTGAAGTGTAAGTGATGTATTCTCACTTACAGTACATGCACCTAAAGGTTTATGAAGGTTTTTATTAATTGCTGTGTTGTCATTTGTCCAACAGATGGCAGAATAGAGCTAAAATATATATTTATGTCACTTTCTTTCTTTGTAATGAATGAATGAATTATTTAATAAAAACATATTTGTGTCTTCTACAGATGCATGCACACTGACGCTCAACAAAGACACGGCAGCCAAATCCCTCTTTGTGTATGACGGGGGGAAGCAGGTGACATGGGTGAGGAGGGAGCAGCAGTATCCAGATCACCCTGACAGGTTTGAGAGTGTGTCCCAGGTTCTCTGTCACCAAGCCCTCACTCAACGCCACTACTGGGAAGTGGAGTGGAGGGGATCCTGGGTGGATGTTGCTGTGGCTATGAGGAGCATCCGCCGAAAGGCAGGCCCGTATCTCTCCGGGTTTGGCGACACAGACCAGTCCTGGACTCTGTACTGCTCTGAGGATCACTACAGTGCTAAACATAATGACCAGATTGAGGAGATACCAGCACCTCTGTCTCGATCCCACAGGGTTGGAGTGTATCTGGACTGGCCTGGTGGAACCCTGTCCTTCTACAGCGTCTCCTCTGGGAGCCTCAGTCACCTTCACACATTCTACAGCACTTTCACTGAGCCCCTCTATGCTGGGTTTGGGATGGAGAAGGACGACAGCACTGTCATCATTTGTACAGAGGAGGGAATTCCAGGAAGATCTCACTCGGCTGTAGTACAGTCACAATAAATGCATTTTAAATGTAGTTATGAACAATTTTACAGTACTTATGGAGGAAATTGTGTCTTTCTCTCTTTTAGGCTACAATCTGATTACCGGCCACATTGCTCTCAGCCGATTCAAATTTGATTTGTTACAGATTTTACATTTATAACTGCAAGTGTCTTCTATTTGAATGTAATTGTGCTGTCAGATTGCACACACACATGCACAAATATCTCATCATCAACAAAATGGGAGATCAGTTAGACAAGTTAACATGGATCTTTATTGATCTCCAATCAGCGAAATTCAGGAACACGAGCTATCACAGCAAGTTAGTTAGATTTAAGTCTAGAGGACATCACTCTCTCCTGTTATTGATATTGTAGGTAAAATGTCGTCCTGTGTAACTCTGTTTCTTGTTGTTGTTCTTGTTAAATGCCTCCTTGTAATGTAATGGTGTTATTGGTAGTGGAGGGTTAGTATTAATTGTTAGCCATTTCACTTGGCCTGTGTGTGCCAGAAGGCCTGGACCTGTGTTTTAGTTTAGTTTAAATATTATTTGTCTAGCTGTATGTCAGACTTCAGGGTGCTCTTCCTGTTTTGTATTTTAGTTTTAGTGAATTTTTGCTTCCCCCTCCGTAATGAGCCGGGGTCGTCATATTGCAACAAAGCAAACAAACAAAACATTTGACAATAAAACAAAATGAAACGTGGGTTCACTTAAACAAAATAAGCACAGGAAATGCAACGTCTCAAGTTTAGCACTTGCTGTTTTTATTATAAAATCTGTCATCTGGGCAATTCAAAAACACAATGATATCCAGTAATTGTATGAGTTTTCGGCATCCATCATTCCTGTTTCATATTTTTCCACCTTTTGAAATGAAGCTCCTCAATGAGGAGCTCAGCAACTGATGAAATGTCAGTCAGTCATCGTCTAACCGCTTTATCCTCCACCAGAGGGTCGCGGGGGGTGCTGTGCCAATCTCAGCTACATCGGGCGATAGGCGGGGTACACCCTGGACAGTTCGCCAGTCCATCGCAGGGCCACACACAGATAGAGACAAACAACCATTCACTCTCACACTCACTCCTATGGTCAATTTAGAGTGTCCAATTTACCTAATCCCCACATTGCATGTTTTTGGACTGTGAACCCGGAGAGAACCCACGCACACACAGGGAGAACATGCAAACTCCATGCAGAAAGGCCCTTGTTCCAACCGGGGCTCGAACCCGGGTCTTCTCGCTGCAAGGCGAGAGTGCTCACCACTACACCACCGTGTGGCCCCTGATGAAATGTTTTGCAACAAAATTCTTTAAGCAAGACTTGATCATCATTTTGCTGCCCTTGACTGAGTAAAGTTTTGGAAATTTGTCGGTTCTCCAGTAAAGGCCTGATGACCAGCCGATGTGATCACCACTAGCATGCCAGTCACCGTTGAGACTGGCAGAGCCGCATTGACTGTACCACCAACCCTCCTTAGATCCGACGCACTTATACCAAGCAATGTCACCAAAGATGCACGGGGAGCAGCCGTCATTGTCACGATCACTAGTGCTGAAACCATATCCATTCTGGTCTTGGAGGGCATCACCTTTAAATAGAGTTGAAAATAATTAAAGGTCTTGTTCTTTTACATATGTGATGAAAGCAGGAAAATGTAGTCTAGAACATGAAGTCGTTATTTGCTCATTTATGTTCATTACTCCCCAATTGTATGTCCAGATTAACTTTGCTAATTCGTTTTAGTAAATGTTATATGTAAGGAATGCATGAAGTCAAAAAAATTAAAATGATGTGTTTTTAGAAATAAAGAAAAAAATCACATCAAGTTGCAATTAATCCTAAAAGGCCTCACTATCCCTCCCAAAAACATCTCAACCAGGGGAGAAGAAGAGTGCAAGTCCTTGTTTCTGTATTTCAAGTTTCTTTGGCAACTAAACTCAACAATATTTTAACTCAGGGTTGTAAATGTTCAGGGTTGCTCCTGTACATATTTTACATATGTCTCTTTATTAACGATGTTTGGTTACATTTGATTATACTGTATTTACAGCAACAGCAATAAAAAGTGTTGTAAAAAGGCCAAAGTGAGCCAGTATATGTTTCTTACAGTACCTGCATTTCCATCGTATTCCCCAACATGTAGTTTGAAACCTGATGTCTCATCGCCCACTCTAAAGTTTTTGTACAGGGCGTAAAGAGTGCGACCATCATGGGTATACAAGTCCACCCTGAGGGTCCACGTCTTTTTCTGGGTCATAGAGAAGACCTTGCTCAGACCAAGCCAGTGATTCTCTGATGGAATAAGCAGAGCATGGAAAACAAATAATTATAGATGCGTTTCAAATCAGTTTCCACACAAAATTAAACCAAGTTCATCCTCACAGTGCAATGCGAGCGTTCCTTTACGCCACAAAATGATAGGCCTCGACAGACACTTCACATAATGACACACGGCAGCCGTCAGCGCAGTGTAGCATGTTACTTACGCATTAGGTCTCCAAAACCATCTTTATATTCTGTCCAGTTTCTGTGGAAAGAAACGTCTCGTCCACTGCGTCTCTGCAGCACCGTCCAGCCTCCATCTGTCTGCATCTCACAGTACACCTGAGCAGGTAGTCCAGGAAATGTGTAAGAAAACGGCTGTTCATTGTTTACTAAAGACTGATGACACCTATTGTTAGACATAAAAACAACAAAGCTGATAACATAACATAAAACACACAACAGAGGTATGGTACACCTGTACTGTTGCCCATTGATACACTGTGATCTTGTTTTTTTTGTATTCTATCATGTCACGTTTGTTACCTGGAAGGTATTTTTGACTCCAACAGGCTTGATTACATAAACACCACTGGGCGCTGCAGGGTTCCGAGAATGAATCTGTGTGCAGTCTGTTCCTGAGGTGCACATGACAAGAGAAAAACAACCTTCAGTCCATATGAACGCATGGTGTCTACATCCTATGAAATGATATGTAATAATATGCTCTGTATGTACCTTGATGAGAAGGACTTTGGCCACTTTGTCCCTAGAAATATCACAGAAACAATTGTCAGAGTGAGACTTGCTGCTCGGAAATAAACAGTGTAAAGATATAGACATTATAGTCGGAGCCTTAGAAAGAAGAAAGTATAGGTTTTCTTCATTTACCTCGACTTGTGCTGTGCTGCTCAAGAGAAGTGCCGAGATGAGTCCACAACATAAAACCAGACTCTTCATTTTGACCTGCATTTTACAGTGACCATTTAGTTTGAACTGATATATCTCACGTTGTGCTTTGTAAAGGAAAGTAAAGGTTAATCATTTCTGTCTCTTGACACTTACCTGTGTGTGTCTCAAACGGAGGCAGCTCCTTTTCCCTGACTGACTAAGCCACCACTCCTCCTTAGTATTTTAAGTCTGTTGCTTCCTGGGGAGGAGAAAACTGTGCCACATTCCCCTTAAAGTATTTTTGTTTTCTTTCACATGTACGGTATGTTCAGAACTCTGGCCCTGTTCTTTGACCTATTCCAGTTGGAGTTCCTTTCCAAGTTTCTGTGTCAAATAGTAAACGCCTGGAACAGTACTTAGAAATGCACACTGTTGCTAGTTGAAATCCACAGATGAATAAAATAAACAGGATCATTGGAGGAGTTTTGTTTTTTTATTATTTTATTTTATTTGTGACATAATATCCTGAATTCTGGGCCACATGGTTGGTTTAGTGGTTAGCACTCTTGCATTTGCAGCAAGAAGACCGGTCGAAGGTTTGCGACCCGGTCAGAAACAAGGGCCTTCCTGCATGGAGTTTACATGTTCTCCCTCTATGTGTGTGTGTGTGTGGGAGTGGGTGGATCCTTGTCTCTATATGTGGCCCTGTGATGGCCTGGCCAGGGTGATGTCAACTGAGATTAACACAGCACCCTCCACGACCCTCATGTATAGGATAAAGTGATAGAAGATGGATGGATGGATCTTGGATTTTATTACAGATCACAATAGCCTTAAAACGTTAATGTCAAACAAATTTTTATTATACGTTTCTTCGTCAAACATCCATAAAGCATTTCGAGTGGCATTTGATTTGTTCAAAAAGAGCTGTATGTAGATGGATTAGCAGATTGAAGATGCCCTGATGGTGTCTCGAATGACTTGAACTTGCATTACTGACCTACATTAGCCTCAGGTCATGAACAAGAGATTTGACGTTGACATGTTGAGTTGTACATTGTGAGTCAGTTTGTCTGATTTTGTTGTCAAAACACAGAAAGGTGAATGTTTGGTAAAGTAAAAAACGGGAGACTTTGGTTTGAATTGAATTAGAACACATGCAGTTACCAAACTTGTCAAACAAGATACTTTTAGCTCTGTACGTTGTGGACTCATTAAGTTATCATCGACACACCTGGAAGACATTAAATTTAAAGGTCAAATCTCGTGTTCATCAGGCCCAGTGCCAGCAGTAAATGACGTAGGGTCGAATGACGTGTCACAAGCACATAAACTAGTAGATCATCAAAACCACAATAACCCATACTGTCACCACTCTGAAACAATACAAAAATCCTAACTTAATACAGTTGAATTCTTCAGTTAGTGGTAAAGTGATCAGTGATCTTCAGTAAATCTTTTGCCCCCTAGTGACACTGGGCCTGATGTTCATGATCCAAACCTAGTAGCACAAAATACAGCTGAGGCTAATGTAGGTCAATAATACAATAATACAAGTTCAAGGCAATCCATCAACACCATCAGGGCATCTTCAATATATTAATTTTGAACAAATCAAGCGCCACTCAAAATGCTTTATGGATGTTTGACATTAACATTTTAAGACTCTCTGTGATAAAATCCAAGATCCATCACATGAGGATACCAATCTCAGCTGACATAGGGCGAAAGGCAGGATACACCGTGGACAGATCACCACAAGCAACCACTCCAGTTTACCTAATCCACAAATAAAATAATAATAAAAGAAAAACTCCTTCAATGATCCTGTTTATGTTATTCATCTGTGGATTTCAACTGTCAACAGTGAGCATTTATATAAGTACTGTACCAGGCGTTTACCACAAACTGACACAGAAACTTGGAAAGGAATTGTGTTTTTTGCCAAGTGGAATAGGTCAAAGAACTGGGCCAGAGTTCTGAATCAACTTTCTTCTCTCTAAGGCTCCGACTATAATGTTTATATCTTTACATTGTTTATTTCCGACCATCAAGTCTCACTCTGATAATTGTTTCTGTGTTATTGCTAGAGACGGAGCATATTATTACATATCATGTATCAGTGGTGTTTACGTAATCCAGCCTGTTGGAGTTCAAAAAAGTCTTCCAGGTAACGATGATGTGACATGATACACTGACAGGTTCAGAGAAAGTGATGCACTGACTGGAACAGTACTTACTTACTTATGTTTCTGCTCTGGAAATATTAATTTCGCACAATATGCATGATTGACACCAAACAAGTCTAACAGTCTCATGATATTCTTTAAATATGTTTAATGTTTTGAAAGAGAAATACAAATCATTTTTAATAATTATAATCAAGAAAACAATATCAGAGTGTCTCAATGGGCAACAGTTCAGTGTGTACAGTCGTATGTGTGTAGTATATTATGTTATGTTATCAGCTTTGTTGTTTTTATTTCTTATGTTTTCTTACACATTTCCTGGTCTACCTGCTCAGGTGTACTGTGAGATGCAGACAGATGGAGGCTGGACGGTGCTGCAGAGACGCAGTGGACGAGACGTTTCTTTCCGCAGAAGCTGGACAGAATATAAAGATGGTTTTGGAGACCTAATGCGTAAGTAACCTGCTACACTGCGCTGACGGCTGCCGTGTGTCATTATGTGAGTGAAGTGTTTGTCGAGCAGAACGAGGCCTATCATTTTGTGGCGTAAAGGAACGCTCGCATTGCACTGTGAGGACGAACTTTGACCAATTTTTGGAAGCATAATGCAGATGTGATGACTGTTTCAGTAAAAATCTTAAAGTCTGTTTTTGGTGCACAGGGTTTAATTTTGTGTGGAAACTGATTTGAAACGCATCTATAATTATTTGTTTTCCATGCTCTGCTTATTCCATCAGAGAATCACTGGCTTGGTCTGAGCAAGGTCTTCTCTGTGACCCAGAAAAAGACGTGGACCCTCAGGGTGGACTTGTATACCCATGATGGTCGCACTCTTTACGCCATGTACATATGAAGGAAATGCAGGTACTCAACTGTGGAGTCATTAACATAAAGGAGCAAATAATGACTTCATGTTCTACATTTTCCTGTTTTTCTGACAAATGCAAAAGAACAAGACCTTTAATTATTTTCAACTCTGTTTAAAGGTGATGCCCTCCAAGACCAGAATGGATATGGTTTCAGCACTAGTGATCGTAACAATGACGGCTGCTCCCCCTCATTCACATCCTCACCTGACAACAAAATTTAAAATGATTGAAATATTATACTGTATGTTTGTATATTTGCCATTTGAACAAAAGAAAACAAATGCTAAACTTGAGACATTGCAACAGGAGGAAATAAGGGAGGAGGATGCTGTTCAAAATAAATGCACCGGAAACCAAACTAAAATACGAAACAGGAAGAGCACCCTGATGGCTTTCGGTAATATCTCAGGTGAATACGCCTGGGCGCACGTTTGTTTTGCACTGTGCTGCCAAGCAAATTACGCGGTGGTGAACTGAACATGCAGTTTTCAGGTGTCCGCGCCCAGGCGTCAAAGTATGAGACAAAGGATGAAAGGAGCCGTATGTTCCACACACTTAACTCAATTATCATAAATACAGTAATTAACTCTAATTTAGCTTTCAAAACAAAACAGCGTAACATGCTGTGCATCACATGTGAGGAAGAGAAGGAAAGAATAACTGTTATACATGTTAACACGTGAATGGCATTGCTAACACGTGTGTCAGCAGGACAGTATGTCAGCAGTATACGTGTGTGTGTGTGTGAGACAGAGAAGTGCGTCAACAGACCAGTGAGACAGAGAGACAGTGAGACAAGAGCTTGTGGGATTCTTTCACAAAAAAACTTAAAAAACAAATATTTATTCTGTTTTTTTATTCACGTTAGTTTTAGTTTTTAATGTATTGATTATTAATATATTATATTGCTATAATTATAGTGTCTAGGTGTATATGTAAGAATGCTGTGGTGTGTGTATGTATCTATAAATAAGCGTACTTAGGGCGTGTGTGTGTGTGAGCATATGATATTTACTATATGTGATTGTTTATTTAAGTCAAGTTATTTCATTATTATTGTCAGGGCTGTCGATGGATGTCACAATTTTTCAAAAATACTACCCCCATTCTAGTAATACAAAGCTAAATGCAAAGATTAATGACAGTGCTTCTTTTTCAACCACTAACTTATTCAGCTGGTCGGTGTTGAACCTTTCAGAAAACCATCGAGCTCGACAGGTTGTCCCTGTGTGTCCTCCTGCAGGAAAACTGCATCAGCCTCGTCTTATACAGTCCCCTGAAACTAAACAGGTTGCTCCATGTGGGAAGTTATCTGCTCAACATCGCTTTAACATAGATATAAAGCAATGGTGGACATGCAGTCCTTGTATACGCGCTCCTTTAAATCCTGGGACATTTAGGACACAAAGTGTTGTATCATGAAAGAGACGCGTGTTTCTCAGATCCTTTTATGCTGAAAACGCGAGAGCACACTCAGAGAGTACAAACCTCCACCTAAATCTAATCATTTTCCTTGGGTCATAGCCTACATCCCTAGAAAATGTCATCACAATCTGCATTTGCCGCACACAAACAAACAGGTTAGTTAAAAAACCACGATGAAGGTAATCATTCTGAAATAAAATAAAAGTTGCTTTGATAATTATGTCGGCGAGTGATCTCAATCTGCTTCTGCCAACCCTTCAATTTGTGTTCCATGTGCAATCATTCAGCTGTGGTTATTTGTATTTGTATAAACAGATTATGAAAACAAACAAACAAAAAGCAACACCTATTCAACTTCTGGGAAAGTACAGAGAACTGTAGTCGTCAGCTAACTAATGGCCGTTCTGTCCTGTCGTCAGATGGAGGGGTGTGGCAGTTACAGAGGTGTACTAGACCATGAAGATCAAACTGGCCTCAGCCTGTGAATGTTATCTTGAGATCTACACTCACTGGCCACTGTACGGCTAGATTTACTTGTTAGAAACTTAAAGCATAGACATGGTGAAGGTGAACTTACAAAGTTCACAGTGAGCATTAGAATGAGGTGATTTGAGTGAATTTGAGTTGTTGGTATTTCAGAAACATCTGCTCTACTGGGATTTAGAGAGAATACTTAAAAAAAAAGAGAAAATACAGAGTGTACAGCACTCCCCTGGTATATAATGCTTTGTTGATGCTAGAGATCAGAGAAGAATGGCCAGATAGATTCAAAATAATAGAAAGGCAAAAAGTAAGTCACTCAAAAACCCGCTAATAACAACCACAGTGTGTCGAGGACCATCTCTGAACACACAACATGTCGAACCACAACAAGTGTATCGCAGAGAATAAATGATGGAAACAGTCTGAAATAAATCAGCTCCCTGGTAGGTCAATCATTGACTGGTGGCAGTGCTTCCAGTGAACTGATGTTCTGTGCCGCCACCTACTGTTTGCTATGCTTCCTGCGGCAACAGAGACCAGACATTAAAACACACACACACACACACTATTATTCTTCTCTGCTTCACTGTTAAGTTCTTATTCAGACAATACCATGACATTTACAAAAAGAAAACTGAGGACTATTGTTCATGCAGCACACGAGCTGCAGTAGCAGGAGAATATCTATTAATGACACCAAATGAAATGTAAATAAAGCATTTACAGACTAAGAAGTCAGACAGAAGATGATTGTGTGTGATTTCTTTTGCTGTAAAGATATAAAGATCTGCCGACTCAATATTTCAGAGAAAAATACCTAAAAAAAACCATACCCAAAGTAATTGAAGAATTACTCCACAATAATTAATTCATCTGCATCTTTATCTTCTTGGTGTCTAAGGACATCGAGGGACCTCAGAGAACGTATAACCAGTGATAGAAATATTTTGTCTGCTACTATGCCTGAGTAAAATTGAGTAAACCAAAAGGAGGACATTTTTTTTTTTTCTGACAGAGGATAACACAATGCTCGCAATGATTCCATGCACACAGATGACACTGATCCCCTTCAGCAACTCCTTGACCACAAAAATACCAAATGTGATAATAATTCAGTAGCTTCTCCCCTTTCAAAGGACTACAAAAATGGCCGCACAGCGGAGGGATTTACAGTGATATAAATGATTGTTTTTCGTCTAGTCCAACATTCCAAATGAGCCCAAGAAAGATTAAAAAGCTGTTTCTAAACATTCATTTAGGACATTAGGCATTAACTTTGAACAACGGTTAAAAAAAGGGCATTTGTAGGGACCAATCAGGCTTAAAGGGTTAACTAAGTAACTGCACTTTCCACTGTATGGGACAGGAACGAATAGGCTTGAATCTTTAATCTGCCGAACACGGGTCCTGCAGAAAAGGTTGAGGAGCCATTGCACCGCTGGATCTTTTTAATCAAGTCATGGACCTTAGCCGAATCTAGAGCATTACCAAATGTCAGCTCTTGCTCAGTTTCTTTGGTCTGTGATTTATTTATTTTTCCCCCAAAGACACCATCGGCTGAGTAGAAAGTCCTTCAGTGTAGCCAAAGATACATTAGCAACTTATGTGCTCCACTGCTGCCAGAGGAGATACAGACTGATCACCATTAGTCAGAGCTTGTAAAAAGGGATTTCAGCAACTGTCCCCTCGTATTGTCTCCATTTGTCCTCGTCTGTGTATAACACGTCGTGGATGTCCCAGAGGTGAGGAAAATGAAGTTGAATCACCTTCAGCGCTACTATCAGACCGAACACACGGATAAAAGGTTAGTACAATTATCACAATTATCAGTATTACTCTTCTTCCTGTGCACATTGGGTGTAAAATAAGAGATGATGAACAAACTAAAGCCGACACACAGTTTGATTTCCTGGCAGCAAGTCGGGGCCTCGCTGAGCTGAGTCTGAGTCCACACTCTGCTTGTAAATGTAGAACAGTATTTCTGCAGGAGCTGAATTATTACCTGACAGAACTGGGCTATTTCCCTTGAGCCATAGGGACTTCCTCAACTGATGTCTCATGTCCAAATATTCAGCTCATCCAAGGCTGGAATATGCAAACAAACACACAGTTCTGCTTTTAAAATGTCTACAATGTCTGGGACATTAATGTTATGGACCTAACCTACATATTGTGTTTCCAAGTTTCTGTCATTGTTGAATTTATCAGAATGTAACATGAGCCAGTTGTGGGCTAACTGACTAGCATGATAACTTTAAAGGTCCAGTGTACAACATTTAGGAGGGTTTATTGGCAGATATTCAAAATACTCCAATAAATATTTAGTGTATAATGACTGAAATAAAAATAGAATGTTTATATGTTTTCAGGTAAGCACCTCCATTTACCACACAAACAAATAAGAGCAACATTCTGTATGTGAAGGCCACTGTCATTCCTTGACACAATTGTAAAAATGAGCTCTACGTCTCTTAAGTCTTTTGTTTGTTCTGCAGTGTCATCTTTAGACGTCATTCTTACAAACTGGACCTTTAACTTTCTGCCAGAACACATCTTAAAAAGGTATAATTCAGGTGTTTTGAAGTGTGGTTGCATGGCGTCCTAACACAGGCAGCACTGACTGTGCCGAGTGCACAGCGAGTGTGTCCCTGTCACCAAAATCCAGAATGAGACATGGGTCTACATGCATGTTAAAAGTCCAGTTTTAACATTTGTAAATACTGTCACGTAAACAGGATAGTCCGACCAAAATCTAGTTAGTCTTAATCGGACTAACATACCTAAATAATGCCATTCATGGTGCGATTATTCCGGTCTTTGCCCTGGAAGTAGAAGCGGACGTTGTATAAACTGTAGTACTGTTGCTGGAAATCATAGAGCAGCGGTGTCTTGCCATGCTCCATCTAATTTGTATCTCGATTAACATGAGCAGCAGGTACGAAACATACAGAACCACAGAGTGATCCAGCTCGACAGGAAAATGAGTCAATACGCGCTAGCTTCAAGAGAGATACAGCGCCACGATGGAAGCGGATTTTTCCTCACATATAATTGGTCATGTTGTCCAATTGCCTGTCTTAGTCAGACTATGGCTCGATTAAACTGTGCATGTAAACGTACTGTGTGCGCTCTCACTTAAACATGGCTGCCAGTGGGGACACATTTGCTGTGTGCATGCACCTGATGACTTATAATTTAGCTTACATTAAAATTAAACTTTAAACTTTTGTTGTTGATGATATTATTCCTCTGTTGTTTGGTCTTCATGAACAGAAACATGATGACAATACTTGTACGTTAGTTCCTCTGTCGAGCATAATTACACCTGACTGTGGGGACAGTTGAGTGTATACAGGGGCAAGAATGGATATATAATCCATCCCACTGCTGAAAGTTTTGAGTTTTTCCAAAGATACAATTTTACTTAATAAATCATAATCCAATCCGTTTACAGACGTCTCGCTTCACCAACACATTGTTGCTGCTGTCTCTGTTTTGATGAAAAACAAATCACTTCCTGTGTCACAAAGACAAACAAGATCTAAACACTTCTGCTGTGAAATACAGAGAGTGATATGAAGCTGATCTTTTGAAAATAATTCTAACATAAATCACATTTTAAAGTTAAGCACAACATCTTTAAGTTGGCATTGGATGATCCGTTACCATGTACTTGTTATGGCTTAGTCATCAAGACAATGCACATTTTCCACAAGAACTTCTGATCTCCGGAACCACGTGAAGCTGCCACGCCTGCAGTGTGGTGCGTAAAGACTGCAACATCACCAGCTTCCTCCACGAGCACAGAGAGGCTGACAGGGTACTGGAGCGGAGGTGAGCCGGAGTGAGCAGCAGCAGCAGCACCACCACCATCATAATGTTTGAATACACAGGAGGAGAGGGGTGGGTGGAGCTACGGATGCTGTAGGTACCAAGCACAGAAGTTGGTGCCTTCACACCGCAAAGCCATGCGTAATAATAACAGTAAGTGCGAGCGCCGGCGGTGCAGTCGTCCCGAGGAAGATGCTCGAGCATGAAGCGGCGGCAGACATGCGACTGGTCCGTCAGATGAGCTCAGGTATGAAGATCCAGGCGGCGGGTGGGGAGCCCATCGGCTGCAGCAAAGTCGGGGAGAACCACCAGGAGAACCAGGTGATCTGTTTGCAGTGTCAGGACGAGCTGGTGCGGGTTTGTCCGGGAAGTCCACGCAGTCCTCGCAGCGCCATCGCGACGCGGCTGTCCTCGGGATCGGCAGGTAATAGTCACTCAGGAAACAGCAAATAAATCATGAAGCACACAGGAACTGTGTGTGTGTGTGTGTGTGTGGTGCTGAAACTCATTTATTCTTCCAACTCTGAAACTCTGTGGTTGGACACATTCACATATCGCTTTCTGATCACTGGACTCCTTTTAAAATCACTTTCCTCGGTCAATTGTTATAATTGTTATTATTATTAATGCGATTTAATCCTCATTTAACATTAAAAACACACACTGATCCCTTCAATTTATGACAATGAAAAATGCAACCATCTTAATCCAAATTGAAGATTATAAATGAACAAGCCCTAGTCACACTGTATTTATCTCTGCTAATTTGTATGAACTGTTTTTGTGATTATTGGGTCTGTGAGTATTTTACTTGTTTATTTCAGTTGCATGTGAATGGTGTTCTCTTCACTCAAGTGTCGTGTTTGTACATTTGCATGTGGTTTAATTTTAAATACTACTATACTACAAATAATAATAATAATAGTAATTCTTTTTCACTGCTTTAAAGGTGATGTAAGGTCAGGGTGTGGGTCTACACTCGGAACACTGTTCCCTCCAAGACTTTTGAATTACACAACGTAAACAAACTAGTCTGCGAGTTTGCAGCCACCAAGACTGCACCAGAACCCTAACCAAAGGAAAATTTCATTTTAATTGTTCATTTTCACTTGAACAATGACAGGATCAAGTGAGGATATAGTATTGAAAAAAAAAAGATAAAAACACTGTTGCATCACTTGAAGCAGTGTTTCACAAAGCTTTTATATGGGGACCCACCTTTTTTAAAGACAACAAACCATAGCCACCCGATTGACAACATAATTTAGTTTGTATTGACATTTTATAGCATCTAATGTTATTTTGAATAGTAAGACCAGACATAAATTATTCACAACTTAATTTTATGTGTGTGCACATTTTAGGTAAAAGGCTGTAATAATATACTCTTGGAATAATAGAGTATCTTCCACCAAATGTAACATTTAAGTGTGCATGTTACCCTGAAGCAAATAATGGGAGTTAATTCACAGAGATAAGCAGTGGGTGGCGGAAAAAGTTAAAGTCTGGGTCATTAGGAGGTTAGGTTAAGAAGGTGCAATTTAATGACGTATTATTGATGGATGGATTATTTGGAAATTTGCTTCTTGGTCATGTTCCATTGCTGATTCTCATTGTCATAATATAAGTGACGTTTTCACTCTTCATTCTTTACTTGCACTAATTCACATTGACCTTCGTTTGAGATGCCAACGTTTCTACTTTTACTTCTAATTTTATGCAAAATGTCTGCAAGATTTCATCCTGGTATTCACATGTGCATAAAACAGGTGGATGTTAACCTATTGTATGGCTCACATTAGGACAGTGCTGTATTCATCATTGTGCAACGTTGTTCCAGTCACTTACTGGATCCTAGTTTTAAAATATTGGTGTAATATTTTGTACACAAAGCGTTGAACACACTTTAAAGTGCACTCTGATGATGAATTATGAAACAGTTGGAAGCTGTTCAGCGCGTGATACCGTTTGCTGCGTCCACTTGCTGACGCCCTGTGGCTTTTGTAACAAATGATACCTGCAGCTTTATCTCCAAACATGCGAGCAAATGCACGTCCTTCAGCTGAAAAGACTCCATGATAAATGTCCATGCTTTGCTGCTCTTACTCTTCTTTGATGCAGCTCTTGGTGTTAGATCAGGGAAAGAAAAAAAAAAAACGAAATGAAATGAGAGCTTCCGGCAAATTGCTAAATCAGCGGAAGCGTTTGTATAAGTTTTCATATAGGGGGAACAATCAGTCAGGTGGTACATGATAATATGGAGCTCGAAATTAGGCCTTTGACTTCCAGTGTCATGGTTAATGGACTTCAGCTCCTTGGTGACCTAAAGGATTCATGTTCAAATATTTCTATATTGTTTTTATTATGTATATATATTTACACCAGCTATATAGAAACTGTGAAGATTTAGGAGCCAGTGTTGATTTGTAGCGAGTCCATTTGCTGTTGTTTCAATGACTTTTGGAAAAAAACGGACACTTCAGTTTGAATTGAGGCTGTGACAACTGCCGACGTAACTCTCAATAGTTACCTCAAAGCAGCACAAAGCACAAAAAACACCTTTTGGCTCATTGAGGAGCCACAGTTCCCGTTCAGTCTCACTGCTTTCATTAAGACAGGTTCCTGTAAACATACAAAGGTAGCACCGAGCAGGTCAATATACTGTATATAGTAGTTGAATATATAGCAGCTATATACAGCCAGATACTGGAGGTCACCATGAGGTATACAAAAGTCATGAGCTAAATAAAAAGCAAATATTCTATGTACATATCGATTAAATAGTCACATACAGTAACTACTGTCTGTGGATTGGCAAACATACAACATAGCCATAGACCTTCAAAAATCGAAAATCACTGATGGCTCTTTTCCTCTGGAGTCTTTAAGAGTTATTAAGGGCTCATTCCCATTTCACTGCCAGCATTGTGAATGTCATTATCGGTGTCCTACCACAGTGGATGATTTTTGTTCCCGCTTCATATAAATTGTTCGACTGAGCTGCCAGAGTTGTGGATTTTATTCCCCCAACTGTGTCAAGGTCAAGGGATTTCTCCCCGTGTAGTTCGATGGAACAGGACTCTAACGTTGCAGGATTAGTTTCAGTCCTGTAACGCTGCAGGGTCGCAGGTTTCCACCGGCGCTCTGCAACAGAACTGTACTCACTGGCTGAGTGGACACATTTCAACTGTCAGATACATGATACTGTGGGACCCTGCCTTATTCATCTATAATATCAGCAGTAGGTGATGAATAAACTGTATGAACTGCCTTATAATTATATATAAATATGTATATAATATGTAACTTCACATCACAAAAAAAAAAAAAACTCTGTTTGGTTTACAGATGTTAAATAATTACAAACTGCCAGCTTTAAAACACATCAATTTCCTCAAAAAGAAAAGTCTCTGACTGGACTTCTTGCAAAAGTAGTCAGTATTGGCTTCATCCAAGATGGTGCCCAAGTGCTTACAGCAGTTGCACCATCAACAGCAGTGGATCCCTACGTTGTGCTGAATTAAATTCCTTTTTTTTTTAACTCAACCGTGTGTGATCTCTGCTCCCATCACAGACCGCGAGCCCAGCAGTAGCAGCTACAATGTCTCTTCAGGAACCTTCTACAGCTGCGTCAGTCAAATCACTATTGGTGAGTACACTCGGTTCCAGAGCCTTGCTTATTTAAATATTGTTGAATATCTTGAGCGTATAATTGTATACCGTGAAATCCACATCCAGTGCATTCCACTTAGTTAGTGCGAGCCATTGCTTGGGCCATTCACTCTCACAGTTCATTCTTTTGTCTTGTTTATTATAACATTTTCTCACATCATGGCACCCTACTTTACACTTAAAATGTTTTTGAATCTGCATTTGAAGTGAACCCAAAGCAGGACATGTACATTTTATACTTAAGTATTCGTATATTTCTCAGAAGTCAAAGTCATTAAAATCACCATGTGTAGTTTGTTTTACTAATATCGTGCAACTCTAGTCTCAATAAAGACAAGGACAGTGTGACAGGTGAAGCCAGATTGTTTCCATCGCCCCCTGGTGGCTGGTTGCAGTGCATGTCAGTAACTTCTTCCTCCATGTTAGCTGATGGAGCAAGTCTCATGAAATGTAAATACTGTGTAACACACACACACACATTCAGGTACTCCTGTTTATTTTTTAATCAATCACATGTTGTGCTTACAAACATAGCAATGACAACTGCTAACTAAGGATGTAGCTCTGTACCACATGTTCTTATCCCATACCGACATCACGACCTTGAGGATCTACACACTCACACACAATTGTTTCATACCAAGCTGTTCACACATTCGTGCTCATGCCTTTATCACCTTGCCATAATCAGCCATTGTAAAAACATAAACACATATTCTGTCCCTATAAAGTTAGAACTAAACAGCCCACAAATTTAAGATCATGGATTTTTACATTTTCTTTTTTCCTATATATCCAACTTGTGATTTTGACCCATTACCGTGTGTCATATCAGCTCATTAATTACCTATTAATATTGTGTTTTACAATATTACAGTTATATACTATAATCATTATGGAAATGTCTAATGAGGGGAACAGCAAACCACATCAGATTCTCTCTCACACACACACACACACACACACACACTGCATTGACTACAGCCTAAAGAAAGCCTTATCCCTAACCTTAATGATAACCAATCAAAGCCTAAACCTAACCTAACCATAATTTAAATCTTTGCTCTAAAATGAACCAGGTCCTCAGACAGGGCCAGTCCTGACGAGGTGTTTATTGCAAAGAAAGAAAAATAAAAGTGTACCAGTACAGTGTACCTTTTTATGAGGTAAATGCGTGTACAGAGCTTACACTGCTGTGCAGTCTGCAGCTGTAAAAACGATAAGCTTTGTGACAGCTGGCCCGGGAAGGAGGGGACTATGAAGCGAAGATTTGCTAAGCAGTAAGAAAATTAAAGATTTCCCCTGACATGCAACTTTATTTGAATACCAAGGCTTTTTAGACAGAAAGTAACGCATTGGTTGACGGAGCTGTCTGAAATAACTTTCCTGTCCGTCACAGAACCGCACCCTTGTTCCATTGGAGGGGTTTTTTTCTCCAGTGTCTATCACAGCAGTGCCTGGTTAGAGTGGGAGAATGAGCTGCTGTGACAGTGAAGAGTTTGGGTTCAGCTCAGGCTGTGCTGCTGCATGCAGGTGTTCCTCTCTCCTCCCTAAGGTTAAAAACAAACTAATGAAGTGCTGAAGGAGAGTTTTGGACAGTTGGGATTCGTCCTCTTGGTTTAACAAAGGGAAAAATCTATAGTCATGGCCATGCACTCCGAGGTCAAAAGTAGTTAGAGTGCTGTCTGAGTGCAGCCTTTGTTGGACAACAGTCGGCATCACAGTCTGTTTTGGAAAAGTTCTGAACGATCAGTCATTCGTGACGTCCACCATCTTTATTGTTATTCTCTATAAAATAAGAGTGTTAAATAAGATTATATATATAAATAAGCATTTATTGTACAGTTCACTACCATATGTCATACTGCGTCGAGGTTAAGAGACACCCTAAATAAAACAAATATAGAACCAATACTGGACTAATGAAACCATGGAATGTGTTCACTGATGTGTACATGGAGTTTTTACATTTTGTGACAAAAATATGGCATTTCATTATTTCAGTCAGCGGTGTCCAAACATTACATACATACTGTTTTATAATAATTGAATTTTATCATCTTTGAATGGCAATGTAACCAATTCTAAGCAATGCAGGAGTGGAAAAACAATGTCTTTCACATCTGGAGGCAAATAATCTGACATAATGTCAGATGAGTGCATGTATCTGTGTCTGTCACAGGACAGGTGGGTTTTGAAACTGGGATTCTGGATTTAAAACCGACCCACGGGCCAAACTTTGGCCATGTCTGATATAAGTCCTGCAAATATCGACCTTGTTTTCAATGATCAAAGAGTCTTAAGAAACTTATTGACATCACAGCAAACTGCAAGTCTTATTATCATATTTAAAACACACAACAAAAAATAAAAATATGCTAAAAAGGTATAGCCAGTATGTGAAAGAAAAAAAAAAAGGGACGATCTAATTTCTTCTTGCCTATCAGCTAACATACAGTGTATACATCACACCCGTATATCTGGAACAGATTAAGATCAACCAGTATATCACTGCACATGCCCCATTTGTCAGCAGTAATGAAAACGGTGTTTGTGTATTTCCCAGGGAGGGTATATATATATATATATATATATATATATATATATATATATATATATATATATATATATATATATATATATATATATATACATACATATACATATATATATATATATATATATATACACACATTTATCACACATCAGGATAAAAAGCACTCAAGTTGTCTGCCGTAAATAAACATTTTGCTGTAGTTGTGAACGGGAGAAGAAATGGTAATATTTGATGTGGGTCTAACTCAAGTGCCTCAAGGAGAGTATAGCCTGCATCTTTTTTTTACGATTTATAATTAGCTCATTCAAGGTTCATATTTTTGTTCACCTATACTTAAAAGCACAACACTCGAGAGGACAGGTATGTGACCGACAGCATGTGCCTTCCAAAAAGTGCCTGGTTGCAGGAGACGTCATGATGCTGGTCAAAGTGTGAATGTCGAGGCTTCAAAAATGCCGGTTTGTTTTCAACGGGGAGGGGTATGAGGGTATGGGGGTATGGGGCGGGGGTATGACCGGAGAAGCACAATGTGTGGTCATTTTCCTGACACTAACCTTGTTTTGTGCTGAAGTGCATTTCAGGCATGACCTTCTTCAAGGTGGTGGTCACAGTGGTCACAGTGTGTCAGATGTTCAAGGATGGTTCTCATGAAAGGCTGCAGAGCAAAGTGGAATAGAGTCCTGTTTTATTTAACTCATCCTCCAGCATTGTCACTTGTATTAAATATTTTATAGTTTAAATTGAGTAAATTAAACTGCATTGATTCTGCATCATTATTGTTATTAGCATATGACCAGAGTATGGTGTGATGGTAAGGAAAATAGGAGGAAGTGAGGAGGCAAAGGATGGAGAGGAGGAAGATTCTGAAAATACAACCAATTAGCTTAGCATGAAAACTGGCAGCACATGAATCAGCTCGTCTACATTTAGCCAAATATCTAGTGTCTTATTTGTTGTGCACTTACTGATATATACAAACATATACATGGCAGTTAGGCTCTAGTGAGGGACTCAGTGTGATCAGCCCATTGAAATTGAAGCTAAACATAAAAAGGTTGTCTGGGCTGTGAAGACACATTTTTTTCCATCACTGATTTTCTTCCTCACTTGACCTTGAAACAGCAAGATGCTGCTTTTTTTTGTTGTTGTTGTAAAGAATACTTGTGCTGAGTGAAGCATTTCAAAGCATGCACTTATGCATGCCAAGCACAAAACAAACACATAGGCTGGGGACGCACTACAAGATTTGTAGTTGTTAGCCACGATTCACAGTTGGACAGAGTCTAATTCAGTCAGCACTACTTAGGGACGGTCGGTCGGCATGGCGACTTGGCACAGAAATCTGTTAGTGTGTGAGGGTAAAAGGGCCCGATCAGACTTCAGTCACAGTCGAATCAAATTGAATTGTTTGAGCCAATTCTGGACGCAATTGGGTTGTGCGACACAGGAAGTGGCACCAAAAGATTGCGGTAATAGAGGTTTGTTTAGCCTTTAACCCTTCATGTTATCATCCTGTTTCCTGTCCCTTCATACCATCCACTGTGATGACTGTTGACTTTCAAACTGAAACTGGCTCACTCTCACAGTCCCTGTGCAGTGCTCTCTGTGGCCCAGATACCTGCACCTGCGCTCACTTGTTTTCTTACGCTTCCTCCTGAGAGCCTAAGGAGGTGAAGGTTCTACAGATCTGGGACTCTCTCACCTCAGAGAGACACGTGGGCACAATTTTCTGATGACTATGCATTGATATCGCTTAGAACACCCTTCGCGTGAAAAGGCTTTGCGCCGGTACTTTTGGAGGACGTTCGGATGAATTCCAGGTGTAGATTACAACCTCTGTCCCTCCCTGCATTTCATGTCGTGTTGAGGATTGTCGGCTCACGAGTAGTTATCAATGTGGTGTAAAAAAGCACAACAAACACACATGCATACATGACATGGACCAACTTCAAATGAGCAAGTGTCAATAAAATGTTTTCCCCCCAAAACAAATCTTTGACTAACCCTTCTGTGAGCCTTTGACATGTGTACTTCTCATCACCTTAACTCCTAGACCATTTGTGATATCTAGAAAATTAAAAAAACTATGGACAGGCGATCTGTTCAGGGTGTACCACGCCTTTCACCCGCGTGACCCTCATGTGGAGGATAAAGCGGTAGAAGATGGATGGATGGATACCGGAAAGCAGAGAACTAGAGCCCTCAGGACTTCCGCGTCCAATCACAGATAAGATTCGCCAGCGCGCCACACATTTGTGACGTCAGCTTATTCCTAAACGGTTGAATAACTGCCAGATATCGAAAGTGAAAGTGATCTTGGGAAACATTCACTCATTGAACATTTCTTGACAACACTACAGCCATAAAATCAAAATAAATCCAGGCAGCCTCATTATCGTGAAGGTCATAAGAGGGTTGAACAACAAAAAAACTGAGCAAAGCAAAGCAGGAGGGGGTGGCGTGAAGTCAAACGCAAACAGAAAAATACCTTAGAGATGAAACTCTTCTTCTTTGGTGTTTTATGACAGCTGGCATCCATGTAGTTGCATTACAGGCACCCTCGGGTCCTCTTTCTTCTTATGTTATGGTCGTCTTAAATCCTTTCATAAAGTCCAGTCATGGCCAGATATGAGAATATCACTTTCCTTCCCTGTGCGCTTTGTCACCACAGGTGATTTAAAGGGGAAATTCCAACACAGGTGAAACTAATAAGACACAGGTGAAACACATTAGGGTGTGTCAGGCAATCATGAGTGGAGACAGGACAGGAAGTCCAACTTAAAGAAGAAATACTACAAAATAAAACAGGAAACAAGGAACAGGAAACCACCAAAGAACTATAACAGAACAACAGAAAGTCCAAAAACTTTATTTATTCATTTAACCTTTATTTTACTATAAAGTCACACTAAGATGTATTAAGATTTTTATTTACATTTAGGCATCAGTAGCGACCTGAAAGTCCTAAAAGTGTATCAAGAAGAACGGCTCTGTTAAAGTTGTAATGTGTGAGCAACAAGAACCAAACTTTCTCAATCAAACTGAGAGTGATGGGGAGTTTATAATGTTACCTATTTCTGTGCACCAGTTATGATTTATTTGATTGTGACAGTTATAGGCTTATTATAAATAAGCCTATAACTAATTACTTGTTTACTTAAGCTTATTTTTGTTAAACCCAATAAATAGTATAGTCTGTAGTCTGTAATGAAGAAAGCCTCATGAAGGACTTGTAAGGAATGAATGAGCTGTTGATGTGTTTTAATGTAGAAGATTGAGGGTAACATTAAGCTGAAATTCTGAAATGTTAAATGAAACATTTAATTTAATTTAATTTAATTTAATTTAATTTAATTTAATTTAATTTAATTTAATTTAATTTAATTTAATTTAATTTAATTTAATTTAAATCCTACTCACTGTACCTTTAAAAGCAAAATCCATGCTGCTATTATCAAATGTACTCCATGAGTACATTTTGTCCACCAAAGACATTTCCCTTTCCTCTCATTTCAACAGAGCTGTTGGACTTTTCTCCCTATAAAAAAGTGTCATACTAGACAAATTCCCTGAGGGGAAATAATGACCTGAGTGCTCTAGTTTTTGCAGCTGCAGCTGACACGAGCACAAACATTATCACGGGGACACCCAGGGACAGCCTGACGCGGTTGCCCTTCTTGTTGTGGGAAAAAAAAGCAAAAGAAAAAAACTATTTCTTCTTTTTTAGTGAAATCAGATCTGTAAACCTGCTGAGATGGGATGTAGCTCGGGATTCAGAAGAAGAACCTCTTCCCCTCCTCCTCAGCGGTGCGTTGTGATGCTCAGAGACAGCCGGGCGTTCCCTCCACTCTGCTATTGATCAGACTGCGTTCGTTCTTTGCTGATGTACCTCCGAAATCTGCTGGGCTTTGTGTTTCACAGGAAGTGAGTGTGTGCGTGATGAGGGGTGTCCCACTTGCCCAGGTGTTTTACGTAACACGTAGCACAGGAAATCCATCTTATATTTGGTGTTCTGTACGTTGTGCAACCAAGCACAACACAAAACTTATGCTGTGACTTCCACACGTGTGTCTCCAAAGGTTCCAAATTATGTATGTAGGGCTGAGTAAGCAGGAAAATACACACAGTACACAGCATGTTCTCAGTGAGCATTATATACATTATATATATATATATACATATATATATATATATATATATATATACATATATATATATACACACGTACAGCTTATTAATACTTGCTTTAATCTCTTGGTGTATCTCTGTGTAGGTGTATTAAGCCCCTTTAACACTAAGCGTATGTATCGCAGACGTCACGTTGCATTTTAAAACCAATATGTGGTTATTACGGTAATTTCACTCGTGCTGTTACAGGAAGCCCGGAAATCAGTGCCTTTGTCACCAGAGAGGAGAGAGTTGGGAACACGCCGGTCCATAGTTTCCATTATTTGGCCAAATGTTATTGTAAATATGTTTTGTACTGTTCAAAGTTCAAATTGCACATGCAACATCTGGTGTTTCGAGTACAACTACAGTGTATTTTGTACAGTATTTTGACATGAAGTAAATTGTAAATAACTCCCAGATATTGAACGTTATTATGGAGAAATCGGCAAAAGCACGTAGTTACAGGACATGTTCTGGTCCTTTTATGGTTAAATTAAGCACAACATTGTGAGGGTTAGGTGTTAAGGGGTTAATACTGCTCATGTTAACTACAGTGCAGTAACTAAACACAACGTTCTGGCTACATTCTACAGTACATTATAGTTTAACGCAAGTCAATGAATGAATACACTGGGTAATTCACTGCCATGAAACAGAGAGAGACGTGAAATCGAAGGTTGGGGTGGTGATGAGCTGGTTCAGCAGCGTGTGTGTGTGTGTGTGTGTGTGTGTGTGTGTGTGGATCCTCATGGAGCAAAGAGAGCAGCAGACACTGGTCACTCTACCAGTGTCTGACCATAGTCGAGGCAAACCTCCACCTGACAATTATTCTTCAATCACATTTATACACATTTAAAAACATGAACGTTTGTCCATTATGACGTAACAGGAGTGTTATTTAGTTGGGTTTCTTGCAGTCTTGTATGAAGCACCTAAATGGGATACTTGAGTAAAAGTTCACGTATCTAACCAGAAAATGACTTTGGTAGAAGTTGAAGTCCCTTTTTATAATAAAATATACTACGTTTTAGTAAGTAAAAGTATTAAAAAAGTGAGGATTGAGCCACGGTAGCTCAGTCGTGGGCGAGTTGTCGTTCAATTCCTGGCTCTGCTCGTCTATGTTTTCCTTGAGCAAGGCACTTAACCCCATGTTGCAGGTATGAAAGATGGTCGTGTGAAGCAGCTCGTCCAGACTAGAAAAGCTCTAGATAAATACAGACCATGACCAACTAAAAGTTGCTAGAAATATAAATAACAAAGTAAAGTACAGATACGTGAATGTTGTACTTCATCATGGTGGTCGATACTTCACTCCTCTTCAGTTGGGTTTCTTGTCATGCTGCTGACAGCTTCTACCACTAGAGGGCAACAATGCTGAATACATGAATGTGATATAACTGATCATGGATTGTTTACATGTTCAAGTCTACCAGGCGCTACAGTTTGAATGTATGGTTTTAAGTTTATAAGACTATTTTCCTGTCATTAATGTGATATTGTTGGACATGTGTTACTTTTTCTATCATTATCTGTGTTTCTGTCTTGCAGGTTTCGATCTCGGAGGTCAAGTGGCGATCGGGTTCTCCCACTGGAAGAGCCCGTTCCCAGGCAGCAGTCACAATCTGCCCAGTCTGGACCACGTTCACTCGGAGGCCACGGCCGTCCCGCCCGTCGGTGACCACTTGGAGCCGGTGTCCTGCCCAGCGTCACTGTCAGTGAGCCCGCTGCCCACCTGCAGCGCCAGTCAGGAGACGCTGTGTGACAGTAGCACAAGTACGTATTTACAATAACTGTTAAAAAAAAACAAGCTTTAATTGTATTTCGCAAACATTTGAAAGTAATGAATACAACAATGGGGATTTTTCACACTTTTCTGGACGAAACAGCAAATTGATTATATGAGAACAGTTTAATGGATGAAAATATTTGGAATATTATTATAATTGTGTATACAAAGGCAGTACAATATGGAATGGTATATTGCCACATAAGGGATACTATAAGCAAGGTGATCATTTCCGTCAAAGACATTTAACAGAATAAAAAACCCACTACTTGCCTGAAGAATTTATTTGTCTTTTGAGAGGAGGTCAAAAGCAAGCTCTGGTGCACTTTATGTCGCATGCATCACTTCCTCTGAGGAGTCTTCTCATGACCAGTATGAGAAATAAATGCAGGGATCTATAATCTTCTGCTGATAATCTGCAGGAATTTTGTGTGTGTGTGTTGCCTGCGTGTCTGCACACAGCTTCTGTCATCAGTGCCAAATGTCATTGTTTTGCTCTCAGGCAACACCACTGACAGAGCCAGCCCTCTTTCCTCATTGGCTGCTACTAGAGCGACTTCACCTCTGATTGGCTGCATTGAAAACTGATTAAGAATGCCATAGGGTGCCATGCACCTCCTCTCTCTCTTTCCCCCCCTCTCTCTCTCTCGCTCTCTCTCTCTCTCTGTGCCACTGTAAACATCCTGCTCATGCTTGTGTGTGGTTTTTTTTGCTCCTCAGAGAAGATTTGACAGCTTCTCCCCCCGTCTCTTCTGCTGCCTGCCGCTTTAGCATCCTTTCTGTGACAGAGTCGTCCGTGTGTGAGTGTGTGTGTGTGTGTGTGTGTGTCTGTGTGTGTGTGAGTGTGTGTGTGTTGTGACGGTGGATCGTCCGTGGCACTGATGGAGGAGGAGTGAGGAGTAAATAGTGGCTGGTTTCCCTCGTGGGATGTTGCTCTGGTTTGTTTCCCCCAGTGAGGTCACTTGTACGCTGGGACTGGGAGGAGAAGGAGGAGGTGGAGGTGGGGTGACTGCTGCATGTGTGTGTGTGTGTGATAATAGGAAATAGTATCCCGGCTGTTTTGGCGTCTGATGCGACTCAGCAGGGAAGCCCCCCCTCATTTTTTTAAGGGAAGAAGCTGCCTCCCTTCTTCTTTCTACCTTCACACGGTGAGTGTCATCAAGTTGTCTTGAAGCAAAGGCAGCTTGTTCTCAAGAGTGGATGTTTTTTTGCTGCAGTGCTCTCTCTCTCTCTCTCTCTGTCTCTCTCTCTCTCTCTCTGTCTCTCTCTCTCTGTCTGTCTTGCTCACACTCCTGTTTATAAATGTAGCTTCATCTCTTTCACGTTATCCCTGTGCCCATACGAGTATTTGACCTTGACACGCAAACACGCCGCTCGTATTTGTCCCCCCGCTCTCTTGATGTTTTCAAACATACAAATTCTGCGACCTGTCGTATCACAGTATTGCAGTGGGTCATGTGACGCAAGTGGACATGTGCCCGCTGTGAGCATGGCACTGTGTGAACAACGTGCATGTATGCATCCTCACAAGTGACTGACATCTGGGCCCTTTTGCCACACATGCAGTACATACAGACTCTTGCACAGCGGCCGTAGTGAGGACACTCGGAGGCAAAATGCAACCCGAACCATAACCAGCACAGCTAGATGCCTAATCCCCACTCTTAACCTAAGCCAAATTATAACTCTTAACCTTAAAAAAACCTATTGAAAGAGGTGAGGACCGGCCAAAATGTCTCAGAATCTGCAGCAGACACACACACACACACACTCTCTCATCTCTGCTTGAATCAGTGCACTTTCCTCAGTGACGATGAATCAACCAAACACACAATTACTGTTTCCAGTGGTAACTGGTAATGATGGTACTTTGTTATCGAGTGTAAGACGATCTTGAATCTAGAGTTACGATTTCATTTAAAAACTATCATGAGTATCATACAGCTGACGAGGAACTTCAGGATTCTCATCTCTACCTGGTGAAGAAGATAATTCTGTAGATGATTTTCCTGAATGAATGATTATGTCCGGCTCTAAGATTCTGTGTGATCTGCGTTGAATTGTCTCACTGTCAGATTCTCCTTTCATGTACACTATATTAAACTTAACGACCCACTAGACTTCAAACAGGTCCTCCAATATTTAGACTCGAGAGGCTCATTAACGCAAGGTAAGTAGGCTACGCATCTGTTACGTATTTGATCAACGTTTAATAGCTTATGCTGCTCCAGTCATACTTTTTGGCTGCTACTTACTTAGTGGCTGCTACTTACAGTGATTTTATTTTAAAACCTCGGCACATCTAAGTGAGCTGTTGAATTAAAAAAACACAGATACACAGCAGCTTGTTGATTAAAACACAGCAAAGAAACAACAACAATTAAATTAATAAGTATAAAGTATTTTGTGGCTCAAACGTTAGATTTGTAAAGTATAAGCAAGTGTTAAAAAGCCACCTCCATGTTTTCAGCACATACCACATGATAATATATTGTACATAATGTTCTCATTATATACAGTACATGTTGGCAGCATGTAAGATATAGATGTAATTCAATAGAAACATTAAATGTCTGTCATATTGCTGAGCGATATCACCAAAACCCTTATCACTATAAAAAATAATATGAAACAGTTCAGTAGAGATGGATAATTATTGTGATAAATGATAATTAATAATTAATAAGGAATGGTGAAAGCTGAAGAAACCAGTCAACAACAATGATTTTATATCAATATATACTTTGTTATACTGTTGCCCGTCCTTAACTGCAGCCTTTACAACTTGATAATCGCTTTGATTTTTGATTTGGAAAACCCATGTCCGATCACATCCCTAATGAAATATGATAAGTTGTATTTACTGTACGTGAAGCGAACCGTCCACTGCACCACTGTGTGCTTCAGCTGCCAAAGCGTCAGGAGCATGAAACCTCAGCTGTGTCTCGAGTTACAGACGAGCCACAGGGCCATTAAACTTTGATGGATGCATTGTTTGATGAGCCACAGTCTCAGCATAACAGCATAATGTAGGCTAATGTGTAGTGTGTCAGTCCTCGGAGAGCCAATATTTATAGAGAGCAGCTCTCGCTCCTTCTAATGAGACCAGCGTTGGGGAGCGGAGGGTGGGTGCAGAGGAAACGGGGTCGCTGAGTGTCCAGAATATGCAGCGGTTGCAGACCGTTGCTCCCCGCAGTCGTTCTGCAATACAATCACCTGTTTCTCCTCCATTTGGAGTGGATTGAAACACGAGATTAGATGATTGCCAAGAAAAACAAAAAAAGTGATACAAAACAAAGCAATCTGCACTATACTTAGTGAACAATACAATATTCCATATTCCATTATATTCCATTGTCATGGCACTAAGTGGTTCCTCGAACATTCCTGTAAATGGATTCATCAGAGGGGAAACCTGCCTGAGGAGATTTATCTTTTAAGCCCAGGGTGACCAAACTTTTATTAACAATTTGATAATGATATTTTGTCCAATTCCCTCCCTGGCCGTAAATAATACATTATAAAAAGCAAAGCTGCTGACTGTACAGAGTCTCACTTTGGACTTTGGACATGCCTGTTTTAAGCAGACTCCCCACATGCATCACATCTCTTTTCCTGCTTTAATGGAGCTTAAAAAGTGTAACCTCTATACGCATTACCAGTGATTGGCAGATGATATGTCGTTGACTTTTATTATCTAAACGAGTTTCGAGGTTGCGAGGCCTCGCGTCCTTTCCACTGCTGGTGATTTAATGTCACAAGAATAAGAGTGTAGATGCATATTTTTATGATTATCTTTTATTTATTTATTTATTTATTTACCATGCATGTTTTCTTGTCCTTAGTTTAACCCTTAGTGCTCAGGCGGCGCGGCACACAACTCCTTATATGGACTTCCTGGGGTTTATGGGTCACATGTTCAGGCTTAAAAAAAAAAAGTGTTTCCTTTAATCTTCTTATGCGTTGTTGAGTCATGATTCATTTCATACCGCATTTTGAGTAGTGATTAAAGTAGACGTTGTTATAGCCTCTGTATACTGTACGTTTAAAGGGTCAAGGACCATGCTTCATGAAAGACCCTACATGTCTTTGACCTGTGTTTATGTCTGTACCGATTAAAAATGTCGCAAACAAACTGTTGCTAAAGTGTGACCATGTCGCGATCCCGAAACATTGTGTCGCGAGGCCGAAACTGCGACGACGCAAACGTCCACCATCACAAATCGAAATGCGCAACAAAGGAACACCGATAATGCAAACTGCTACGGTTTCTGCACTTTAGAGAAACACTATATCACAAGTACATAACAAGTTCAGTGTCTATTTTGGTTCTATTATGATATAGCAATTATGCCTGTGATCAAAGTAAAGTTAGAGTAGTTTGATTAGCACAGGATGCAGGATCAGCGATCAGTGTGATTGCTGCAGCTCTGAGTAAAGGACTCACAGCTGCAAGTCTTTTTTTGTAAGAGATTCATCACATTTCTATTAGCTGCGTCAATCCAGAGCTGCAAAGCATCAACAGCTGATTAAGAGCACAGATGCTTCCTCGACCTCGCTCCGTGTCGCTGGGACCACGGCTCAGCAGAAAAATATAGCTGAGTCATTCAGCACCAAGACATCCACCCACCTCCACTGAAGTCCTCCTGTTCTCCAGACGACTGAAAGTATCACATCGAGACAGGTTTAGATAAATGGATTTAAACTGTTTTAGTTGCTGCATCTTTGGACAATTTCTTTCTCCAAACAGCGTGCGGTTGACAAATAGGTTGTGTCTCCAATGTGAGTCTTTTTTTTCCAAGGTCTTTCGAGGATAATCCTTGTTAGAGAGATAAAAGTGACTGAGCTGGGCTTTTCCCCGCGCTCTAGTTCACCCTATTATTTTCTTTTAAACTTAAATGTCACCCCTCACACCCTGTGTAGTGTGTGTGGCGCTTCTCTGAACCTGTTGACGCCTTTGTCGCTGAATATAAGACTTTGATTCAAGAGTCAGATTTCTGCTGTCATCCCTTTGCTGGACACACTCATTTAATTCTGTCTGTCAAAACAATCCATTCACTACCTTTCATTGAAGTTTTTCCGAAGCAGACTTACTTGAGCATTATTTCCAGAAACAGATATTGACTCGCTGGTAAACACGGAGCATTTCAGAGCTCAGAGCGAGATACTATTTAAGCTGGAATTAAGTGAGGGCAGAACATAACGTAGGAGAGTGAAGAAAGGGCTTGACTGTGGTTAGACACTTTAATATGTCATGCACTTAAAGCTTGTTGTAGTGAAGTGATCGGGTATAAAAATGTAAGTCAATTTAGTTTGCATGAATGTCAGTGGGAGAATTTGTCATTTATAACGTCACGAAACATTTTCCTGAGGAGTTGACCCTTTGACACTGAGCGTCTCGCAGTTTTTGCATGACCTCATGACCTCATCCGTAAAAGAGTTGGAAAAATGCCTGTTTATAGTTTTTGGCCTGTTTTTGGACATTGAGACAAAGACTCCAACAAATGTTACTTTAAATACTGTATGTTTTATACGCATAATCTGGTGTTCAAGTACGACTACAGTATTTTTTTGTTTTTCTTCATTTTAAATTGTTAATACACTATTTTAACATGCAGTAAGTTATACATCACAGCCCTTTTATGGTTAAAATAAGCACAAAAAAAAAGTGTTAAAGGGTTAATGGTCTTATAATCACTAGTTTCAGCTGCTCCGCTTCAACAGAACATGATGTTCATTTTGTTTGCCTTGCAGCAGTGTGCGGTTTTGGTTTTACTGCTCTTTCATTGTAAACTCATAAGATTTATTGACCATATAGATCTTTGGTGATTGCATTGCACCATTAGCTCTGCCTTACTGTCGGCCACATCAGACCCTTTTAAGCAATCCCAACAGATAAGACAAATAAGAAGTGCCAGACTATCACTGAACTCAGACACAACGATCTGTGCCACTTCAAACTGTAGGCTTAAACATTCTCGTGTTCCATGTGTCTGAAATCTGCAGGTGTGAGTTTGTCTCTACATGGGTCTGAGTCTCAACATCAGAGCCTCCACCGACGCAGAGTCCCGCTGCAGCCCTCAGCCTCCGGCTGCCAGGCAGCGGTCAGACTTTTCGCCTTCCCATCCAGTGGGAAGGCAGACATCATGGAGGAATCCTCGGCTGGAGCCCCCGATTCCAGCACTCAGGACGACGTGCCTCGTCTGGGTGAGACCCAACGTCAACAGACCCCGATATTTCTGTACAAATGCAGTTGTGTGATTTGACATTGAGTTATAACAGAGAAATGACGAGCGACTCTTTAGTTCTCAACTCTATGATACAATTCAGTGTCTTACAGCTCATTGTTTTGGGTCCATGGTCAGTGTGTTGACTCTCTGTCACCACTTCAAGGACAAACAATGGGGTCAACAGTCAAAACTCCTGATGAAAAACACAACTGTCCTTGTTCTTATCTGACTGGGCTTTTTTAAGCAGTAGAATTCACATCAGAAACGGCTTGTTTGCAACTGTCTCGCTTTATTATTGCGATGTTGTTGACATAAAACAAATCACTCCCTGTGTGTAGCACTGGAATGTGTCCCAGGCAAAACACGATTTTGGTTAGAGTGTGATAGAAGTTGGTTTAACTCAAAAGTGAACGCACACTACAGCATGTTAATCCCCCTCCAGCTGTGAAGGATGTCAATGTTCTGCTGGAGAAGGAGAGGTCAGAGGGCATCAGCAGCCCGTCCAGAGGCGGCGACGACGACGACTCCACGCTGCTGAATCCAGCCACGCACAGCAGCATCCTCGACGACAACACAAAGTCCGACTCTGCTCACTCAGAGGTCAGTGGAGAAAATCACTTTTTCACCTTTCAAAGTTAGCCACATAAAGAAGAAACGCACTTCACTGGTCTGTAATAAACCACGGGAGACTCTGACTGTCTGTCTGTCTGCAGGGGAGGAGTAAGTCCAGCGGCATTTGCTTCAGCGATGGAAAGAGCCGCATCGACTACATCCTGGTGTACAGGAAGTCCAGCTCGCTCTCAGAGAAGAGGGAGGTGTTTGAGCGGAATATCCGTGCTGAGGGTTTACAAATGGAGAAAGAGGTAAAAAAAAAAAAAAATGTCTGGGTTCATTAATAAACAGAAGAATATAAAGTGAAATCACAGTGGCCCTCTCACAACAAGTCCGGTTAAATCCAGGCTTTTAACTGACTCACTGTAAGTGTAAGAAATCAAACTCACAGAAGAGAAAGAGCAAAAATCCTGGCCAACACATTTTCTCAGATGGAGAAGGAGCGATTTTATGCTCTGCCAGCTCTAAGAGTTGGATATTTTAAGTGGATGGTTGGACAACTCAGCCAGCTGAACTGGAGACCACAACAATCATGGCTCGACTTGACTGTGCATGGAAAAGTACTGTTGTTCACTGGTTTATACGTCGGTTTTATGTGGACTGAGATGTTCTTTGTTTGTGTTGTACGCACATCCACTCAGATCGCTAGAGAAATGAGATGGCAGCCTCTTACCTGTGTAGTTCTTATACAAGGGTAATTGTGATAATGATTTTTATTTTATAGTAATAGACTTTTACAAACAATCTCAGCCAATCATTGGGTTACTGGGTTAAGGTTTCTTTAGGATACATTTATTTTACGGTCATAATTTTCTACCTGAAAGTGCAGAAAGGGGAATCCTTGAACCAAAAGTGACTTAAAGTTCACATAGACCGGAAGCTCCAATTAACGCTGTGTGTGTGTGTGTATCTGCGTCATTACCTCGTTTATGATACCCTAAAGTTTCAGAACAAACAGTTCAGCCACTGCTGAGAAAATAGTGTTGTATTGTTTTCCTGGGCTCTGCGAAACGGATCGGCACTTCCTTAATTTGATGTCGTCATCAGAAATCCTCACCACTCCTCTCACCATCATAGCGCCTCCTGGTGCTGGCACTAGTCCGGGCACATCCAGTTGCGTATATTCAACCGCAGAAGAAGAAGAACTACTCTCGTTGTAGCTGCTGAGATGCAGAGCATCCACCGTGCCAGAGGGGGAGCTGTGTATCTGAGAGGACAGTGGGAAAGCTCTCGTTGACTGGCCAATCACAACACAGTCCACATTCTGGGGGTGTGGTTTTGGTCTGAAAAACAGCGCGGCTGACGAGAGCGTCAGTGAGGAGATATTTTGATCGGCTCGTTTGCAGCGATTAGGAGGTTTTTAACCATGAAAACAAGTTAATATATGTAAGTAGACCTCCATAACTAACATATATGTGTGATACAAGCATTCTATGTCGCCTTTAAAGGGGACATATTATGCAAAATCAACTTTTTAACCATTTTAATACTTATATTTGGGACTCTGGAGGCCCTACCAGTCGCCAAAGTGTGGAAAAAGAATACTCAGTCATGTTTTCGTGGTCCCCCTTAGTGTAAGTATAGGCGATAAAACACTCGATGTTGAATTCCCTGCGCTTATGACGGCAGCATGCGCATTTCACCGCCCCACCACTAAGTTTACTTCGAGAGCTCCACCTTAGCTCCACCTTGTTCCTGCGAGTGTGCAGGCGAGGGAGGAAGAGCGGTATTATGTCAACGCGGAGGGACAAGTGTGCTGTTGGTGGCTGCACAGTGGAGCACGGTGTTTTACAGAGGATTTTATATATGAAGCTAATGTGCCGGATAAAGTCAGCAAACGTGTGTCCGTGTGTTCGCACCACTTCGCATCAGACTGCGGCCAGCGGTCGGCGTATTTAGCCAGCGACCGTATTTCACCGACGAACTGCTATGGTGCTTCATCCTTGTGGTATTTTGACCAAAGCATGTCACATACATGTTCATTAGGACACCAGGGAACTATTTTAACTTGGAGAAATAGGGTTTAACTTTGCTTTTTTCAACATGAGCAACATCAGTGCCAGTTTGTGTGAAGAAGCATTTAAGTCCTTTAATGTATTTTGTCGTATAATGCATGCAACGCGACTGGCTGAACAATCATCACTTGTACAAACTGAAAAAGAACATGCTGATGGCAATTCTCTCCCTGGCGGCTTCCTATTTAGTTAAAGTGTCTCTTGAAACAGTGACGTGTGTGTGTGTGTGTGTGTGTGTTCAACTTCAGCACAGTCAATACTCGAGCGTCACAGACACCGTGATCCAGAATATGCAGAGGAAGAGAATGGCTCTCGTCTCCTTCAACAGCTCACTTATGTGCAGTTCTTGTGTTGAGTCATTCTGTTCATTTTAGGCCTCTTTCCTTTTAGCCCCTGATTTGTGCACCTTCACACCGGCTCCTACGCCGTCAGGAAAAAGCCGAGCGAATGAAACACATTGATGTTAATCACACGTTGAGTAGCTGACAATGCGGCTGCCTTTACACCAGCCAGTTTGAAACTTACGAATCTCACGGCTTGATTTCAGTTCTAGAAATCCTCTGTGGCCTAAAACCCTTATCAACACACAACCTTCTTTTTTAAATCAAAAGGATCTCCCACCAATTATGGGAAATGTGTCCTAGTGTAGTCAACAAATCTGGCAACACCCACTCAGACATAATAGTTGCTTTTTAAATGTTCTTACTGCTGTTCATTCTTGGTCTAATCATCACTGTACAGTCTGCCAAACCTGCACAGTGATGAGCGCTAATTACATTTGGTTTGTTTGTTTGTGTTCTTGTTTGCATCGTCCCTATTTTCACTGTATGTTGTCTCTGAAGTGAAATTGTTATTCTATTGTGTTTCTTTCTTAGGCGTCTTTAACAAACAGTGACGTGATCTTTCTGAAGCTTCACGCACCGTGGGATGTACTCTGTCGCTATGCAGAGCTCATGAACATTCGCATGCCTTTTAGGTGAGACAACAAACACTTCGTGTCCGTTTCATCACAACAAAGTGCACGCCGCGTGCAGACGGCACGAAACGTAAACAATTATTTTCCTTGCTGTTTTCAAAAAAGTTCCCTGTAAACGCGGCGTTGTTTCAGGAAATATCTGCGTCCACACGGAACCACCCGAAGCAACTCAAAACACTGCAGTACATATGCCAGGACTGTAAGTTGCGCTGTAACGTTACACCCAAAAAAGACATCGTAAACATTAAAAATAATAACAGAAACAGAGAAATAGAAATAATGTGTGTTTGTTTAAGTGTACGGTTCGTCTTTTTTTTTTTTTTTAAATCTAGCAACTTTCTGTCATAACCCTAAATACTTGAGTGAGATCCATCCAACTGTATTTACTGCGAGTGGAGTGTCACACACACACATACACGTGTGAATCACACAGTGTGAGCGCAGCGCACATCAAACAGAGTCACAGACAAGAACGAGCTGTGGATGTTCAGTGCAGTCGACTGTCTATTCAGACTGACTTCAGTTACTTTCCATTGACAGTAGTTGGTAACACTGTCAAACAATCTCCAAACACAAGACGATGAATGACAGCGCAAGAGAGAGCTGGGATGATGACGTCATCGTTATCCTAAACTATTGAAGTCTACACAGAACCGGCGAAACGACGTTTTGAGATGTTCCCACTCTGAGTGGCGTTTTCAAAAAATACCATTTCATTGTCCCCTAAAACCCCGTTAATACGTTTTTGAAATTGAACCTTTTTTCTAAACTTTTGACCATGAGCGCCACCTAGTGTCAACCAGCAAGAAAAAGCTTGTACTTGTCAATATTTGTTTTCTAATCTTTATTATAGTGATTAGATGATCATGACTTAAATGAATTAATAATGATTAAAACGACTTGAACTGCAGGGTTAGTAACGATATGCTATTGTTATCCTTATCATTCATTAACACTATCCTCACTACTAAACTGTCATCCAAGTAAATTGTTCTCCACCTTCCAAACTCCAGGAGGAAAATCTTTTATAAGCACCGACGGCACAAGTTCATGAGCAGGTGAGTGTGCGACGCGAGGCTTTACGACGATCAGGTGATGTAGTTTTAACTCCAGCAGCTTTAACGCAAATGTCATTTGCAGGATGGAGAAGCGCGTCAACAAATTCCGAGGCTGGCTTCCGCGCAAGCCCATGAAGTTTGACAACAACACTCTGCCAGACCTGGAGGAGAACGAAAGCTTCACCGCCCCCTTCAGTCGGTCAAGGATACATCAGTGAGTTTTTACGCGAGTGTCCTTTAAACGGTGAAATCAACGGGAGATGGATTTTTATTCCATCTCACATTGCTGCGTGTTATGTTTTCTATTTCCTCACACACACAAACACGCCACTGGGTCACAGCAGACAGATTTGTAATAACCAGTTTGTTTCACTGCAGTTTCATCATCCACAACAAAGACACTTTTTTCAACAACGCCACCAGAAGCCGCATCGTCCACCACATCCTCCAGAGAGTCAAATACGAGGAGGGGAAAAATAAAATGGGTGAGTTTTCCTTGTAAAAATGGATGAAAAACAGGAGACAGAGGGAGGCAGTGAACGCCACGCAATGTTGTATTATGAATGAGAAAGACATCGAGCTCTTTATTTACAGAGGCTGGTATATAAAAACAGGACATCCATAGACTGCACATAAAATTGGATGAAATGTAACACAAGAACGACGATGGGAGTTGCAAAAAGAACTCCTTCTCACTTCATTTGTAATATCGGTAAACATTTCCCTGACAAGTTAATGGTCTCGATCACTAATTTCAGGAGCACATGAGGTCATTTTTCCAAATTCTGTTCACATTTAGAGGATAATTGAGACTGACAGCTAGTGTCGCTCAACAGGTGCATCTGTGAACTTCTGGTTTTATAAACTGTCATCTCGTAAATTTGTGAGAATAAAGTCGTGATATTATAACCTGTTGTTTTAGAAGAGGAGAGTTGTTAAAATGAGGGCTATGGAGCATTTCATGGAATTGATCCTTTTGGCACATCAGCATCACATTATCATAAGTATCAGGACTTTGAAAAGTCAATCGCTGCTTTTGTGGAGGCGGAAATAGCTAAAACAACAGGTTAGAATATTACGACTTTATTCTCGTGCATTTACAGCTTTAGTCTCATAAATTTACGACTTTATTCTCGTAGATTTACGACTTTGTTCTCGTAAATTTACGACTTTATTCTCACGACTTTAATCTCGCAAATGAAAACTTTATTGTCAAAGTCTGTGAATTTTTTTTTCCCTCAATGTGGCCCTAATACTTCGTCGTATGAACTAGTAAATTCCGCTGCAAATTTTTTTATCGTGCCAGCTTCTTGCTGCCAATTTGGATTGGGATTCGATTGAATCTTTAAAACTTTAAAACTAAAAAAAAGTATTTCAGAGAGAGAGAGAGAGACTGACTCTTGCAGCTGGTTGTGCAAGCCCCTCCCCCTCCCTGCTTCCCCCTCCCCCTTCCAAACACCTATTTTCTAACTGTCCACAACCATAGAAACTATAGCAACGTTTTAATGTAAAAAAATAAAATAAATGTCTGTGTATGTTGGAAATTGTGGGCAGGAGAAGAAGTTTTTTGTGATTATTTTCATGAACCTCTAGCCACGATATACACACTTATTCTAAAATCTGAAAACGTACAGAAAAAGTGCAAAACTTAAACCGTGACTGTTTAAAAACCGTAATAGGAAATTGAGGTGAGAAAAGTCTCAAGTCTTGTGACCGGTTTAAAGTTTCAACCACATCTCTACGTTAAAGTATGACGACACTGTGAGGCTCCAAAATGGGCTGGGTGGTGATCTTTTTTTCTTTGACCGTTTCCCATTTGTGTGTATGTGGAAATTATTTACAATTTTTTTATCATAGGCAAGTTATAGTACAGACCAGAGAACTCCGTAGAGTTCTCATTGGTTTGTATTGCTAAGCAGGCACTCTAATAAATAAATACATGATTTCACCGCTTCTCACGCTTCTATCAGACACGTTTCTCATCATTCTCTCTTTTTGGTTGCAGGGCTCAATCGTCTTTTGAGCAATAACTCATATGAAGCAGCTTTCCCTCTTCATGAGGTAATGACACCGCTCTTCATAAAAAAAACATCCATTCATTCAGTCAGTTCTGTCACTTGCAAGCACTTGCACTAAAACACACGTGACGATGCTGCACGTCCGTGTGTGTTTGTGTTTGCACTTTAACAGGGAAGCTACCACAGCAAAAACTCTATCAGGACACATGGAGCTGAGAACCATCGGCACTTGCTGTACGAGTGCTGGGCCTGGTGGGGCGTGTGGTACAAGTACCAACCACTGGACCTCATCAGGTATCGCCAAAAAAACAAAAAAAAAAATCTTAATCCTGTGAAGAGACAGCTCCTCAGGACGTACATCTGTATGAATGATTCGTAAAGAATCAATTCAAGGATGCTCAAGGTTCGCTGCTGTTTCAGGAGGTATTTTGGGGAGAAGATCGGCCTATACTTTGCCTGGCTTGGCTGGTACACAGGGATGCTGTTTCCTGCTGCTCTGGTCGGCCTCCTGGTGTTTGTGTACGGCATTTTCACTTTGGACCACTGCCAGGTCAGGTAAACACTCTTTCCTGATAAATGTATGTGAAATGCTAGAAAAAGTACGTCCAGTTTCTCACTCTGACTTGAATGTGTATTTTTGAGCTACTACTACTAGTCTGCTGCTCACATAGAGACATAACATCCATGGTGGAGGTAACATGTTGGAAAGAAGAGGCTTTAAAGCTAAAGTAGGCAACATATATTCACTTATTAGAGTAGAATGAATTGTGAAGAATATTTAATTGTGATTTTTCTGGCAGATACTGTGATTTCAATTTGAGGTGGAAAATTATTTAAAGTTTCTGTTCCATATCCACTGTGTTAAAAATGGTTGAAAAGTTAGATATGAATTGCATTCAACGTATATGAATATAAATATGTTTATAGAACATAGAACAATCAAATATTAAGTCACATAAATTGTGACTGAACTTAAATATAAATACAAATCCCCAGAACTAAATAATGGGAAAAAATAGTCCAAGTTTCCCCTGAGTTGAGAAATATCTTCATTCTTTTTTTTTGTTAGGTGCACACCAGTGACACTTGGTACTGTTAGCATAACTGTTAGCAAAGATGGCGGACACTGTTTACGTTCTGGGAATGAGGTCCGTCCCTCTACGAGTGGGTCTAAAAAGTGCGGCATTTAACAAAGAAAAGAGTGGAGATATTTCTCGACTCTGGGAAACTGAGGTTGGGAAGCACCATTTTTCAAAAACACTACCCCTATTCTAGTAATACAAAGCTAAATGCAAATCAGTGGAGTATTCCTTTAAAAGATGAACAGGTCACATAGCCCCAATCCCAAATTATAACAACCCAGGGACAAGACTATCCATCCTAGAGCAGCTTTAAATGTGCTTCATATTGTTGTCTGTGCTTTAAACACACTCAATAGCAAATAGAAGTCACACACTCAGTTACAACAACTGTTTGTGGGCACAAAACTAATTCTGTATTACAGATAAGGCAGTGGAGCGTGAAATTGTCCCGTGTAACCTGGTATTGGACGTTTGTTAAGATGAATACATTTGACCAGGTTTCTCTGGTTAAACGGAATGTGAATGTGCTCCATCATCAGTTTGTGAAACAATGCAGTGCTGTGGAATAAGAGGAGCATCATCATTTTATCAATCACTCACACACACACACACACTCTCTCTAAATGTCCTTGCATTTTACTTAAAGGAATACTTCACCAATTTGCATTTAGCTTTGTATTACTAGAATAGTTGTAGTATTTTTGAAAAATGGTGCTTCACAACCACAGTTTCCCCTGAGTTGAGAAATATTTTTGGTACGTGTCCACCAGTGACACTTGGACTGAGGCTTCCACACTTTTTAGACCCACTCGTAGGGGGACGGACCTCATTCCCAGAATGTAAACAGTGTCCGCCATCTTTGCTAACAGTTACGCTAACAGGACCAAGTGTCACTGCTGGGCACGTAACAAAGAAAAGAATGAAGATATTTCTCAACTCAGGGGAAACTGAGGTTGGGAAGCACCAAATTCCAACCCTTATCCTAACCTAACCTTCTTATATGATAAGTAACATTTCTGCATTAAACTTTCTAAAACAAGAATAGTGTTGTATATTTTGTTATGTTACATATACATGTTTTGTTTTAATGACGTCATCCACTTCATGAAAGGAAGGAAATATTCTGTATTACTACTGTTCTGCTGCTGAAGCTCTCCCCATAAAGCACAAACACATCAAACATGACAAGATGACAATTCCCATGATGCCACGCTGCTTCCCGACGTCAACAAACAAGGTTTTTTTATTATCGTTTTGATTGACAGACTGTCAAAACCACGCTTTAACTCCCTAAAATCCCCGTTAAGCTGTGAGGGCTATCCCAAACTACATTTCTTAATACAGTAGAAAATAGTGTGACAAACACAGGCTTACTGGGATGTGATGAACTGAACGCTGTGTCTTTCTCTCCAGTAAAGAAATCTGCCAGGCCACTGACGTCATCATGTGTCCCATCTGTGACCAGTACTGTCCCTACCTGAGACTGTCTGACAGCTGCATCTACGCCAAGGTAGTGTCGCCACAGTGAGTGGGACAAAATGTTCCTGACAGATGTGATGCATGTTGTTATTGTTGTGTTGTTCTAATAGCAGACTTTCCTGTAAAATGAGTTAACACAATTGTGAGGGGAAGTTCATGAAATCGCACACAGTTATGTGTTACATGTCTCGTCTTAGACGCTACACTCCTGATAACTTGAAGGCCGGCACCCAGAGGAAGATAAAGGGTGTGTTCCGTGTCACTGAGGAATCTGACACACTCAGACCAGAGATAAAGAAAAAACAAAGAGGTTTATCCTAGAGAAAGCACATGTCATCCCGACATTAAGCTTCATTCACTAAATGAATCCAACCTAAGTCACTGCAGACTCCAGAGACGTCTTCACTGTTTTCTAAAACCCTGTCTGTATAACAAAAAAAAACAAAACAATTAATGGTAGTCTATTTATCTCTATAGAAATTCATTGTGAACTGTGTGAAATAGTGATTCAATCTAGTTTTTTTGTTGTTGTTTTTTTGTTTAGGTCACACATCTTTTTGATAACGGGGCAACTGTTTTCTTTGCCGTCTTCATGGCTGTTTGGGGTGAGTCGACATGATCTTTCCAGCAACTACATGCTCCATTCTGTCAACCATAACGCCTACATATTGAGCTTAAGGGGGCCATGTTGGCTGATAAATCACACTTTGCATCAGTTACATTACTGGTTAATCCTGTGATTCATCTATTTATCATTTGGTATTCACATTCACAAGGCTGCAACAAACAAACATCATTGGTCCTCTCCCAAACAGTGCATTACATGTACAGTAGATTACACGTGAAGGCAGTCATTCCTTTACTCAGCCCTGAACAAGGTCCCAGGGTATGGACGGTACCAACTGTGAGTTTGTGAAGGGTTCGTATTCATCATCATCTACAAACACTGAATGTGATGTCAAATGTGACGGCATCCCACCATCAAATAGCTGATGTGTGTCTGTATAGATGGCTGACAAAGCTAGAGGGAAAAAAGAGGGAGAAATTAACCTCAAATCTCTGTGCTGAAGAAAATGGGAAACGTTCCCTCATTACAATTAACTTATATATAGATCTATCATTAACTCACTTATATGCAGTAAAAAACATCAATGTTCACAACAGACTCAGTGCTCACCAATAGTTTGCTTTTCAGTGTCTTGATGCTCGAGAGCGTTTTCTACTTTGTTGCCGATTCTCCAACATCTCAGCAGGACGAACAGAAGTAAACACAGCTGGAGGGCAAAGGTCAACACACCCAGCAGGATTATGGTGTTAACTGTTGAAGGTGAAGGAGGAACAGAGGCTATGAGATGAAATCTGAATCATATATCATACATATCAATCCAAACTGCCACAGTCATTGCTTTCATGGACAGGCAGTGGTCCAGCTCTCATACATTGCAGCATAGAGTGAAAAGCCTGCGCCCTGTTGCATTAGAGTGTATTAATAATTCAGATGCTCAGACATATTCAGACATTGTCCTGTTGCCAGTGGAAATACTATCTGTTGCACACCCTTATTAAAGATTTATGGTGATTACAGAGGAAACAACAGTGTGACAGGCTTTTGGTCGAGAAAAGTTAAGAATGCAAAACAGAAACCTTTGAAAAAAGAAGTTAGTTTTAAAGGTTTCACCGTAACAGTGTAAACATTCATAAATGTCACCGGAGAATCAGCCTGATCATGTAAACAAAGACAAAATCATGTCTGCTGGACAGTATGTGTATTACTTTACAACCAAGATTTACTCTGACACGGTGGCATCTACGGTGATACTACGGGATCTCACAAGAGCAGGGATGAAGAGATTAATGTAGGCAGAGCTGGATTAATGCACAATGTAAAACTACTCTTTTTGGGGGGGTGTAGTTACTTCTTAATTAGGCTCACTATTTTTCCTGTAATTTTGAGTACATTTACTCATCAAAACATTTTCATTAGATGACATTCATTTGAGTACCAGATAATGACTGCTGTTGCTGTGATATTGACTCCCAGTTGGTGACCTCTTGCTGGGTGAAGCCCCGAGTCAAGTTCTGGCTCTGGAGGAATCCCATTGGTCAGATGTTTCGTCCCTGCAGGAGAGTCATGGTTTTAACCACATAGCTGCATCAGCGTATTTTTTACGTTACATCATATTATATTAAGGTTAAAGCGGTTTGCTGCGGTATCAAAAGCGTCAATTCTTTCTCAAGTTTTGTTTAAAGTTTAGAATGATTATCTCAGCCATGAGGCCCTTACACGTTGAGTGAAACAAGTTAAAGGAGAGGACATGAATCCACGGATTAAACCTGCAACCTCTAAGCAAACAGCCAACAACAAATGCTGATGAACACAAGAATCTAACATCATGGGCAGAGCAAACAAAATGCAAGTACTGAAACTGATATAACATATAACTGATATAAATATAACATTTCATTTGAATTCACAAGATTTGAAACAGTGTAACATGATTTGTATGACGTGTCCTTCATCTGAAAACAGACACAAGCAATACTAAAAATATGATGTGTGATGACAGAAATGATCTTTTTGGTGTTATTTGCAATAAAAGTAGCAACAATTCAATTCAAAGTACATTGATAGTGTTGGGGAAACTAAATATGTAAGATTTCAATTACATTGTTACCTTAGTGTAGTTTAAAATAAGATTAATAGTGTCTCACTGTAGCCAGTACAACAGCTTGGGGAATTTAAGGTTATACTACTAATATCACCTTAACTGAATGTCTTCATAAACTTACAACGCTTCAGTCAGTTACAGGACATTATACTGTCACTGTCAAGTTTTCAGTTCTTAAAACTAACAACATAATCGACTTGCCTGTTAATTAAAGCGCACACACAGCGGAGTGAGCACAGTAGAGAGCAGCAGAAAGCGAAGTATACACGATGAATGTGAAACTGTGGCTGTGGACTAACGTTGTTTTCACAGCTGCACGGACCTGCATGAGCCTGCGCTAAAACCTGCAAGAACATTGTTCTTTTCAATCTAAAAACCCATGAATGTACTGACCTTAAAGTGTCTCTGTTACGGAATTCACTCTTGCTGCTGCCGTCAAAGTGATTCTGCTTCAAGAGAATCAGCTTAAATCCCTTCATTAAGTTTCCTCAGAAGTGTGCTCCCCTGCTGGCTGCACACGGGAAGCAGTGGCTCTCAGACATTCACAAAAACATCTTCCCCTGCTGCATGTTCAACATGGTCCTGGGCATAATAAAATAAGGCAACGTGGTTGGAAATAGGGTGAAAATAAAAGCCTTGGATCAGACCAAAGTCCCTGCACATGCACTGCTGAGCTGAGGCATGTAAACAGGCAATAAGTAAGCTATCCATAGGACTTTGTTCGGCATTACTTACTTTCGTGAATGTCTCTGGAAGCAATCTCTCGCTATGGTAATGAGAGAGAGAATCTCATTATGCTCTGTGAACACACAAGTAGAAAACACAGCGGTGTTACTTTGCCCTGAGATAAATTAAACACGGTTTGATTATCTTGGCTTCAAACCAGCCGATAGCACTGGTAGTTACTGTCGTTTGTGACCTGTGGTGAAAGTGAAGTCCTCTCATCCACAGTTTTAGACAAACCAGCATCTATTTGTTGATTCATAGCCTCCACCACATTATTAACATTCACAGCCATATGATTTATTTTTGAATGGTTAAAAACTTATACCAGCTTTGATTCATTCATTCATTCAGTCGCTCTCTTACACACTCAAAACAAGCGTTTTACACATTTTGAGATGTATGCATCGGAACGGGCAGACCAAATCCAGTGAGTTCTAACAGAGATATGATTTCCTACAGTTTTGCCAAAATGCGATCATTTTTCTGTGATGTTATCGATACGTACTGTAGATTCTCACAAAAATGTAATGGGAAAGAAACATTCCGATTGATCAGTCAAAAACTGGAGACAGGAGGTTGCTAACAAAAGGACAAACTTACAGATAAACCCATGCTGATGAAAAGGACATGGGAGAGCCTCTTATACTGAAATAGTAACTGATTGACTAATGTAAATGTAGCTCAGTAGGATTTGCCCCTGCCTCCCTTGGACCCCAAGCAAAAAAAGGGGCCCTCCTACCTTCACTGGCTCTCGGTATATTACAGGATCAATTTCAAAATACTTTTGTTTGCATTTAAATGTCTACATGGCCTTGCTCCACGCTACCTCTCTGACTTGCTTCAGTGCTATGCTCCATCGTGGTCTCTCAGATCTGCTGATCAGCTGCTTCTGACTTGGATAAGTAATCCATTTTCAACACGTACCACAATCCTCCCTCCTTTAAAAATAAAAATAAAAACCTATCGACCCTGTTACCTGATTGTTGTTCGGTGCTGACCTGAGGGTTACAAACTCTAGCTCTGTAACAAGCTGTCTTGGGAGTGGCTTTTATTTTACTGTGAAACTTTCCTTCTACATGTTTACATTGGGATAAAAGTGCCGGGAGCTAAAACTAAAATAAAAGCATACACTCCTGTGGCCCTTAACATGACTATTAGCATTTATTGTTTATCTTTATAACATCCACACACTACATTCCACTATTTCACGTGGACATCAGGCTCATGGTGACACACTGTCCTCTGGCACTGTAATGCTCAGAACTAGCCTAGGTCTTAAGATCACTGACGTCTCCTCAGGACACATTTTTACTTGGTTTGTTTACTTGGTTAGTTCTATGTGCAGTTAGGTTGGTTGTAAATTCATGGTTCCAAAAGCTACAACAAAATTGGACCCATTCAGTGTAAAGACGGCAATCTAATGATCTTACTAAAACAATTTACCTAAGTACAAAGATTAAAAAAAGAGAATTTCTAATAAACAGACCAGAATAAAATATAAAATATATATGTTAGTATATAAAAAGTGCTTCCATCATGCTTATAGATGCTTCACTGTTTTACAGGTACAATATTGCACAAGTTTGTGAAAAAGAAGCATACCCTCCAGTGTTCATATATTACTGCAGCAGCCCTTGGACGTGTGCTGTTTTTCAGGCTGTTTGTTTTGGCTTGCTGTCCTGTGGGACCTGTACAGCTCCTCTAAGGACAGGAGAGCACAGCCGATGATCTTCTGTGCCGTGTTGTTGACCCTCTGGAGAGGGCGCTGTCTTTTCCTGAGCAGTGCAGCTGGTGCGAACCACACTGGGATGCAGGAGAGAAGGAACGCCAGCAGCTCCTCGGTTTAGGGCGTTGTTTTTCAGGACCCTCAGGAGGTTGAGTCACTGTATGTCCTTCTGTTCCACATGGGTCCACTGTCCATCTGTTATCCCTGTATGCAAACAGGTGGTGGTCGATTATGGGTGGAAGTCCTTGGATGATGTGACTTCTGACCAGTTTCTCCAAACATGTCTTGATTCATGATTTGATAGCACGGAGACTCGTTCATGGTCCTGAAATGTCTCGTCTCATGTCTTGGTCATGACTTGGTCTCAGTTCGTGTGAACTATTCACCCCGACTTCACACAGACACGTCTCTCTGGAATCCCATTAATGGAACTCCACTGTAGTGATGAAGAAACTTCCCTGTGTGTCTTTCTCCTCAATGTTTTGGATTGATGACCTGCAACTCTCCTGTTTTAGGATACTCCTAGCGATTGTATTGATCTTGTCTCAAGCAACAGTGGCCAGTTTGGTTTTTTGCAAGGATCATTTAACACAATGCAGAACAGAGAATTGAATTTCATTAGGACTAAGCAGTCCTGCGATCACTACTCAGCTCAGCGAGTGAGCAAGAAGTCTTTCAATTTAAAGGTTGTGGGTTTGTTTCCTAGCTTTGCTAAAGATAAGTGATAAAACTAGTTGCTGTATAACTGTAGTGTAAAGGCCCTGTTGCGCAAAATATTTTTTCTGCTTGGTGAGCGGGGCTTATACTCCACCTACTGGTGGGGCGGAGGCTCAGTTCACGCATGCGCACCCAACGCTCTTTTTGCGCACGGTTCCAAAATCTGGCCTGCGTTGCACGGTGTGGGCGTAAGTATACCTGGGCCTTAAACCAGCTTTGAGTGGTCACGACTAGAAAAGCACCATATAAATACAGACCATTTACATGCAAACACCTGATACTGTTTGATGGATGTTTTTCAGCAACGGTCTTCCTGGAGTTCTGGAAAAGACGCAGGGCTGTGCTCGCATACGACTGGGACCTGATCGACTGGGAGGAAGACGAGGTAAACGATAGTCCGTGTGATCCTTTTCAATTTGGAATTTCAGTACCTATAGACATGTATCAATACATTTTTAGGACATTTTGAGGTATTTATATATATATATATATACAGAGGTTTTTCTATGCAGCTTCATTTGCCAAGGTATTACTCTTTTTATCTTTGACGTCCCCCAGAAAGATCTTCAACTCAAATGATGTATTTCTACCTTCACAGCAGCTCTACCCTTGAGACATACAATACTCCTCATATCTTTGTTAAGACTGTGTCAGTCTAGTACATGTATAAATGTTTGATTGTTGCTGGCACCAGGAGTCTGTTATGACTTAGTGGAAATGTACCATTTTATCTCTTTTACAGTGACAAACTCATTGTTTGTCACTGTAAATGACAAATTATTAACATCATTTCTGTTCATGAAGACCAAACAGATGTAGAATAACAAAGAATAAAAATGATCACACTGCAGCTTTAACTTTCATGTCACAAAGTTCACTGACCTTGAACACACGTATCTCCATTGTGTTTGTTATTATGGGAAAGGACAGGTCTCACTAGCATCTATTTATCACATTCAACGGTTGTAGTCAAGCATCACTCAGATTCATTTGTGTTAGGGAGGAAACACAAGTAGAGTTGATTTTGCTGCCACAGTCTTGTCCGTTGTTTTACAGGATGAAATACGTCCTCAGTTTGAAGCCAAATACTCAAAGAAAGAGAGGATGAACCCCATATCTGGAAAACCTGAGCCTTATCAAGCATTCACTGATAAATACAGTCGCCTTGTTGTCTCAACATCCGGGATCTTCTTCATGGTTAGTTTGAAGTGTCAACTAGCTAGACCCTCACCTTTGCATGTATCTTCCCTACAGGCTTATACAAACACTTAACCGTGTGGAATATTTTCATTTTGTTTGCACATGAGCCAGTTAAAACAAATTTTGTATAAACATGCTCTCTGAATATGGTAATTGCTAAAGGGTTCCATAATATTTTTGCAAGTTTAGTAAATTATGTTCATGTAGAGCAGGGGTCACCAACCTTTTTGAGACCGAGAGCTACCTGAAGGGTAGAGAATAATATGGAGGGCTACCATATTCATTTTTATTATTTTGTGCAATTTACCATTTAAATGATGAATATTATGCATTCAATTGCATACACATTAATTCCAGTGCTTACTCCTAATGATTATCACAGTTTGTATAAACAATATCAAGGACATTTTACTCCTTGCCCACGGGCACCTCGTTGGCTGCTCGCGGGCTACCAGGTGCCCGAGGGCACCACGTTGGTGACCACTGATGTAGAGGATTTTTATCTCCATGCTCTTCTATAGGACAATTCCTTGAATTCATGAAGTGCACCATTGATTTAGATCAGTCTTATTTAAATTAATTGTCAAATGCAAATTTATGTTTGGCCAATATTGACCAATTTCATCCAAACTGCATATTATATGTAAACCTTCTTTCCAAGATAAAAACTTAAATGTTTTCATATATTTGTATTTAACCTTTATTTATACAGGTAATCTCCTGAGACCAGAGTCTCATTCACAAGAAAGACCAGTTTAACAACATTTACTAAACAAACTAGATCAACTCTCCTGCTTCCTTAATATCCCACAGCCAGGGGGAGCGGTGTCATTCTGGACCGAGCGGGTCAATCTGACCCACACAAGGTAGCAGGAGGGCTAAACTAAATTATACAACACATTCAAGTTAAATTGTCACGTAAACGTAGATAAACATACTAAAAGCTATGAACATGTATTCAAATTTTTATATTTTTGTTTATTTTTTAAATTTGTTTTGTTTTCATTAGCATTTAGTACAAAACTAAGATGGGACAGGTCTGAATGAATGTGTCAAATGCCAAATGTGAAATTTGAAAGTCCAAAGCAAAAGTGTTTGTGTGACAGTTGTGTTATTAGCATAAATATGAAAAGATGCATCAGTAATATTCTGACCAACATTATAAACATTGATCAAAAAAGAGTGGGCCCTACAACTGAGCCTTGTTGCACACCTTAGCTAATTTTGAGGCAGCACTGAGGTGCACACATTGAATTTATCAATTATTTATCAATGCATTTTTTTGTAAAAATGTCACAAATTCATTTTATAAAATAATTTCTAGGTCTGTCTTTGTACTTGTATCTGATTATTGTGTTTACTTGTTACAATTATATTTATCCGTCCCCACTGTTGTGGATTACTGTTTAAACAAATAATGTACTACTGTTAAAAAAAGAGGACATGAGGACAATAAATTAAGGATATGACATTTATTTTCTGGCTATTTAAATTCATGTTTGTAATTTGATATTATATTGTCAGTGCAATGTAAATTTGTCATTTACTATAACTTGTTGTATCAATACTCTTTGCATGACTCTGATGTCACAGATTCTGGTGGTGATTGCTGCTGTGTTTGGCATTGTCATTTACCGCGTCATCACTGTCAGCACCTTTGCCGCCTTTGGCTGGGCTCTTATCAGGAACAACTCTCAGGTGGCAACCACGGGCACGGCAGTCTGCATCAACTTCTGCATCATCATGCTCCTCAACGTGGTGAGTTTCTGGCTGTTATGGTACAGAGATCAACGGTCAATCAGTTATTAACTGAATAACAGTAACGCAATCACTGTAAGTGACAGAATGTGCAACTTCCTCCCTCGAAACTAAGCTTAAACCTGTATTTTTCTCTAGCTCTATGAAAAAGTTGCTCTTCTTCTCACTAACTTAGGTAAGTTGACTTCACCATTAGATAGATTATCCGATTACCTTACTCTGGTGTTGGTTCAGTTTTAATGACATCTATGCATATTTTTTTAACCCATACAACTGATTAGAATATACATACAGTATATACACTTTTTAATTGATCCATTGTCTCACTATTCCGTTTCTCTGTGTATCCACAGAGCAGCCAAGGACAGAGTCAGAGTGGGAGAACAGCTTCACTCTCAAGATGTTCCTTTTTCAGTTTGTCAACCTCAACAGTTCAACATTCTACATTGCTTTCTTTTTAGGAAGGTAAGAAAGACAACAATGAAGTAAGACAGGTGCCACTGCAGGAATGGATTAATTTAATTAAAGAAAATAAGATTATCAAAAGGGTAATGACTAACTAAAATACAGGCTGTTGTCTGAGTAAATATTCAAAAAGAAATAAGCTCACGGTTTAAATATTCAAGCTTTCTTAAGGAAATGATGTGACAAGTAAAGAGTGTGCCCTCTTAAGTACACAAAGAAATTGGAGATCAAACATAATATAGCAGTCAGACACACCCAACACAAGACTGCACAGTATGAAGGTTCTAACATATTCACCCAAATCTAAGGCAGGTATTCAACTTCAACTTTACTTCGTCCCCAAGGGGAGCTTTGTGGTGCAGGATGTTTTCACACATAAACACATGAAACTAAATAAAATCGATCTCTTTTTCAGTCATTTTGAGATCCCCCAATTTACTGCATTTAAAAAAAACAAACAAAAAAAACCAACTCACACTTATCAATGTGTCTGAATGTAAATGTGTGAGTATATGGTGTGGGTGGGGATGGGTTTTTTTTTTAAGTAAAGCACTTTGTCCTGCATTTCATATGTATGAAAAGTGCTGTACAAATAAAGATTGTTTGATTAATTGATCGATTATTATTATTTTCTTGGTTGACAGATTTACGGGTCGGCCTGGTGCATATCTACGGCTCATCAACCGCTGGAAACTGGAAGAGGTGAGTAATGTATTCTCGTGGGGCAGCAAATCATTATGGATCTAAGTATTTCTAAATAAGACATTAGGGCTATTATGCCCAACTATGAGGCATTTAAACACCATCAGCAATAAGTGATTCTGCCTGCTGTGCTTATAGGTGTATGCTGGAAAATATACACTGAAATAATGTGAGGGAATTAAGGGCCTGAGCTGGCGCTTTTAGATGCTGAGCTAATGGGCTCCCACTTGTTCCCCTGGCTGCAGAATTGGAAAAAAAAAAAAATCTCTGTACTGTGACATGTAATGAACAGTGTAGCCTAAGTCAGCCTTTCGTAGTTATGCCAAGTCATGATGATTTTGCTTGGAGGGAGTAGTGCCTTTGGTGCAGAAATCTTTCAAAAGAATTGCCTGCACACTGACATTTCAAAGTTGACAAGGTTCTTTAGACGTTAAACAACAACAACGTTATCATTTCTATTGTAAAAAGTGTAAGTATTATTAACACAGCATGATAAAAGAAAACACGCCAAACCTTATGCTGATTAAATACACAACCACACCATAAAATCATATGAATTTGTCGGTTTCCTTCCAGTAATGAATGTAACTAATTATAATATTAACAGGAAAGACTTTGGTCATTCTAAATGTATATAAGGTGTACTATAGTAAATACAAAGAAGTACGTATGGCAAAAGTGTGTCTACTCATGGTGGTTAGATGGAATTCTTCCTCTACAACCTATATAATGCAGTGACAATGTGTGTTTTCCAGTGAGTGATACGGACAAAACCTAACACGAGGATGATGCAGAGTGCCTCCATTTTTGCAGACATTTTGGGAATGCCATTGTAAGCCAGTGCTACTGATCATGTTGCCCCGGTTTCTCTCTGTCTTCTTATATCTGCAGTGCCACCCCAGTGGCTGTCTCATTGACCTCTGTATGCAGATGGGGATAATCATGGTGCTAAAACAGACCTGGAACAACTTTATGGAGCTCGGCTACCCGTGAGTTTCGTCTGTTTGTCGTCATTCTTACTAAATTGGTATGTATCTACAGTAAGATGTCATATAGATTTACTGTGTCCTTGGGGAAAAAAGGTGGAAATGGAGGTGGAAATGCACTATATGGACAAAAGTTCATCAACAGGGACTATAATGACATAGGGTTAGGATTCAAATACATATGCAGTTCTTTAATATGGAGTTTCCTCAAGATTTTGAAGGGTTTCTATGTGAGTTTGTGCCCATCCATTCTGTAGAGCATTTATGAGGTCAGCACTGATGTTGGACGAGAAGACCTGGCTCACAATCTCTGTTCCAGTTCATCCCAAAGGTTAACCGTATCTTTATAGTCCTTGCTTTGTGCACTGGGGCACAGTCATGGTGGAATAGAAAAGGACCTTCCTCAAACTGATGCCACAAAGTTGGAAGCATAGCATTGTCCGAAATGAGTTAAGATTTTCCTGCATTGAAGATGAAGCCTCGCCCAAATCCTGATTGAAACAACTGAATTTAATACTTAACAGGTGTGGCCAAATACTTTTGTCTATATAGTATATCTCATCATTCTGGGATGCAGTAAGTGCTGAAAGCTTTCATTAATTCAGTGAAGCTGCGGCAATGTTGGTCATCTCAGCAGGCCCCAGGTTCCGGCGAGACCATAGTGGAAAAGGGCCATTAGTAATGACAGATGCAACAGACACAACCCTACAAACACCTAGGTTTTCATGTGTTTTTATACTGTCTTTTATACTACTATACACATTTGAACATGTACATTGTTCATTTGTTATTTTAGACTGATCCAAAACTGGTGGACACGGCGGAGGCTGAGGCGAGAGCATGGGCCAAACGCTAAGGCCAGCTTCCCTCAGTGGGAGAGGGATTACAACCTGCAGCCAATGAATGCCTATGGACTCTTCGATGAATATTTGGAGATGAGTATGTGGAATCTTAATCTCAATCCATGCAATTTTCTCTCATGGTCAGTACTGGGGGAAAAAAACTGCCAATATTAATGTCACATCCTCTGATATCACATCTTTATTTTAAGGTAATCCCAAATGCTCTCGACAATTTAATCTTCTACAGCACAGTTTTACATGTTTTCATTTGCAATACAGGAGCTGTAGTCCTTGTTACGCAACTGTTTTTTTTTTGTGGATTGAAATTGGGCAGAAAGGATTTTTTGTCCCTGGTCGCCATTGTTTATCAATATTGCAATATATATACATATATATATCTATATTACTGCTCACAAAGTGTTCATGTTTTCAGTGTCATTAATCTGTGACATACATTAAAATGTATGTCTATAGGCAAGATTACAAGAAAAACTAATCTATACAGTCTATAATCTATAAAGCTAATCGATACCCTCAGGATTTAACTGAAGCTAATAGTGGAGTTAATCTTAGATTTACTCCCTGCAAAAAAGAGTCAAAATAAGCGCTTATGTGACGTGACACACTGAAAGTGTGATCTAAAGCGTCCTTGTGCTGTGTTTCAGTTTTACAGTTCGGCTTCACGACCATCTTTGTGGCCGCGTTCCCTCTGGCCCCTCTCTTAGCGCTGCTCAACAACATCATTGAGATCCGTTTAGACGCCTACAAGTTTGTCACACAGTGGCGGAGGCCTCTGCCATCACAAGCCAAAGACATAGGTAATGAAATACAGTGCACTTATCTCAATTTTCTCAAGCCACAGACGATTGGCTTCCTGTGTAAAAAGTGAACACGTGCTTATTTATGGCAGGGATCTGGTATGGCATTCTGGAAGGCATTGGCATCCTCTCAGTCATCACCAATGCTTTTGTCATCGCCGTCACCTCAGACTTCATCCCTCGCCTTGTTTACGCCTACAAATATGGACCTTGTGCTGGTCAGGGCCGAGCAGGGCAAGGGTGAGAAACAATCGAACAATGAATTTCTTTCGTTTTGTGATACTGATCATGCTGATTTCAATACTATAAAGTGTTTGATTGAATTATGTATTGGCATGTGATCCTCAGGTGTATGATGGGTTATGTCAACGCCAGTCTCTCAGTGTTCCGAGTGTCCGACTTTGAGAAGCGATCGCAGCCCAGGACTAATGGCTCTGAGCTCTTTGGAGAAGCTGTCACATACTGCAGGTTGCACATTACTGAGCACACATTGCATGTTCTATGTTCGTTTGCTCAGACTTTGTTTAACAGGACAAGTAACACATTTCCTCTTTGACCTATGTGTTGTGATCCATCAGGTATCGAGACTATAGGGAGCCTCCAGACTCTGCTGAGCCCTACTCATACACTCTACAGTTCTGGCATGTCCTGGCAGCAAGACTCGCCTTTATTATTGTCTTTGAGGTGAGTGTTTGTCAGTCTTTGATGAATGACTCCACACAGTAGACTCGCTTCTGAACTGGATTCCGATAAAATGTGGGTTCAGTTTCAGTTCACTCACCGATCTCATTAACATTTCAGCAAAGACATGTCACAATAAGCCACTGTGCATCACCTGCACCCACAAACAGCCGAGAGACACAATTAGTGATGAGCTGAACACAGAAGATGTTTGTTCTAATGTTTCTGTTTTTTTTTGCAGCACATGGTGTTTGCCATCAAGACCCTAATTGCGTACCTAATCCCAGACCTTCCCAAGGACCTGAGGGACCGCATGCGCAGGGAGAAATACCTGATCCAGGAGATGATGTATGAGGCAGAGCTGGAGAGACTGCAGAAAGAGAAGAACGCAAAAAAGAAGAAAGTCAGGGCCCACAACAAGGAATGGCCCTGAACACATCAACTGGTAAGACCAGACATTTTTCATCAACCAAAAAAATGTTATATGTAAGGGTAAAATCTGCCCCTCCAGTACAAAGATCATCCAGTCATAAGGTTTGGATTTCTCCACATGTAAAAAGAGTTGCTCATGGAAACAGTTTTGGCCCTTCCAAATGTTACTAGGTTAGAAAACTAAGATGCTAGTGTTATCCGTTAGCCAAAAGGGTGGCATGCAACACTTTTTAGAGCATTCAAACAAACAGTATGCTGTATTTTACAATATATGTTATGATCTTCAAGTATATAGTACAGTATATCAACAATGGTCTTTGTTTTGTTTTTTTTTTTTTGGGGGGGTTGACCTGGGGAGATGTAGCATTAGCCACTATTAGCTCATAACTCCTTTATAAAACATCAGAAGGACAAGCTTAGTGTTTTCAACCAGTTAACTAGCTGTGGTGAATAACATCTTATAGCAACAGTTGTCATCACTGTCGTCGGAAACAACAGTCACTTGGTACAACCGGCTTTTTCTCAACCCCGGTCTAAAATGAGAGACTTGTTGCTGCAGTATCCAAGTGAATGCTAAAACTTTCGGAAACCTAATTTCTCGTCGCTTTAGTCAATCTGTAACTCTTTGACGAGAGAAAGTAAACTAAAATTCTAACTAAAATAAGACCAAATTTACTCACCATGTAGTTTGTCTTATTTCCAGGTTGTCAGCTGTCAGTTTGGTTTTATAAGGCACAATCCAGGAAAGTGAAGGCTGCTGGGTTTCCTGCATGATGATACTGGACCCTCACTCTTCCCCTCTTTCCTCCGGTCATGTCAGACCAACGCCTCCAAGTGGACAGCAGCAGGATGGCAGAGATCCTTCACTTTCAGCCTCCTGACTCAGAACCATGCTGTGTCCTCTGGAACAGTCAGAAACAAGATTTACTACTCTTTGTTCTCTGGACAGTTTCATCTCCTTTGGATTGTCAACAGCTTGTGTCTTCAGACCCTGAATGACAGTTTCAAACAAAACTTTTGCAGATTTATTGTTTGACGTAGGAGAATACAACTCTGCTGAGCTTACTGAATGACAAACCTTGTTTACATTTTCTCCTGGTTTGAGGAGTTCACGTTTTGCTTTATTGTAAATGAAGCTGTTTGAATGAATGTTAGGCCCTCTGCTCTGCTATAGTGTAGTAGAAGACAAATTAAGTCATTTAAAAAAATCTATTCTATCTGAGCCCAGATTTTGCTGACATTGAAAATGCTTTCCATGTGAATTAAGATTGATAAATGCAGTAATAAAGATATTTAATGTAAATAGATTTTAACTTAATTTGAATGCATGTGTGTGTTTTTTATGGGGGGCTGGGGGTTAGTGGTTATGCTGTGGTTATCCTTAGAACACAGAGCATTCAGCTGCTTTTTTCCATTACTATGTAAATACAGAGGCTATAAGAATGTGCAACATAGAGTGTCTTATATCCTTTTTTTCCAGCACAACCTAGGCAATCTGATGAAAATAAAAATAATTTTCACCAACTACATAAACACACCTGAGCAAAAAGTACTCAAAATATTTAAAATTGGATTGAAATTGTGAAATCTGGAAACACGTCAGAGTTCAAAGTTCACATGGCTCGTTTTTGTGAACAAAAAAGAAAAGGAAAACAGTTTATTTAGTTGTTTTTATCACAGAACAGAACAGAAAATTTATTTAGAACTTTGACTCAACAAAAGACACACAAATACCACATACAAAGGCAGCAGTTGGATTCATACCTAAAACCTTTTTGCTGTGACACAACTCACCACCGCATCACCATACCAAACACAAGTTAAAAGTTAATACATTCATCCTCCGCATGAAGGTTGCTGGGGCTGCAATCCCAGCTGACCTAGGGTGAAAGGCTGGGTACACCCTGGACAGATCACCAGTCCATCACAGGGCCACATAAATAGACAAACAACCATCGACTATCACAATCACACCTATGGTCAAGTTAGAGTGTCCAATTCACCTTATTGCATGTTTTTAGACTGTGGGAGGATCATATTTTTCTATACTATATATAATGCTTGATATTGCAACTGTCTGTCTCGAGCTCCTCTCATCAGATGAGCACAGACTCATTCCTTATTTAAATTTGTTGCCAGCAATCATTACACCTTTAGGAGCCTGTATGCAGACGAGTTGTAATGGAACAGCCAGTAATGAGCTCCCATGCTGTCTCTCTCAGAACTACACCGTAATTGGTCATATCCTCTTGTGCCACAACATATTTAGTTGAGAGGCTGTAAACAGAAGCCACAGAGAAGTGTCATTCTCTCGCAGCTCACCGGATTTACATAATGCTGAAAGGTTATAATGACACTACTGATGAGTGAGGCAAAAAACAACCTTAAACTGATCATTTCTTCCATCTGTTAATGCCATTTCACAGGTAAATTAATGATATGAGACGTTATGGGTATGGATAATGAACCATGAACAGAGGTCAAGAACAATTCATTCTCCTAAACCCTCCAAATGGGACATTTTAATCTTCTATCACGCTCACGCACAGGGACAAAGTGTCTTTGTCACCACACGGGGGAGGCAGAGAGCCGTGTTGCCTTGAAGATACAGATTTCTATATAAACGTTTCACCGTGGACAAGCCAATAATAATGTAATGATAATTTGGATTGATCGATAATAGACTGTGAATGTGCTGGTCTGAATGGCTGACCAGCTTGTTATCCCTCTCATTACAGATAAAAAGGCTTTTACACATATCATCACTGAGATGTGGTTTATGATGAAACGCAGCCCTTCATGAGCATGTTCTCTCAAAAAGCTGCAAAAATCAATGGTGCTTTTAAAAATTTAAATCAGATTTCAAATTATAAATGGAATAACATCATTCTACCTTGTATGACTCAGACCTTACACAGTCCCACTCACTACACTGTTGTGTTAAGACTTCCCTGCAGATTTAATACACACCAGTTTATCCAGCACCCAACACTGTGGCTGGTCACGTTGAACATAGAAATAATCAAAGAGGCTCGTCCTTCAGCGTGGATTACACTGGTGTTGTGGCCTCTGATCAAACTCCAGTTTTATCATCAAACACAACAGAGGAGGCAAACTGTGTTTTTGTTTCCTATTAAAGCAACTCGTCTCCTCTCTAAGAGGATTACCCCTGACACAAGCCCAGGGGTTACATAAAGCTTTCAGAGGATAATATCTGACATTTCCTCATATCCTGCATTTTGGAAGCGCGGCACTCTGTGTAATGGCTGCAGTTCAGCTGAGGTGTGCTGGAACGGCAAGTCAGCTGTATTTAAGAGGAAGGTGGCGAAGTTAATGTGGTGAAGACGGACTCTTTTGGACGCGTTGAAGAGTCGCAAGATCACAAGGAATACTTTGATGAAAGTCTGAATTGTAAAGTAAGAGAACTGAATGTCACAAAGAGAGGATGACAACATGGCTCCTACTGTAAAAATCCCCATTTAAACCACAGTCCCATACATTCAATTTCTCACAGCAATCTTTTTCAAGGTTCTCTGGTTTCGTCTTTACCTTTTCCATTAAATGTAACTTTATTTGCGGATTTTTCTACCAGCACATTTCCACTTTCACACAAAAAGCCACCGATAACTATTCGGGCAAAAAAAGAGAGAGAGCTTTACGGACACAGGTCCTTTTTTGCCATAAATCCATAGATTGAGCCTTTAATTTCTTGATTTCAGCAGTGGCAGTCACAGGTAAAAACCAAAACCCATTTCCACTTTAAATGAACTATTAGACTTAAAGAAATACATTATTTTTTCATTCTAGAAAGTAGTATAAGGTAATATATGTATATGCTTATATAAAAACCACCAAAAAATCCTATTATTTCCCTTTATGGTAAAGGTTTACCATCGAGTAGATCAGTAGCTTCTGAGATTCTTGCTGCGTAACGCCTCGTCAATGTCTATACCCGCCTTCAGTGCAGTTACCATCGCAAGGTATGATTCTTTTTTGACAGAAAACATAGGAGTGTGCTCACCTGACCAGCTGAACTCTCAGTTCATCTGATCCAACAGTGCAACCATCAGCTACTGCCAAGACTGAAGTGGCACATGTGCCACAGACTACTGAACTCAGCAGGCGCTCAGTGCTGAAATCTCGACTCCCTCTAGAGTTAATATAAATCAGCAATTAGCTACTTAAATAACAATCATCCATCATCTGTCTGCCACATCCCAGCACTGTGTGACTTTCCTAATCAGAAGAATCCCTGTCATGGTTTTACATGAACATTGCAATTTCTAGATTTGAAAGGAAGAGTCATTACTCAAATTATTCGTATTATTTTTTATTTTTTACACATTTGTTGTGTTTGCTTTTATTAAATTACTCAAATTTGCCATGGTGTGATCGTAAATCACTTTAAATCATCATTTGTACTATTATTTGAGAGTGGGGGTTTTCAATACCATGTTTTGGTTCATCCATTTTAATCTCATTGAATATGGTGCATTTAACTTCACTTATCTCGCGATAATAAATTATTGGCGTCCCCAGGTATTTAAACCGAAAGAGAAATTTATTTTGTTTCTTTGCCATGATGTCACATCCTGGATCATCCCTGCAAACGACAGGAAAACAAAAAAAAACACATGAAAATTAAACACTCCTGCTGTTTCCTGGCTGCAGTTGCCAGGGCAACACAGCTGACTAGGCCATCTCTGCATGTCCCCTTCTTTCTTTCTCCTGTTGTTTTCCCTGTCTGTCTCATTAAAATAAGTCCTTTTTTTCCCTTTAGTCTTCAGTAAGTTTCCTTTCACGTATCGATCCACCTAAGATCTGTAGTCCCAGATGAGACTTTAATTTCTTGAACAAAGTGACATATACCGTACATCCTTAGCATTTGGTTTGCTTCGTGAATGCTCATGCAATAATACAAGCAATTTTAAGTTTCAGTCCCATCTACATTAACGCCCTTCACAATGCATTTGTAGGTGTCATATGAATAATTTATGTATTTCATAGTAGTTTCAGTTTATGATTGATTATGTTTGGGTTTAATATTAGTTCTGATGATTTACCCACACTTAAAAGTCTAAGTTAGGTCCTAATTATTATGTTAATTGGTATTTAATTTAAAATGTCACAATTTGTTTCTTATGCGAGAGAAGCAATTAGCACCTGTAACTTTAAGGGGATCTTTAAGGAAGTGCACTAAAAGGTGTGTTCACGGTTTTCTGACTGTGTTCAGACCATGTTCAGAGATTATAAGAGTCGATCTGTAGATTCACTTACACTTTTTTCACGTCAGATAAATGAAGAGGAATTATTGCTCCCGAGTGAAAGTTGAAGAAACCAGTTCATTGTGGTTACAAACTTCTTCATGGGTAGAAAGTAACACCCATGGTAAAACATTCAAAGCAATTAAAGGACAGATCATGTATTGTGCCTGTTATGCATGTACACAGATATTATCATCAGGGGTTATTCCCAACCTGAGAAAGAGGCACTGGCTATTATCTTCAAATTCAACCAGTACCTCAGAACATGAAACAGGTCTGATCAGACAGGCTACAAAAACACAAGACAATCTGGCAGAGGTAAGGTGATAGTGAGCTGGTATATACTGTATATAGAGAGAGGAACTAATGAGCTACAGGTGAGTAGAAGGGATGTGGAACAACAGGTGAGGGGAATTGACTTGATTACATAGGAGGGCAGGACCTGAAATGACAGCTGAGTTATTGAACTCGATTGTGTAATGTTACACAGACGTGTAGCCATGCATGCAACGGCAAAACAAACTAAGGTTGTTTTCCCACCTAATAGTCCAGTAGACTCGGCGCAATTGGGGACTCGGTTCAATTGGGGGTTGGCTTTCACACTTTTGAGTAACGTATTCCCCTCCTCGCCTGAGGTGGTGGCTGCATCAATAATTACTGAAGGGGAAGACAGGACAATGAACAAGAAAACTCGCTCATCTGTTGGTCGCTTCCTGCACATAAGAGCAAAACATGGAGCTGCATCAAATCCTAGGGTTGTATGTGAACATACGACACATACTGTATACGCTGCAATAATAATAATGGGCTCAGCCATTTCTCCCGGCTATCATTCTACACACACGTATGTTTTGGTTGTGTTTACCCACAAATGCGCTGTAGTCCGCTTCCTGCGTTTGGTTCACTTGAAGCAAACCGCGACTTACATTTGTAGGCGGACCAGTTTGCTTCTTTGGTGCAGATCAGAGTTCGGTTGTGCATTAGCACCTCCCCAAATGAACATGACTTTCCGAGCAAATGAACTCGGATTCGATTTAGAAGGGCTGGTGAGAATGCACCCTAAGTGTGGAGGATGGGTGCATATGATGGAGGGAGTAGAGCAATAATCCCACCACAAGGGAGACAGATTATGACGCAAGAGCTTCATGAGGCCCATGCAGGGGTCTCAAGAATGAAAGTGTTAGCCTGCAGTTATGTGTGGTGGCCCAACATGGATGCAGGCTTGGAGTCAGAAGTGCGCAAGTGCCATACATGCATGCCAGTCCAACTAAGCCACACCAGCAGTGGCACCACTACATCTGTGACCCTGGATGAGGCTGCACATGGATTTTTGTGGGCCAGTATTGGGAACAGTTCCTAATTGTGAACAGTGGAAAAAAATGAGGGGCATCTTTGCCACCCATGGGATCCCAGCCATCCTGATGAGTGATAACGTGTCATGCCTGGTGAGTGCAGAGTTAGAACATTTTATGAAAACAAAAAAAAAGGTATAAAACACGTCACAACTCATCAAAGGGATGTTCTGAAAGGGCCATACGGGCGTTTAAGGAAGGAATCAAAGAGATGGGGGAGGAGACAAAGTTAGCCAAGTTCTGTATAGGTCAACCCCTCAGAACACAACTGATGCGACACCAGCTGAGCTACTCAGGGACTGGAAATCAAATTTAAAAAATAATTTAAAAAAATTACATGAAGTAAAAATACAGCTTAGGATATTCTATGTATTGTGTGTCTATGTGTGTAGCCAGTAGTGTACCCGGTATTCTACAGTTAACCACTTGTTAATCACTGCTATCTATGCCCATTTTATTTTATTCTACAGTCACTTTATCTCTCGTTTATATGTATTATTACGCCCGTATTTGTATTTTATTGCCATTATTCACATCACTCCTGTCCTTGCCTCCTTTCACTGTCTCCCCATTAGCCTTCATAGTGATTTTAAAAAAATGTCTTACTTTGAAAGCATTAAATGGTCTTGCCACTATTTATACATCTGAAGTTTTAAATTGGTATGATTGATTGAGCCCAAAGTGTTATTCCAAATGTCAAGATGAGACACCCCAAAGCGCTCATGATTATATGGCACTTTTCCACTATACAGTTGTAGCACGGCTCGGCCTGACTACATGGTTTGGTTCTTTTCCATTACTATATTACCTCCTCAACGGGAGGGCGGAATCGCCATAGCGCGGCTGCACAGAAATGCCATGATGTTGTTTTATACTCGACACAAACAAGTGATGAACAAAGCAGTTCTTTTCAGTGTACTGAATCATTAGAATCAGTTAATTAAAAAGATAAGTGCATGACTGGAGCAAAGACACAGTCGCTGAATTAAAATAGGGAGGAAGGGGTTGTGATGTGGGTCACAATCACCGGCTTTCGGTCACTAAATACACCAGACTTAAATATAAGAAGTCTTAAGAAGTGACCTACATTGTTCAGTTCGATTCCTGTCACTCTGCATCACTATTTCATCCCAAATACAAAATAAAATAAACAAGGGGTGCATATTTCAGTGGAGCTGGTTTTATAGATGCCGAGGTTTGCATCCCTGTTTGTATTTAACCAGGAAGCTTGTGAGACATGTGCAAGAAGACATCCAGATATAACATGATCAACACTATTTCATACCAAAATAAAATATATGCACTGTATTATGGGCTTAATTGTTTTAATTTCACATATGTAACAATCAGCTCAAGAATTCAATACTAACAAATAATGCATTCACATGGAATTCGTTGGTGCCTGGTTGCTTTTGCAGCAAGAAGACCCAGGTTCAAACCCCGGCTGGAATAAGGGCCTTTATGTAGTCGCTAATTAATAGAAACCACAAACTACTGTCCTCGGATAACGTATCATCATTAATAAATCCTAAAATGAATCACTTTCAAGCCGTAGTGCTATAAAAAAGAATTAGGTTCTCGAAGTTAGAGGAATGCAGTTCTCGGCTCAGCTCGCTTGGAACCTCACCAAGGCAGGTACCAAAAAAGTACAAGGTACCAGTTACTATATCTAATGAAAAAGCAAAAAACAACACACACACACACACACACACAAAAACGAGTAGATTCGAGTTGTGCTACAACTGTAGAGTGGGAAAGTGGCATTAGACAAATCCCATCCTTGGCTTCTTTTAAATCACATCTTAAACTCTTGTGTTTTCAATCAAAGCTTCTGAGAATATTCGATTTGTACATAATTTGGATTAAATTAGATTAATCAGTTTTAATTTTGTATTTTCACTCACGTTTGTTTCAGTTTTGTTTTACTACATCTTGTAAAACACTTTTCCCTCCTCAATTTTTACTGTTAAGCACTTTGTAACACTGTTGAGAAAATATCTCAAGATTTTATGATTATTACTATTATTATTAAGGCCTATAATGATATGTTTGATATATGGGCTGCAGCTTACATTCATACTCAGACTGTGACCCTACATCTGCTTCGAAATATTGGATAACACGTTTTTTGAGGGCAAATCTGTCATTGCTCACTTCAGAAAATGACTCTGCAGACGAGAGACTCCTTTCAACCTTAACTCTGCAGGAATCTGGGTCAGCTCCGGCTGCTGTATCTGTGGCCGGCAACATTTTCTTTTTCTGTCTGTCCTCTCACTACAAGCTTTTACAGCTCCTGCTGTCACACTGTGGAAAATGAATGCTGCACCTTGTCCCTGTCTGTCTTAGACTCACTGTAATTGTGTGCAGAATATAAAAATGTCAGGACTACTGTGGCTTTAAGTTTAAGTAAGTTGTTGTTACAGTAAATAACTTATATACAGTAAAATAATGCCTGTTTACAGTCGTTTGGTGACTTTAACAATACTAAGCCTTTTTTTTGCCATGTGAGAAAATGTTTTACATTTTTAGTTCAGAATTAACTAATTTAAAGGACACAAGTTAAGTTTGAGTTATTTGTCATCTTATTAAATGGGAATATTTTTTACTAGCGCTAAGTTACATTACTCCATGTAACAGAGTCATTAAAACTTTGGTTTGAAATCATTCGAGATCATCATTATTTCCAGGTTTGGGAATTATCAATGGACATTTTCTGAATATTTTATGGACCAAACGACTACTGGATTGATCCAAAAAATGATCAAGAGATTAATGGATTGACAGAGCTATGACTAAACAGAAACAGCAAAAACTAATATTAAAACTCTAAAAGTCAAACCCCAGCAACAGAAAAACCCAGAGCAGCTTTGACTGACAGGAGCCTCACAGGAGGGATTAATTCAATATTAATGAGAAAAAACTCACTGCTTTACATGAAAGAACTTCTTTAAATTAAAGTCATGACATTTTCCTCACTATTTAGCCTGTAATATCTGTGTTTAATCAAATTACAGCCTACTTTGCAATCACATTTTAAAATATTAGAAGTACTGGTGATTTTTATTAACTTTTATAAGCACATGAATCGGGCAGGTTCAGGTGTGTGTATAATCACATGTGCTGGTTGGTGGCACAAATAATCTCCATAAGTACAATGTTCTAATAAACGAAGGCAAAACATTGCAAACTGCACCTTTATAGAATAAAAATGGAGCAGTTCCTGTGTCCAAACAGACAAGCTACACCACAGGCTTTGAGCACCAGCGCCCTTTAAAGTCCACTGCACACGGCGCTTGATGTTGGTCTTCAGAGAAAACCCAGTGTCAAACATTCACCTTGAACCAGTTTCTCGATGGCTGAGAATATGCCAAGCAATTTAGTGAAAGGAAATGGCTTCCGGCCTTCTCTGTCAGTCGTGATGATCTGCTTTCATATCAGCTTGACATGAAAGCCATGTGTATTTTAGTATGCCCTTGTGTTTAAATCCAATCACAAAATAAATAGCTATGGTCAACCACTACAGGCTTCTACAGAATAACCTTGCTACTGTAAATGTGAAGCAGTAGTTGTGTAATATTACAGTATAAAATATCACAATAACGTCATCATCTTTAATCAGCATTTAAATATTTTACAAATTAGTGTTAAAATCATGAGTCTGACGTAGAATGGTTAGAACTTTCTTAGAAACAGTTGGAGCCATAACCATTTTGAATTTGTCCCAGACATATCTGTTCTACGTTGAATTATTATAAAGACAGAAAGAGAGAAATCCTCTAAATTCAATATCTGTCTTCAATAATTCATAATTGAATCGCCAGTGCAGATTCTAGTTTTGGGTTTTTTAAATGTGGTAATGTTTTGCATTTGGTTGGCAGTGGGTGGGTATGTCTGCACCATTGTTATCAATAAAGCCATTATTTCAATTTACCATGGTTCCCTCATTTCTGACATATGGTGGTCAGATTATGACTTAACAGAGAAGGGAGTCACACACATGCAAGTCACAACCAAGTCTCAAATTCAACAATGTAAGGACTGCTTCATGGTCCCATACAGTGGAATTGTTAATGAAAAAAAATAGCATCAATAAAATGAAAATAAATATAACTACAGAGCCTAAAACGTAAAAAAAAAACTGACATTAGGCCGATATTAAACCATGAAAATGCATTTCAAATATTAGCCTTTAAAAGACGACACATTTCAAGTGTTGCTAGGTTTATATGCAAGGTAGCAAAAGTAGATACCCAATGTTTTCCGTGTTTCAAAAACGGGTTTGCGGAAGTATACCAGGGCCTTAAGTCGAGTCTTTCACCAACATTAGTCAAGCAAGTCTCAAGTCCTAAAATTTGCTTCTTAAGTCCGACTCGAGTCAAGTCCACCACCTCTGTGACTTAATGCAATAAATGTCAAACACGTAGCACATATCGTGTTTATCCTGATCCTTATCTAACACAACATAACATTTAACTACTGTTACTATTGCACATTTTACTGAAGCACAATGTGAGCTCATATTTTTACCTGCTGTTGTTCCAACTGCCCTCTCTCAAGTGCTGTTGAAAAACCGGTCTAGTATATTGACAATACCGGGTCAGTCTGGCTTTTATCTACAGTCACAACATTAGAATTCCTCCCGATGTGACTGTGGGTTGAACACTCATCCCTTCAACAAATAGCTCACATCACTCTCACAGCAGTGAATCACATTCCCTCCTCTGTCTGCCTCCTCCACTTACTCTGATATGCTCCTTAAACTAAAGCCTATAGAGTTGATGAAACATCCATTCTTCAGCACCTCTCACCACAGCGCTGACTGTTATGGTCTGAAGCACTTTCATGATTCCGTGCTCACAGTGTTTTCAGCTGCTTTCATTGTGCCTAAACAGTATTAGTGTTATGGAAGGCTATCTTTACATTACATGTCATTTTAGCAGACGCTTTTATCCAAAGCGACTTACAATGGAATTGAGTACAATCAGCTAGGGGTGGAGTCAAACTTGTGACCATTGCGACCATGATGTCTTTCGCACACAGGGTACCGGTCTTAACCACTGAGCCACTCCACCCCTTCTTAGTTGTATATTCTGCTATTGCACCTTCCTGTTCTCTTCAAGAGATTATTTATAGGTGACTGGACCTGCTTGAGTTTGTCAGTGTCTTTTAACCTTTACAGACAGGTCAAAATGTTACATTAATGACATTTTAAAGGCTAATTCTTGCAGTTTTTTAGGAACAATGATGATGGATGGAAGGTATCTTTGGTAAAATCAAAAGAGACAAATACTTCTAATGCACCTCTAATGTACTACAAATGCGGATGAGAGATAAGATATAATTTGCCCCCATTCTAAAAGAAGAAACCAACTTCCCATTTCTGGCTGCAATTATTACAACAGTCAATTTTTCAGGTTTTCAACATTCAGTTTGAGCTGATCACTTCCTCCTGACAGCCAGCATCTCTGCCTCAAGACAGTGAATCTAATCAGTAAATCTGTGTCAAATAGACAGTCTGCATTTGACAGTAGCACCAAATTTGCAAAAAGAAAAAATAAATAAATGGAAAATGTTTCATATGCTGTTGCTGCTATTGTGAAAGTGGCTGCTCCTAAGGCCACACTGAATCTTCCCTGCTTAAATGATGGATTGCACTATATTCTTCGTTCAATTTTGATTAGGGATGTTTACCGAGGAGTGGTACTTTCTTGGTACGCATCCCTAATTGGGTCGGGACCAGGGTACTGTTAAGATCCTGGACAAACGGTACTGTTTTTGGTCCTTTTTTTTCTCATCACCAAACACTTGGTGCGCGCTCATAGTATGAAGCTAAAGGAGTGCGGCGTGTTTGATTGCTATAATAAAGCTAGCAGCCCGGCTAACGCTAAAGACTGTTACGTTACGTTAATCCTGTAGGCAGCATGAATCAAACAGCAGCTACCACAGCTCCGCCGACATCGCAGACAACCCCATTCACAATCGCCAGACAAATGAAGATGACAGCAGAATGAAAGCATTCAGCTTCTGTTCTGTTGAAGCTTCAATATTACCTTGTGGTCATTAAAAAAAAAGGTTGAATCTTTCAACATCTTGTAACGTCTTTATTTTTTACACAAAATGACATGTAGTATCGATAAGTGTTGGTACCGATAAGGAGTATCGGTATCGATATTGATACAATCCTAACGATATACATAACTAGTTTTGATATTATCTTTAGAGAGCCACTATGTCATATATTAGATTATTCTATGTGTGCATTTGTATTCTTTAATGCTGTGTTTTAAGTTAAGGAGCTTCTGTTTTTGGTCAAGGTTGTCTGTCTGGCTGTCTGTCAATGAGCAGAACACAAAAGAAAATGGCCGATTTGGATAAAATATTCTGTGGATGAAGGGTTATAATCCCAAGAAGCAATTTTTAGATTATTGCAGTGATCCAGATACAGTTTGGAGTTTTTTGATTTTTGGAGTTTGAGTTTTCTTTAACCAAACTATATGACCTTGTCAACCAAATTCGACCTTGAGAGGTAGGGGAGTGAACAGACTGTGTGAGAAACTTGGCCACCTCTCTGGGGGTTTGTGCCGTCTCGAGTTCTGTTGTGTTGTCCTCTTTTATGTAACAACTATTATTGTCACATTGAAACTGTTATGTAAATCATCAGAACTCTTAAAAAAAACCATTAGTGTCTCTTTGGTCTATTCTTAAAACGACCACACTAGATCATCATTGATCACAATAGCAAGGGTCATAGTGAGAGTTCTAAGGAGACATGCTAATGAACTAGGTGTATTTGCATATGAAAGGCCTTAAAGGAAAATTAAACATCACGAGGTAAGATCTTGAAAACACATGGCAAAACCTCTCATGTTCACCACCACACTGAATGACACAGTCAGTCCATCAACAAGCAGGAGCCTTTCAATTATTGCAGAACTCCTTCACGGTGTATCATGTATTTTCCAGTCTGCATTTCGTCACTCTAAATGGGTTGTATTTGCAATGAAAAAATAAAGAATTGCAAATGGCGCAGTTTTTTTAATGGATTTTTCTTCATGCATGTCACCAGCATCCCTCTGGAAATGATTAAATCTACAGCATGTATACACACGTGGCACACGTGCTGCCAGCATTAGTGTGCTGTGACGGAAGTCGCCATTAAATGGCATTTTATTTATCCATTTTGTATTTATTTTTTATAGGAGACATGCATAATTCATTTTTGATGCATGTTGTAAGCATATTTGTTTACATCAGCATATTGTAAGCTCCGATTCCACAATAACAGCAAATGCAATGAATACATTTTTATTTTATCAACCTTTAAATGCTGACTGAAGGGTATGATTCCCAGGATTATAGGAAGTTTATTTTCATACTACATGGTTTGGCATGAACTGCCAGCTAATTGTAGACTGTGTACAAGTAAGCGGCTATCTGTAATAAAGCTGTGTTAATTAAACAGTGAGAACAATTAGCTAAATGGTGCCATTATCTTAAATGTGTTCACATTAATGTTTCTATTCAAGCTACGACCCACACATCCATTACACTCAACTAGCGTTTGAATTATGGATAGTCGGGAAATTACTACATTTATATTGGGCACAGAAGAGATTAAAAGCCTCTTGAAACTACATCCTGCGGCTCCATTACTACAACAGTGCTGTGCAAAAGTCTTAGGCCACCATTAGATTTGTTGTTTTAGCAATGCTATAATAACCCAACCAGTATGCTTATTTCTCACTCACCTTCTTAGAACAGATCCATAAAATATGAGAAACATAAAACACAGTACTGCACTGAAACTGCTCCCAGTGCTAAAGGGACTACTGCTAAATTGCAAGAATCATAAAAATGTGAAATTAAAAATCGCTCGGCACACAAGTCATTGTGCCTCCAACGATCCACTCGCTGTTGTCTAGTGACGAGCTGTCATAGACAAAATGCAGACCCTAACACTGAATCCTAAATTAACCACGACACAACTCAGTGTCTTTAATTTCTCGTTCTTAGCAAAGAACCAGAAACCATAGAATGTACATTTAAATGGATGAAGCATAGGAAGGAGGATGGAAGAAGCAGTTTACCAGTGTCTGACTCTGCTGGCTGTAAAAAAACTGAATTGAAGTCTATGGGAAAAATTAGCTACTTTTCATTTGATTTATCAAGTCAGTGAACATTTTTCTGAGGTTTGAATTAGTAATTAGGTTTGAAAAAGTCAATTTTGTTAATTGTGTTCACACTTGGAGGACAATCGATAAAGTATGGCACATGTAATATTATCTATGCCCGATTACAGGTGAACTTCTGGTCATATTGTGAATTATGAGGCTTCAAAACTCTTTGTGTTGTCAATGGAAGCCTTCATCTTTTTTAATACAGAATATATGCAAAGAATCTTCTACCTAAAACTGCATAACTCCAGATGATTTTACTATACTATAGTACCTCCGCAACATGGGCAGATTCATCATAGCAAGGCTGCATGAAACTGTTGTGACGTCATTTTATATGCGACACACACAAGCTAGTAACCTTAGCACTCAGTTAATAAAAAAACATTTGTTCACAGAATCGTTGAGTACTTCCTGCATGACCGCAGCTGAACTGGTCACTGAACTGAAATACGGCAGAAGGGGCTCTACCAGTGCAGACATTCTGCCAATCGGTGGCCGGCAGTCTGACGTTCACTTGTAACCTCACAAGCGCAGGTACGAAAAAAGGTACCAGATTCCAGGTACTATCGCTAATAGAAAGGCAAGTGGAAAAGCGCCATTAGTGTAGCGGTGTCAAGACCTTGTATCGCGCAGAGATATTCTCACACTGCACACAGGAAGTGATTCATTTCATGTGAAGACAGACAGGGACATTGTGCTAGTAAAGCGAGATGGCTGCAAACAGGTTGGGGTATGACTGAAGAGACAAAGAAGAGCCGACGGAAAAGTTTCATAAGTGAATTGTACCGTTTAAGAAATCTAAATGTCCAGCAGTTTGACAGGATAAATGATTCTTATCCTGTGCAGCTGCTGGCTTCACTCACACATTCCCTCAGTCAGGACTGATAGTTTTGGTATGGACATAGCCTGCTTTTAGATGAAGGACACAGCAGATAAATAATGTTACATTGTCCAAACCCGGGCAAAATAAAAACAAATAGCTTTAAATCACACTAATAATATTCTATCCTAAGATTTTGTTACAGTCAGTAAAATAATATTCAGTGAAGTGACAACTCGGTCACCAACAAGTCTTTTTTGTTCCGCTGTCAACGCCTGCATCTATCTAAATGTGTTAACATATGTAAACCACAATGACAAGGTGCTTAAATTGGTCCCAATGGGATCCATCACGATGAAGCCTCTGTTCAACACTTGCCATTGGCCTCTCCACTGAAATCATGAAGCTGTGTTTCCAACATGTCTCACCACTCCAAGTGAACACCGGGGGGAAAAAAATTGATTTTTCCATAGCCACTGGAAAGGCTTTTAAGGGGATTTCATTTTCACTGTGATTGTGTTGTCACTAAGAGGTTATCCGTCATCCTTAAATCCCACTAGATGTAACACTACTTTTCATTTGTCACCCGAAAAGCCCCACTTTTCATTTTAGGTTTAGAGTGATGAAGAAAAAGATTTGACCAAAGAGGGAGGAGCCAAAAAACGATTAAAGGGGAAATAAACAAGTTGAACACAAGTATGATGACACTTGCAGGGAGAAAATAACACTCGTAGTACTCTAAAACTGAAACATTTTATTTCATAGCTACAAATATCAATCACTGTAGTCATCAAAAAATTTACAATGTGTACAAGAACAAAATAAATACTGTATATACATATAGAGAAGTTGATATTCAGACAATCTACAGCCAAAAACAAAATATATACATATATAACAAGCCTCCTGGCACCTTAGAAATGCCTCCACACCTATACAATCAGACAAAGGACAAAGGAATGTAGGTCATGGTGGGCTTGGAGTGGAGTGACAAAACTCCTGATTACTGTGATGCTGATCTGGCCTGACTGTGGCTTCATCACCAAGCCTGAACACTCCTGTGGATGATGAGGATCAATTCCTCCACAAATCTGTCGTTTATAAAACTGTGGGCCATTTTAACTAAAGGAAAAGGGAACAAGTGTCTAATGTGTTGAAAAGCCAGTGTCTTAAATGACATTATCACTATTTATATATAGTGGTCAAATTATGACAGTTAAACAGTCCATACTTCAGCTTTAAGCTGGTATTTGGCAAGTAAAGATTTCATGCTTGTTCATTTGACTGCGACAGTCTACACGAATTACAACCAGTAACTCTTCTCCTCTGTCATATCTTGTAATACGGCAATAAAATGAAGCTAAATGGAAATGTGGATGTGATCTCACATTGTAAACATTACTCAACAGCAATATGACACTCCCGTCACGTAACAGTCATTCTTAATAAACAGAATGATGATCAATGCAACTTTGCAACTGTGGAGTTGTTGAAACTGAAAAGCAAAAAAAGCAAAAAATAAAAAAAAATAAAAATAGCCTCACATAATCAGAATCAGAATTCTACTTTGTCAGGCTTCAATGGCTGCAAACCTGGTTGTGGTTGGCTGTGATTTCTTGTTTGTTTAGGCTGAAGCCAGGCTGACATGCATAATTCATTCCTTTGTGTTGACAAGCTCCTGGATAGCATCCTCTCTATTATCTACACTTCTTGCTTGGACCAGAGCTACAGTATCGTTGACCTCTGGCTTTGGTTTGATGACTTGCTTAAACAGTCATTCCTGCTACAGCTCGTGTGATTTACGACACACACACACAACGGTGAAAACACCTTCCATGCCGTGACAGGACAACACCACCGTAGCCAGTTCTACTTGAAGCCATATATGCCTATGGAAACTGTTTCATATGGTTTATAAAAGCAGGCAAGAACGTGTTTTTGACCTGGTAAGGAAAGAATATCAAATTTATCCTCCAAGCCATTTTCACTTGCACTTCTTTGAGCCACATAAAGGTTTCCATTAACAGCTTTGCACTTTGTACAACAGGCCACACACACCTGGTCATAAAAATGACAGTAAACCGTCTCATTATTGTTCAGAGACTAAAAATGGAGGGAGAGGGCATGAGTACTGGCTGCATTTGTGAAATGGTTCAATACTACAATTGTTAACCCCTCGGGTTAAGATGGCAATTTTTACATATTTTATAAAATAACAAGGTCATATTTGATCGACATATCTTTGAGTTCAGATAATCTCCACAGTCATAGGCAGATGCCTATATGTCTGTATATATATATACATATATATACATACATATATATATATATATATATATATATGTATATATATATATATATATATACATACACATATACATATATATATACATTCCTGCTACAAAAACCACAACTACAGTGCAAAAGCACTTCACAAGACATACAGTACACTAGTTTGCATCAAATAGATTCCAATTTCAGTGTGTACTAAAGCAAGGTATTGTAGGAAAAAAAAAAAAAAGACAGACTGAGAATATACAAGTGTGTAAATGGTCAATTTCTTGCTATGCCATGTGAGCAGGGTCTGTGTGGGTCTGTCCCACTGTCCTACTTCCATTCTTGAGAATTCCCTCAGTAGTAACATGACCCAAGTTCATTGCTGGTGTTTTTGGAGCACAAATATCTGAGTCCTCTGCCTGAGGCTCTAAGAATGCTACCCTCTTTCCGTTTGACCGCCGGTGTCCTGACTCCACCTCTCTGGGGTCTGAACAGAGAATCCAGGCTCGTCCGCCGCACCCTCTGGTGCCACCGCGGCTGTCTCTGCACCGACATGGGGTGAGGTACAAGTAAAGCAGCACCAATACGATGCTGATAAAACAGGAAACAAGGGTGGTGAATGCAGTGTTAAAATGCTCTGTCCCACTGCGGTTTGTCAAGCCTCTGGCGGAGGCAGTGCTCGAGTTTCCGACAACCACATTAACCTCCACAGACTCAAGGGGGTCATAGTGTCGCTGACGTGCTGCCACACACCCATACGTACCAGAATCCTCGATGACTGCTCCTCTGATTTCCAGCGTGCCATTGGGGAGAACGATAAAGTGAGCACTCGGATCACTGGTTGATGAATTGACTACAGCCTTTGGTGTAACCCAGAAAACCACCTGCCCCTCTTCAGCTGAAGAAGTCAGGCCTGGACATGGTACTCTGAGCCATTTACCAGGCTCCTCTTTGTAAGTCTGCAACTCAAGGGGCATGTCCAACATGTCCGGTTGGCTGCAGACCAGTCCTGATATGGAGTCATCCCTACATGGGTATTCAGCTTTGAAGTCCACTAAGGGGCGATATTGTTTCCACATCCAGTACTCAAGCAAGGCAAGTAAAGCGCAGTCACAGATCAAAGGGTTTTCCTGCAAATAAACTCTACCTTCGCGGGTGAGAGACAGCAAACTCTGAACAGGTACTTTAGAGAGTCTGTTGTAGGACATATCAAGAAAGGTCAGGTTGTGAGGACCTCCAGGTTCCCAATAAAGTCCAAGGGGAAAAGCCTTCAGTCTATTCCCAGAGAGGTAGAGTTTTTGCAGGCTGTGAAGACCACTGAAAGCCCCCGGGTAGATCTGGACAATGCGGTTGTCAAAGAGCAACAGCTCTTTCAGTTCCTTCAACCCAGTGAAAAGGGACAGGTTCAGTGCTGTCATCTGGTTGGATGAGAGGTCCAGGTGCAGCACATGTGGGGTGACATTGAAAGCATTCACCTCAATTTTGCTTATCGAGTTTCTGTTGATAACCAATGTAATGAGTCGGTCAAACGGTTGGGGGATCCAATTGGTTGGCAGGGCAGTGAGAAGATTGTGGCTGAGGTCCAGCCGCGTGGCATAGCTTGGTAAATCAAAGGGCAGTGTGGACAGATTGCAGCCGCTGCAGGAAATTATATCACTGGTGCAAAGGCAGCAGGGTGGGCAAACAGCCGCAGAGGGAAGGAAGCCACGACACAGGAGCAGCAGCAGGACTGCAGCAGCTGGGTTACAATGGTGCCCTCCAACGCTGGTCTTGCCTAAAAGCTGTGATGCAATGGAATGCATCCTGGTCTTCCCTTGAGGCGAGATCTCAGGTCACTGTCTCACTGGGTGCACACATGTCAGCATTACACAGATCTGATAACAGACGACATTTACGAACTGAGGAGGGAAAACAAGGAAGATAAAGAGAAAATGGAAATTAATCTTGTGTTTTATTGAACCATTATATGTAAAAATGCAAAAATATTGCACGTAAAAATGTCAGTTGCTGGTCTTAATTTTGTGACTAACTAATATACATATTTGAATGATTTATTTGTATATAACCACAGTTAAACACTGCGTAAACAGTGACAACACCTAGTAACAGTATGTGGGTAAAAATACAATGCAGGGAGAAGAATTGCAGGCAACTAAAAATAAATAATGATCCTCATGTAAATCCAAATGTGATAGCTGCTGGCATCATCTGCACATGACAACTGGTAGAAACTGCTAGAACAAGTGAAACTTAATCCATATGTGCACGTAATCCAGACATGACATGTAATACTCCTCCCCTGTTCACCACAAATAAAATACACACCGCTGCTCTGCTGTAGTTCCACGGCATCGTTTAAATCAAGTCACATGACTCAATATTTTAAAATCCCCATAGGCTTCCTCAAAAACTGCAGCCAACAGGTATGTCGATAATTTATAGTTTATACTTCAAACTGGGACATTGTTAAAGCCAAGTGAATATTTACTTTAATATTCAAAAGGTGTTTTATTTATTTACTAAGCAAAAACATAATGGCAGTGGCGTTTTATTTACTGGATTTTATTTTCCCATGTTTGAAGCCAGTGTAAAACAAAATGTATTCATTTGAGTTGAATACAGAGATGAGCCCATGTGATATTTAGTATCTGTATTATTCAGATGCTGATGTAAAAAACTGATTAGATATTGGACAAGAGGACACCATAATGTGATGCAATCCAAAGACCCTATGTACATGTATGTGTATATATATATATATATATATATATATATATATATATATATATATATATATATATATATGTATGTATATATATATATATATATGTATATATATATATATATATGTATATATACATATATATATATATATACATACACACACACACACACGTATATATACATATATATATACACATATGTATATATATATATATATATATATATATATATATATATATATATACATATATATATACATATACATATTCACATGAATGTTGTAAAAGAGAGACCGACTAATCACCAATTTATGACTGAGAATGTGAGGAATTCATGTCTGCAGTGATTAAGTGGACCTATGTGGACTTGATTTAATGTTTTAAAAAAACAACAACAGAACAGAGGACTGTAAAATTGTAAAAAGACTGATATCATACTTAAGGTATGTGAGATACGTGGTATCAAGCCACTGGCATAAATTTAGATCATGTGCTGATATAGAATTTATAAAGGAAGATTAAACTATTTCCTATCAAATTAGTAGCAAAATATTAAGCCAATAGAGTATTGATGCAATCTTTACACAAGAGAGTAGAAAAAGATTTAATCTGAATATGTACAAAAGAAAGTATGATTAAAAGTGAAAGTAAAATGTTAAGTTTTCTATATTACAACATAACAGACACAGGATCATACTGGTGGACTTCTGAGAAACCAAAACAAAAACAGAGTAAACCCTGGAGACAGCTCACCTTCTTCACCTCCACACCGCTGTCTGCTCTCACCATCGTCTTCACGTGCGCTAGACACGGCGACAGATCACGTCCCGAGTAAATAAATTAAAAATTAAAAAAATCCTACACGGAAATTCGCTCATTTGGACACCAAACGCGTTTGCTCCAAAACCGAAAGAGATGATCCGCCGCCGAGAGTGAGAGGGAAGAGCAGGGAGGCAGAAGCTGAACTGTTCACCTGCAGGTCGGGTTACACGCAGCTGAGGGAGGGAGAGGATCGTCCTGAGAGTAAACGCTAGACTGAACAGCAGCCAATAACACACCAATCGTGTGTGAGTGGACGGAGCCAAGAGGCAGAGAGGGGAGGAGAAGAGGAGGAGATGGAGGTGAGGTGCACACAGATGAGGAGGAGAGCGGGCGAGAAGGCAACAACAAACTCTCATTATTTTAGTGAAGTAAAGTTAGAAAGATATTCACACATCCGAACTTCCGCAGGCAAGAACATTAAAACGAAACAGTGTTGAAAACACATATGTTGAATCATAGTGATGTAAAACAAGCTACAACCTCGTTTTCATCAAAAAACAGCTAGTGAAACTGCATTGATTTCGACTACGTGCAGTCGTCAGCGAGCCCGGAGCGCAGGGACCGTCTACAAAGTGCAACACCCTAAAAAAGATATTTTTAAAAGATTCAATTCAATTCGTCACCATGATGGTACTGCTATTAAACTCACCTCATGTGTTTCCTTTGGCTTATACTACACCACTTAGTTTGAAAGCACTATGCCTTTATATTACCTTTGGTGAATATTTTATTTTCAGTAAAGTGACATTATAAACCTCAGGGTTCCAATTATACAAGTCATATTAAAAGTAAGTATTTTTAATTGTTAATAATAAACAGTATGTTAATGTACCCTGTTGGTTACATTGACATTTTATTTAGAAAACATACTGGTTTTTAATGGTTTTAACAATTTTTTAAATTTAAGATAGATTAAAACATGAAAAGATTTACATTATTTTAACCAGAAGTGCTACACCATGAACACTGTGTTATAAGTGAAACTATTATTGAATGAATCAGGGCTTCAACAAACTTACAGTAAAGGGCAAACATGCAGTGATTTGGACTTGTGGCTGAAGGGTTTTTGGTTCCCTCTCTCCTTCTCTCTGTATATACAGTGAGTGTGAGAGAGAGATAATCAGCCACCAGGTAGAAGCCCAAATCACTGTAAACTATCGCCATATTGACCTGAACAGCTTTAACGGTCTGTTTAAGTAATATCTTGGGCAATTGAAAGATAATTACACGTCCATACAAATAGTGTCATAATCTAAATATAAAATGTCCATTTCAGTTTTTAAGCTTTTAAAACACTGCTTTTGCATGCATCTCATAACTGCAGCAGAGACTGCCACAGCTGTCTATGGTTCATTTCACCATTGTGCTGTTAATGGCAGCTTGGCAAGAGATAGCATCCCAATTAACCATGTGTGACCCTGAAGATGTCTTCTCTCTTACAAAGTAGCAGATTTGTTGCTGTTGTGTAGCACTGTGCTGTTAAAGGTCGATACAAGGGCAAATCATGTGCCAGCAAAAATGCATTAGTCGTGGAAACCAGTAATGAAATGTTTATGCAGCTTATAAAATCAATCTTTACCCATTTTAAACTAAAAAGCTATTTTCAGATTTGCTCGTTGAAGCAGAATATTTATAATGGCATTAGTCTACTAATAATCCCCAGTATTTATGTGGTGTTGGAATAAGAAAATAGCTGCTCCATTTCTTCGCTTTACTTTGCAATATCACAATGACATGTAACTTTGTTTTCTTAAATGCTTCTGTCGGAGCTGCAGATGTGGTTTCCCACTGTCTGGGTGGGTTCAGATTGCAGAGTAGCAGATGGTGCCTTTCATGCTGCATCAAAGTAGTCTTCAACCTAATCACTTTGTCAAGGTTGTGAGCTGTGAACTTGAAGCCCCGTCTGCTGTTTGCTTCCCCGTTTACCGTCTTGTTCAGTCGAGCATCTGCACTTAAACACAACCAATTCAATTCCTGGAGAAAGTAGAGGGGGAAAGAAAATCACCTGAATTATCATCTCTGAAAATGAGTCAATTTGTTTAGTTGGAAGAGAGGCGAGAATGAGGATTGTTGTCTCACAATCGTGACATCAGTCTAATCACAATGCACTTGTAATTATGAGCTTTCCACCCGGGACACTGTGACAGGACAAATCGCTGTACGTTTCCATGGCGCCGGCGATCAAAGGGGAAGGTCTCTGGGGACTTTTGTCAGAGTGCCCATCTTTGCTATCACACAGTTGGAAAACTGATGGACGGCGCCAGTTCCTTCTTTATACCCGATGACTTAATGCTCTTTAATGTGGAAGCAGTAATTAAAATTTGGAGCATTGATTTTACAAATGACTGTAAACCTAATCTTGCAAGAATCAGACAGCAGAGCTTTCATGTAACTGCATCAATTTTAGATCCCAGTAAAGCAGATAATTATCCAATAATAACACAATAAGAATGAATGCCAGCAGGACTCTGAGTGCTGGCTGAAGACACAAGACAATTCGTTTTCGGAGTTCAGCAACCCATCTATCTGTCCATCCATGAGCTAAGACCACATAAGGATGATGATTGTGCTGCAGATAAAATGGGGCAAAAGCTGTGTTCCCTGAGGTTTGGACGGTGACATTTGTACAAGGAGGACAGTGGTGAAATCCACCAAGAATCATCATCCAGCTTAACAGCATCGTTTAGCTGAACTCCTCTCATTGTGCCATTACAGAGCTCAGACAGGGTCACGGTGGGAAATATCTTTCGAACCAGCTTTTGTGTTCCCTCACATTCCCTTGCAATAACTGATTCTGACGGCTACTCAGAGGTACCCATTTGTTACTTACTCATAATTAGGTGCAATTTCTTTTGTCAGTGTTTTTTTTTTACTCAATTATAAACCAACTCGACTGGTATATTTGAATATTTTAATTATGACAGTTCATTACGAGGACGCAATTGCGTTCAGTTTGAATTTAAGCCCAGCTTTGTGCGCATGCATTGTTCTCACTTGGCACCTCCACATTTGGGTTTTCATGCACGTCAAAACAAAACAAACACAAATCCTTTCAAACCAGACAAGTGTTGTGGCTCCGCATCAAAAATAAACCGTCACCCAAAAGTGACACTAGCCATGAGCATACTGGTACAGATCTCTCCTCTGCAGCTGGTTGCTTAGTGACAGAAAATACAATAAACAAGAAACAATGATGACAAGTAGGAGCATGGATTTATGCCGATGTTTTTTCAAAGGTTTCCTTTTCAAAGGTCTCCTACCATGAAGTAGTTGCGATATGTTTTAAAACTACAACATCGCAGTGTGAATATGGAGCTTTCTTCTCATGACAGCACAGCACAACTGTTTCCATTTCCATTATTATTAAACAGATCAAAATCAAACTCATTTCTCAGCAGTCTATAAAAAAAGTCTATTTCACAATTTCAGGCACTCCATAACTGTGTCAGCTGCTGATATTAAATGGTACAATACTGAGGTGTTCAAATACTGTGTTGATCAGCGAGAATGCAATGTTCTGGTGAGAATGAATAAACTCACACTGATGAAGAGCAAGGACAAATCCATCCATCCATCCGAGTGCAAATTAACTTTCTCTTGAATTATTCACCGTGTGAACAGCTGTTGACAAACTACATCATATGGAGTGAACTATAACCGTCAACATGTCCTGTGTCACTGCTCTTCAAATGTTTTGAAAATAAAAGCGTCATCCAACCAAGGTCAAAGGTAAAAATAATAAATAAATATATGAGCACTAGAGACAAATTATTTCTGAAAATGTAGTCATTTATTTGACACTTTTACAGCTGCTGTGTATCTGTCATCTATCAATGACGACCCTTTCAACTGTTGCACTCGAGGCTTTGACAAAGCTTAGGAGCTGCGAGATGTTTTAATGGCAGGACCTGCCATAATTACGATATGCCATAATTACTGTAGGGGTGTACAATTACCGAGCAGATCAGGTGTGAGTGAGAGACACGTTCATTTTATAGTATGTTTGTTTGTTTCACTATGTGGCATCACCATTTGCAAAAGCCATAATTATTGGTAGTAAATAAATCCCCTACAATTAAAACTAGCCATTTCACACTTCAGTAATTACCTCTGCGCTAAAGAGCTCAAAACAATTAAAAAATAAAGCTGTACATCCCACTACAGGACATTCTTTCATTATGATACAAAACTCTGGTGCACTAACGTCGAAGATTATTTTATATAATTGCTGACAACTACTGCCTCGCTGTTTTTATACGTTTAAACTAAAATATGTATATATATTAAAAAAACCTCTCCTCTGTGTGTTTTCATCCAAGCCTCTCTGTTTGTTTTGGGAGCCAGTGCGGCAGCAGAGCACATTTGTTGACACCCATGAATGTGACCTTGCAGAATTTCCTCCAGAGAATTAACCACGTTCTTCGACTAATGAGGTCTCAGACAGAGAAAGACTATATGACCAGAGTCAATAATGGTCTGGTTTTAAGGAGACTGAGAGCCATGTGAGCTGCTAAAGGGACTCACTTGACTTGAATTGACTTTTCTTCTTCTTGATGTCTAGGAAACCTGATGGGAACATGGATGTTTTCATTAGTGAGCAGCCAGCATATGGATGATGAGGGCTATTTATCTCACCATGTGGGGGTAGTGGGGGTTTGCAAACTTTGTTTGGCAAATATGAAGTCACTATTTGGTTTATTGCGATCACTGCTGTGGAGCGTATCATGGCAACGCTAATGTATTTGTAATATATGATGTAGATGAGGCAGAACAACACCCTGCTGAGAACAAAGGAAGCACAGGGTCGTCAAATATTTGTTTTGGTGTGTGATGGGTGTTCTAGTGCAGCGTTTAGTGAAAATGAATATCAAACATAAAGTGCCACAGACACACATTGAAACAAGTTATAAAATACTCAAAGACACACTAACACACTGTTGACGAGCAGGTGTATAAAATATATCAAACCTTCTACTTTAACCAACATGTAAGAGAGAAAACAAAAAGCAGCATAACCTCAGAGAAGCTCAACGTGCAAAATGCTCTAGTCTTAATGGGACTGAAATTCTAAATACAGACAACGCATAACAACATTAGTGATGACATAAATAAACTGACTTATACAATATAAATATTACACAGTGAGAAAAATCCATATAATCTGCAATCAAAATGTGGATTTAAAACATCAAAAATCTGTGTTTCTGCTATTTTTATTGTCCTATGTCATTTATAGAGACTGGGATCCACAATGTGGGTCCATGTGTAAAACAAAAATGAGGGAAATACTGTTAGATATGATGGTTTATGAGTATACGATGACTCTTAAGTGGCTAGAATGTCTTACTAAAAAAATCGCCATCATCTCCCGTTGAGATGGACAGCCATCATGATAATATTTTATATTAAAATCACTTTGGCTAACCAAACACAACATGCACCATCACCGATGATATAATAGCACCTGCATATTTTGACTCTATGTGCTCAGAGCTGCTTATTGCCAACAGACGCTCGGTGTTGTATGCGAGTTCAAATCCTCAAAACACATTATTCTGCCTGGTTCAACGAGCTGCCTACCACCTCCTCTTTGATAATGTGTGGGTATGTGTCACCTTGCAGAATCCTTGTGACACTGAGAAGTGTTTTGTAGTGTTTAAATGTGTCCAAGCCAACAAGTTTAACTGGGAATAATGGAACAAATGAAATGGGGATTTGTATTGTTAGGCAGGGATGTGATTTAGTAACACACACCTGTTATGAACTACAGCGCCTGCAGATACATGGCAACAACAAGGATCTTGCTTCTAGAGTCAAGTACTGTGTGACCTACCCATACACTTGAATAATAACACAACCCCTGACTCTCCTAAACCTGGAATGGAAATAGAATTAGCGTGACTGGTAGGACCTGGGTTTGTCCTGCTATTACCTGTTGAGAAATATCTGCTGTGAAAAAGGTCCATTACGCCACGTTTATTCTTATTCAAGACACGCTTGAACGAGATTCTCTCTGAGACTTCGCACAAGAACATAATGACAACAAATACCAAAAGACTTTGCCTGTTAGAGCTGCACATTTATTTGGGTTAGATTGTCTTCTGGCTGCTGTTTAATACATTGGCAGATTCAGGTCTGCGTGGCAGCAGCTAACAATGACAGCCTTTCTCAGTTCGATCTTCATATTTCGCAGGAAATTACATAAAGCTCTGATCCTCGAGTCCAGCTCCAATTAAATATACATCCCATTTTCTTCCAAACCTCTTGTCTAATTTACATCAATTCTTTGACTCTTATTTAAATAAACATGACTGGTGTGATCTCAATTTATTTTTGGTTTATGCAGTGGGATTAGAAAATGTGTTTTTCTGCATATTATTTCTAGGTACACATAAGAAAGAGAAAGCCTTCAGTCTTTTAATCTGAGTGAAACCATTTAAAGCACAAAATTGTTTACATGCAACAAAAGAAAAGCCTTTAAAATGGAATAGAATGTGCAATTCAATTGTTTTACAAATGTCTTGGGACAAGTTAATAGGTCAGCATGCATGCCCGACTGTGACACTGCTAATCCTACAGTTGTCAAACAGCACTCTCATGTGGACACATGAGGTATTACTGCTCAGTCACAGCTCATTTCTGTGTGTATTCATATACTTTAGCAGGCATGTTCAGTTACTTTTCAAAGACACACTGTCAACTTTTGTTCACATACTGCAGCAATCACACAAAACGGCAGCAGATGTTTGACGACTTCTGTCTTTACAGATTTCAGATTCACTCTTTAACTTGCTGGGCCTGATCCTGGCAGTGTTCACATAATAATTATATTCACTTAATCGCATCGCACTTAATGTGAATAGGGAGAGTGTGTCAAAATACACCTTCAAAGTATTTGCAATTTCACACATTTACTGGCATTGCCATAAATCTAGGTTTACACATGCAAACAGTAATGTAGGCTCCATTATAAATCAGTGTTAAGTTACAGTAAGTGGCATTCTACGTAAACCTGAATACATTTAGTTTCTTTGCCCCATCAGCATTCACATGTATTATCGGTTTGATTAGATGTACCGTGTATTTATCTGACATTATGTAGTAAGAGATAGGTCAAACCCTTTAAATCAATGTGACCCTGACTGTTATAGTCAGTACTCTCTCACTACTGTCATGGAGAAACATAAGGGAAGTTGAAAATAAGTCTGACTGTGTGATAAAGGTTTCTTCTGGTGTGTGAGGATTTGTGGAATCCTGTTTTGGAGAATTTCAAAGTCATGATATCCGACTTTATCCTCGACTTCACGAAAGCATGAAAACTAAGCAGTTCAGTGCACCTCAATTATTAAAAAGGGAAAAATAAGAAGCATGTTGCTTTTTTACTAGCGCGTAGGATCTGGAAATACAAATGATTCTGCAAACATTTTGAGGTGACAATATATTGTCTGTTTCGAGAATGTGCTGAGCAAATTAGAAATGGAAAACTGACATTGTGACGAATGTGTAAAAAGGAGGAAAACCAATTCCATTTAAAGCTTTAAACTCAACATTACAAAGCTGTCACCTAAGATCAGTGCAGATAAATGAGTAAATAGGTAAGCCAGAGGCAAAAATACAGTGATGTGATGAAAACTGGGCTTCATATAATTTTATTTGCTAACCTAAAATAACCAAATCACCAAAGATATACATTGAACCAATTAACCTATTTTTAAAGATCTGTTTTTGCCATTGACACTCAGAGACGCCACATACAGTTTGTGTTTTTGTAGCTGTGTGTTCTGTGTGCATAGGTGTGTGTTTTAAGCCTGTTTTGTCATGGACCGTTTTTCTTCTCTACCATGTTGACACACGTGTACACACAGCGACAACTGTGGGAGGTGAATAGGGTTGTTTTCGTCATACATCATGCCATCACCACGAAGTGAATGTTAAGACCCTCCCCCAAAAGAAGACACACACGCGCACACACACAGAGGTTTGTGCAGCTTTTCTTCTTAAGCCTAAACAAAGTGATATCCTTAAAGTTAACCATAACCAGTTAATTCCAAACTCTAACTTTCACCTAACCATAATTCTAATCTCCTCAGAAATTAGCTTGTGTCTCATTAGGACCGGGTTTCGATCACCATGAGGACTACTGGTCTTGACAAGATCAGTGTTTATGCCAAACAAGGTCCTAAAGAGGTAACAAATAAAAGGTACACACACACATACACACCCTTATCCCCTGCAACATTTAAGAGGAAAGGTCCAGGCTAGAGGAGGTTAGAGAGTTCACATTCCAGGTAGATAACACATTCTGTGTCCTTGAGTAAAAATTCAAAGCCAATGGTTTCATTTTTTCCAGTCTTTGAGTCTTAAAAATCATTTGGCAAATATACCTCCTTTTTGATTCCAAGTTGTATCCCCTATATCAATTCCCTGTGCATTCAACATGTTCCTACTTGGTGGTTTATAATGTCATAGGTCAAATCCAAAAATATAAGAGTAACAGGAAGGTGGTGGGGCCCAATGAAGGTGGCAGAAGTACAGACAAAGCTTTACCCTCACACTCAGTCGATTCTCCCTCTGCTGCTAAGAAGCGTGTCATCTGCAGCTCCAGAAACAATAATGTTCTCGCACAGGGACTTCCATTACCCCACCCACCCACATACACACACTCAATGGCCACACAAAAGCCCAAGGAAAAGAGGGAGGAGAAAAAAGATGACCCTTGATAAGGCACGACTGCTGAGAAACTTTCAAAGGCCCTTTCCATTTGTTCAGCTGCCTAAAGGAAAAGTACCAGACTCTGACTTGCCACCAACCCACTGGCTTGCATCTCAGTGAATTAGAGCAACTCAATTTGTGAAAACAAGTGGCACATGACAATCCATACAGACAAATCTCTGTTTGTCCAAACCCTCTCACAAGGGACATTCTCATCATGGAAAAAAAGGATTTTCAGGTGATCTGAGACATGATCTTTGGCAAAAGTTTGGCACATTGAAGGTGGTTGAAACTGCCAGTTATGTTAATATATGATCCTGATGAGGTCAAAATAGTATTGTGGAAATATGCATAGACCACTCTTGCACTTATGGTTATGTGAAAAACATCTTTTACATTTTATTCTACATTACATCAGTAAATAATCTAGACGCACTCAGGTGTTTGCGTGACCTTTCCGGTGTTGCTCTTTATGCTACGTTAACTGGCTACTAGGGATGTTATTATGAATCATTAATCAGTTAATTGCCTTTTTTTTACGAGCCCAGGTCACCCATTAGGCCCTGATGTAACACCGTGAAGAGTTTAAACGAATGATATGTCACCTATTTTTTTGTCACGCAACATGTCAGTTTCCTTTCGTTTTCATTTCTATGGACCTCACATGCTGTGTAATCAGAGAAAAGTGGACATAGTGTTTCTGGTTTGCCAGTACATTTCCTTTTGCAAAACCTCAAGGTGCCTTCAAGCTTTTCAAAGTTCAGATTCTTGTGGATGAGGTCACTACCAGCAACGTTTCCACGGGCTCGTCTATGTCTAAAATCGTAATATTTAAGAGAGGAGTCTGGCGTATTTAGCGACAGCACTGCTGATCGCGATTGGCAAGCCGCATCACAAACCCTGCCGCTGTATTTCAGTCCAGTGACTGTGTCAGAAAGTACTGAAACAAGTACTGAACAAATATTTTAATTGACTGATTCTAATGATTCAGTTACACTGAAAACAACTGCTTTACAAGTCACTAGTTTGTGTGTGTGGCGTATAAAACAAAGTCGCGGCAGTTTCATGCAGCTGTGCAGTGATGACTCCGCCCACGTTAAGTAGGTACTATTTTGTAGTGGAAAACCAACCTAAATCGTGCCGTGCCGAACCAAGGCGAGCTGGGACCATAGGTGGAAAAGGGGCTTACCAGTTGCCACTTTTATGTAAATACGATTTAAACCAGCAGAGCACCTCACACAAAACACTAACATAATTTGCAAAAGACAACAAAGAACATGGTAACAAATATGAGATAAAGCAGTTCAGCATGCAGCTCTCTCTTTTTTGCAGTACCATTATTTTTCTAATGCATTCAGCATTGAAACAGGTTTAAAAAATGTCTCTGGTTCTGGATGTAAACTGCGTTACCTGGTGGAAAGAAAACACGTTTCCCATGGTCGCCCCAGTAATTGTAAAATATTAGTACTCAGCATTACTTAGTATTTCCATATGCTTGTTATTGTGATTTGCTAAATGAAGGTCATATAAGTTAAACACCACTAAAGGATGCGTTTAAAATTTAGACAAAAAATATTTATTGTTCAAAATTAACTGTATTAACCCATTCAACTAAATCAGTAGAGTAAAATGCCCTGGAATTTGACAAGTTCATGTTCACAATATCACTCATGCACAGAATGTCCAAAAATGACAGCAAAACACCATCGACTTGTAAACATTCCTTTCCATTCTTATCCTCCGTCCTTCCTCGTATTTCTACCACAACACTCCAGTGAGTCTCTGTGCGCCAAATGAACGTTTGATGGACAGGAAATGGCTGTATTGTGACAGCTTATCTAGGGCCAGTGTGGCCTTGGATACACTTAGTCACACAAAGGATTTGACGCATGTCTGTGTACCCTTCCCAACAAGCACGTTTCATGTACGCCACTGGATATTTAAACTGACACTGAATAAAAAAAAAATAAAAAAAGAGAAACTAACTTTCTCCACTGTCTCCAGGAGGGTGCGATGAATGTGATTAGTTCATGTGACAACTGAAGCTATAGGCCGAGTCTGTCACATGTAGACAAACTAAGCTGCAGTTATTTCTGTAGCTTTACTTTTTATAGCACATTTAGTTATATTACAGATGTGTAGCTGTTTGAGACTATAAATATCAGTATCAGGTTAGTATCGTCAATTTACAGAAAGGTCCAGTTGGGAACACTTTACAGATTTAGTTGGTTTAGCTGCAGGACTGAAAATGATAAGGCTCACCGCCAGTTGCAAATAAAAGTGTGTGTGTGTGTGTGTGTGTGTCGGAGAACATTTTGCACAAATATTAATTAGTCAAATAACTCGACTGAGACAGAAGCAGCTTATTCTGTCCTTCATAATAATTTGTTCATATTAAAGTAGGCCATTACTCACTCAGTAATTAACCTATTAAGCTTAAGCTGTAGTTCATGTTTAAGCCAAATCACAAAACTTTTTCTGAGTGTTTTTTATGTTCTAGTTATGTTTTCATTTATTATTGCCAAGCTCAAGAGATCTTTAAAGAGGATAAAAATCAATGCTAATGAGTTAATGAAAAATATAGTATGTGCACAGCACGGTAGTTAAGTTTTAAAAGCATCAGATAAGATTGAACCTCTATACAGAGGCAAATCCCATTAAATGTATGGATTTGTAAGTGTATACACAACAGTCCATGTGCTTATAGAATATTAGAATAATATAGGCTTTGTTTTAGAATTTGTCACACCAGATGGCCTGTGAACATATTGACCATTATGACCAAGCTGTGCAGTAACTGACAAACTGCACGTGTCGCCTGTTTTCTGCAAACCTTTTTAGGGACACGTGTGCATCGCTGCAGTGATCTCTCCAACCCTGGCGACCGTTGGCTTGTTTGGGTTTGTTGTAGCCAAACCCCCCAACGGCAGGAGGGGAGCAGGGGGCTCCTTTCATGAGCATGTGAATGTCAACAGCAAAGAAAAAAAAAAAAAAAAAAAAACCTGCCCAAAGACCCATTAGTGAGCAAGGTTGAGAAAAATAAATGGCCGAAAAACACATTGCATAATAGGTTGTGTAAGAAGTCCCAAAAATTAATTGAGCAGTGAAGCGAAATAATTGGGAAATCATGTTGAGGCCTTGCAGTATTGTGTTGCCGCCCCGGGAATGAGGGGCACACAGGAGGGATCAGAGGATGCACCAACAGGAACACCACCCACTGTGACTTCATATTGTTCCAAACTAAACCAATCCAGACAAACGTATACATTTCTGAACATACACACACACAGCACAATATTCTTTTAACATCCTCGCTGGGGTCATAAATTAGATACAAGATGCCTGTGTAGTGTATGTAAACACTACTTATCCAAACTGGAGACTTCTTAGAGATAAGAGAGAACCTGCACGTTTCCTCACCTTGATTTTTACAGCTTTACAGGGTAATGACATTGTTGACCTCTGAGAGACAAATGATTATCACCAATAACGAGATTGCAGCTTCGCGTCCATGTGGTGCAGTGTGCGTACACTCATGTGCGAGACATGAGATTCCTTATTACTTGTGACGCGTGCTAGCTGCTACATGTGACTGCCTCAGCTGACTGGAATGTTTTATTTGTCTGATCGATTATATTCATTAGAAAAAAGTACATAGGGGAATGAGGTATCGTCCCCCTACGAGTGGGTCTAAAAAATGTGGAAAGTGTTGCAGTTTTAAGGCTCGGACCAAATGTCACTGGTAGGCACAAAACAAAAAGATATTTCTTGACTCAGGGGAAACTAAGTTTGGGAAGCACAATTTTTCAAAAATATTAAATACTACTCCTATTCTAGTACTACAAAGCTAAATGCAAATCTGTGAAGCATTCCTTTAAGTAATGAGAATGTATAAATTATTTCAAAGCAAAGTTTGCAACTGTAATAAACTCTCAACTGACCGAACCCACTGGAGACATAATGAGTATGCTCTCACATCGCTTGTGTTGAGTTTCTTTGTTTCCTTAGTTCTGTGCCACTTTGGCATGTTCACTTTTGTGAGTCCGCATGTCAGGACTTCCTAGTTACATGTCAACATGGCGCACATTTAAAGAGTGAAAGTTAGGTCATTAGTTAAGTAGGTGTGGTCAAGTGAAAAAAAGAGTCCTGATCAAAGAACTGATCCTCTAATGAATATGGATCTCTAATACTGTCACTCAATTGTTTTTTTATTTGACTGAAACAAATAATCTGAATATAATAATTCCACTCAGGAACAAATTTGTTATTAAAGGCTTCACCTTAATTAAGTTTTTACAAAAAACAGCATTTGTTAGACTTGAGGTTATTCTTAGACGATTGTTGCTTTGATGGTCAGAACAACATCCATCTGGATAAACATGCATTTCTAAGAGGTGAAGGGTCTTTGTCAGAGTCTGTGGTCCGAGATGAAGACTGTGTTTTTGTCCATCAAACCACAGCATAAACACAGATGTGGTTGTTGTCCATGTAGAAAACAGTGGGAGACAACGCCATGCTTGTCTATCATCAGCAAATACAATATTCGAGGTTCAGACAGAGACTTTATTCTTCATATGCAGCCAAGTTATCCCACTAATCATTCTAACACGAGTAGACTTTTGACATTTCTGTGCAAGTTACATAATGGGAGCTTTTGTTTGACTGGTTTGCTCAACAGGAGGTATCCACAGTAACAGGTATGTTCCCGTCTGAAGTTTATGTAAGCTCTATTTGTCTTTTATGCTCAAGTTCAAGCTGTTGATTTCAACAGTGTTTGAACAGAGAGGACAGGAAGGCTGACCCTGGTTCAGCTGCATGTCACTGTTCAAAATATACAGGGATTCAAAAATAATAGTAAGACCAACCCTGGGGGTCAGTTCATCAGATCTCTTAATGCTCTGCCATTTTAACAAGACTTAAAAAGGTGCAAGAACATTTAGGCAGGCAGACATTTAATATAATATCTTCAAGATAATAAGTTTGTAAACGTGCATGTTTACTAAAAGTAACAATCATTTGGTTTACGCAGTTTAGAGTGGTGGGCAAGGGAGCCCTTTGTAACCATCTGCAGTCTTATCAGTGGATCCCACTAAATCTTACACACTGGACCTTGAACTAATTTCTAATTATTTATCGAATAACCGCTAGTCTACAAATCGCTAAATGTTAGGTCCAGAAAACATTCATGATATATTAAAATAACATAAACCTAGTAGGTCTCTGAGATTTACAGGTCTGAAAGTCAAGCCCAGAGTTCAAATCTAAATCTAGCAGCATTTAGCCGTTATGCTGCACAGGAGAAGCGATCAATAGTACGGTGGCCTGGAAGTGCAAACTAGTATAACCAGTATTTCAACTGGTTTGCACTTCGTGGCCACCGTACAATAGATCTGAAATCAGCACCAAATGTGAATCTTTTTCAATCGAGGGTAAAAACATTTCTGAGATGCTTATTACTGAGCTCGTTTAAAGCACTTTAATCAATCTGCAAATATTTCTCAGCTCAGTGTTCATGAAGAAGATAGGTCCTGCACTAATGTTGACACTTAGAAGTCCTTGCACTGTTTAACAAACCACAGTAACCTCAACCAAAGCACAGACTGTTCACAGAAACAGGATATTATGGTAGATTAGAGTTCACAAAACATTCCCAACATAAGTGTCAATTGATTGAGCGGTGACACGGGGGGGGACAGTACAATAAATGGTCCCATCAATCTATCAATTTACTGTTGCTTTCCACTATTTAACAAACTGCCGCCAACTAATTATACAGTTGTACAACATTTGTGTGGAAGATGCATGTTTTCTGTAGTTGCATTATAAAGAATTGCATAAAAAAAACAGTGCTTTCAACTTCTCAGCAGCACTTTTTTTTATTAACCCTAAGCTAATTAGATAACATATCTATGCAAATTTAGGTCTTCTTGCTAAATTTGAATAATGATTTTAATAACTGTGCTGAGCTTTAAGACTGCAACTCACAACTGCAATCCAATATGAAGTTAATGAAATTGAAAACTGATAACATAATGCCCTCAAAATGAGGGTCTCATGATTAGAAACCCCTTTGTTGTTTTTCTTGTAGGTCAAATTAAATTTCAGTAAATCTCTAAAGTGAGTTGACTGATTCCACTATCTTTATTGAAAGAGGTTTAAAGGCCACAACAAAGTAGATTATAGTCATGCACGTGAGGTCTTCTCAGGTTACTGCTTTACTGCCTGTAGGTCATTCCACCACAAAGATATTTGTTAAAACAACTTAAAGACAGTAACACTGGAGCTGCACAACTTTTTTCCATAAAGACTTTTTTTTGCAACAAACAAAAAGGAGTCAACCTTGAGGGAGCTCTTATCGATCGATTTATTGGCTATTATTAATAAAACATAGGATAGTAGAGTTTTTAACGGCATTCCATAGGCATTCACATTTTACTCTGCATATAAAATATACAAATAGCAAATTGGCACCCAGGGAGGAAAGAGACGAGGGGAAGTCATGCAGCAAAGGACAGCGAATGGAATCAAACGCAGGTCACTGTGCCCCTTGGCACTCATCTTTCATAATAGAAATGTGTTAAGCTGTTCTGTTAAATTTATTGGCATAACATTAGCAGATCTCCCCTCAGCCTTCGTGCGCCGTATCTGCAAATAAATCTAATGAAGCTCTCTAGCACATTGTGTGGTGTCACTATGTCAATCGAGGCTTCAAATCTCTCACCTCTCGCCAACTCCACCAGTGAAATGTGCTTTCTATTTCAGCTAAGTAGGTCACCCAGCTTTCTGAGCTAGGTTTCACGAAAATTCGGACGTGCATCTCAGCCTGCCAACGGTCACTCTCGGAGAGTGCAAGAAGGCTCCTGACTCGGCAGATGCCATGTCATTATAGTCCACAATACTAAGTATATAACAGATAGTAACCATACTGCTACTCTCATTCATGGACAGCTCATTACAGAAAAATATAAACTGCAGGATTAGGGAAGAGTCCGGTTTACTGAAGCACCTTCTGGTGACCTAAAATGGTCCCAAGAGCTAATAAATGTACCTGCGGATGGAAACTAAACCCAATCACTGTGTCAGAAGTGTTTAATTATTGTCAGCTGAAGGAAACTTGCTCCCATGTGAGATGCTTTATCGAATATCTGTGTTGTGACTCAGAACACGAGACAAGTCACGTAACGTCAAAATACAAATTTCCACAGCTGCATAGACACCATAACTGGAACATGGCCATTTCTTTACAGTGCACCCTTAAATCTTGAAACACAACAGCAAATGATTTGTCAACAAGTCACATGCAAAAAGCAGGTATGTAGAAAACTGACTGTTCATTACAAATGTTCATTACAAATGGATGTAGTCTTCCACCACTAGGGGGTGTCTTTGCTGTTTGTAAAATATGTCTGTTTGAAACCAATTATATGGGGAAGTAAGCCGATTTCCCACTTATTTAGAGGAAAATAAACTGGAAAATAGTGCACAAGAGCCTCGTTAAGGTGATGCCTCTGAACTTCTAGCTGCACAACGTCAACATGGCACTGGCCAAATCACAATTCTGGAGGCTTCTAAACCAGAGTCTGGATTCTTATGGGTGACGTTACGACTGACTGCCACTTGAAGAAGCTACTGACAAGACAAGCCTCAAAGTTTTACTGTACATGAGAGCATCCTGTACTTCCTATTGAGACAGTTCGCACTTCTATTAAGGTCTTTGACGATTGGTTGAAAAAGTTAATGCATTCTTACTATTCTCAACATAATTTTCTGAAACTGTAATATCGTTCTTTTTAAGGATCTATACAAGTTTTCAGTCACTTGATGGTCCTATAGGATACAGAGAATCCTCACACAACAGATTAGAACATTTGTATGTTACTTTCAAACTTATTCACAATAACATTCTGATCCATTTCATTATTTCTGTACATATTGTTGAGATATTCGTTTTGGACAATTACGGTTTATTCATCGAGGGTTTTTTTTGTCCACTCAAAACACACAAGCCATATTCTTGACCCTTACATAAGACTTTGACTTAAGGTTGTACCTCATTAAAGACCAGGCTTTGGTTCTCAAGAGGATAATAAAAAAAGTCAGTGCTGATGTCAGAAAAAGTCCTTGAGTTGTAACTATGGACACACAGTAAAAACTAACCCCAGCCTCTGTGCAGGGTAAAAATAGAAAAAGAGGCGACATTATCCACAACAATAATTAACCTAACATTTTAACCTAACAGTACAATGCCATTTCAGCACAATAATAAAATTCACATGAAGATAGAGCAGTTCTTATTAGAGATTGTGATTACTAATTAGGGCCTTGTGAGGATGATTAGAAAACTAAATGGCACATGAATGGTTCTTCATGGGACCACCAGTGCTTGCCATTAGTTAGCCAGACTGTGGCGAGCCGCCATGGTCTAATTTGACCTGCTAGAGTTTCATAATAATCCAGAAACCTTTGAGGGTTTTCCACATATAACTTTATAAAATATAAAAGTTTTTAGAAGTTTTAACATAAGAACTTTCTGTGACTTAATGTTTGTGTTGTCCCAAACTCCCCAACCCATCCTGACCAGTTAATGCCACATACTGAATCTAATTATGTTGGAAACAAATAGCCCCACACTGAAAATATAAGGTGTCAAAATGTGACTGTATGTGATGACTGGTAAGGGATCAGTCATCACAAGACATACCTTTTATCCAGTGCATGCTGGAATGGGCTTCAGCTTCCCATGGCCCTGCACAAAATGAATGAATAGATGGCAATTAGGCTGTACACCGAGAACTCAGTGAGCTGTGTTCCCCAACTGTCAATCATCTAATTGTACCTCCTTAAAAGGAAATGATGTCCGTGTTGAGAGTTGAAAACTTTTGCAGATGTTGTTGAGCAAACATCGGCTTCCTTTTTCCACCCTGAGAACAGTGGGAGGAAGCAGAGAACATTAGATACAAAGGATGAGTCCATTACATTTTCGTAGGTTGCGTGTTAAACTGGGCAGTACATGTCTGGAAGAAGAAAAGTGGATTTGTTCAATGGGCTGTTTTATTGATAGTTAATTTAGAGTTCTATCGTTAGATTAAAAACAAACATTGTTGTTCAAACATGGGGATTGTTTTTCAGTCTGTTTTTCAGGAAAAAAAAGGCACATGAGCAACAAACAAACCATCTTCAGTCTCAACATGTTGGATCATAATTCGTAAACATGCATTCCTTCATTCTTCACCACCATAGGCAAATATTAGTATATTCACAATGTCCACTGCAGCACCACACCCTTTACTGCTCACTACCACACTCACCAACAATCACACACCACAGAAACAGTTTAGTCTATGGTGGTAGCAGGGCGTAGATATTGAATTGTCAGTTTGGTAATATATAAAAAATATATACACACACACACACACACATATATATATATACACACATATACACACACCCACACAATATTACTATACTGGAAAAATTTGTGATTTTAAAAGGTTCCTTTTTTAAATTCAAATTTTTAAATTCAAATGTAAAAAATAAATTCTCCCCATTTGTAAAATAAATATCTTACTACACATTTCCAGTGTATACTCGTACATACACCACATATTTACACTTTTAAGGTGTATCGCTTTCCTCCTGCTAAAGCAAACATCAAAAACACAATTTCCCCTCAGCATACCATGACATTTCTAATGCAGGTCACCTGTGCAAGGGTACTTTCATTCTCTTTCACTGAGGTTAACCCCTGGTGTGTTTTCCTGTCCTAAACATGCAGTTTCATTCTAATTATTCAAAAGCTTGACTACATTACAATAAAAGTTAATGTTTGTTTCCATCCAAAGCAAAGATCACAATAACTCATGTTATTCATAAGAGTGACTCATATTAGCATCCAGATATCTTCTGCTTTTTCACTGTGTGCATGTTCCTGTATGTCTTGACAACTCAGGGAGTGTCTGTGGAAAATGTTTAACCTAAGCACAGCAACAAGAGACATTGTAAACAGAATATAAAAACAAAGGATAGAGGATGCCCCAAAAAACAGCGGTCTACTTCTGGCAATGCTAGTATCAACAACATAGCTAACATTTATAATGTGTTTGGCCTTTTTACTACATGTTTAATAATATGATATTTTACGTCACATCACATATAACAAGACAAACTTACAAATGTCCCTCTACTTGTTTCATATAGCTGGGTTGCTTCGTCAGTCAGCAGCAGTGGTTTTAGCATGAAGTTAATTATCATTAACGAGCATCAGCTGTTTACGTCGTGCAGGTCTGTGGGCGGGTCGTGTGGCCGTGATTGGCTGGATGGACGTTCAATCAATCTATCATAACCAATAGATTTTCACGTATGGGGGAGAGTAATCGGAAAGTTTTGGCAAAATCCTCCAGCTCTCCTATCATTAGACGTCCTGACTCCTTAGAGTGTGTCCTTCATGGTAGGGTCCTACAGAGACTTCATAGCATAAATGGAACAGGCTAGCAAGTTTGTGCCACACTGAAATATAAACATCCACAGCATTCTGGTTAAAAAGACTGTGAAGCTATGTAGCATGTGCAAACTGTTGATTTCATATATGTTTATGCTAACTAGCGGTATCAGCTAACAAACATAGCCAATTCAACGAAAGTTAATGTTTTTTGGTAAAAATGATAAATGGTAACTGAAGTGGGGCCTGTAGCCAAGCGGAAAGGGCTCTCGGCTTGTGACTGAAAGGTTGTCAGTTTGACTCCATGCCAGTCACATCCAATGTTTCTGGAAAAGTGCTTGGCGTAAAGATCTCAGCCAAATTAAATATGAGGATTATCTGCTGTGATGAACCCCTTGAAAGGGAGAAACTAAAAGGCCAGTAGGGGGCCATTCAAGTGATAAAAATTCAGACCTTTCTGGAATAAAGTAACTATTCAGTCATGGGTTTAAGATTATATCTCAATATTCCATCATGAAATTGTAATAAAAAACATTAGTTTCACAGAATTTCAAAATAAAAGTGTCTATATGTGTTTTTATGAAATGATATATATAGTTCACAATAAAAATGGACATCCATTGTAACTTGGTGGGCCACATGAAGTTGATGGAAGGGTAGACTGTGGCAGGTCACTGATTTAAACAGTCCTGTTAAATCTATGAAATATTGCAAAAGCTGTGACTAAGAGGTGACAGTAGTTTCACCCCAATTTCCTTTAAAGTTGCAATATTTTTCTATTCTTGAGACTCTTGAGAAATGACAAAGAGACACTTCATGTTTTTATTTAAAACCTACAAGGAGTGTTCAAAAACTTTGTGCAGGTCCTACTACTTATACGGATTTACCATATATGTTCTCTGAGTTTAACCAGAGAACTTCCTAGTTTACACATTTTGTTTGTCTGCAGTACATTTCCATACTATGTTTACCTTAATGTACCAGTTGTTTTTGTGGTCAATTTTTCCATTTAGTTTCTGTTACCTGATGAATTATTCGGTCAGTTGAATGCAAGAAAGCAGTAAATGAGTGCACTACTGTCTGACCGGTGGTTTATAATTATGAGAAATATCACAAGGCCAAAATACAGAGGCACGCTCACATTTTTTCCTACTGTCGATTTAGAGTCAGTCTCCATGTCGTTGCACTGTGATCGACCAGAGGGGCTTCAGCTGAACCGGGATTTTAACCCCAAAACCTTTGAGCTGTGACACTCTAGTAGTCGCCTTCTCCTTGGATAGTATTCTAACATAAATCAACATCACAGACGTGTGTATTTCATGAACACTATGCTCACATTTATAACTGGTCTAGTACCTGTTACTTAAATTAAGACAGGGTTAGCCATTAGATTCGGGCCTCTTGGTGTTGGTGGTTTGCCAGAAGTGCCCAAATGTCATAGAGAGGAGGTAACTGCAGGAAAATGAATATACTACCCAGAAGTATATTTGTATAAATCAAAAAATTGTTTTGTTTTGAGAATAAGCCTTTTACATGCATTTGAGGAAAAGGCTGTAATTTTGGTATCCCTATTTAACAGTGTAGTGAGTAAGCCAGGAACTTATGATCTTTTCTGGTATGGGAGGGTCACCGCAGTTCTATTAAATGGATATGACTAAAATGTGACAGTAATGTTCTCACCCCACTGTCTTTTTAATGTTGCAAGATTTCTCTATTTTTGAGACTCTCAAGAAATGATGCAGGGACACTTATGAAATCTCTTCCAATTTAATTGAATTTCTCAAGAAATGAGACAGAGATTGTGTTGAAAACAATCCAGCATGTATAGTGGTGATATCGCAAACAGGAATGTGGCTTTGACATTGGTTTGAGATCACTGATTTAAACAGTCCTGTTAAATCTATGGAATATTGCAAAAGATGTGACAGTAGTCTCACCCCAATTTCCTTTAATTACTTGAGACTCTTGAGAAATGATACAGAGACACAGAAAAGAAGTGAAAGTTCATAAGGAAACTTGGTGCAAGTCCTGATACTGATAGGGATTGTGTTCATTCAAATGTGTTTTTTAATGGAAGGGGTGTTTATTCATTTAGTGTACAGTGTTATTGTTTTTCTTCAGAAATGCATATGTTTCTATGCTGAAAGAATATGTGAAAAATTGGGTAGATTTACCATATGCGGTATGTTCTCCGAGTTTAACCAGAGAATCTCCTAGTTTACACATGTTTGTTTGTCTGCAGTAAACAGAAGATGTAGACATTTCAGAAATAGCAGGTGTCACAGCAAATCAAAAAAAAGATAAAACTACTTTCCACATTCGCTGTTTTAGCTGTGGTTATTGCTTAATTTCTACATCTTACCACCATGTAGTTCACACATATAACAAAGCTAATATTATAGTGTAAAAAATACTGTCTGACCAGTGGTTTATGAAGGCCATGAAATGCTTGGTAAAGAGAAGGGTGAGTGGAGGGAGTTGTTACATTCTTGAGTCTCACCATTTGATGTCACTCATTCTTACATACTGGGCCTTTTTAAGCACATCCTAATAAGCACATCCTAATAATAAAAGCTGTTTTCACTCCCACTGTCACTTCACGCTATAATTGCAGTGAATTGGGGGTGTGGAGTGACCGGCCAGGATGTAAACAAAGAACCTCAGTCAGTAAACACACGCACTCATTAAACAAACATCTCATATGATCTAAGATACAATGTGCAAGGGCCACACACTTCAGCCAATATAAATATGCATTCAGACTCCATGTCACGAGATAAAGAAGTTGGAACACTTGAACTGGTTGGTGGAGGCAGTCCCTACAGCGTGCCACTGTAACATTTAGAACTTTGTGTGCATAACTTTTAATGATAAATATCGCTTACACTTGTCAAATGAGTTCACACCGTGCTGATCAACCTTGTCATTTCCACACAGCTCTCTCTGTGTTTCTCAGTATAGGGGTGTTTAGATTTTGTGTTGCTCGGCAACATTCCGGCGTTGCACACGGGGAGTGGAGTAAACAGCAACACTGTGCTAGTAAAGCGAGGCTTAGCTGCAAACAGGTTGGATTATGACTGAAAACACAAAGACGTGCCCAGGAAAAGTGAATTCTACTGCTCACAAAACTTGGTTGTTACATATATATAAACACTCCCTACCCCCACCAGCATCTGCGATGCCACTGTATACACACAAATTCAGTTGAGGGCTGATAGTATTGATTCACAGAGCCTGTTTTTGGATATTATTACAGATGTAGCGTTAGAGGTGCACCCTACTGGTTATCGGGGGTCCACTTGTTATTTGTGTTTTTTGGGGCTCCAGAAATGCCTTTGAACCTTTATGGTTGTCATCTGCAATAGACTGGGGAACCGGTCAAGGGTGTACCCTGCCTTTTGCTCTTTGTCAGCTGGGATTGGCACCAGCACCCTGATGTGGAGGATAAATCGGTAGACGTCGACTGAATGAATGAATATGGCTGTCATTGAAACTGTACCCAGGGGGGGCCCTTTTCTCCGGGGGCCCCAGGCATTTGCCTGGTGCAGGAGATGCTTCTTAAAGAACAGACACTCAGGATCAAGTACGAGAGCCACTCTGAACATACTCAAATCCTCTTCCCATCATGCCTCACTTTATGATGATTACGATGGCCCTCTTGATCTGCAACATCAGAACAGGACGAACCCGTTTCCCGCCCCCCGTGATTAAATTCACAACTTCATTTCGAGAACAAATGATGCCACTTTTTGACAGCTATCTTTAAATATCTTGTAGACCTTCAACAATGTGAGGATATCTGTCTAAACAGTGACCATCCACGCTGTAAGTCCAGGTTGAGATCTCTACTGTGGCTTTACTACTTAAAAAGAAGAAGTACGCCCCCCACCAACTGCTTCCTAGCACCAGTGTCTTTTCACTTGTAAAAGGCGGGGGTGATCTCCAGACAGAAGGAGTGCACCTCCCCACACCCCCTCCTCCTCTCCCCCCCCAGCAGATCGCGGCGTTGTAACACGACGCTCCGACGGCTGCCATCATCACATGGCAGATGGAAAATTCCACTCAGTCTCCATGCTTGTTAAATGGGAAGGGTCTCCAACTCCTGTTTGCATTGCTGCGCCTCCTCCTCCGCCTGCGAGCAACTGTCTGCCACGCTCGAGTAATAGGTAACTTATGCATCCATTCTTTTATTATTATTATTATTATTATTATCATCAGCGTCATTATTGTTTCTTATTAGCAGCAGTGCTGATAGTCTTTAATGATTATTCTTGCACAGTTTGCACCCGCGCATGTGTTTTGCGAGTTCATTTTGACCATCATATTTGTTGTTAAAAATCCAGATTGTGTTGCTGTGCAGTCTGAGAAGATGAAGAGAATAAAAAAAAGGATTTAAACCAAACGAATTTTAAGATGCATTCTATTTTGATCAGCAATGTACACGGACGTATGAAGTGAAGCTGCAGAGCAACAGTGGCTGAGTGGGATGAGCTTCCTGTAGAGCGCGCGCAGGGCGTCACTAGAACTAGGATGCTTTTATTTTGATTTTGTTTTTGTTTTTTATTTCTCCAACAACACGAGGATTTGTTTGTCTTCATTTATCTCACTTGTGAGACTCGCATAATGTGCCACTGCGCTCACCAGTTGATCGCATGGAGTGAAAGTGTACGTTCTGCGTGGCTCTGCTGTGTCCTGCGTGCTGCTCCACGTTTTTGCTCGTGCGTCCCGTGTTTTTTCCCTCGTTCACTTCACGAGAAAACACAAAGGCGACTGTTATTGTTTGCGCTCTGCATCCTCGAACCACTGTCCCTGCACTCGGCTCGGAAATGGTAGAAACACGGCAGAGATTGTTGTACGTGGAGTGCTGAGTGGAGGAAAAATGCTTTATTTTGTGATCAATTATTCATATAAAAACTGACTTATGTAACTGGGCATGCTGCGCGTGGCCCGCCGGGTTCATTGACCACTAATACATGTGTTGTGACTTGTAATCACAGGATCAGATTGTTGTCATGCGTTGATAGAAAATGTTTTGAAATTGTTCATTGCTGACATAATTGGACTTGTTTAAACTGTAGCCTGTGGCACTACAGCCCACAGGCTACAGTTTCCCTGGAGTCTCACTCTCACTGGAGACTGGATTAATCACATTAGCACACTCATCTAAAGTTCATCTCACATGTTCTCACTCTTCCCACTCGTCACATTTGCTGTTGTTCAACTGGAATCGTTCTTTCAAGAGAAAATCAATGGAAATAAGGTGGTGATTCATGCAGGCAGATCCATAGAATCTTCTCAAATATGTGTCATTGTCACTTTCTGTACAAAGACTGTGTCGAAGCATCAGAAAAACCAACACAACGCCCGCGTCAAGTCACATACAGCAGAGACAAAGACTAGATTCAGCCAGGAGAATATTTCAGCTGAGGCGTGTTTGAGTAGTGAGTTCAGCTTCTTGCAATCGTCCAACTCAATGCTAAAAAAAAACTCTGGTTGCCACACAGTGAATGTGTATGTGCACTTAACCTAGTCTAAACTCATCCATCTTACTTATATAAGAGTGGCATTTTAAGCTCGCCCATGTCTTTGTTGTGTGTCGCAGTGATCGTGACACAGTAAACGCTGCACAAGTGCATGAATTGAAATGAGAAGGACAGTGAATGCAAGTCTTATTATGCCCGTTCGTTTAAAAGGGCTGCAAGTTAATATATTTTCTCTATCTCTTGTTCCTTTTTTTTGATTATGTTCTCATTTATGCGATCACTTGCTTTGCCAATACAGCGTCACAAAATTGTTTCACAAACCGTTAAATGCACTGAAACCAAAGATGTTCGGTTTACTGTTAAAGATGAGCAAAGTAACCCCAACACATTCACATTTAATTAACTTAAACTGATAAGTGGATTATCAAAACAGTGATAAGCAGCAGTTTCGTAGTCAAAATGTTTTATTTAATTTATTGGGTTATATTGTATATACATATATTGGGTTATATATATATATATATATATAAACTCTCATCACGGTGACTCCTCAGGAAACTTTATTGGACTGCAGGTGGTGTTTGAACACCTGTAGTCAGGGTGAAGTGAAGCTTGGATCCTTGGCTCCTCATTGGCTGTTAGACCTAAAATGACACATATAGGTCAAACCTATATGCAGCAGTTGGGGGTGGAAGTGCCACTGCTGCTGCTGGCTGATGTAACTTGGACCTCGATTGAGTCTAAATGAGCCACATGTCTTTACACCAAGTTAGTCTCAAAGGAGAGAGAGGGTGTCGCTGACACAAAGACACCGCGTGTGTGGCAGTTTTCCAAATATACTCAATACACTGAATGGAAATCTGAGATGGTGGCACACACACCGTACATTGTAAGGAGCTGCAGCCTATTTTTATCTGCGGGACCGCATTTATGTAATCGTTCATTCAGAATCTTGAAAGGTGGAATGAAGCAATATGATCTATGATGTTAGATAATTAAAATCGAATTAACTTTGTGTAAATATCCATTGAATCACGTGTGAAAACTAACACCTTGCACCTTGAACTTTAAACCTATTGTTCATTGTAATTGCAGCAGAAAAAAAACGCCATCCAAATTGACATTGTTCCCCTGTGAGCCTTTCCCCATTTCCTTCGAAGAATGTGTTACACCATGTCCAAAACAATGCAGAGAACAGCATTCAGTGTTATCTACCTTGTTTTTCACACAGGGTTCCTTTTAAGACACGACACATTATTGGGGAAAAGTACTCTCGTGTCTTTACAATGATGACCAAACAGGAAGGACACACAGCCTCACACAGATCACAGAACTAGATATAGCTACATGAAGACTGTTGTACAGCATCTTTTACGCCGTGACTTGTGACTCGACTTATCAGTACTGTCTTGGCAAAGATAACATTGACGTACCAACTTACATGTATGAATGACAACTTTACAGGTGCATTGTTTGGGTTTTTTTCAGAGAACAACCGGTTGGCTGTCAGACTCTTACTTCTGTAACTTACTAAAGACGTGATGAACACACAGACCAGAGCATCACCCCCTAGATTGAGCGTAGGCTGCCTGAAAAGAGTTTATATATCGGGGTATCGCTATGTTGTGAAGACACTGTGTTATAAAAAGGACAAGGTCTCTCTTAAATCACTGCTAAATGATGAAAACGTTATAGAGAAGTAGTATAGTAAGTATAAAAAGTATGTTTTTGGCTTATTTAATCAACTGTCCATCTACGTTTGACTGAAATTTTGTACAAATTGCAACTTGTCAGCTATCGTTACTGATACTGATTGCATAATATGCCGTTGGGGCCCAGCGCTGGTTGCTGAAGCCTGGGCCTGGTAGTAGCTGCTGCCTCTGCTTCCACTGATGGTAGATTTGTTTATCTAGTTGATCTGTCTGCTCTACCCACGCTAGCTTAAATGATTTCAGAGTCACGATTGCAAGATGAATGGAGCCCGTTGTTGATGTCGTTTGCCAATCTGCACCACAAACATCAGCTACACAAAGTCACTTGTTTACCTTATTTACCCGGGATGTGGTCAGCTACAGTAGAGAGCTGTTGCGGGTCCAACTACATGACTACTTCTGGCGCGACTACGGTGCGTGTCTCATCATGGTTGTCATCAATGCGTGCGATGAGTTGTTGGAGAGCGGTGGTAAAATAAGTACGGTCCGTGCCGCGCTGTTGTTACGATTATCACTGTTGTTTTTAGCAACCAGCCTAAGAAGGAGCCCGGCAGGTATCTTGGGTGTGTGACTTCCTCCACATGCTGGAAGCAGTTGACCAATCACAGCGGACTGACCGGCTGACAAATCAAAGCAGAGTAGGTTTTGGCGAGGGAAGACCGGAGCACTTTATTTCTCTGAGAGGATTAAAAGAAGTATCCACTTTGGGTAAACTAAAAAGTTTTCTGATATTTCAACATGTAAACTTTGTAAAAGTTGTGACCTACATATATGTATTATATGCCTTGATATGTTCCCCTGAGACAGGAGGCAGCTACACCCAACGTTGTTGAACTTTGTTTAGTCTACAGTAAGTCACCGGATGCAGACTATGGCTATAAGCCTTCCATTTGCTACATATTCCATATGCTTTTCTTCCACTCTGTCAGCGATACCCTTAAACCCCCCCTCTTTAGAATTGGAAAACACAATAAAAGCCTGAGAACTACTCATAACCCGCATGTTTTGGAGAACTTTTGGAACATGCAGTAACATAGACCTGCTCATTCCTTTAGGTGAACGTATATTCTTAGAATCTGAGCCAGGATTACAATAGATGATAATCTGTTAACTACATCATTTAATCGATCAATCTAAAGATATCTAAGTGACAGATTAGGCAAAGGGGGACTGTCATTAGTCTCTTGTTGTCAAAACGGAGCAGCAGCCAAATGCACGACAACAACGTGTCTCTGAACAAACAGTTCAGCAGATTCGTTATGAATTCTTCATTGTGTCATTATGTGTTGAAAGACTTAATTCTCCTTGGATGTGCTGCACTTGATTCGGCATGAAGTCTGGCAGATGAATTGCCGAGGCAAGGTTTGACAAATTAGGACAGGTCTTGATGACAGTCATCTGATGTCTTCAAACAGAGACACTGTGAGGAGCACTTTGTATGAGACTTTTTGTTCCTCACAAATGAGCTTGAAAATATGCAATTTCCTGTACGGAGCATTTGCCACGGTCCTCCATTGTTGGCCAGAGTTCAAGTGGAGGCAAATCAGCAAACACCATAGCAAATAAGTCTGGAAATGTGGTGTCCTCCTGAATGAGCACTCTGTTCCAAGTCTGTGGCGGCCAGTGACATTTTTGTACAGGTGACATAACAACCTGAGATATTTGGACAAACGCATGCTCCCGTGCCCTCAAATTACACTTAGTGGATGATTCTGTAATGTCACGCGGTGGAAAATAGCACAGACTGAACATTCTTAGTCTTCAAGCTCCGGTGTGGTCAACCAGAATCTGACATTAACTCAATCAGTCACGATAAAAATAACACAAAAAATATCTTGTTGGGCCAGTAGACTAGCAGTACAGTTAAGCTGAGCTGCGGTTGTACTTATTGGAATTATAGGTCATTATAAATTCATTTATTATAAAAGTGACAGCCCTACCATGCACTTAGTCAGCTCTTTAAACTGACATGAAATCTCAAATGTACCGGCCTGAATTTCACTATGTTTTTGTCACTGTTGTGTTATGCTAATTTTTTTTTTTACCACTTCCTTATATTATTTCAGAGTTTTAGTTGTAGTTATAGCTCCAGTCAGACCATGTCTGAATAAAGGTTTACATGATTTCCAGTTGGACCAACACAAGCATTTGTGTTTTTCTAGTGTTATGTAAATGTACTGACTGTTCCTCTCAAGGTCAATGTCACTCTTGTTACAAAGCAGGATACCTGCATCACCATCTGCACACACGGACTAGTAGATCGATATTAACTGATAAGAAGAAAACAGCAAAGACTTTTCACAAACAAGGTTGTGACACACCACAGTTGTGCTCGAAAGGTCAATACAGTGTTTGCTGAAGCTCATCTCGCCTTCTCTGCCTCATGACGACACAAGAGTTTTTGTCAATATGTGTTTTTTGTTTTTTTTGTTCAATCAGAGTTTTCCACTTGCCTGTTGAATTGTCACCGTCCCTTCAATTTCACGATTGTGTTCAGAGAACGTCACAAAGACTTTTTCAACATGCACACATGAGGTGCAGTTTTCCCAGTTTTTAGCGCTTGCATTGTACTCATGTCTGTATTGTAACTGTCAGTTAATGGTTTGCACAGATCGGTCCTTGGAAATTCTGCAGCAGTTTCTTCAGAAGGTGAGAGACTACAGTAATATGAGAGAAAGGGAGAGTCCGGGATAGTGGGTTCTCGGGGGAGAGCTCCTCTCCTATTATTTCTGCTAATGTATCACATAACCATACATTTTCGTGGTCTAAACTCAGCCTGAAGGCATGTGCTGGCCCAGAGCCACATTTAGGGCTGTATGAGGCAAAGAAAACAGCACTTTGTTGTACCCCATTCCCACCGGTCAGAAAACCACATTAATTCCAGGTCCAAAAAAGTTTTTTTGGGGGGGATTTTGGAATTTGTTAAATCTGTCTTCACTCCCTAATTACTCTGCAGTGCAGGAGTTTTATCAGCTCCAGCTTCAGTCGGCATCAGTGGGAATGTCTGGTGCAATGCTACGCGCTCATTAGGCCGCGAACAGGTTAATTCAATGAGAGACAACCCAGGTAAATAATGCAAAACGGTAACCAAGCTGAAAGCATGTGAGTGTGAAGAGCACATGATAAAAAAAGGAATATGTTATGCAGAGAAGGAGGTAGTCAACACACAGAAAAGCCTTATAATGAGCAAAGCCTCACGGGCTGTTCTGGAACACGTCAACAGTAGCTGTCGGGAGATGAATCGCGATCCGTCTGAAACACATGAACACAAATAGAGCTGCAACTAACGATTATTTTCATAATCGATTAATCTGTCGATTATTTTCTCGATGAATCGTTTGGTCCATAAAATATCAGAAAACCTTAAAAAATGTTGATCGGTGTTCGTCAATCTTGGAAATGATGACGTTCTCAAATGTCTTGTTTTGTCCACCAACCAAAATGATTCACTCTTAATGATTTCTTTGTTATCCAGAGCGAAGAAATGAAGAAAATACTCACATTTAAGAAGCTTAAAGGTGACATAGAATGCTTGTATCACACATATATGTTAGTTATGGAGGTCTACTTACATATATTAACTTGTTTTCCTGATTAAAAACCTCCTAATCGCTGCAAACGAGCCGATCAAAATATCTCCTCACTGACGCTCTCGTCAGCCGCGCTGTTTCAGACCAAAACCACACCCCCAGAACGTAGACTATGTTGTGATTGGCCAGCCAACGAGCGCTTTCCCACTGTCCTGTGATTGGCCAGGTACCTGGAAGTGACGTAATAGATAGGCCAGCTCTCAGATACACAGCTCCCCCTCTGGCACGGTGGATGCTCTGCATCTCAGCAGCTACAACGAGAGTAGTTCTTCTTCTTCTGCGGTTGAATGTACGCAACCGGATGTGCCCGGACGAGTGCCCGCACCAGGAGGCGCTACGGTGGTGAGAGGAGTGGTGAGGATTTCTGATGACGACATCAAATTAAGGGCTTCGCAGAGCCCAGGAAAACAATACAACACTATTTTCTCAGCAGTGGCTGAACTGTTTGTTCTGAAACTTTAGGGTTTCATAAACGAGGTAATGACGCAGATACACACACAAACGCAGCGTTAATTGGAGCTTCCGGTCTATGTGGGCTTTAAACTATCGGAAATGTTGTTTTAAACATTAAAAAAGCTTTGAACCGATTCATCGGTTATCAAAATAGTTGTCGATTAATTTAGTAATCGATTAATAATGAAGTTATCTTTGTTTGGACCTAGAACATAAACTAATGTTTGCTTCTCGATTCACTTGGTATTGAACGACGCCTTCTTTGACCCAGGTGTCAAACCGCGGCCCTCCTGACACATCCATCTGCTTCCAACGTGTAAAACGCAAGACTGCAGATTGACAGGAAGAAAACTGAAGGAGTGTGTGTGTGTGTGTGTGTGTGTGGGAGGAGGTTGTCTCAATGTGCCACATTCAGAATGATGAATTCCTCCTACGTGGACGCACTGGGAGCCTGGCTCATTTGAAAGAAGGCGGACTCTTCGTTGTACACAGATGTCTGTCTCGCACAGCTCCATGTGATGTGGTTGCATTTTTTGTCATGCACAGTAAAACTTCACTGACTTCAGGCAGCAGCTGTAAATCTATGCTTACATCATCCTGTACGTACACAGTGAGTATTGTATTGTATTGTGGTTAAGTTTTACTACTCGCTGTGGTTTGTCATTGAGATGATAATGGTATGGTGATAATTTAGGGTTAGGGGCGTAATGGGCGTAGTGGCAGGGCATTTTGTCTCGCGCACAAGGGGGCGGGGGCAAGTAGTGCTGAACCCATCAACCTGCTGAGCAACCTGGTTTTATAGTAGGAGGAATAGGATTCACCTCTTTGTTTGTACTTAATGTTTAATTATATTTAAATGTTACAAAACTCAAAACTTGATACCATTTTGACTTGCACAAAGTCACAAAGCAGTAGAAAAAAAAGAAACGTGGAGGTGGAGAACTTGGTGTTCGACTGTTGACACCTGGCTTTGTGGTATGTGAACAGGTCTCTCCTCCCTCAAGGCTACTCAAGGCTTTTTTTTTTCTGAAGTCTACATAGTTACCCGGCAACTTCAGTGACAGACATAGTAAAGTTTTGTTTGTTGTTTTGGACAGAATTAAAGTCTATATGCTAATTGGCCATTAGCCAGAGAGATAGAAGCGTGTCAATATTTCCAAGAAAAGAAAAGAACATTCGATGAACTTTGAAAGTCCAAACGCGATAAGAATCCAATAGGATTACCTGTGAATCGATTCTACACTGACCTCCATGAGCTTTCAGTCCAAACTGCTTCCAGTGAAAGACTGTGGTCGCAATTTGAAGCAGAACTTACACTTACTTCCAAAACACCGATACATGAACATGAGACACAAAGACTAAATAGAACCGAGGCCGAATGAGAGACACTTCGCCGATTGTGCCGTGTTTGTGAGATGGACCGTTCACGTGCAAGCAAAAGCACGAGTTTAACGGGTTTCTACCAATATTATTGGCCAAGTGTCATGTTATATATTTGACAGCAGTCACCTACGTGTAAGAGTCCACAGAACAGATAGATGATAGATGCAGGCGACAGAAATATCTGTTACCCACTGACCTGTGAAATTCTTCAACAGGCCAAACTTTTCCATAGTCCATGTCATAGCCCTGAGGTCATTTGATGGAAAGTAGTCTTTTATTTAATATTTGTCTCACACAGGGCTGACATTAACGATTGTTCTGACTCATCAGCAGATGTTTGGGTTTTTTTTCTGATGTAGAAGTTTAGTCCTGATTATTTATGTATTCGTTATTTATACAAGCTAAAAATAGGGAAGACCGACACTCTAGCGAACGTAACTTGGGAACTAATCACATGGAGTGTTTAGCAAAGCCAATGTTTCTGCTTTTTCCAGCTACTCCAGATTCTGTTGTTGTTGTTTTCTTTTATCAATTTAATGAAAAAAAAAAAAAATTCTTGTCTCGTAAGAGAAGGTCTTACTTTTCACCATGGTTGTGTCTCATCAAACAACAGCAGAGGAGAAAGTCAACTTCTGACTTACACCTGCAAAGTGTTCCTGAATGGTAACTTGTTTCACTCACTTATTTTTAGTGTGTCGTTATGGCCACATTACTTCTAGAAACACAGCTGAAATGCTGCCGTTCTTCAAATGAAAGTGTTTTGGACTTGGCCGTGGTTTGGTGGCAATTAGAGGAGTTTTTATGAGGTGTTGTGCTCTTGCTGCAGTGAAGCAGCCACTTCAGAGACCCACAGCTGCACTGGCGCGAAAGAAGCAAATAGTGTTGCCTCAACTCTTACTTGAGCAAATCCTTTTTCTTTCTTTTTTTTCACCAACCCCATCTGTGTCACAACAAAGAAGAAGACACTTTCTCAACACACAGTGACATGCTTTGTAAAAAAAACATTGGCAGAAAACAGCCAGTCCAAGTTGGAGCAGCCTGTTTCAAACTGACCAGGTTAAACACAATATGTACTTCAATTTGGTTTGTTGTACAATAACTAATGTCTCTGGGTAAAGACCTAATTTGTGGTTATAAATATGCCTGAAGCTCCAAATACAATTCCCACCATGTGCACCAGCTCCAATGCTGTGGTCGATCGAGCACATTTTTTACGATTTCAACAGCGTTACAGGGGGAAATAATGTCCTACTGTAGGTCTCTGCTTCCTTTCTAAACGTACAAGAAGAGAGTTTGTTTTTTTTGTTAGCATTCATTTAGTCTGATGACGTGGTTTGGGCGTAATTTCTTCACTTGTCAGAAGACAGTGTACATCGGATTTTAGCTGAGTCATTGCTCACTTCTAAAGTTAGCTGCTTCTCTCTGAAGTTTGTGACCCGCCACCGCCGCCAACCATTTGAGTCTGGCATGTTGTAGAATTGGGTCATGATGGAGCACTTTCTGGTCAGAGGTGACAGGCTGAATATGTGTACGAAGCCCCCACGTACACTCCCAAGGTGCCATACTACAGGATGGATAGGGTCAAGGAGTTCACTGTTGTGGGAGTTTGGTATCTCACTTTAGGTGATTTGTCAGTGTAGTTCTTTTAAAAATTATCTTGTAAGAATATGTCTGAATTCACATGACAGTATAATTGAAATGATTCAATTATTATCAATGAAGTCACAGAAGTGATTATGATTCTGAGCTTCATTGAAAATTAGACCTCATAAATGAATTAGTAACAATGGAGTCGCATATTTGATATTGAGGGCAAATATTTGCATATACATGTATTCTAAAGGATTTACTCAGTTATTGTCTCCTGTTGAGGAAAACATCGCCGTCTTTGACTTTCATTGGGGCTGAATCACAAAAGTAGACAGAGATAACGCTTTATCCTTGACGTGAATGTGGCCTCGGGCAAAGTGACATCCCAACAACACTGTCTGCCGATTCTCTCATTGGTCAGTCAGTGGGCACAACCTACACCCTAAGCCTCTGACTATTGTCCACAGTGCAGCTGGGTATCTCTGGGTCTTGTGTGTGTGTGTGCATGTGTGTGTGTGTGTGTGTGCAGCTGCATGAACAAACAATCTGTCTTTGTGTGTGTTTCACAAGAGGTGGTACAGTGACGTTAGAGCCGGTGGTCTGTGTGGGAGATCACCGTCTTCGGCTCGCGAGTTCATTGTAGGTCGATACACATGAGCACGTCCGATGTGGACACTTAGCATCCGCTTAAAACTGGGTGGTCATATAGTTGTCATGTGATCCCAGGTTGAAGCAACAGTGGGTATATAACATATAGTGTCCTCAGTCTGATGGGGATGGACATTGTGTCCTAAGATTCTCTCTCTCTTTGTCCATTCATTATCACCTAGAGGCGCCCCTCTTGTTGGTACCTCAGTTATTTTCCCCTCCATTGGCCTTCTTGCTCTCTTCTGTTGAACCAGACATGTTTATATCTATGTGGTTACAACCATGCTCAAGGGAGCGGCCTATGCAAACTGTCTGTCCTCATTGGTTGAGAGAGGCCCTCCCTCCTCCATTTTAAAAGCCTGTATTTTCACCTGAGTTACTGAAGAGCTGCTGCGGCTCCTCACACTTCTGTTGTAGCATACATCCTACTTTGTTATCACAAAATCCTCAAAAAAGAAAGCGTAGGGGACAGAAAAGGGAACTTTCTTGATAATAAGAAGTGAGTATACACGCTTTCTCTCAAAGCTTTGCTTCATTGTGCATGAAAATAGTCTTTCAGTCACAGATTTCCAAAGGGAAGTGTCGTCTTACACGAGGACTTTCTTCTGTAAACTGTAGGTTTTTGGAGCAAATGCCTTTTTTTCCCCCTCCCCTTGCTTTCAGTTTTCTTGATTTACTGCAGAATGTTGAACTGTTGCAGGCAAGAGCCAACTGCACAGAAGTGGTTGGCTGATGCAAGACTTTGTTTGGGTGGAGGATATATGAGTTTGATTGTTTCAGACTAGATTAATCTCTTGTTGTTCTTTCTTAAAATGTAGTTGTATTATTTATTGTAGAGATGAAAATGCATGATGTTGTGTAACTAAATTAAGCCGAAGAAGACCATTCATCTCCTACTTTCTTTCTTTTTTCTATTGCAATAGAGTCGCAATGTAACTAAACTGTGTTATCTAATTCACAAGAAGATGGGACATTTCCACAGGAGACAATTCAGTGAGAAGTATCTGTATTGCATTTTCTGGCAACTGGCATGTAACATAGAAGAATCTCAAAAATAAAATGCCTACATTACAGCCTGTGTAGTTCAATGAATTGCTCAGACATAGAGTATTCCCTTGCAGAATTCATAGTAGTCGTAGTTTCTGTGTTCCTGCGAAATACCAGTCATTGCAAAAGTTAGAAGCGTCTCCTCCCTCCTCTCCGCAGTCTCATTGTTTACAGTTGTTTCTTCTGTTTTTGTATGTGGGTTTGATCTAGTTTGCAAATGGGCTCTGAATTCCTCATTTACAGCTGTGAAAGCCTTAAGAAAATGCGAGAAGTGGCCATTCAAACTCTAGTTTGCATGCATTGTGTTAATTGCTGGTGTGAAGTCTGATCTACATCAGGTGTCTGTCTTCCTTGCTGCGAGGCAAACTGCCAAATGAGTGACTATCTTATTAACAACAATGGCTTCAAACCCTTTAACACAGAGTGTACCGAAGACGACACAGACAGACGTTCCTTGCATTTATAGATAGATCGGACAAACGGACAGGAACTATACTTTAATGGTATGTAGTTCTAAGTCAATGAAAGAACACATGCAGCGTCGCTCACCGGCTGAGCATCCGGCGCTTCAACTGAGTCAGCATCAAAGCCACATGGACACAGGCTGACAGACAGACAGACAGACAGACAGACAGACGTTCCTTGAATGAATAGAATGATAAAGTTCAGCCAGGTTAATCCTCCTGGCAGTGAGATGTGCGGAAAGAGTCAGCGGTTGTCTCCCGCCACACAGCAGCGTGTGACACTGAGAGATTAGATGTACTGGTGTGTGTGATGTAGTTGTTAACGGTAATGCGGCCACTAAATCTGTGTTGGCTCTGGGATATTGCACTCGAAAGCTGCATTCTTCTGAAATGAAAACAGCAGACTATTTAAAAGGAGAGCCTTCTCCTGTGGGTCAAACTGTCTAAACCAAGTGGGGTATTTAACACCTCTGACATTATATGCAGTGTATACTTTTGGTACATACTGGTTTCCATCGTCTACTGTAAACACTTGTGATGCAAAGATCCTGCTGTGCAACAATTTCCTAAACAAGACAGTTTCTTACCTCATTCCCACTGGTCCACAGACCTGTTTAATCCATAGTTTAAATGGGTTTTTTTTACCAGTGGGGATGTGTTCATTTGGTATTTACCTCCAGATTAAATGACTCTGCAATTCAGCGAGTTTTTTCTTTAATCGGCATTTGCTGTAATTGACACTTAAGTTTTTCTTAGATTTTTCTGAACTCTTATTGTACCTGCAAACATTGTCTTAGAATGTGAATTAATAAAATGCAGTACAATAAATGTATACATTTATTTACGTTGACTGAGACGACGACATTAAAAACAAAAGACTTGCTTATACACATTTATGACTAGCACTTTATAGTTTGACTTATTTGAAGCTCTTACTTACTTCTAGCTCTTGTTTGTACCCAAATGTTTAAATGCACTTATTGTAAGTCGCTTTGGATAAAAGCGTCTGCTAAATGACATGTAATGTAATGTAATGTAATGTTAAAACATGTGCTTTTAGTCCAGAAGTACATAACTTCAGACAAAACATGTCTGACTGTTAGAAATCGCTTTCTAGCATATTATGGTGTTCTTTAACACAGAGGCTACTGTTCAAGCCACGCCTCCTCGTTGTTTGCATGATTTCACCGGAAATGACCGTAGCTTCTTAGCTTTTCTAGACTATTGTCTGCCACAAAGTCCTGGACAAATTCTCGTCCCATCGTCTCTGCTGACCTGCTTGTAGCTGTGCTTGTGCTGTGTCGAGGCGCGCGCCTGTTAGCGTGCTGTTTTTCCTTGTTCCTCTTATGAGCGTTAGAAGCTACGCGGTCAGTGCTCGGTGTTTTTCACGGGTCCAGTCGACTGTGTCCGGGCAGAATTTGCCGAAGAACATATAACCTGGCTCACCTGAATTTTTACTGAACGTTTTTACAGTGTGTTTGTCTCACATGTCTGTTGTGAAGGGATAAGCTGCACTGGTCCCACACACATAACGTCCCCCCCTGGAATATTGTCAAGGAGAATGTTCCGACCTCTCCGGAAAAACTAAACAAAATTACAGTCAAATTAAGCTGCCGTGGGGTTTTGTTTTGTTAGTTTGTCAGGTTTGAGATTTTTCCTTCCAAGCCTGTAAGTCCAGCAGCCCCTATACATAGACTAGCTTGGCCTTAAATATTCCACTCCCTGTCCTGTGCTGGTCCTGTCCTACTTACATAAGTTGACTATTATGTAACCCCTATATAATGCGTTTCTTTTTCTGTTGAAGAAGGCTGTGGTCGGGCGGCCTCATGAATGTGTCTTTAACCTGGTTTTAGGGTTTGTTGACTTAACACCAGCCAGTCATCTGTTTGCGTCAGCATCGGCTGGTCATGTCCTTGAGAAGGCATCAGGTTCGGCATAATGATGCCTTTTGTTTGTCATTCATGTGTTTTTACTCAGTTGTTATATACAAAGTACATAGGACCATTAATACCATAAATCAAGGTGGTATAAAGATGAAAAATAGCAGTAACATACATGACTTCTGCCTTGTTAGTGTTGGTAAAGCTGATTTCGGGGCAGTATGATTGCGTCATGTGCTAACTCTCCTCCGCGAGGTAACATAACAAACACCCTCATACTTCCAGGAAATGAGATTGACTGGTTTACAGTGGAGAGGGGCCCTGTTCTTCATCAAGGCCAAAAGGGCCCATTGTGGACAGTGAGACCAGAGAATAGATTATTATGCAGTTGCAAATCGCTTTTCTTATGATCTTTGCTTTCGACTAGAATCTGAGGTCATACCACGATTATCTGTGTCCACCTCTTAAAATGTTTGAATCATAATAAAGTCTCTGAACAGCACTTTGAATCTGAAGTGAGGTTTGAACTTTGCGTCACTGACTCTTTCCTCCCTTGTTTTGTCTGTTTGTTTGTTAGTTATTTCCAGAAGTATCTCCGCCTTGTCGACATCTTTGCCCCGAGATTGTAAAAAAACGGAATTTCTCTGCCTTGTATCGTCCTGTGCACCGCTATGCCAGGAGCTATGGATCACATGGAGCTTAGAAAAGTCTGCACGGAGGCTGATGATGAGAGCAACGACAGCCTGGACGACCGCTACATAGAGGCAGAGAAGGCCACCATAAGCAGGTCAGCAGGTCACATTTCCAAATGTGTTGACTCCAAACGGCTTCATGTGACACTGTAACTCTGGTTATATATTTTGGACCTACTAATACTTTTCTGTATAAGCCGCAACTACTGTCTCCATGGATCGTAAAAGAGACACCTGATTAAACCAGCAAGTGTACAGTCAAGGATATATTATTTGGTTATAGACAAGGAATGGAAGCTTGTAATATTTGTTTGGAGATGGTAAATGTTAATTCAAATGAATGGATTCATTCTAGCAGGTCATTAAAAGAGCAAAAATTACAATTTGTATCAATAGTTTAGATATATATCTATGCATGTATACAGTATATATAGTGTATATTGCATAAAGAGTCATAAAGTGCCTTCTTTTCAAGCATCTGCCGACACTGATTCTTTCTCGGTCCTCACAGCCAGTTCACTGACGACATTGATGATGGAGAAAGCCAGAAGTTCTTGACAAATGGGATGATGAGGAAGAAGAAATATGAAGATTATCATGACGAATATGTAAGAAAATTCACAGATCACAACACTGATGTCATCAGTTTGTTTTCCTACCGTAGAGTATAATCTGTAACTGTATTTCAAAGCCAAAGGTTTCTTGTGCGTGGTTCACCCGTCTTAAACAGATTTTTCTCCCCCGCTCCCTCTCTCTCTCTTCAGCATCCAGGTCACACCTCCTTCGGGATGTCTGTCTTCAACTTGAGTAATGCCATCATGGGCAGCGGCATCCTGGGCCTGTCTTACGCCATGTCCAACACTGGCATCGTTCTCTTTTCGTAAGTTGCGATCGAAGCGAGATGAAAGAAACAATAATGCATGCTTTTTGTGACAAGGCAGAACATTTTTGATCACACTGAGTAAATGATGAGGTAATGGAAAATGAGTTACGTTTATCAAATGCACTTGACACAGTTAGATTGGCTATTTGATAGCATGCATACTGATAAGAAGAAGTCAAGGCTGTGGCCAGTGGAATCTCTACATTTCAAGGTAAAAGCACGTAACTACAAAGAAGTTGAAAGGACTTCCTGACTCAGGAAGCCAAGCACATAGATGCAGCTTTGTTTGAAAACATTCCATTTTGCACAGAGTGTAACTTAAAATTAGTCACTGCGAGGTTACATTTATTCTTGGAGGCAATCAGAGCGTGAACCTTTGTACCCTCTGCCCTCAAGTGCACGACCAACACTGTCCCGTGCACGAATGACTTCCAAAATCTGACACCCCTCTCCGTCACCTTACACCCTCTCAATCCCACCAACTCTGTCCACCATCCAAGCACCTTTGCTGGGTGGCCTGTTCATGAGCGGGCAAAGTTGCAGGAACGTCTTAAAACGTAGGCGCTGTCATGTCGCTGAAACACAGTCGAGATGGAGCAGGGAACCATAAGCTTTTAAAACCACACAGCAGTGAACACATCTGAGCAGCTGCTGCGTGACTCACGAGTCCTTGATGTGTGTTTGATGACACCTGAAGTTGCTGAGTCATAGTTTTGCTGGTTATCATCAGTCAGGATGGCCGAGTGGTCTAAGGCGCTGCGTTTAGGCCGCAGTCTCCTCTGGAGGCGTGGGTTCAAATCCCACTTCTGACAGTTATTTTTTTTCTTTTGAATGATATATTTGATAAAATATAAAATATGTTTTTTGAATTGTTTCTCATCCAAATCCTTTTAACCTCCCTCTGCTGTACATTAAATTAACTTGGTATTCATCACTTTTACGCCAACACTTCCATTTGAACTGGGAGTAGATGCTGATTCAACACATTCCCAGTTAAACCAGGATTTAAATTCCCATTTTTTGACCAGTGGGAATGGGGTTATAAACCTGATGTTTTACTGTGTTGCACCTAGCATCAAACTTTGCTTTCCATCTCTTTGCAGAATCCTCCTCATCGCCGTTGCCATTCTCTCCCTGTATTCTGTACACCTTCTCCTTGTGGCGTCAAAAGAAGGAGGTTGGTATTCCACACAACTCCCAAACTCGGCGGTTTCCTATACGACTGATGTAGAAAGTTACTGCTGGTTTCTTTACCCTGGGGGTCAGGACCCACAAAAGTGGTCCAGGATTATTTTAAACACGAGTAATAATGAGTACAAAATGAAAATATGGAACAGCAGTCATGGAAGATAAGGAGAATAAAGTTTTTTTGACAGAAAGTAAGCTCACAATACCAGAAATTTAAACTACTGCTAGTGAAGTACTTTCTGCTCCGCAGTATTTTGCATCAGATAGTCTCACAGTAAAACCTTCATTGTTATTGCATCATTATTTATTATTTTTTTAATCTTCTTCATCTACTTCTGTTCTGTTCTGGCAGGATCCCTCATCTATGAAAAGCTGGGGGAGAGAGCATTCGGCTGGCCGGGGAAAATGGCTGCTTTTGTGTCCATCACCATGCAAAACATCGGAGGTAATGACTTATTTTGTGCGTTTATTGTACAAAGACCAACAAAAGAACTTTATGATTATGATTTTAGGGGCAACACGTTCGACAGAACAACAAAACAAAACAAAAAGATTCTTCATTCAACCATTAGAGGACTTACTAAGATACTTGAAAACCTTTTCCCCTTTACATTGTCTGAGTTATATATATATATATATATATATCGAGTAAAAACAACACACATTTTCCCTGTTGTCGTTCTGCAGCAATATCCAGCTACCTCTTTATCGTGAAGTATGAGCTGCCTGAGGTGATCCGGGCCTTTTTGGGTTTACAAGAAAACTCCGGGTGAGTGAGTTAGTGTGTGTGTTTCTCTGTGTGTGTGTGCGCTGTTAAGTACACGTATGTAGTATCATCTGCCCTGATCTTAACCCGTGTTTCATGTTTGCAGTGAATGGTACATGAACGGAAACTACCTGGTGGTGTTTGTGTCAATTGGAATCATTCTGCCCCTGTCTCTCCTGAAGAATCTTGGTAAGGATTAAGTAAGATTAGAACTCAAGTTGTCTTTAGATTAATATTTAAGCTTTTGTCAGGGTTCGTACAACAGAGCTTGGATCCAATAGGCACGAGACAGATACGTAAAATCTAAAATGAGGCTTTTTTTGCTCGCTCAAAAACACGAACAAAAAAACAAAAAAGAATGCCGAAGGCAAGAGAAAAGGCGGAAAAACAAACCTATAACCAGAAAACGTAAACTACATCAACTTGATTCAACACTCTAAACATGAACAAGGTCACGAAGAACATGGAGACAGAGGACGAAGGGAGATGAGTGACTTAAGAAGGGCAAAGGGAAAGTGGACCAGGTGCTGACAATCAGGGAATGACACCAGGTGCAAACACTCAAGGTAATCAGACAAGACAAGGACAAGGTAGATGAAGTGTAGACCAACAGGAAACCCTAAACCCTCACCAAAATAAAACAGGAAATGACAAAAAGTGACTCCCAAAACAAACAACTAACAAATTTGCCGATGTGTAACATCTGTATATTTACATGACACTAGTGTTAGTCAGACTAACTGAGTAGTCTGACTTCATGCTCTGTCAATGAATAGAACTCAATATAATAAGTCGGTGGACATACAGAGAGTGGCGCTTGGCATGCTAACAACTTGCTAACAAAGTGCTTCTCGTGTGTTATGTAATAGGTCAATATCGCCACCTAGCGACGCAGAGGCGGACAGTCGGTCAATAGTTTGCCTGCTAGTGATTCTGGGGAGAAGAACAGTAGTCCAAATTCAACAACAAGCATAGCTCACGTTAAGTGCACATGGAAACGTACCGACTGACTCCTAATAAGGGCTAATGTTCACTTGATGAAGCCTGAAGCCAAAGGTCTCAGTGCGTCCGTGATCGAGCAGCTGCCCCGAAAGCGGCTCCGCGCATGCGCCGGTAACGTAACACTAGTCGAGCCCTTAGTCAGCTCGGTCAACTCCGGAGTTCCAGTAATGTAACACTGCAGTTTAGCGTGAGGTCAGCTCAGACACTCAGATGGAACACACTAAGCAAACGTGTTTCTACTCGTCTCAGTCCTGACACGCAGCATATGGGAGTTCAATGGCCCAGATGATGACATTCAGATAATGGGCACTGACTTAAGACCTCCCTGAGCTGATACTGACTTTGATAAGCCACAACAGTGTTGGTGATGAAGCTATTGAAGTAGAGTTGCAACTCAATCCATTCATTGTTTTCTGGATTAGTAGTTGTTTGGTCCATAACACGTCAGAAAAGGTTGGTTAGTGTTTCCCAAACCTTTAAATGATGATGTTCTCAAACAACTTGTTGTGTCCACAAATGGAAATGTTTCTAATGCTTTATTTTTTGTTCATATGGAGCAAAGAAACCAGAAGCGTTTAAGAGGAACTTGATTGATTTAGTGAAGGTTGTTGCAGCCCCGCTCACAAGCATTCGTTTCCTTGTGTTCTGATATCTGAGCTGATGCTTAAAGGTCGGTTTTTGGTGACATCTGAGAATTGGATGTGACGTTTATTTTAAAATAGACAGCTGATGTGACTGAAGGCCACAGATGTCATTGCTGATTCTTTTCTCTTTCTCTCTCTCGCTCCTCGGTAGGTTACCTGGGCTATACCAGTGGCTTCTCCCTCACCTGCATGGTCTTCTTCCTGGCTGTGGTAAGTTCAGCCTCCTCACAGTGTGACATTATGGACTGGTCAACATGTTGATTTTAAAGCCTGATGTGGCCACATCGTATTAACTCGGTGACCCAGGCAGACAGACAGGATTTTTTTTCTTCACCTTATCAATCACACAACACATCACATTTAGAGGAACGTTTCCACGAAAGCGCTCTGTGATGCGCTCTATCGTCCTGACTGGGTTTTTTCCACTCTCCTCTCTGAGGCAGTAAACTTCCACTGCAGAGAGAGAGAGGGGGGGGGGATCCTCTGTCACATTCTCTGTGCCAGGAAAAACCAGCAGTGTCTGCTTAAAGGATGGGGTCTCTCGCTCTCCCTCGCTCTTTCTCTGACCGTCTGCAGTTTCACAGTGAACAGAAAGTATTTTTACACTTCTCAGTGCCCATAATTTGATTTATTTGTAGCTGCCAACGCCGATCAACACACCGTTTTTCCTCTGTCAAAATCTTCCTCTATCTGTCCTCTGAGCCAACAGACGTGCACACTGACACACACACTTATGCACAGTCAGACTGGATTAAAAACATCAGTTAGTCTCCACAAATGGAGAAGACTTCAGTGTTTACTAGCAAACAAGTCTCGCTCTCTTTTTCACACATTAGTCCTTGTTTCAACCAAAGCAGGATAGTTCGGTTTGGTTTGGTATGTGAACGTAATTATTTGCTTTTTGATTTTAGAGAGTTGGAAAGGGTACCCCCCTGTTCTGGGTTTGCGTTAGTGATGTGTCGTCCGTGAGGAGTCGCCTTCTTTGCAGCGAAAGAGAATCCATGTAGGCAGGAGCGGGACTTTTTATTTCGATGGGCACACCTTGTGGCCAAGGCCATGCGAGGAGAGACTAGGATCATACCATTATGTAAAAGAAGGAAAGGGGCAGACCCTTCGAAGATAGCCAGTGTGGTGGTACAGGCCAGCTTCATACAGAGCGACAGAGAGATGGCGGGGGTGTGGGGGGAACCAGATTTAAATGCAAGCTCAAGAAGAAATGAGCGGAAACCGAAAGAGAAGCAGCATCTGGCTGCATTTCAAAGATATTGGAGACTGTGAAGCTCGGTGCAGGGTTAGGATGGTTGGTTCAGTTATAAGAATAAGGCTTTTATGAAAACACTGATTAAAAAGCTGCGTACCAACGCACAAACCATTCATAAATGCTAAATTAGGCTAAAATAGAAGGCTCTGAGTGAGACTCAGTGATTTAGGAGCTGTCAAATGAGCCGAATCTTTGAAAAGAGCCCGACTTCCCATCACTCGTTTGCATGTGTGATGGCTGTATAGTGATCGCCGTGTCACCTACTATATATCATACCATTGTGAAAAAGTGTAGCCTGCTAATAGATAAAGAATAATAAGATGCTGGCATTATTAGTTAAAAACAATCCTCTTTGTTTTCCCACCGTGGTAGAAATGCACCTTAACTATATTAACTTGTTGTGCTGGTGTTTTGTTTCACTCTCTGATAAATTTGACAGTTTCAAAAAAATGATTACAGCGTAGAGACCATAACTCTGCGTGGTTATTTTCCAGATTATCTACAAAAAGACGCAGGTGCCCTGTCCTCTGCCTTTCCTGAGCCACCACTCGTCCAACCTCAGCATGAACTCCTCGGACATGTCGGGGATGTACGCGCTAAACCATTCCATGGAGTTCTCCCGTGCTGATGTTTCCCCGTCGGTGCCGGGCAGCCCCGACGCTCACCACTCCACCGGCGTCCACTTCGAGCCTCACCCCGATGACGACGAGAAGTGCACGCCCAAATATTTCATCTTCAACTCACAGGTAGAGTGGGCTCGGCGGTGCAACCTCTCACTGACACGTTAAGAGGTTGTTTCATGTTCAGTCTCAACACAAGAAGACGTCAACACTGTATTAACCAACTGTCAGTTTGTCATCAATGGAATTAAACAGAGGAATGTACACGCTATTCAAAGCTAACAAAGCACCAAGCATTTGCAGAGGCATGTTTGTTTAAGGTTGGGTTTTTTAGGGTGTGTGGAGTTTTTTTTTATATCACAAATCATGAATATGACATACTTTTAGTTTACACAACAGCCATAGCAGAAAGTTCCTGTGTGTTCAGTGTGTTCCTGATCTTTAAGGCTTAATGAAAGATTTAAAAGGTGCCCAACCTGTCAGTAGCCAGAGTGAAGCTGCTATTAAACCTCACTCTAAACCATTAAATCCATTAAATAATGTTTCTTCTTTTTTTTTAAAACTCTCTGTGTGTGATTTTATTTCAAAACCTGTCACTCTGACAACACTAAAATGATTAGAATTTTGAAACGGGTTCTCCCGTTTCTTCCCCCAGTCCAAACACATGCAGATTTGAGGATTAGGGGAATTGGACACTCTGTAGGTGAGAGTGTTTGTCTATGGACTGGTGACCTGTCCAGGATGTGTCCCTGGGATTGTGGACTGTGGTTTTCTGTCTGCATGACTGTTTGGTGTCTTTAATGTGTCTGTAATGTGTTTATTTCTCTGCCATGTTCCCACAGACAGCGTACACTGTGCCAATCCTGGCCTTCGCCTTCGTCTGCCACCCTGAAGTCCTGCCCATCTACAGTGAGCTGAAAGAGTAAGTGTGCTGCCACTTTAAAAAAAAATAATAATTCCACCGCACACAAACTCATTATCAAGCCTTGCAGATTGTCTTTAGTACAGACAATTTAGTGTTGGTCTCAAAACAAACTCCTATTGACCACAACATAACTGTGAACAGGGATTCTATATCCTTAATGATTAGGCAGTTTGGAACATAATAATAATCATTCAAAACTAAGAATTCATCAAATTCCAAACCAAACTCAAAAGAGGGGTTTTCAGATTTGTGTGTCACCATGGATAAATACACAGTGTGTCACGCATATGATGATAAATTGACCCAAGAACTCCAAACCTGAGAAAAGTGAGTAAGAGTGTGTGTGTGTGTGTGTGTGTTCCCTTTTTCCAGTCGCAGCAGGAAAAAGATGCAGAACGTTTCCAACTTGTCCATCTTGGCCATGCTCGTCATGTACATGCTGTCGGCGCTGTTTGGCTACCTCACATTTTACGGTAAGAAGTAGAGCCGCAACTAACGATTATTCTCATATTCTCGATTATTGTCTCGATGGATCGTTTGCCCCATAAAATATCAGAAAACCTTAAAAAATGTTGAGCGGTGTTCGTCAAACCTGGAAATGATGATGTTCTTAAATGTCCACAAACCAAAGTGATTCACTTTTAATGATTTCTTTGTTATCCAGAGCAAAGAAATGAAGAAAATACTCACATTTAAGAAGCTTTAACAATCAGAAATCTTGTTTTAATCATGACAAAAACTTCTAATTCATGGATTATCAAAATAGTTGTCTAAAAAGAATTTAGTAATCGAGTAATCATCGATTCATCGTGCAGTGTTGTTAGAAAATAGTAACGACTGTAACCTTTCGTCACATTTGTGACATCACCAGTTTTGAGCGGGTGACGTGGCTTGGCAAAAACCCTGGGTATACCCCTTTATCTTTGTGTGAAAGCATCTTACTCCCAGACTTTGTTCCCAGACTCTTTTATTGCATTCATGTAACCGGTGTTGTTGTTTTTCCCGCAGGTAGCGTAGAAGCAGAGTTGCTCCACACCTTCACCAAGGTCTATAAGTTCGACACGCTGCTGCTGCTGGTGCGTTTGGCCGTCCTCACCGCCGTCACCCTGACCGTGCCCATCGTGCTTTTCCCCGTAAGTACAGCACACGCAAACACGCCGCCTTCCTCTGTTGTCTGTCTCACCGAGCGCTGGCGCAACCCAGTTGACGTCAGAGCGCACAAACGCGCTTCACACAGAAACACACCAACACAAACTCCACCCTTTAATTAATTTAAAGGATCTTGACACACCGACCGAACCCTGCAGCCTCTCTGGGAGTCGTTTTGTGGACGAGGCTGATTTGTTTCCTGGCAGGTGAAAAAGAACACACTGTTCAGTTTTCCTCGTGTCGTCATCTGAAATCCCCAAACACATACGCCTGTCTTACTCTTCGTGTCTGGTCAGTGTTCACTGGCTTTTTTTCGCAAGATGGAGCCAAAGCCTCTGTCAAAGTCTGTGTGCGATGACCGGCCACCAAAACTATTTGTCTCAGTCACATAGCACTCTCCTCTCACTTCCCTGCCCTTATAGGGTCATGGTCTAATTTTAACTTGGCCCCAATCTGACACAAGGAGAAGAAAAGTGGCTGCTGGCCTGAGTAACACACACACACACACACACACACACACACACACACAGAAAAGGAGAGAGCGAGACAAGCAGCTGCTTATTCTTGTGTCTTTTTCTTTCTTTTTTTTTCCCCCACGTGGTTGTAGTGACACTAGTGTGCCACCAGATGGCAGCAGATGTGTTGCTATTGAGACTGAGGTGTAGCTACAGGCAGTGTCCACTGGATGGCAGCAGATTCAATGTGATTCAGTCTCAGGGGAATGACAGAATGATGCAGCAGTGACCAAAACACAGCTGGACATCACACACACACACACACACACACACACACACACACACACACACAAACATGCATTTGTACAAATGGAAATAAGAATAATACCCCCTTTAATTATTACTCTTATACACAGCTCCTCATTCTATTAACACACAAAGAGAAAGTACATCAGAAGACAGCGTAAGAGAGAAAATGTGACCGAGGTTCCCCGTCTCTCTCTGAAGTGGAAGTTTACCACCTCGGGAGAGGAAAAGAACCATTGAGACAGAGCGGGGTGCAGTTTATTGACAGCGTAGCAGGGAAGCAGGAGCGCCAACCTCTCTAAATGTGGGTGATGTGGGTTAACTTTATTTCATTTAGTTGGCAGCCACGTCGCCCCAAATTTAGTCAGCGCGCACTGATCTGTGTCTTTCACACGACACAGATTATACAACGCGGATGACAAACTGGTGATTTGGGATTATGTCTAGTCAGGGGAACAGCAAACATGTAGTTACCGTACTGAATATTCGTGTGTGACAAACACACACACACACACACACCCCCATATTCTGTGGTTTGACTTGGAGCAGCCCTCGCAGTAAAGACAGTGTGATTATAGTGGAAACGGACGAGGGTTGCTGTGTAATTGAACACAGGCCTGAAAGGTGATGCAGCGAAAAGAGCAGTGGTGAGGTGGAGCCCAGTGAAAAGAGCAGTAACACAACCTTGTGCTAATACTCGCTTGTTCACTAGGACACTGTTTTAAAAACTGGTTCTTGTGTACTGTAGAAACACCCGCATGGAAAAGGCAGAACGTGAGTCACGGCCGTGGTTTTGTGTGTTTCATTCGACTGGCCAGCGCTTCATCTCGCCATAATTTAACCACAGATCGAAAAGAATGACTTCGTCCCACAGTCAACTCTGCCAAGTTTCCATTTGACATTTAAGAATCTTCCCTCAGATAGCCTGACCTTCATCTTGAAGGGAAATGCCATTGACCTTCGTCGAGAGATTAACAACAGCTTTGTCTGCGGCCATCCTCGGCTCAGGTGGGGAAGTTTCTCCATGGGAGAGGGGAGAATGTGTGCGTGTGGGAGGACTGAGCGTTTGAAAATACAAGTGTAGGTGTGGACCTGTGTGTGTGTGTGTGTGTGTGTGTATGTTGTCCAGTCACGTGAAGGATAGTTGTAAAGGGAGGCCAGATTAGGCTTTAGCGAGATCCAGTTCATAATGAAAGGTCTTTGTGTGGAGTCAAACATGCCCCAGTTCTCAGGGTCTTGCTGGATTCATGAATCCATGGGAGAGGTCTGCAGATGAGCGTAATAACAGCGTAATAACAGCGTACTAACAGCGTAATAACGTTAAAATGCCGCCATCATGTACTTTGCGTGTCATTAGTAGCACTTGATACTGTAAACTTTAAAAGTGTCCTTTAATCACCTTTAAGCTTTTAATCCTTTAATTGTTAATTCAATAAATAATGAATTATTAAAACCACTGGGACAAACGGTGTCTCATATTTAATTATTACCTTTATATTAGTAAAAAAAAATTACTTATCTTTGTTATCTTAAACCTGTCAATTCAAACATTTGGCTCTCACTTATAACCTTTATCGAGTGTAATATAAAGCATTTGTAAAGCTTCAGGGGAACCTCTACAATGGCATCAAAGTTTCCACTTTATTAAGTGATGTAAATGAAGTCGTATTTTTGTGTGGAACAGAGATACGTTTTTTGGCACACACCACCTGTGTGCCTATCAGCTGTGGAATTGTGGAACTGAAATGCTGCAGACTATTGTTGACATGGCAGTGAAGCTCATTTAAAGCGATGGTTCGTTGCTTTTGTTGTTAAAAACACGCAGACACCATTTCCTGTTGATATTAATACCCATGAAAAGGGACTTTTACAACGTGCCTCTCTCTCTCTGTATGTGCGGTTTCGACTCCAGTTTTGAATGTACTTGCACTCTCACGTGTGCAGAAATCTGGACTCAAAGAAAACACGACCCTTGTTTTCAGTAAAAACCGGTTCAAGGCGAGAAGGTTTGCTTTTATCTGTTTCTGGTTTGGACAAACGTTGCAGGAGCAGCTCTGGTCTCAGCACCTGGCTGATTCCAGATCTGTCTGCCTACAACTCGTCCGTCCACATACCCCCGTGTGTTTATGTGTATGTGTTTAAAAGTGTGCAAACATCGCACACTGAACTCCAAAGCCTTTGCACCAGTTAACAGCCAAGTGCTGAATAGTTTGGAGCCCTGGAAAGAAATACCACGCCTAAGCCCGAGTTTTAGTCGGAATTATGCAACTGGTGACCGGGGAGAGAGAAGTTTCAGGAGAAATGAACTATCATTATTATTGTATCTGTCAAACAAGACGTTTCTTTGGCTGTCCATGTTAAAGGGCAGGCGTCACCGCGGTGCCTCCTGACAGTCACGAAGGAGTTCGCCTGGCTCAATCTGACAGAGCAGAAAATCCAGTGAATGTTTTTTTAATCTCCGCTGTGCACCCACTAACTAACTGCATATGAATCTTGTTTCAACGTGAAAGGAGACAAAGAAGGCCTGTGGAGTTCTTGGTGCAGTGGCTCTCAGAGAGACAGATGTACAGCTCAGTCTTGTCCTTTTCAGGCTCATTAAATAATGACAGACCTTCTCCTCTCTCTATCTTTCTCCACACACACTGTTTAAGAGAGTCTGCCACGGCTGGGATTAAAATGTGTCGCCATGGCGACTGATCTATCTGAATTTAGCACTAGTAACTAAAAAGAGGAAGGAAGACAGGCTCGTCTGAAGTAAAGGCGTCTTATACAATAGCAGCTTTTTGGAAAGACACACCTCCCACTTGCTGGCAAGGCCGTCCTCCTCTCACAGGCGGCTGATGCAATCCCATGGTTCCGTTGCGCTGTGGGAGATAATCCCCTGCCTTTGTCAATGGGTCCCACAGGCACCGCCCCCCTTCAACCTTCCCCCCTGCGTCCTGTGAGCTCCCCGTGCCTCAGGTTTCACCTGCCAACCTTTCACCCACTAGTGGCTCCAACAGGCTGTCTGTGGCCCAGCAGCTTAGCTGTGATCTCCAGGTTCTCCATGTTTCCCTCTCACACACACACACACACACTCAGTCACACACACACTCAGTCACACACTCAGTCACACACTAACTTTGCAGGACTTGACACACTTCAGTCAAGGCCAAGTGTGGGAATCAGTGTCAGGCACAGGGCAGCTGAGCTGACGCTCTGCCGACTCGACTGTTAATGTTAATGGAACGACTTGTGTGTTAAACATAGACATACAGTAGACAGACGACATGGACCACAAAGGTCCAGTGTGTACCCATAAGGAGGTGTAATCATTCAACCATCAGGTTTAATAATCACTTTATAATAAAACATTTCTTGGTTTTTCTAGCCTTAGAATAAGTACTTTAAGGTCTTTGCATGATGGAGGCCACTATCTTGCACCGCCATGTTTCTACAGCAGCCCCAAGCTGTTGAAGCGCAGATGAAAAAGAACGGCTCGGCCCGCTCTAACCTCGATGCATAAACCAGTTCAAAAGAAGCAGGAAATGACAGAGTTGTGTTTACATCCTTTCTAGTAGTAGTAGTTCCATTACATGCTTGGTTAGTCTTCTGTTTACTTCAGTCTTCTACTGTGGACCTCTTATACGTGATTCTGTTCTAATATTAATGAAAGGAGTCTGTGTCAGCCAAAGCTTTAAATGTCAATACTCTGTATTCCACAGATCCGCTCCTCCATCACGACTTTGTTATTCAGCGGTCGGGAGTTCAGCTGGACTCGCCACCTGCTCATCGCCGTCGTGATTCTGGCCTTCAACAACTTGCTGGTGATCTTTGTCCCGACGATCAGAGACATCTTCGGCTTTATTGGTGAGTACAATGTGCGGTTTGTCACGGGGAAACTTTAAAATGTCACCAAGGTCAAATAATAATAATAATAATGATATAAGTTGTGTATAAAACAGTTGCAGTTGAGGCCTGCACCTTCATTTCATGAGTGTTCTTGTTCTTCTTTTTAAATAAACGCTGGAGGCACAGGCGTTTCTACGGTCAGGTTGTGCCAGCTGTGCGTAACGACTTGCAAACACAAACTCACAACACACACAATGACAGAGCGTTCTGATATTTAACAAGGGAACAATGGGCCGAATATATCAGTTAAAGAGTTGTTATTGTCTGAAAACTGTCACAAAGACTTCAACTTGGCTCCAGTAGCTAATTTGACCAGATTGTGTTGAGTTTAAAAAGAAAAGGACGTTGTCCTTCATGATTTCATTTGTCCTAATTATCTTTTATTTATTTTACCTCAACGCAACATAAATTCCAATAATCAGGTGACGGTGTGGAATGCTGCTCTCTGATTGGCCGAATAAACCATTTCCCTCTGCTTTCTGTTGCAGGTTCTTCTGCGGCCACCATGCTCATCTTCATCCTACCTGCTGCCTTTTACCTCCGCCTGGTAAAATCAATCCCGCTCCGCTCCCCACAGAAGATCGGGGTAAGAGTGCAGGAACACACACACACACACACACCGACAGCTTTCTCACTGTATCATGTTCCACACTCTGCAGACTCCCGCTGTGCGTCAGCGCACATTCAATCCCTCATCCGCCTCTTGTTCTTGTCTTCACTTTGCAGGCGGCCGTCTTCCTGGTCGTGGGAATCGTATTCATGATTGGCAGCTTGTCGCTCATCGTCCTCGACTGGATTCACAACCCGCCAGGCTCCAGCGGTGGCCATTAAGGTCCGCTCCTTCTCCCCCACTCCAACCCCGACAGATTCACGTTAGAAGCGGCGCCCTGAGCCCCTCCCTCCGTCCCCACTGCGTTCTTCCACTTCCACGTTTCCCTTTTTGCCTCATCTGTTTTCAAACGTCAATCATGAAACCTCAGTATAAAGACATGATGTGCTGCACTATGATGTGCCCCCACGGAGAGAATATCACTGGAGGGAACTTCTTTATATAAATATATATATACATATATATATATATATATTTAGTTTTTTTTTGCTGCAAAGTTCTGGATGTGACACATCGAAATCAAGAGAATCAAATCCCAGCGAGGGGGGAAAACAGACTGGTTTAATGTACTTTACTGTAACCAGTTTGAAATCATCATCATCATCCTCCTCATTATTCTAGTTATTTTTGTTAAACATGAACTGTGTGGCAGTCACGCCGGGATCTGTGAACGTCAGTCGCCGCGAGCCCCTCACAGAGTGTTCTGTGCGGAGGGTTGTCCACCATGAAACAAGGAGCACTTAGCACTAGCGTTACACTTCACTCTGGTTATGTGTGTGTGTAGCGCTAACACGCGCGCACCCAATCTGCACGGACGTACAAATGTATCATCATCATCATCATGAAACAACATTTTCTCTGCTGTTATGCCACGTGTTAACAGTCATAAGCTTTGCCAAAGTCTCCGTGCGCGTGAATCGGCCCGACTGTCCACACTCTCGAGGATCTGTTAGTCACACAAATGATCCACACTGACTGTCAACAGAGGGATCTGAACATGCAAAAGTATGAATGTGTGAATGCGTTTTATCTACTGAAGAAAAGAAGAAAAGGAAAAAAAAAAAAAAAGGTGTTGTACATACGTAATAGCTTACTTTGACCTCATATAGCGCCGTGCCTTTCAGGCTGGATGAAGTCGAGTCCTCCTTTGGAACCCACATGGAATAATACACACACACACACACACATGTATATATATATATATATATATATATATATATATATTAAAAGGCACTTAATAGTGTTCTACCACGTAGTATGCTGTAACAGTGTGAAAACAAAATAAGAACAAAAAAATGATGAATTCAATTCAACCAGCAGGGCTCACGGAAAGATTACTTTGTAATCGAAACTATGTGAATTACTTTCCACATGTGCCAAACAATTACTCTCTCCGACATAAACTGGGCCTTACTTTTATGTTTCTAAAATAAAATGTGCCTATACTCTGTGTCTAAAAATACTTTGATATTTTGTGGGGAAGGTTATTCTTAGTTTTTCCTCCTCACCTAGAATTAGAAGAAAGGAACAAAAGCAGTGTTTTGTCTTCTCTCATCGCTAATTATCAATATATGAATGAGGAAGTGGCAAAAAACTCCCAATAAACTTATATGTGAGTTGAAATGAAAAGATATTTTTAGCTCTTCAAGTTTCAATTGACGGCGTCACATGACAGCGAACAAGCTTTCCCCTTAAAATGTCAAAGTATTACTTTCAAAGAAGACGGTTAATAACATCACACGCTTCAAAATATCTGAATTACAAGCAGAGGAGCAGCGTTTCAAACCTATTATACACGCAGAGGATGTGACCCATGCATGCTTGACGGTAAACCAAGCTCAATCGTCTTTTAATCTCAGACTCGGATTATAAATGATCTGTACTTTTAACAAAAATGGTCACGTTCACCCTTCACGAGGGAGAAGTCTCAGCTTTGTTGTTGTTGCGGGGGAAACGTGAGAAGCATTTTTTTTGGAGCACTTGAAGCAGAGCACACAGGTCACTTTTTCTGTCCCGGTTCACGCGGACACAGTTCAGTCATTGAGCTCCTTGGACTTAATATCAGGTAGTTACATAACTTCAGTATTCACGTTTGTTTATTTTTTTAATAAAGAGGAAAGTCAAGATTGGACGATCGTCTGGACTGAACAATATTATGGGCTTGTACTGGAGCCTTTGGTCGAGTCATGGATCCACCAGACTCCTTCATTTGACCTTTTCTCTCCGGCTCCAGCCAAAGTGGACAACTTTTATAGATCCTTTGTGGATCTATGTACATTAAACAGATAGATATTTCAAATGAAATAGTGTATTATGTGCATGTTTTTGGATTTTAAACATGGTCTTTTTGGACAATTGTAAATGCTCTGTAAATAGTCTTTATATTATGGTACACTTTAGACTCATCGTCTGTGAGCGGGTTGTCGGGGATTCTGCCTTACAAGTATTCTGCAATCCAGTGTTTGTTTTAGTATAATACACTTTAAATATATATATATATGAAACATGTGTTAGTCTTTTGTCTTGCTCTATTACTAGTTTGAAGCTTGTATATTTGTTGAAACTTGGGTCTTTATATCCTTTTTTATGTTAACTCGCCTTCTCTGCATGAATTAATCACCTGTCTGCGTCATAACAGTTTATTTCATTGGTTTTCTGGCAAACAAGGCAACAGGTTTCAGAACAGGACGCCTTAATAATCTGTAATTTAAGGTATTTACTGAATGCCGAAGTATTTCACACCACGCTGTTATCATTGCCTATTTATAGCATCTTATTTGATGATGTTACTTGAACTGAAGCTTTCCACGGTCTGAGCGATTCTGCGAGCTTTGGTACCGGCTGTAAATGTTCAATCATGGATTGTCCGCCATTTGAAAATCTTGTGTGCTTTTTTTTTTCCCCCCTTTAACACTTTGACGAATGTTTGCCTGCTAATAAGCATTTCTTTGTTGTTGTTGTTGTTGTTGTCGTCAGTGGTGTTTCTGATCACTGGCAAATCAGTAGAAGATTGGTGAGATTTGGGTTTCATCTTTTTTTTTAAAAAAAAAGCTCATTTAGAACGAGAGGCATCATTGTTTTGTTGTTTTTTAGCAGAATACTGCCAACGCTACACCTCCACCCCTTTTAGTATCTCAGGTATTGACTCTGGATGTACTTTTGCGTCATCGTTTCATGGATAATCTCAAATCTCTTCACCTCTTCTGCATGACTGAGCCAAGCTGTACAATGGTGTTGTATATTGGTGCTGGCCTAGAAGAAGAATCATCTTGCCGAGTTGTAAATGCCGATAAGTTCCCAGCAAAAATGTCGACTGAGTTTCTCACACTACTTGTACAAAAGCACCAGCTTTATTTTAGTTTGGAGAATCAAGCGTGCCTGCTTCCTGTGGATCAGGCTGGACGTTCATTCACATTTGTAATTTTACCCAAATGAAGGGGGTGTTTTGTCATATTGTTTTTCTTTTTTTTTAAAAAAAAAAAAATCAGTGATGCTGTTTCCTTATGATGACCAATAAAATGTGAAATGTAAAAGTTTGTTTTTGTACTTTTTGATGCTCTACAACCAGCTTCTTCACATGCGGCCTATAGCCTGTGGTTTCACTGTCCCTCAAAGATTCCTACACACTCTGCATTCATACAGTCGTCTGATAGGTTTGCTAGCATTGTTAGTTATTTTGTACCCTGTTAAAAAGGTACTTTCGTGAGTCGTATATGACACGTTTACCTTTATTTCAAAGAGAAACACATGCTAATGCTAATGCTAATATTGCGCACCTGTTTATTTCATACAATGACAAACAGGTTTTGTTTTTTTATTTAAAATAGTGACAGCTAATACTGTGCACTTTTAACACACGTTGAGGTTATGACCAAAATGATTTTATTGCTAGTTCTTTTTATTATATTTCGAATGCACTTTTTAAACATGTCCTCACCTGCTGCTACATCTCCTGGTTCGAATAGTGCACGACTATTAATTGTCATTGAATAGTCGTGCACTATAAGGAACCGAGGGTCAACTGACAATGAAGTCAGTTAATAATATGCATATATAATGTGCTCAGGTTAGTATTCAGGAACTAGTCTGTGGTGTTGGCCACATATTCAATGCCCTGTGGATCGGCGTATAAACATGACTATACGCCGAAGAATCTTATCGTTAACTTAGAGAAAAGGACTTCACGTTTATGAGCTGAGCTAAATTGTGATTTCTATTCACCATATACTGTATATTATAAAAAAGGAAATATGTATCAAATGAATCTTGATACACATCACTGCAGATACTTAACTCAGCCAAGGAGGTCATGTTTGAGTGTCTGTGTATCAGTGTGTGAGCAGCGTAACTAAAAAAAAGGGGATGGGATTTGGATTAAATAATCTCCAGGTTAGGTCACAAGGAGGAAAGTATAAGGTTTTAGGGGTTTAGAAAGTGATCCTGGTACAGATCACTTTCACTGTCACACTGACATGCCTACTGATTGTATATATAACAGTTTGCAAGGAAAAAGGAAGTTTGTTTTTTTGTTTTCCGTTGGTAACCAACTTGTCAGGTTCCAAACTAAATTCCTTTTCCTGCACTTTCATATTGCAAACCAATATGAAAGTGCTATGTGTGTTTTCTCTAGTTTGTTCCATACAATGAAACAAACATAGAGGCTTTTTACACGGAACTACTTATAGCTGTCAATCTTAAAAAACATATCTTTGCTTATTTACAATGGAAGCCAAGGATTGTATAGTCATTTTGCAGTGATTTATAGTCGTAGTATACGTAGTGCTGTACAGTACCAGTGTCATTTAATAAACTTGAATATACTATATATCATCAATTACACAGTCTTACATAATCTTATATAACATTTCCGTCTGTTTTGACAATCATACGATCATATGAGGCCTCGACAAATAAAGCAGATCCTCCTGTTCGTGTCTCGCTAGCATCTACTGGTGACTTGTAACACCAGCTCGCAATGTTCCCAGAAGGTTACATGAAGGGGTGGGGGGAAAAGGGGATTAAGTAACCTTTGCAGTTCTTTCCAAATTCACACAGTATCTACAGGTCAAACATCAGGCTGGACACGATAAGCTGCCGCAGATATTCATTCAGGGAGGTGCCTGTGGCCTGTGGCTTTTTCACTTTTCACTTTACTTCTGCATTTGTTTGATTCGTGCACACACACACACACACACAATATAAGATGACCAAAGGAGCACTGGAAATGTTAAAATAATGATTTAATGGTTAAGTATTAAACCTTTACAGACTAGGAAAAGGAGAAAAGAACAGAACAAACACAGGAGTTTTGGCTGAGCTCTTAGTTTAGCATTTATGGTTTTCACACATCCTAAGGATACATGGTATGTTTCTTGAAGTTGCTTGTGTTGTTTTTCTTTTAAGATGACTATGAGCTAAGGTAAACTGACATATTTGTAATTACACACATATATACATATACATATAGAGGGCTGGTGGGGAAGGACACAGCATCAGGATGCAGGTCACATTCCCCCCACGTGGTTTTGTTATAAAGATGGTTACACAACAACCTGAGCTTTGACCTCTAGTTGATGCTCAGTTGCGTCCTCCCCTCACGTCTCTGTCCTCTGAGCTCTCACCTCCGCCGACATTTTCGACACCTTTTCATTCAACCTCCTGTATTTCAGCCTCACTCGCTCTCCTCCATTTTGCCTCCTGGGCACGCAGCGGGCGACCAAATGTGAGAATACTGTTAATCCTCCACGCAGGAATAGGCAAGGCAGAATAATCAGATTTGCTGAACTGAAAGCTGCATTTGTCGGCCGCAAGCCAGGTGCATATACGCATATACGCATATACGCAAACAAAGAATTCCAAGTGCGACAGCGACAAAAGGGCATGCCTCATGACTGCAGCTGTTTGTGATATGAATCACCGGTATGAAAGAATAACAGGATTTCCTACACTTTGCAAACTATTGGTGAACGACTGGGAGTGTGACGTCACTCAGTAGTTCAAGTAGTTTCACAAGAATTGGATTCACAATCCATTTGTCACTGAGCTTCACAACAGAACTCCTTCTTTATGACCGAAATCTGTGATCACTTAAAAGCAAAGATCAGAAAATAGTTCCAAAAAATCAAAGAATTAAGAACAAAAACAAGTAATCATTTAACCGGTCTACTTTCCTCTCCTCATATCTTGTGCCCTTCTCCCTTCATCAAATTCCTTTCCACTTCTTGTTACCCATTAACCACCCCATCACATTGGATCCCTGCATTTTCCTCTCCTCGATCTCCTTCTTTTTTATGAGGATTAACTGAGCTGTTCTGTACAGGGGGCTGACTTCCAGGAATATGCTTACGGTTTATAACCTAATATCAGTGTGGGAAAAAGCCTGAGCGTCTGCGGAGATTTCAGCCACACACAGACAGTATTGGTGTAAAAACTCCTACAGTGTCCTCAGATTGGTCTAACTAGTAGACTTCACGAGAGCCATACAGCCAAGGCTAGTGCAGTGAGGAATGGTGGTGCACAGTTTCAAACAGCTGCCTGCTGCTGTAAATAACACTGATAAGAGCTGTGAGAGTGAGGCAGTGAGGGGAACTGTAAAAGGTGGATGATACATTGTGGACTGATTTATTTAAGCTGTTGTGAGTGACTTTCAAATATGAAGAAACGCCCGTAACATTCAAACCACTGTTGAGGATGAGTAAATGCTGATTTAGCTCCACATGACTCTCTCACAGCAGCATCTAGAGCTCGTGTCACTTGATGACATGCACGCGGCGCACACAGGATGTGCTTTGTTCTACTTCAAGGCAGATGGACGCAACGGCAAGATTGTGCTAGTAAAGCGACACGGCTGCAAACAAGTTGGTGAAAACACAACTTGGAAGTGACGCGGTCATTCGCTCGCGTGCTGCTGCTGCTGCTGCTGCACACGCACAAATGCTCCTTCAGTCAGGTCTGATAGTTTTGCTTGACTGGGCCCATTTTCAGATGAAGAACACAGCATACAAATATGCTCATAAACACAAGGCAGGGGTGGAATAATCGAAGGTGGAAAGAGAACTGAAATATTCTGCTCAAGTAAAAGTATCACTATTTTGATACATTTTTACTGAAGTACAAGTAAAAGTACTCGTGTGCTCAAGTTAAAGTAAAAGAGTAGCTTGTTTAAAATGTACTCTTACATACTTTTTTAACAAGGTTGTCCTTCTTTCTTGTGTCGTACAAAAAGGTCATGGGGACACAAACCTTTACCAATGAAATAAAATACGACAACACAATATTGTATCAGTTAAAATGGGTCACATTTTAAATTACATTTTAAAAAACCACACTTAGGTTAAATTCAAATTTAAAAGTACACAAAAAATCCAAATGGTATGCACTACACTATTAATATTAAAACTATTGATCACAGCAACTTTAAAAAAAAAAAAGAAAAAGAAAAGGGACACAGAGTTCTCTATCCATCATTGATTATGATATGTGGGTCATGTGCCAGCACACAAAGCAGTGATGCCAGCTGTTCCAGAGGAGTCAAGTCCTGGGATACAATATGTTCCCGGTGTGACCTCATCTTCCCTTCACAGTCAGATGTGCCAGGAAGACCTTCAGAGTGAAGCATCATGGGAGGCATCCTCATCTAGTGATTTCACTTGACTTTTTTGCCCCCAGTTATCTGATCTCTTCACCGTATCCCTGTGAGTGAGTGAGTGAGTGAGCTCAGCTTCTAATATGGTTGGCAAGTTATTTTCATGCACCGGCTGAGCCACAGATGACTGATGCAAGGATCTGCCCCGTGGCAACAGAACACTCTCCCTGCTTAAAAAGGAAAATCGCACATGCCAAGTGAGTGTTGTCACAGACACTGAAAATAATGATAAAAGCACACACGCGATCCCCAAGGTCAATAAACTAAACTCTGTTCAGAAAATGTGCTCATGAAGGATGACAAAGGACATCCTGCATGGATCGCAGCACACGCTGTATCACCAAGGTTAAGCTGTTCAGTATAGGTGTTAATAGGCTGTTGTGTAACAGCAATTCAGTGTCCATTACAGCAGAGCAGTCAGCTCAATGTCACGACCATGCAAGGAAGAAACAAAACATGGAAGGATTTTCCTATGTGTGTGTGTGTGTGTGTGTGTGTTGAGAGGGAATGTGTGAAATGTGTCTGCCTTCGTGTTATATAAGCGCTCAGGCTGCTGGTGGCTGCAGCATCATAACACAACAGGAGCATCACCAGAGACAGGCAGATGTCAGCCTTACACACACACACACACACACACACACACAGCAGGAGAGTCAATAAACACAAACACATGCTCCTGTGTGTGTGTGAGTGTGAATTGTCCCCATGCATCATAAATAAACAAACTTGTTTTTCTTTGAATTGATGTAGACTTTCCTACACGTCATTGTCTCACATGTTAAAAAATAAATAAATACCCAAAACAATATAGTTTTCTCTGTTGTCTGTTTTGTTTTTTTGCACCTTTTTGTAAAACATGGTTTATTTATATATTAATCACAGTGTTGTTGTAGCATATGGAGGTTTTTAAATAAAAACTATGGTATTCTTCTTTTTCCCTTTAATTCTTTTCAAATAATTGTTAATCCAAACCATTTCACCTATTTGTTGATGATAAAGATTTGGATTTTTTTTGTCAACTGTCATTTTAAGCTGTCAAGCATCATTAAAACAAAATTTGTAGTGTCTATTTATACAATTAACTGTGTACGTATCCGGTTTTGTATATTTCATACATTTTCTTTTATGATTATTCATTATTAGTCACAGTTTGCCTTTTTTGTTTTTTTTTTAAGCGCACAAAATGTTCTTTGTGGCGCAAGCATGCATAACATTTCTGTTGTGTTGACAGTGCACTGAGAGTACTTCCTCTCAGGCTCTCCGGGCGTCCGGGATCACAGCTCACTGTTTGATTTGGTGTGTTTTACTTGAGGGTGCAGTGTGACACACACACAAAGATGGCAACACGGTGGTAAAACCCACATTCTGGTGCAAGAGGGCAACTGTGCAGAGAGGTTTGGTATTGATCTGTCAGGAGGCGCTTCTAGGATGAGTCAGCAGATGATATAAGAGTGTAAGAGTGCAGCAGGTCAGACGTGTCAACATGGCGACGCTGCAGAACCTCATTATCAAATGTGACACTTGCGTCTCAGTGGAAATAGAGAATTAGAGAGAATTTATTACATTATTATTAGTAACCCTTTAACACATAAGTCTCAAAATGTCCATCTGGACTTTTTTTTGCTTATTTTAACCAGAAAATGTCCTGTGAGTAAGTGCTTTTGTCCATTTTTCCAGAATAACTTTCAATATCTGGGGGTTATTTACAATTCACTACATGTTAAAATAGTGTATTAATAATTTCAAATGAAGAAAACCGAAAGGGTTAAATTTGAAAGTGTTTGAGAGTATAACAGTATAAAACACTTAAAATAAAACATTTTGAGTTTTTGTCTCAATGTCCAAAAACAGGCCAAAAAATGGAAACTACGTACGCTGATTTGCTGGCTTCCTGCAAAAGTACGAGTGGAATTACCGTAATAACCACATGTCACTTTTGACTTTCAGCTTTTAGAAAGCGCTGGAATTTTTCCGACAGCACAAACTGCCGCATAACTACGGTAATGCAAAGTGCGCTTACACGAACATGTTGTCGCTAAAAGCACTTTTCCGTTTCAGTTCCCTGAATCCCTGCTTTTATTGCCAAAATATTTGCAAGAGCAGCTCTGGCGTCTCCTTGATTACAGAGGAGTAAAACATAACTCCTTGTGTGAGGAGGAGGGAGGAAAAGCAGAGTTTACACGGTGTGATCTGAGAAGAGAGTTAACAATAACAGTTTTAATAAAAAAACAAAAGACCACTTAGTTTCAGGTCATTCATTTTCACTTATTACTAATTACTGTGTAATGTGCAAAAAATGTTTTATTTTTTCACCTGACACTAGAAATGAACATTTCCACTTCACATTGACAAATACTTTTCAAAATAAAGGTTCATTATAGTGAAATTGAATTGTATACTTGGAATACTTGAGTATATTGGACTTAACCAGCTACACTGGTTTGACATAATGAAGTTCACCCTCAGTTGCTTAAAAAACAACAACATTGTTACTTCCTGTGGATAAGATAACATCACAGAATTGTGACGCATTATATTTGTGATTAGAAACTTAACATTCCACAGTGACAGGCAAACAATGATAAGTTAACATGTGTGCTGGAAAAGATTCCTGGTGGGACAGAGTGTACAGTTCAAAGGTCACTGTTGGGAGAGTCAAATCATTTTAACCAACAAAAATGCCATGAATGTGATTATGTGCTAATAACTCATTGATATGATGATTGATATGTATTGTTGTTTGTGTTTGACCCAGCTTCAGATTATTCTGTTTGTTTTTTTTAATCTTTCAAAATAAGACGCCTCCAACATGTCAGATTACTACTCTTTATTTTTAATTTACGCCCACAAGAACTTTCAACAGTTATGCACTGCAGCTTTAACACTAAACTTCAGACATTCCTGGATAATCTAAACGTGTGGAAGCCAGAGGACAAACGCACCATCCAGACCAATATCTGGGGGATTCTGATACATATGTCAGATATTGTATAAGCAGGTCTCAGACAGTATGGAATTCATAAAAGGTAAATCCATGGAGCCACAGACCCTCTCATGATGCTTTATTAAAACAAAAACAAAAACGACCCCCAGCAGCACAAAGACTCTATGTAGTTTTGAATGACTTTACTCCACACTTCCTGCATGTGATTGAATCCTCATAACCTGGCATGACTAAGCAGAATGTGATAGAAAATACTGAAAGATAATGATGACTAGGTGGACTGAGAACAATGGACTCTATTTGTTTTAAAGGAAAAGGTGTATTTATTTTGGAGTCAAGTGCGCTTACGTGTCGGCGTAATATCATCTTTTGCTTTTTCCAAAACATGAAACATGATTCACCACTTCCTTTTACCGCCCCCCCCCCAAAAAAAAAACACATATCAGAAAACAACACGCACATTCAACACATGGCGGTTTTCAGCAGGTCTGTGGAGAAGTGTGTTTCTTTCTTTGGAAATGTTGCACATGCCTACAGGTGATAACAAAGGCTTTTTGAAATCTTTGCTTGTAGGTGCAGTTTCGCTGCATCACAATGCCTCATCAACATGCATTAAACACGGGTGGATGCGTATCAGGTTACAATCAGCAGCCAATGGCAACTTCTCTACGTTATACCTTTAGTGACAGATCTTGTGCCGCTGCAGCTCCTCTGCTTGAGTGTTTAACATGTCATGGGTGTTATTTTCACCACAACAACAAACTGCAGACACGTGTTTCTCAGATTATTACTTTGAAAGTGAGAAATGAAACAAATAAAAGTCAATTTTCATCACCAGAAGATTGGGTCAAGCTTGAAAGCAAGCAGTGAGTAAACCCCTTCAGCGTATGAAGAAGTGACAAGACAAAGGATGACCTTTAACTATTTTAGTCTCAGAAAAGTACAGACACAACATGTGCAATAGAAAACAGCCAGGAAATACATTTCATAGGAAGGAAATAGTATTTTGTTTAAGATATTTAAAAGCTGAAGGTGGTGGACTTGTTGAGCTGCATTGTGACCAGGTTTTAAGCAGAAAGAGTAACATATGGAACAAACCAGACGTTACCTCTGCTTTGATTTTGATAAAGAAATAGGTTCAATCATTCGATCCTTCACCTTCTGAGCACTGGCACTTCAGCTGAGCGTTCAGTTTCATAACCTCCACCACGTAGGGAGACTGTCTGTCTGCAGGATTACTCACAATCCACCCAGCGTCAGTGTGGTTTTTTTTTTGGTGAAAGACCGGGTCATGCCTCAAGGAAGCTTTTGTGTTGATTAAAAGTGGACATGTTACTATCTGTCCTATCCAGAAAATCTGCAAAAATGCCACCACAGACAAACAAAGACACACATATTATGCGTAACAGCGTGTAGTGTTCGACATTTGTTGCTCGGAAGGGTTAAAAAATGAGCATGAGCAAAAGTTAATCTTTCATTAAAATGCCATTCTCTTGAATGTGACTTACTCAGTAAATGCAGTTATATTCAAAGAAAGGCTTAAATCTGTGAGCCTCTGAGAATTTGCAACATTTTCTATTCACAGGCCTGTTTCCCTGTTCACTGTACAAATATTAATATTATTAGAAAATAAACCCTAAGAACAAGCTGCTGTCAGGAGATCAACTGTCTGTGTTGATTATGTAGAATTATAGAACAAGTATTCGTCTGATATACAATATCAAGTGAAGATTTTGCTACAGCTGCTGTCATGAGTTTGACTGAGGACCTTTCTGTGTGGAGTTTCCATGTTCTCCCCCGTGTGTGTGTGAGTTCTCTCCAGGTGCTCTTCCCTCACACATGCAAATTGGGGATTGACCATAAGTGTGAGTGTGAATGGTTGTCCCTTGGTGACCAGGTACAGGGTGTGCCTCGTGTCAGCTGGGATTGGTGCCAACACCACCCTGCATGTTCCCAATATTAAGATCTTGATACAGTATACTGGAAAAAAGTGTCTTTATGCTCTGCCAGGAAGACTTTTGGTGGTTTTCACAGAATCTATGAATAACCTACTCAGTGCATGCATTTTAAAGATTAAATATTATGAGTTGATTCAGAAGACATTGGGACAGTATGGAGCTGTGTCACATAAGACATCACTCCTGAACTGAATAGTATTTCATATAGAGTCATACGCAGCAAGCATTCAAGGTCCACGTTGACAGTTTTCAGCAGCGCATTACTAGGTCAACAGATTCTTCATTCCCCAAATGGGTAAAACTGACCAAAAACAAACTAGTAAATCTGAGCACAGGTGGTAGGATTTTGTGCCTTTTTTTTGGCCTTTTATATCGAGTTAACATGTTACATGAAACTTAACATGTGTGAAACATGCTTAGATTTTAATTCTCTAACCAGTTCCTCCAGTACTGCCTGCTACTGTGGAGCATCCTCATACTTTTAATTTCTTTTTAAAAGCAAGTGTGGATTTAATCATTGTCTGTTTTTCCTCTGAATAGTTATCGTCTGCATCTAAGCTGGCATGGCCTGTGGGATATGCCGCAGATGTTTGGTACAGCTTATTTTTTAAAGCCGTCTTTCCTCATTGCCACATGATAGCATGAAGGGCGGACCTGCTGTAACACACAGTCATGATGACTCACTGCCACACAGGACAGAAGACTGCAGTATGTCCAGCATTCAGTGACAGCTGGCAACTGGCTGAACAGTGAACACAGGCTCCTGCAGTGTGTGGTTACTCCTTTGTTTACGTGGGTTATTTCTGGATCAATGATTGCCTCTTTGCTGTCATGCCCATCAGAATGTTTGCGCTAGACTTGCTTTCGCATGGTTTTGAAAGACACATGCGAGCACATCATTTTCCCCATGATCCCCAAAAATGCATTTCAACCATCAAAACAAAAGCACTAGTACGACATCAGCTCCGTCCCATAAGATCACATTTGGCAGTGCTAGAACAAAAGTGAAAACATTTAAAAGCATCATCAACCCTCCCCATTTCTGCTTCCACTTTCTCTCACCAAAGTCAAAGAAAGCAAAGCCCGGTCACAGACGGCTCCTCTCTTATACCAGTGTGTGCTAACGAGGCACAAACCAAACACACCTGGGTGGATCGTTAGCTGAAATGTCAGACAGGTGTTTCAGCAGAGCATGTGCAGCAACACAGGGAAAGTCTACAATAAACTAAAAACAACAACATTTACATGTTGTTTTCTTCATTTGTTATGAAGTCTAAACATGTGCATTTAAAATGCCTGCATCACAACTTTTGTACAGATGTTAAGACTTAAAAAAAAGTGCTTATTTCACTACTTTTATATTTATTAATTCCATTAAAAATGCACACAGAGAGAGTTAATAAACACAAACAGATGCTCCAACTCACAACTTTAAAGGGCTTCTGATGGTTAGAACGAGGTTTGTGTTTATGGAGTTAAAAGGAGACTCAGGTCGATTTGAGGAGCGTGTGATTGAGGATTATTACACACTGGACAATTTCATTGAATATATGACCCTAAGAAGTAAGTTTCTGTGTATAACTGCTTAAAAACAACTGTTTTTTGCAGCTTTAGAATAAGTCTTTTACATGTACTCTAGGCAATGGCCTTGCTTTACATAGGGAACCAGGATTCTGCAGCAGCCCTCATGGACAAACCAGCCAGATTATGTGTTTCACATTTTGAAGTGGAGACAATAAGGGTCCATTGTAGTTCCCCTGACATGTTTCTGCAGTTTTACTGGTTCATACTTTCCTCATTCCATGTCTTCAGAGCACCACTACACAATAACACTCGTGGGTACATGGCCGCAGTAGCGTTCATGAGTTGTTCATGTGTAATACCAGCGGACCTCCTCACATAACCTCAAGCAAGTTACCATCTTCCGCTCTTTTGACCAAAGCAAGAGTGCACCACCGACTGGAGTGGAAAGTGTACGAGTCCGTGTGGTCACAAAGTGTGGCATTTTGGCGAAACGATGACATCATCATGGTTATTACATGGTTTCTGTGCTTTGTTTTCATCTGTACTAAGATGGAAAAATACACGGACTGTAACACTTAAGTCTTTGTTTGGCTGCGTATGAGCAGCAGAGCTTGTAATTGCAGGTTTAAAAAGCTACTATTACTGTATCTTATGCTAATGTGTTTATTTAACTTTAAAGGTATTTAAAGAAGTGTCTGATGTAACAAAGGTAATGTTTTGTACTTGTTGTGGGGCAACTTATGATATGATCATTTAATGTCCCTTAATGATCTGCGCTTTGGAAAAAAAACACTCCCAACCTCCCAGGTCGATAGTGAGGAATCTCGACTTTAGAAACTTTCCCTCATATTCAACACTGATACTTTACACGTTAAGATCAAAATACACAACGTAACACCTCGCAATGCCAGCGTCCAGTTTGAACCGTGTCTACGGTCAACATAGCCGGCCTATAGATGGAAGGGCTGCAATTTAGCAAACACACTACAAATCAATCAGTCATACGTAGCTACAGTGTCACACTGCACTGCTACATACTTGCACTCATAGTGTCACAGTGTGTTCACTCACCACACTTACAAAGTCATTTCCAAGAATAGCTCTGCAGTGCGAAAATGAAAAAGTGATGTTGTTGCAAAAGCACAGTTGAGTGTCAAGACGAGAGCTGATCAGTTTTAAGTGAATACACTGTGATGTTGTTTTTCTTATAGACCTCTTCATAAAACTATAATGACAGAATGACTCTGAATAAATGAACAAATCAATGCAAAATGCGATGCTAAAGCTGGCAGATTTCTAACTTCCTCTGTTGCTGCAGTTACCATTCCCCTCACTGTATCACCTTGCCAGCTTTGATGAGCTCAGCAAAATACAACTAAATCGGCCCAAACTCAGGAGCAGAGAGGACTCACTCCAAGTGGAATTCTGGCTTCTGACTGAGTAAAAGTGTTGTGTAATAACTCTGTGATAGCTACCTGATCACAGAACTATATCATATTTAACATAATAACAATCTTGGGGCAGTGCTGGAAAGGCGCAGAACAAGCGCGAGCGCCCTTCCTCCCCCACCATCCTGTTGGCGATCAACACCATTCGTCCAGGAGGGCAAGGGGCAATCAAGCCTCACCACCATAAGACCAGACACTGGGCAGCTGGGCAGAGCACGGGAATGGAAGCTGTTGGCAGAATCGAGCACAAAGCTCTGCTTCCCAGCTGAGATCGCATCCACCAATTGCGACGGGACCGTGTTCTGTGGTCAGTCTCACTCAAGCTCGTGTACATCATCGAGCTCACGGTGCCCTGGGAGAGTGCAGTGGAGGAGGCCTACGAACGCAAGAAGCTGAGGTACGCTGAACTTGCAGCCGACGCACAACAACCAGAAAGCGAACATACGGCCAGTGGAAGTAGGCTGCAGAGGGTTCGTAGCCACCTCAACATCCAGGGTAGACCTCTCCAGGGAAGAAGAGAGAAGGGGAGCCAGTGTCTGTGGGCCTTCAAATGAGTTTGATGGCATCTAGGGAGTGAACCTGGGATGCTGGGAGTCATGGGCCTATCAGTGAAAGACCCAAGAAGGAGGGCGCCCACTTGACAACCCAATGGATGCCATCACTCAATTGACCATCCCACAGGGTGTCATCGGTCCTATTATTTGCACATCGGAGGAACAGTGGTGGAAGTGGTCTCCAGCCTCGGGTACCTGGGCGTGCATCTGAAGGATGACCTCACCTGGAGCAGCAACACTTCCAGCCTGGTCCGGAAGGCACACCAGCGCCTGTACTTCCTCAGGAGTTTGCGACACGCTGGACTTGGCACGGCAGCAGAGAAGAAGGCTCTGCAGAGAGTGGTGAAAGCTGCACAGAGAACTGTGGGCAGCAGCCTTCCCACCACCACGGACCTCTTCACCTCCAGATGCAGGAAAACGGCCACCTGCATCATGCACCCTTCATCCCCTCTCCTCAGGCAGGAGGCTACGGAGCATCAAGAGCAGGCCAACGAGACTGAGAAACAGCTTCTACCCTGTCAGACTCATGAACTCTCTGTAGCCCCCATAGCCTTCCTGCCCCCAAACAAGCAACTACCCTCCACGGTCTGTACTGTTAAAATCTGTTCTCCTCATTAAAGCCATTTTAAGGAAAGGACAGGAAAAAAGCAATGTTTTCATTACATGGCACTTCTGGAAAATAACTAGTACATTGTTTTACCGTAGTTGACACTTCACCTCTTCCTGACATCAGGTCCCAGTTTGTGTCTTCACTTTTAGCTGCAGACAGGAAACTGTCATAGTGTAAGTATTTCATTACACTTCCTGTGTTCAGTGGACAAGAGACACGCAGAGTAGACAGGAAGTCAGAAGTTTATCATGTACTGACAAGCCTGTGTTTCTCAATCTCTCAATCACTAACCACTATTTCTGTATGATGTTCATTTTTGGTACGAAAATATACCAAAAACACACACACACACACACATATTCTCTCTCACATTAACCAATTTAACCACATTCACAAAATTGAATATCAAATATAACATACTGCACCTCCATTTTTAGGGACTATTAAAACATTTTTTTTTGTCTATTTTATCTTCATTTAACCCGGAGGAAGTTCCTTGAGATAGATAAATCTTTTTTACAAGAGAGACGGCAAAACCAACTCACCACACACAGCTCAATTGTGAAACACATTCAGTAGAGAATAAAAAACAACAGTGAAATGTATGAACAGGAGGAGAACAGAAGCAACTCGACTAACACTTGTGCCCTCCTCAAATTTGCTACCTTTTGGACACCTTTGTGACAAAAATGTACACCTATGAAAAACTGCTTTTAAATCATCATACAACAAGAGTTGAAGACTTTAAATGCCAGTTTAATTATTTGAATTAATTTCTAACTTCCTCTGTTGCTGCAGTTACCATTACAAAAAATAAAAAAAAATAAAATGCAAAATAAAATACTAACACAATCAAATCAATTTTGATTTTGTTGACATATCCAAGACGCTAATCACCACCAATGCCCGATCCCCCTACTATTTATTTATAATTGATGATTCAAATAATTATTAAACATGGATTTTCCTTTTTTAAATTTAGATTATACTGTATCTTCAAGTTTCTGCAAATGACACCATGGAGAAGGAGCAAGGTAAGGAAAGGCCCTCTTCCTCAATTCAGTTTAAATAAAAAAAAAGTATTTTCTATAACCTTTGACAATGCAAATTGCAAATCTCAAAATCTTATTGTATAAACTGTATTAACATTTGTACAATAAATCTCTATGTGTGTGTGTGTGTGTGTGCGTCTGTTGCTGCTCCATTAATTCCACTGCCCTGACTTTACCCTGCGCTGTGAACTGATTTACCTTTCCGTGCCCTTTTTCCATTTTTTTTTCCCTCTCCCCGCTGCTAGTCCAAGACGATCGGACTCACTTTGTGTTTTAAGAGCTACACTATCACGCACAAGTACACAAACACACATGTACCGCCCCACAAAGCAAAGCAGCTGGAGCTGTGCGAGGAGTGAAACTGAAATAACTATCTTCACAGTTTTACGTCTTTTTCAGGTCAAAAGCAGCCGAAAAGCCAAGTTTCAGTTATAATCTAAACATGGGAAAAAAACACACATTGTGTTACATTTCCCACATTACAATGTGTTCTTATTTAGATGGATTTCAGTCAAATTCACTTAACAGAAAAAGGAAGAAATTGGAAAGAAATCAAACAAAATCAAAGATAATCACTAAGTGGAAAACTTGCAGTAATAATAAATGCAAAATACACCACATTGCAGGATAAAAAAAAAAAAAACTGAAGCCTCTTAATTAATTATTGCTGTGTTTTAGTTCGAACCTGTAACAAATCAGAATTAAACAGATTTAACAAAGACATTTTAGATTAAAATTTATTTAAATTAAAATTTAAAATAAATGATTTGTAATCATTGACCTTAGACCAGGATGTTTTTAGTCAAAGGCGCAATTGTTTTGCTCTGCCTGAAGACTAGAAGTGACTATAACAACGCGGGTCTGAAACTAGTACTGGTATCATACTGGAGGTGAGGTAGGACATTTCAATCATCATAGCATTTGAAACGAACTTTAAAAAAAGATTTATTATTGACTATTGTGCTGCCAAATAATAATTCATGTGTGCAACAATTGTTGAGAGCGACCTCTGACACATTTGTTTTGCCAGTCTTTCAGTCTCCACTCTCTTTGTGAGAGAGCGTACATCCCACAGCAGCCCGGCAGAGGTGGACAGGGAGTCAGTGGGTTCACAGGGACGACCGAGGGCCATCCTGGGTGGAAAGTTTTTGGAGAGTGAGACGAACGGCCTGGCCCTCCCCTCTGGGGCCCCTAAGACTAACGTGATCCCTCCATTTGTGCCCTTGTCATAAAGAATGCGCCCGCTAAACCACTTTCCCACCAGTAAGAGGATTACTGAGGTAATGCTGCTGAATTAAGAGATGCTCCAGCACATCTTGACATAGGAAAGATGATTTTTTTTTTTCCAATGGATGTATCTGGTCAAAACTAAACTCATGGAGATGGGAGCTGGAAATATTGGTGTTGGTTTTAGTTATCTGTGATTATTTGAGCGTTTGTCCTCTTTGTAACACTCTTGTTTTGTGCTGAACGAAGCATGAAATGAGGAAGCATGTCATTACTCTCAACAGTCATTTTTCCTCCCTTAGCTTACCAAGAAACCACCCATGGACCTTTCTAGGAACGATATTTTAGAGTCTAGCACTAATTTGAGTGTCTCGTTTTGTTAAGTATAACTCACCAGATACAGTAAGCACTAGTCTAGTGTATGCCGGTGAACAAAGTTCTTGGTTACAGAAAAACTACTGAGCAGATTTTGGAGGATAATTCTGTTTTCATAATGGATGATCACATGAATTGTTGTGTTTCTGGTTGGTCAGAAGGAACCGTGTATATGTACAGTACATACAGAGAGTGTGTCTGTTCTACAGATAAATAATCCACACACAAAAAAAACTTGACTAAAGTTTTGATTTCCTGGTGCGCAAGTCAAATGATTGGTAGGATAATAAATATACCACACCGACACTGGGCAAAAAACCTTCAAATTCAGGTTTAAAGGGGTTTCTGACCAGTGGAAATGAGTTTACTCGGCGTCCAGTCTAAATAACCGAGGAGCACAAAGTTTGTTTTATCTTCACTTAGTTTCTTCTTCATCTTTTGCTCTTTTTTTCAATGACGCAAAGTCCTGAACATTTTTTGGTGCAAGACAAATACGCACATTCGTCTTTTCTGTCAATTAACAGCCATTAGCCATGAATGTTTCTATTTTTTCACTTATGAAGTCACATTTTACACACAAATATTAGTGTGAAAGGGACCATCTTCATTTTGGCTGTTCCAATATGACGCAATCTCAACAAACCTTTTGTTCCTAATATGAGTTACGTGCAATCATTTCGAAGCTAACGCTGCGATGGAATGCAACTGGCGTGGAAAACTGTGTGAAAATTCAATGGTTATTTTGGCGTTTGAGGTAAATCTACTGGAGTGCAGTGACGGTTGTTGGATTTTTCCCACTGTGTTCGGAGGTTGTGTTTACGTAGTGACCTTGATCCTGTCGCAGGCCTCACGTCCGATCAGGATCAACTACGCCTCTGTGTGCGCGCGTATGCGAGCGTCACAACAAGGTTTCCAAAAGATAACTCACGTCCTTTTTGGCGACCTGTTTGCTTTTCAGTCTGATGGACACCAGCCTCTTTTGTGTCACCAAAATACAGCGGCTGCACTCACACGCCCACAGAAAAAGGGGCACAAGCGCACCCACATGTGGAACATGGAATTTAAGATTAAGCTAACAGTTGAAAACTCACCAGTCCCAGAAACTGTAGGATCCTACACCAGTTCAGCTCTCACGCATTTGACCCCTGCAGAACTTTTCATTCACACCTGAAACAGTTGAGGAAAAAACCCAACATTTATTTTCCTAATAAAGCATGAGGTCTCCTCCTGTGTGGAAAAAAGGGAAGAAAAAGTTGCCAGTCTATATTGTAATAAAGATCCTCCTCAGAGGTCGACTATTCCAAGAAGACACACAGTGGGGAAGGGGTAAGTAAGTTTGAGGAGCAAGAAAATCCACGGAAAATGAAAGTTTAACACATAGAGACAGGCGGGGGGACTGGACACAGGAGGGGGGGGCTTGGTGGGAGACTGGCACATTTAGAGGTGATGTTCATTTGGACAGTATACACTGGACTTACATAAGAAATGGACAGGAGGTTACCCACTGTGGGATGCTTGGACCTTAACTGGTCATTTGTGTGGATACTGTTAAAGGGAAAGTTCAGATTTTGTGTAATGTGCATATATGTGGTATTTGCACATTGTCAACACTGACTTTGCCGAGCACGCCACCATTTACATGAACCACCCTGGGACACAGAAACTCATTTGCACTGATAATACGTGTGACAGCAGGGACACAAGAGTTTTAACGGTTTGGTTTGGTACAGTACGTATTTTTTTTATGTGATTCCATTGGCAATAGTGCCAAAATAACCAACCACTACTGTTCCATTCTTTGGTACCTTTCCCTTGGCACGTACCAGAGTGAAATGGCACAGTACAGTCAGGGCGGAGCCACACCAGCGACAGTCAGTCACAGCAATCACAGTCGCTGATTGGGTGACAGAAAAAGAATAAATAAACCATGGAAGTTGAAGCAAACACCCGCCGTCTATTCTCCGTACAAAGACTGACGTCCTGTTGAAACAAGCAGCCACAAATCGGGCAGGAAAATAACAGCCGTTACGATTTCACGCTACGTATCACACTCCAAACTGTACTGTACCATGATGGAAACACAGCATTACATGGCATTGTTAGTCTGACTAAACCACACTTTTATGTAAACATGTTCCGCCAACTGAAATTGTACAAAGTCAAATTTCTAAAGTGCCCAGACAATGTGGTTCGGAGTTATGCTACTATTGCAGATTAGCACTCAAGCTGGCCTGAGTGGTGAAATTCAAGGATTTTCTAGGCTGATAAGGAGACTGATTATATGCCCTTATCAGCTTAAAGAATTAAAGACATTCTTAAGTAAATGTATGTCAGTAAGTAAATGAATATGAAGACTGGCACCCGACATGCTAGCAACTAGCCAACTAAACTAATCAAAACATGACAAAAGACCTAGTTTGATGATGTCAGGAAACAGTGTGGAATCATTGTTGACTTCTTCACCATTGTCAAGGTAAATCTTACGATGCCACTTATGGGGTGTGGCCCCAAAGGTAATGCATCTGATGTCATTCAAATTTAGGAAGCATTTGGAAGCATTTTGGCTAATTTAAAGACACTATTCAACAAGTTATATTTGTCTTTTTAGATATTTTAATGCAGCAATGTCACATATTGTATATACAGGCAGAGTTTTTGTTTGCTATTTGCTACATTTGAATGTGTTTTCTTGTGACTTCCATGTTGGAAGTCCTTTGTTCTGGTTTACATAAACTCACCGAACAGGGCGGCAGTAGACCAGCAGCTCCTGCGTCTTCAAGCTAAAAAATGAAAGTTAACATTTCCTCTATGAAACAGGTGTTTTCACTCCCAGATGATTACACCTATGTGGTTGGGTGGGGAAGTGGGCGGGGCTATGTAAAAACATAAACGTGAGAGAAGCCCCTCCTCCTCATGTAGCTGAAAGAGATCATATTCAGTACAGAATGGAAACACAAGAGAAAAGAACCTAGTAGTAGTAGTAGTAGTTTGTTATGGTAATAAATAATAATGTATAGAACTTGCTGTGGTGAGTGTGTGGAGGAATGTCATTCAATAGTTGAATGAGAGAGAAAAAAATAAGAATTTATCCACAAGTGACCTCAACGAAACAGGATCTCCAAACACACTGAGTCACTCGTCAAGTCGAACCAGTCACAGGTTACACATATAAAGGTTGTTCCTCCTGTTTATGTCCTGAAAGCAAATGTTAGACTTTCACTCAAGCTCACTTTTGCTGAGCCATTGTCATTTCTATTTTGTTCACATTTGACATTCGCTGTCCACCATTTTGCAATGAATTGCTTAGAAGATTTCAAATAAAAAACAAATCAAATGTCACGTTAGCATGTTAGCTTCTCCTTCGCTTTGCATTAGCACATGTAGCATTGTTGTGCGATACATAAGTAAGAGTGGAATCTATCATGTCTCATTCTCACCAGGAAGTTGTTGTTGTTTGTTTGGGGTTTTTTGTTTTAATCATATTATTATTGTGTTATAATGACTCAGCAACGTCATCAAAGTTGAGCGACCAGTTATTTATCTAGTGTAGAGCAACGAGTACAGCACTCAGTGCACCACAATGTCATAACCTAATGTTGCTCATCTCAAGTGACACGTTTGCAGACACCCGAGTAAAAAAAATGTCTCATAAAAGTAAAGATTTTAAAAGACTGCCAGCTGAACAGTGTTGCAAGCCTTTCTACTCATGCTTCAAATCGCCCTGTTTCTTGTGAAAGCTGTGGTTTCCTCCATTGATAGTGAGGACAGGGACAGGATGTCTCCTGTAGCATTTCACCAAATGATTACAAAATAACAGCCTACACTACAACTACGATGGTTGACAATTAACTTCTCAGAGGACGTCATCCGACATCAGCATGTCTTCATACTCTGCATAGGTGTGTGTGTGTGTGTGTGTGGCAGACTAATTCCCCAGAGTAATTAAACAACAAAAAGCAACACACCCACACCAAACTCTGCATTGACTTCTATTCATTTTAAAGCCTGAACGCATTACCCCAAACCTGAATCACAAGCAGCCAATGCTTAACCTTAACCTTAACCTTAACTTAACAGTACTTTACATCCTAACACTGACCTCTACCAGGACCTCATAAATTAAATACGGTAGGACCTAATGAGGACGACTGGTCCTGACAAGGTCAAGTACATGCACACACACACACCCATATGAGTTTGCTGAGTGGCATTGTTGTGGGCTTACAACCCAGAGGCAGCTTAATCATGCATTATACAGTTCACAGTGTCAGCTCGGATCCAGACGCCGTTACAGTGAACGCCTTGTTTCGTAAAACTTCTCAGGAATTGGCTCCCGGTGTGACAGCGGCCACATGACACGGTCGGCATTTTTCAGTCGCAGGGGTCGGCGAGAACTGACAACCCTGTTGAAGAGGGAATGAGTTGTCACGTTCTCTTTACCGTGGTTTCTACCCTTGTTGACTATTTCGACCACACCTTCACTTAACAGGCCAACCATGGACACTCCCTCAGCTACACTTCCTGATCTTCCTCCAGTGGGTTCATTCACATTGTAGTAAATGTTCCTCTGACCCCTGCTCCAGTTTCCTGAGCCTTCTTAGGTCTGCTGGCTCGAGCTAAAACCCCAAACAAAGGCTTGTACATAGAGTGAGACACACAAATGTACTAATGTGGGACTGAGAGCTGTGGAATGCACAATGTATGTGTGTGTGTGTGTGTGTGAATGTGACACAGATTATGAGTATAAACACAAGTTTTCTTCACCTTTGAATAATTGATTTCTCTCATTTTTAATGTTAAAAATGTGCCATCTGTGTTTGCTGTGTTCTGTTTCTCTTCTGTTGACATGATAATGAATATGAATAATTACATTATAATTACTATTTTTAGATTATTCAAACATTGTCAAGTCTGAGCAGTGAAGTGGAGTGAAGTCAGGAAAAACTAAAGTACTAGTGTGTATAGCATCTGAGTTACAACTACACTACAAAGACGGGACTTCCTTTTTGGGGGGGGTGGGTTCTTTTTTCTGTTAATGAAAAAGGAGAAATTGAGTGACCTTTACAAGAAAATGTCTGCACATCATTAAAAAAATCCTTCCTCGTCACTATGGAAACAGTGATCACTCTCAGAGGGTAGAATGTCTGCAGTAATCATGTGTCATAAGATCTCAAAGCTCAAAATTAATGTGAGGCCTAAAAGAAATTGGGAAGCGGTTCCTGGTATAAAGACAGAATGATGTTGCATCATGTGTCCAAGACAAAAGACCCCTTTATTTCCCTTCACCTGCAGCTGATTCCTGCAGTCAAACCTGAAGTGATTTCTTTGTTATATGAGCAAAGAAACTGGAAAATAATCACATTTAAGAAGCTGAAAAATCTGAAAACTGTTTCTCAAAATGACTCATTGATCGTCAAAATAGTTAATAGTTAGTCTGGCGTGTGTAGCTGTAGTACAAGTGGTAATAGTACAAGTAGTAGCGAGCCTTAAGAGTAAAAGTGGTATTACTACACCACATTGTGAAATGTATGACTGCACATTCACAGTAAATTACAGACTGTATGTCTTCTGTAAATCACTGCGTCCACAACACTGTACTTTCATGGCATAAATACTGTATTTATCAGTGTAGATTACACTTTAAAGATTCCTCCAGAGGGGTTTATTATAATGCAGGAAATAATTGACAGCGGACCATCGTAAAAAAGATGTTGTGAGTTTTGCAGTGGAGGGAGATAGTGACGAAGAATGTGTGCGTAATCCTTATCAGGATGTTGTAAAGCAGCAGAAAAACAGTTGTAGTATTAGCAGCAGTTGCAACAGAAGGGAACATTAGTTTCCAGTCCTGGAATTCAAAGGTTTTTCCATACGCCAGCCTAATAATTAACAGAGTGTGCTACGCTCAGTCCTCACTACATTAATAATAAACTGGAAACCAGAGCTGTGGAACATTTCCCTCTGTCTCTCTCTCTCTCTCTCTCTCTCACACACACACACACACACACACACTACACCTGACCTAACGAGATGAGCCAACATAATTGAGGATCAGGATGGCCGCTGTCACATGACGCCGTTTGAGCGTAATCTCCTTTAGATATGGAGGTCTGCTTTGAAGCTGCGCGCCCACCCTGATGTGGACCGACAGGCGTCCGGGCCACTTTCAGTCCACTTTCCCTTCAAAGGAAATACATCTGACACGAACCTGCGTCTGCGTATCTGACAAGATGTGCGAGTTATCGATCGAGAAAGTCAAGAGAGGGGCAATTCTTGTAAATAACAAACACCTAAATCACATAAATGTGATTGTGTAGTTGTAAAAATGGGAATTGTTTATCTTCATTTTCTGGCAAATGAACATGATTTCACCTTCATTTTTACAACACTGGGCCTTTTCCACCACAACAACAACACAATTTAGTGAAGTAAGTGCACTTAGCTAAAGGTTATAGATCAATAGAACATTAAAGCCATTTGCCAGGATCAAATGTTGTGCCGTTGTACGTTTGCAAACAACAGTCACATTTCTGAAGCACAATTACATGAATTATTCACGAGTCTACACACATGTGCGTGTCAACATGACACTGTTTTGACTCACTGCAGTGCTTTCGGGTAAAGAGAGGAAGCGAGGATGATGGTGGTTAGTACCTGGTTAGGCTTAGAGCTCTGCATCCAAATACACAGCAACATCACACCATGACTTCTGCTATCAGCCACAACTCAAATAAAACTCTATCTCACATTCAAACTCTTGAGCGTTACTGTGTGTCACTTTCACAAACAGGTTCAAATAAACAAATGCAACACTTACTAAACCTAATGGTGAACTTGGCGATAGCTAAACATAAAGGATAATTAGTGGAACACCTCAACGTAATGTTTTGCGTATTTCAAATGGTTTAAGTTGCTGATAAAACACTGATAATGATATCACTGTAACTAACACCAAGCGTCGTTATGATTAATAATGAAAAGTATTGTGGTGTAGTCCTGCCGTCCAGGACTCTGACTCAAAAGATGACTCCAGTACTGTTGACTTGGACTTAAACTAGACTGGATTCAGACTGAAAAGTCGAAGATAAGAGCTGTGACTAATTCTCGTATAAAAATATACACATGTCACATGTTTGAAAATGAAACTTTGAAACAAAAAAAATGTGTGAGAGACACACGAGTACGTACTTCTCGCTCCTCCTTCCTGTGGGTGTTTTCTCGATAGTCATGCAGCTCTTGGCAGACACTAAACACTGGACGTTCCTTTGATGACTTAAATGCTGACAATTTGACTACTACTTTTTTTAGTTTTTTAGTTTTTTTTTGGTGGCTGGGACTTGAACACTGAGGCCTAGACTCAGACTCAAATTTGAACTTCTTGGGGACTAAACTTAAAGTAGTGGCGAGCTTGTTATCGTATGTGCTGTTTCTATTCCTGAGTCATGTAAAGGTTTTGTACACTTATTTCCACTTGCCATACATCCAGGTTCTATTTTCATCCACATATATCCAAGTCTCTCTCGAATCAACAATACATGGAAATTATTTATTTGACATTCCAAACTGTAGACGCCTGGTTTATTAACATAACGCTGAAAAAAACCTTTTTTTCAACATTTTCACCTATCCTAGCCCAGCGTATAACACCGGGAGCGAGTGTACACTAAATATTTTCTATTTTAATATATCTACCATCGCCATCAAAGACATCAAAGATATCAAAGCTCCACGGTGCCCTTTAACTAATAACATCAAAGGTCCACAATACCACACTCCACAGTCAGTTGACTCCTTTAAGTGTTCACATATCACAGTGTAACGTACAGTATAATCCTGCATTAATCGATTAAACTAAATATACACAATACTCGCTCCTGTCACACTCAACTCAGAATTTGATGACTCTCACTTAAACTTGAACATTGGGGACTCGACTTCAATACTATCAGATGCTTTATTATACGGCAGTTGATTGATTGATTGATTGATTGATTGTTTGATTGATTGACTGACTGTAGTCATTGATCAACCCGCTGATAAACTCAGTACAGTGCTGGTCTGTAATACAGTGTCCGTAGGTTTCCACTCTCTAGGTCACTCCTCTGTTTGTACACAAACCTATGGCTGCGTTAGGGTAAGGGAAAAAAAAGAGGAGCCACGCCTACTGTTCGCTCCTCTCCTCCATTCTTCCTCCCCTCCCCCCTCCGTCTGAGCTGATGCAACGCTCATCTTTATAAAGGGTGAGTCTCCACCTCTCCCTGTAGCAGATCAGGGAGCTGTAATTGAGTGCGCCACTTCTCTGTGGAAATTGCCTTAATTGTAGTGACTACATTTAATTCCTGTCTTGCGTCAGCTTTCTTTGCGTGTTTATTTGCTGCTTGGGCCAGTGTTTCTGACTCTGATAACAGAGGGTTCTTTCTAAACGATATTTCAGCTTTTTTTTTCGTTCATATTTTCAACGACATCCACTGAAGGATCAGCGGGTCTCTCGTGAAGAAATCATCTGGACATCTTTTCATTCATTTTTCGCACCAGTGGAAGGATTTTACAGGGTTCCTGCCTCATCTGAAAGGTAAGACTGCCGGCATTTTCTCCACTGACAGTCAGTCAGTCAGTCAGTGATGAGTGGGTGTAGACGCGGCGGCACAACTCTCCTAATCCATTCACTGTCTGGTTTCATTTGCTTTGAATTCTGAAGATCACTTCAATTAAAATCAAGATGTTGTCTCTTATTTGAGCCCAGCTAATTAATATTACATCTATATCCTACCACATTAAATGAATGTTAGTTGCCGACCCCCCTCTGAGTGACCTGAGGCTTTATTTGTAAGCAGGTCAGTCCTGGTCTAAATAAATATATGATGAGTGTGGTGCTGCAGTGCTGCTCTCGTGTCTGGAGGTGGTAGAACAGCTGTCACTGTGCCAGACCAAGAGTCAACACAAATGTCTCCATTCCAAAATATCACTGTCGCGCCTGTGTGTGAGTCCATTAGAGAAGTGGCTTTAATCAGAAGCACCAGACTGAATTTGAGCGCTCTCTGCGCTCTGCGCAAAATGGAGGGGCCATGCCCATAAAGGGACAACACGTGCCTTTGTTTCCATTGGAGCCGGTCCTGGATATAATGTCACTAAACGCCACTGGAGTCACTGCGCCTTTTTTTTCCTTCTTTTTTTTTAAGGGGAGGACGCACATGTGCGCACCTACTTAATGATTGTTGATATAAAGTTAAATATTAAATGATCAGTTTTAGTTCAATCTGGTTCTTTTATTAGGGAAACACAAATCACATATGTTGTGTGTGCGAAATAAAAAGACGCACGTTTCCATGTGGTTTAGAGGGAAAACGTGCGCAAAGTCTGCGGCGTTTTCTATGTTTTTTTTTTTTGTCATTCAGCGCCTGACAGTGTGATGCCGGTCTGGTATTTTTCCACTGCTGCGTCACCGACTCCCCCCCTCCCTCCCTGCAAAGGCGAGTCACATGACCAACTGCGCGGCCATAGGGTCCATAATATTGATTATTCTGAGGGGACGCGTGAACGCGCACAGCTCGACGAGCTGGAGTGGGCGGGCATGACGCAGACAACAGGAATGCGTTAAATTTGTAATAATAAGGAAAAGAAGAGGAAGGGGAAAAAAAGAAGTAAGATGAAGAATTAATTTATACAACACATTTTTAAGTGCGAGCAAATGACAAAGAAAAAAGAAGACAACATAGAACAACAAGAATAATAAGAATAAAAGATAAAAAGTAAATAATAAAAGCAGTAAAACACAAGGCAGTAATTCAACAATCAGACGCCAAGTGTGAGAATATACAAAACATACCAATGATAAAAAAGGGGGATGTCACATGAGGCAGTAATGCAACGTCACACATGCTAAACGCCCTTAAACCAACAAAGAAGATATATAAAATAAGTAAATGTGATGTGTCATTTTTCTGCAGTATGAATGAGATTGGCACCAGAACGGAGATGGAGTATCTGAACCAGTGTCAAGATGAAGACAACAGCAGCTTCAGTGGCATTGAGGCCACCTACCAGGACAAGAAAATCCCACTGGGCTGGTGAGGAGCGACTGCAGTACTTTTCACATCTGAACATAAACACTCCACACACCCCAAACGCCCCTGGTGTTCATGTCTTTAAATTCTCTTCTACTTCCTTTTCAAACCAAAGCTCGGATCTGGACCCAGAGAATCAGAAATTCCTCCCCGAAAACAGCCTGGGAAAGAAGAAGTATGAGACTGAATATGTAAGAGCTCCTCTTTGACTCCACTTCACTCCTCTCCTGTAAACACAGGTGTCACCGTTCCCTAACAGTCTCTCGTTTTCTCCACAGCATCAGGGCAATGCTTCCTTTGGCATGTCCGTCTTCAACCTGGGCAACGCCATCATGGGCAGCGGCATCCTGGGTCTGTCCTACGCTATGGCCAACACTGGCATTGCCCTCTTTGTGTAAGTCTCTAATTATTCATCCGTGTTCACAATAAAGAGACTGAAACATTTTTGAAAATGGAAAACCAGCTCTTGACACACATGAGTGTTGGTGTCATATCTCAGCCACAGCAGAGGAGAAAGCGTGTAGAGGTGTGGTTTCATTTGCTGCATCAAGGTCTTACGCTGTTTAGATACAGGGTGGTTATTCCCCGCCTGTGGTGTGTGTGTGTGTACCCTGAGGTGACTGCACAGGAGGTGGAAGGTTTATAAATGCTTACTGCCTCTCAGTCACGTTTGCTATAGTTCACTGTGTTCTAGTAAGAGCTCCCTCTACTGGTTATACAATGTAACCAATTTAAATTAGACCCTGGATTTGTGATATTTCCTCGCTGCGCCATTTTAAGTGTAAGCAAATTTGGAGATTGATGTTGTCAGGTGAACTAAGATGCCACTTCTCCTCGGGTCATACCACCACCTCAACAGCGTTCTCTGTCAAATTATTCAAATTATTCTAAAGTATTTTTAGAGAGCAGAATCACTTGTCCACTTGACAGTCGCACGTCTGTTTGAAAACACGAGGAGTGACAGGAGAAGCAGCTTAGCCGAGTTAATCCGGCTGCCTTTGGGCCAGAGTTACGTAAGGAGAGCACGGAGATCATGAATGGAGCAGGCGACGCTTCACTGTCGTCAGGCAGCTGACCAACCTGAGCCCGACAACTGCAGGAAGTGAGGGATTACAAATCGCGTGTATAGTTGCTCCCTATCTCAGATTAAGACGATGTCGCCAACAATGTGTTTGCGTTTCAAAAACACAAGTCTGTTGACATCAAACAATGATGCCATCCAGAGCATATATTTGTTGATCCCACCGTGTATAAAGTGATAACAGGTTGTGAGTGTCAGAGGCAGGTAGGCACGTCAAAGGCTTTAAGCAGCTGGACGATCAGAGTGTGTCTTTACAGAGCAGCTCTTAAATGACCCGGACTATTAATACACCAGGCACACAGTGCTGCTGCTGCTGCTGCTGCTGCATCACAAGGGCGCTAAGATCATCCCTTACAGGGAAAACGTTGCAGTTGATTCTCCCACTCACGAGAACGTCGTGACAAAGTGCACTCGAGTCACAAAACCTCTTGTCCTGCCTCAGGCTGAGGAGAATTAACATTCCTCTTTATATTGGCCTCTGTTTACAGGATTCTCCTCGTGGCTGTCGCCATCTTCTCCTTGTATTCTGTCCACTTGCTGCTGAAGACGGCCAATGAAGGAGGTGCGTATCTGAGACAGCCGTGTATCAGTGTCTTCTTTGGATTTAATTTTTTTTTTTCTTAAAAAGAAGCCAACCTTTAATTTGTTTTCTGTTATTTCCTCTCCATAGGTGCACTTGTGTACGAGCAGCTGGGCTACAAAGCCTTCGGGTTGCCGGGGAAACTGGCTGCATCCTTCTCCATTACCATGCAGAACATTGGAGGTGAGAGACCGTGGCTTTTTGATTAAACTATTTGTTTTCCGTATTAATCACGCTCTCTATATCCAAACTGAGTGGATGTTGGAAAAACAACTATTGTCAGGCTTTGTTTTTGGAAAGTGGAGTAGCTTCCAGTAGAAACAGGAGTCTTTCTTTAAGCACGGTGTTGTTCCGTGGAAGTGCTAATTGCTTTTTATTGTCTTTTTCAGCCATGTCAAGCTACCTCTACATCGTCAAATACGAGCTGCCCATCGTCATTCTGAATTTTGTGGGACCCAACAATGAGTGAGTGATCAGATATCTTCAGGCCCGGAAAGAGTTGTATACGTTGTTATTGTATATAAGAAAATATCATCCGGTATCTGAGAATCTTGACCCACAGTTAAACATCGGCGCCACATTTTCCCTCTCCGTTGAACACAGAGTGAAATAAATGTGTTCCAAGGAACCGGTCTGATCTGCCTCGATCGGCTTTTGGCCAAAGAACAATCGATAGAGTTTCGGTAACGATTTATCTGTGGCAATGAAAATATCTATAAAGCAGTTGTGCAAGGACGTGTCATTTACTCATGCCACCGGATGTGTTCGTAGAGTCAGGACAGAAGTGTTGTGTTTGAAAAAAAAACGTTTAGACTTTCTAAATGACACAGACATCCGAGGTGAAGCCGCACAACAAAACCAAACTGCTGTCCTTTGTTTCCAACCCCCAAGTGCTGCTTGTCAGAGAAGTCTCTCTGTTGTAGCGGGGGAGGGATGACATATTAAAAGAACAGTCAGTCAGTCAGTGCTCAGTCGCTTCAAAGAGCCCTTTTAGGAGATACGGCTGGGTGCTGCGTCGAGACGGAGCGCGAGATGAGCTCACCACAGACTCGCTGCAAGTCCAAAAAACTGGCGCGGCTTAGTTTGTGAAAGATGCAAAAAGACACGGGATGTGTCAAGAATATTCTTTCAATGTGTCGTTTGTGCTCATCCTTCTACTACCAATGCTTACATTATATACTTAAAATAGATTGAATATAAGTATTATTTTTTTAATTACTTATGTGACTGACATGTGGTTCTTTGCTGTGTTATAGAGAGTGGTACACTAACGGAGACTACCTGGTGCTGCTGGTGTCCTTCTTCATCATCCTGCCCCTGTCTCTGCTCAAGAACTTAGGTAAGAGCTGCCTCCGTGTGTTTCTCAACATGTTCTGAACAAAAAAAAAAAGTCAAGAGTACTTTCCACAGGGTATCATAAAAACAGTAGCTCATGTGTTGGTGTGTTGCCTCCCCTCTCCTCTCCAGGTTACCTTGGTTACACCAGTGGTCTGTCTCTGCTCTGCATGGTGTTTTTCCTGGTTGTGGTGAGTCAAACACACACACACACGTATTTCCTGCACACCACATTGGCACATGAAGCAGTCTGTTGTTCCAGAGACGTCTTAAGTCAGAGAGCACGTTTCAACTTTTCCACAGCAGCTCCCCTTCCTTTGGAACTCTGGGAATTCATAGTGATTTCATAGTGATTTCATTAAACCACTGTCATGAAAAACACAACAAAGTAACTCTGGCATCTTTTTACTGATTCCTGACACTAGTGTAAATGTCAGCACACAACGCTCACATCTACAACCTCTTCATTTGTCCTCCAGGTGATCATCAAGAAGTTCCAGATCCCGTGCCCTCTGCCCGAGGACGTCCACGCTCTCAACGAAACCTTCAGCAAGCTGCTGAACTCGAGCTTGTCCCAACTAAACTCCACCGCCGTGGACTACAGCGAGGACGCCTGCACGCCGAAATACTTTGTCTACAACTCGCAGGTGAGGCTCTTTGACGCGCAAAAGTGCAGAGAAGAGATCGTTTGTGCCACAAAACCCCGATCAATCGTATTCATTTTGTCGCATTTTCGTGGCCCTCCAGACCGTCTATGCCGTTCCCATCCTGACCTTCGCCTTCGTTTGCCACCCGGCCATCCTGCCCATGTACGAGGAGCTCAAAGAGTGAGTGCGCAACTTTCTTTTTATCCAGCTGCGGCCTTATCAGCACGATGCCAAATTAAAATTTTCGGATTGATGTGATTTTTGTGTCTCAATTCAATATTTTGTCTCTTTTCAACAGCCGCTCCCGCAGAAAGATGCAGGGCGTCGCCAACGTGTCCTTCCTGGCCATGTTCATCATGTATCTGCTCGCCGGACTTTTCGGATACCTGACTTTCAATAGTGAGTCTTTCAAGTTTTGTAAATGCACCACAATGCACTGGAATCAAATGACTACAATGCAACAATGAGTTAACAACACCAGTGTGGGTGTAACAAGCAGTCATTGCACCCAAAGTATTGTCAGAGCAGGTCATTGACCCAGAGTTAAGAGGACAAGCCTCCAAGTCTTAATTAAATACAGATACAAAAACTATCAAGGACAGGGCCAGGACTGTTACGTAAGACTGGGAAAAAACCCACCTGATGCAGAACTGACAAGGGCGCCAGCATGTTTGTGTTCCCGTTTGCCGTGGCTGGAACATCTGAGTGAATATAGAGAAGTGTTCTTGGAACAACTAACTGGTTATACAAGAACAGGGCTGCCAGCAACGGCTTCCTCAGTCGTCACAACAGGGCAAAGCTCTGCAAATAGTTTTTGAGCAAGGGCGTGTAGGGATTGAGAAATCATCGTGACGTTTGGAAAAGGCAAAAGTGAAGCCGAGCACAAACACGGCAGCTAATCTAACGGAAGGAAGAAAAGAAAGAACAGTCTCACTTTAGTGGCACCATTCTTTTCAAGTACAAACACACACAGTCATAATTCATGTCTCCCGTTTCTGTGGAATCTACATATTCGTCACGTGCATCTCGACCGGTTTTACCTGTTCTGCTTGTGAAGTGCTTCGGCTCTAAATGGAGTCTCGCCTCTTTCTCCACAGTTCACGTGGAGCCTGAGCTGCTGCACACGTACTCCAAAGTCTACAAGTCCGACGTGCTCCTGCTGGTCGTCCGTCTGGCCGTTCTGGCCGCCGTCACCCTCACCGTTCCCGTGGTGCTGTTCCCTGTAAGTGTCAAAGATCTTAGTTCCTCCTCCACACGGAAACAGAACTTTCCCTCTAGTGTCAGAATAACCTCCCCCCGTCTCTCTTGGTAGATTCGCACCTCCATCAACCATCACCTGTCCAGCTCGAAGGAATTCAGCTGGATCCGCCACATCATCATCACCGTGGTGCTGCTGGGATGCACCAACGCCCTGGTCATCTTTGTCCCCACCATCAGGGACATCTTTGGCTTCATCGGTGCGTGTCTCTCTGGGTTTAATGTCTAAAAAAGACAAACAAACTCCAATACAAATAATGTTATGTGACTAACGTTGGGATTTTCCTTCTGCTCACAGGTGCATCTGCTGCTGCTATGCTCATCTTCATCCTGCCCTCGGCTTTCTACATCAAACTGGTTAAGAAGGAGTCCATGAAGTCTGTGCAAAAGATCGGGGTAAGGAGGAGTTTTAAACTTACGCTCAACGCCCATGGACTGCTGGGACCCGTTCGCCGTGGTCAAAACACACCAGCTCATATTGTCTCTCTCTCTCTGTCTCTCTTTAGGCCACTGCTTTCCTGATGTGCGGCCTCGTGGTCATGATCGGCAGCATGACCCTCATCATCATGGACTGGATCCATAACGCTACAGTCAGCGCGGACAAGCACGACAACGGACACTAAAGCCCCGTGCCGCAGCCGGGATGGAAGCGAGAAAGACGGCGACAACCACAAGATCTTACAACAACAAAAAAGAAAAAGAGTAATGTAAATTAAGAAAAAGACAAGAACTCACTTGCTGCTCAGCTCTGACTTCCTGAGCAACAGACCATTGCCATTCCAAGAGAATGTATTGAAACTTTGTACAGTTTGCTGTTATAGGCCACAAAGATGGTGTTTTACTTGTTTTTTTTTCGTCTCCCTTTTTATCGTAGTTTTTTTGTTGTTATTGTCGGGTTTTTTTGCTCGTTTTTACTCTCTTTTTGGTACAGCTGAAAACAAATATATGAAGGTGCCTCATAGTCTTAGAGTTCACCATGCAGCTCACACTCAGGCGCGGCGTTACGTGCATGTGCACGAGTGTGGCTCTGACCTCAGATCTGGTCTTACTGGGAGAGGTACGTGCATCTGTTGACAGCAGGGGCAACACATTTGAATGTTTATCCTCCTTAAGGACAATTAAGTTCCTTCCAACATTTGTTTCATCTGTTTACTTCTTCTTTTTTTTTTTTATCCTTCTTCAACTTTGCCAAAAACAATTTATTTGTAAAGCATCTTTGTAAATTGAGAGCACTTACAGTTTAGCACACTTGTAAAAAAACAAAAACAGATTTGTCAGTTTTCACAGGCGAGGCCCTACCACGCCACCTGCTCAGTGTTTGTACCGAGGCTTTGTGACCTTGCTTATAGTGTCAGCTTTCCTTGTAACACATACAAGTCAACAGAACCTGCCTTTTTGAGCCCAACACTGGGAGCTGCAGAGTATCTCACAACAGGACTCTTGTCAAACTGTATTTATTCTTTAAAAACCTGCTGAAGGTCCTGTTGGAATCGCGTGTGCAGCGACGACACTACTGCTTATAAAAAAAACCTGGAGGCTGCTAAGCCGTCAGTTCCACCCTTCTATGTTTAAGGGCAGGGAGGGAAACTGAAACTGTTTTTCTTTATGAGAGAATACCTTGAATTTGACCACATCTGGTGGTTGTAATTTACCTGTAAAACTTGCAACAAAACAGAAAAAAAAAGAGAAAAAAAAGCAACCTTAAAACTAGAAAGTCAGTCGTGCTCTTTGCTACTGACGACCAAACGAGAGCGTCTGTCACCAGATTGCGAGTGTTACACAGTTTGGTTACACAGTTTTCTGCTCTTGGAAAATGTTTCACACTGAAGAACTTGAAAGCTTGATGGTGACTTGCTTCCTGTTGAGTCTCGCGCCCGACGGCGCGCTGTGCTTCCAACACTAACGTTAAACATCACCAAACTGTTGTTGTCCAACATCTATTTATGGAGAAACCATAAAATCAATGTAATTTAATCTATTTTACTATATTTATAATATTGTATGTACATACATGTGTATATATATATCTACTGAGTTCAACTGTATATACGCTTTGTTTTAACTTTTTTGATGAATTGGAGCTGTCAAACAAAAATGATAAACCCAAAACTGGTGAATTGACGATATCGAATTTGCTTTAACGCGCCAGAGCTTCTTCTGTTCGTCTTGGTTTGACCGACTGAATTTTCCCGCTCTGATTCTGTGAAAACTGTTACATGTGGAAATCCTCGAGAGAGGCCGCAGCGGTCTGTCTGTTTGTTTGTTTTTTTTTAACGGCGGCCCCTGAACACAAACCCCACCCCCTGTATTCACAAACTGTTGTATATGCTCGTCTTGGTTAGAGAGTATGTCAACCATCTCTGGACCTCAGGAGCAAAGAGGGCTTCGCCCACCAGTGTTACACTCTTGTTTCAATGAAACACTTTGTATATCCTGTAATTAATGTCAAATTAAAATCAAAGATAAAAACTATGACATGGTCTTTGTCGTCTTCATTATGTCTTCTGTCCGAGCGGAGTTTGTGACTGTAGTTTATGGGCACACAGAAATAAAAGTGGACATATTCCTTCTAATGTCTGGTCAGAGGCAGCTAAAGGTATTGATTTGAAGCAAAGTTTATACATTAGAACTTTTAAAACTATGTTTTTGAGGGAGAAAAAAAGTTCAGTAACCAATATTACCTGTTTATTTGCTACTTTTTGACTAAATTCACTTCTGCTTTGACATGCACAAAATGAAATAGATTTGATTTCCAGCATTAGGGCTGTAAACAGAGATAAGAGCTTCTTTTTTCCACCCCGTCACTTTCCCCTGTGGCCTTGAACACAAACCTGGATCAGCAAACCTGTGATAAGTGTCCAAACCGGCGCACAGATAAACTACAGCACAGCCTGTGTTTTTGCTGTTTCTCTGGACAGAGCCTTGAAATGTGGTCTATGACCTGGACCACAAGTCCTCACCATGAGAGTGACAGAGCCTATCAAACATGTGGAGTGTTTTAAAAGATGCAGTTACTCTCTACCTCAAACCACTGAAGACTGACGGGATCAGAACTGTGTGGTTGTGATTACTCATCCATGAAGGGACGTCTGTTCCTCTGGCGTTTCCTTGACAACACTGCTCCCTAGTGGTAACCAGAGGACAAACCAAGATGGGACGAATTTATTTTGGATGCAAATAACTTTCTTTTTTTTTCCATTATTGCAAAACCTGGAGGGAAAAGAACTCTAAATTTACTGCAGTGCTATATGTTGCAAAATTTACTGAAAACATAACAAAATAAGACGTTACTTGTTACATCTTCAAATATAAACTGGTGATCAACACAGTCAATCAAACTATGGTAAACACACACGACTTTGACTGATTGGATGCCGAATCGGCGATGTGGATAAAATGTGTCCTGTGAACTTTGAAAAATTCTGCTTTGTCAGTTTCAGGGGAACGGGAATTGAGTGGGTGATGACAAACTGTACACACACACAGACACATATATACTACCATGTAACTCCCTTAACATCTCTAACCAATATATTGAGAACTCAATATAAAGACTGTTTGTGTACAGACCTCCATCCATCTTGGTTGTACTTATTCTTCTATTGCTTTATCCTCCACACGAGGGTCACGGAGGGCAGCGGTGCAATTCCCAGCTGATATATAGAGTAAAAGATGGAGCACACACTGGACACGTCACCAGTCCATCACAGGTCTACATAGAGACAAACAAATATCCACTCTCACATCTGCAGTCAATTTAGAGTGTCCAATTTTGCCTAATCCCCAAATCTGCATGTTTTTGGGGGGGTTTGAAGAAAACCCATGCACACACAGGGAAAACTCCAAGCAGAAAGGCCTTGGATGTACCATTAAAAGCAATTTTCACATACTTTTCCATTCAATTTTCCAGTTTATCATCTTAATATGATTGATACCATACACTATGTACATTTTGGAGAGTAAAAATTACAATATTATATAACACCAAGTTTACATTTGCACCAAATACACTTTGGGACAGTGTTAAATGCGCCTCTTGGTCAAATAGTTAAATTTCAAATTTCAATTTCACAGTGTATTCAACTCTTGTGTCAAATCAACACTATATATATGCACAGAGTGTATTTGGGCCCAATCAAAAAAAAAGGAACTAAATTGAATATTTTACTGTTACTTTATCACAACAAAGTTTATTGTGTACTTATCTACTGCAACGCTGAAACATTCTGTTTCATGGTTTCATTTGATGCCTGGTTGTTATTTCATTGGATATTCTATCAAAGAGCCATCATGGTTTAAAGGCCCAGTGTGTAAGAATTAGTGACATCTAGTGGTGAGACTGCAGATTAGAAGAAATGGATGACATCTCCACCCCCATCCCCTTCCCAAGACTATGAAAACATTATTTTAAAGCAATTACACACTAGACCCTTCCAAATGTTACACACTGGACCTTTTACAGGCAGACAAACTGTATACAGAAATGGACACACATCATGGTACCAGCCACTGTTTGTACGGTGACTGTTGAGAGATGCAACTGAGCAAACAGCTCGACTCCAAGATGGAGACAAAAAGAAAAGGTGCCAGTCACTCAATGAGGGAGAGAAGGAGGTGTTTTCCTCTGACAAACACAAAGAACATCAGGAAGCAGCTAATTTATTTTACTACTCTCTGGACACTTTGCACAGTTCATGTTCTTGCACTGACATTTATTACACATTGAGGCAGGATGTTGGGGTCAGTTTCATCTGATTAGCCCCTCCCCCAGGACCTGCACCACACAGTCACTGCTGACTGGCCATTCCATTTAGCACTTCGTCCACCAAATCAAAATTATATTCACACTCATCAGATTCCAGCCCATGATTGGGCAACAGATTAATCGAGACAACGCACCTTTTGTTAAACTAGCATTTTTCTCTGAAATATGATATATTTAACAAAAAAAAAAAAAGAACATTGACAATATTCTGTTAATAAGCTATGTGATCAGGCTGCCATGGAGGAGAAATCTTTCGTACCAGCCAGCACCCTGGGAGAGGCAATCTAATACAGGAGCTAATGTTGTTCAATGAGCGTTGCATCACAAGTATCACCCCCCCACCCACCCTGCGCTCCTTACAGTAGTTCCCAAGCCACATGATCTATGCAAAATAAAGGGCTCTTGCATTATAATTTCTGATTGGGTCATTCTTTCCTAGCAAAATATGAAAATCTATAGAAAAAAATCTTCATCGTTCAATAAAAGGTACAGATATCAAAAAAATGAAAATGCCGGCTCTCCAACAACTTTCAGTTTGGAGGCCAAATTCCAGCTTGAGGAAATTGCACTTGAGCAGCTGAATGGGTCACTGAGGGCGTTGCTGTGCCGTCAGCACAGCCGGTGGTCACTTCTTGCGAGCGTGCTTGTATTTGTCCACGTAGGCCTTCACCAGGTTGGCCACCTTGTTGGTGTTCACCTCACCGCTCTTGCTGTGACACACCTGAGGAGAAAAAAAATACAGCGAAGGGTCAAACAAACAAACAAACAAACAAGGGTGTAAAGTGACCACATGTGGGACATTATGAAAATATGAAATCCCAAGTGGACGTTAGAGTGATCAAGAAAGAAAATGGACGACATAAGAAAGAGTAAACATTTCAAAGTGATTGTTGCCTCTGCGTATACAACTTACTCACAATCTCCATCTCAATTTCGTCTTTTCAGCTCCACCTGATGGCAGTTACTGTCATTACATGCACAACGCTAAACAGGCAGATGGAGTGAGCAGTGGTGATGATCATTCTGACACATTTCTAGAAAATAACATGTCAAGACAATCATATTTTGATTGCATGATTATTGAGGGGGAAAAAAACTGCTTTACTGTTTTATGATTATAATGCACTGTCATTTGAAAGATTACATGTCATTATGGAGAGACTTAAGTGCAACGCTCCTTTTCCTGCTTTGCTGCTGTTGGTTTACATTATTATCTTGTTATTGTCTTGTTGGTGGACCATACTTATGTTTTGCCTGCAGTCTGCCAGTTACACCTGCAGAAACTGTGCTACTGTTGTTCATAGAAAAATGACTTAAGTTTTTATGCTTACACAATCATGATGTTTTTAACTATGGTTAATAGTGAAATTGGTTCATATATTCATCCATAAGAAAACTGCACACAAACGATAGCAAATGAATCCTTACTGTGACCCCATTTGGACATAACATTCAGTTAAACAGCAATATTTTTATTTAACACATTTTCAGACACAGCCCTGCAGGATGAGAAGGCGCAGGATATGTTTGAATTTCACGGGTGGAGCAAATGTAATTTTTGCAAGTGCTCACCTTCTCTACTGCCTTGCGCACAATCTCCTTGTACTCCTCCTTGGTGATTTCCTTCTTTTGGTAGTAAGGTTTAATGGCTGTCTTCACTTCATTTACAGCTCTCTCTTGAATCTGTTGTTTCTAGAACAGTGAGAGGATGTTAGATGTCTCGAGGATGAAAATAAGGACAGAAAAATACGCCATTACTTCAAAGTTACCTTTTCTTTTTTAGAGCTGTCGGGTTGAGCCTTGTGATGACCATACTGAGTTGTAGAGGATGGTAGCACTTGGCTGAGTGCCATCTGTCCCTGGGTCACTCCACCAGCTTTGGTAGGAGTGGGGAGCAGGGCAGGTTTGCCATAACCCACCATGGTGCCCACCATCTACGGAAAACCAGGATTTAAAAACACATTTGTGGAAAAGTACGTTTACATACAGCACTCGTGTATTTTAAAATGTTGAATGGACCTTATGCACTGAGCGTCACCTACTACTTGCGCTAAAATATAAGCCAGCTCCCGTAACTTCCGGTCAGTCATCAGTAATGGGAAACTTGGACTTTTTAAGGTAACGTTAGCGATATACTGTAGCTCCAACCCTTAATTTTTAAGTAGTTATTTCAGTAGTTAGCTCCAAGGGATTCAACATGGCATAAAATGAAACATTTTAAGGGGACAACAGCAGATCACTGGAGGATCCCTCTGTGTAAATACTCTTGGTAACACGTATCCGCATGTTTGGCTGACAGCTCACCGGAAATAGTTGGGCTGGCTGACTGAAAACCAGGAAGTGGCATATAGTCAATTCACCACAATTTACCATACCTGAGTCATGTGGGGATCAGGCTGGGCTGCTGCAGTCAGGCTGCCATGCTGCATGGGTGGAGGCGGTGGGGGAGGAGGTGGGAGGCCCTGAGCGCCGACAGCAGGCACCTGAAGCAGTGGCACAGCAGGGTGGAGATGCACAGGGACTGGAGGAGGCATTGCGTACGGTGCAGCAGGCTGCAGGCTGACAGGCAGGGCTCCTCGTGGGCCCTGCATGGGGTAGTGATGGTGAAGAACATTCAGCTGAGGAGGATGAGGAGGAACCACGTTCATCACAGGCACCGGAGCGTTACCTGGGACTGCCTGGGGAGGGGGCTCACTTTTAGGGGGATCTGCAAATGAAAGAAATGAACATTTAGGGCAGTGTTTGGCAGTAACAGTGCGTTACAGTAATGTTTGAAGTTTGACGGTTGATTCAGAGGACGGTGTATTTGTATAAGCACAGATATATTTCAATTCATCCATTCATTCATTAATAAAATGTGCACTTGAGAGAAGGTGTTCAAGCAGAACATGGAGATTCAAACAAGTAATGCAAGTAAAACAAGACCTTCAAAGGGTCTTTCACTTTTTGTGCATGGTCCCATTTGCAATATAGCATTACATTTATATTTTCTTCTAGTATCAAATATACCAGTTGGGTCTGAGGAAAGCGTGGATTCAAGTCGGGCTCTTTTTAAACATCCTCATTTTCTCAAACAGCAACAGTAGTGTTTCTGACAAGTAAGAATTTAACAGAAAGTTTTGACAGTAATAAGAGAAACTGAAGAGAATTCACCTGCTACTGCAGCTGGTTGCTCTTCCTCTACTCGGTTCCAGCCTCCCGGTCCACCTCTCTCCTTCTTGGAGTAATAGTCCTGAACGTCAGCAGGTAGTTTCCTCCTGACAGCCCAGCTGGATGCCGAGGACCATCCAGAGCGGTCGAGCATAGAGTCACTTGGATCTGACTCTTTCCTCCGGCCACCACCCCTGTTTTCATTGAAGCGACTGTATGCGTCATTCCCTGAATTGTTGCCTGTACCTGAGAAGTTGTTTCTGGGCTGCCAGCGGTTGTCTGAGGTCTCTTCCTGCTGGGAGTAAAAGCTCCTATTACTACCACGACCTGCACCTCTGCCACCCCGGCCACGTGACTCTCCCTTACTCCCACCACGGTTGTCTTCCCAGCGTGAGCCACCACTAAAGCCAAGGTCCCGGGTCTTGTTCTCAGCTTCACTAGTCTTTTCTGTGACCCAGTCAGGATTTTCTGACCAGCCCTGGCGATCTGGGGAACCTTCAGAAGGCACACCATTTTCAAAGCGGCCAGCGCCTCCGTGATACCTCCGTCCCTCACCACCAGACCCACTGCCCTGACCTGACCTCCACCCACCTCGACGCTCCCTCCTCTGCGGAGACTGCTCTCTGGATGTTGGATATTCAGGGCTGGGACCCCGTCTGTGAGACCTTGTTCTGGATCGAGACCTAGACCGAGATCGGGACCTGGATCTAGAGCGACTCCTTGATCGTCTTCTCCTCCTCTCACGACTACGCTCCCTCCTAGAATAGTCTTTCTCTCCATCACAGTCCCGGTCACGATCACGGCCCCGGTCTCTGTCTCGGTCTCGGTCTCTGCTGCGAGCTCGTGAAGAGCGGCTAGAGGGTGGGCTGTCATCTCGCTCTCTTGAGTGTGAGCGCCTGGATGGCTCTCGCGTAGAGTCTTTCTTAGGTGACCAAGTGGAAGTTGGGGAGTGGAAGCGGGAGCGTCGCTGCCTGCCATTCTTCCTCTCCTGGCTCTTTTCCCTCTCAGGTTGGCCCTTGTAGTTCTCGTCCTGGGTGACCTGGCTCTCTGAAGGAGGGGATCCTACAGCAGCTGAATCAGCATTCTCCTTCGACAATTCCAAAGTGGCACTGTCACCATGCTCACTTGTGGGTGAACTGCAGTCCATGGGGACAACGTTAGTGTCATCTGTAGATGGATGGTTTTCCATGCTTTCTACAGAACCATCAGCTACTGAAGGTTCCTCTGATTCGGCCCACTTTGTATCGCCGTCCTCAGCAGCTTTTGTTTCTGGGTCAGTTACACATTCCTCCAACTCACCAGCAGGAGGGGAGCCAGTCTGGACCAAGTTTTCGCATGATTTGGCTTCCACTTCTTGCAAAGATTCTTCATTATCTGCTTCATCTGACTCTGCACAAACGACCATGTCAACATCCGGATCTGTGTGCTCATCACAATGGGGAGACATCAGGTCTTCCAGCAGAGCATGTTCAGAATCAGGGGGTGATGGAGAGGCTCTTTTCTCAGAGTCCTTGTCTCCAGATGCAAAGGGACTGGCTGGCGGCTCCTCCTCTTCTTCGTCGTCGTCCTCCTCCTCCTCTATTTTGTCCTGACTGCTTTCAGAGCATGAATTAGGGCTATGAGCGGGCGAATCTGAGAGACAGGACGGGTCCTTGTCATCTTCTTCTGGCTTAATATCTTGTTCATTGGGTGGTTCCTGGGTCTCATCAGTGTCTTGTCCCATATCATTACTCAAAAGTCCTGAACTTTCTCCCATATCAGGACTGTTACAACGGTCCTGATCTGCAGTAAGGCTTCCTTCAGCATCAGATTGCTGCTGCTCGGATTCATTTGTGTCCTGCTCATTATCTATTTTTTCCTCCTCCATATTGTCACCTCCATCGTCCTCTTCCTCCTCTTCACTTGCTGCTGGGCTGCTAACAAGTTGGGAAGAGCGTTTTTTTCTTGTTTGGGCTTTCCGCTTGCCACTCGCCTTTCGGTTTATTACCTGTTTGCCCTTCCTCTTGGCTGGTGCTTGAGAAGTTTTAGTCGGCTTGGCGGACTGGTTGGTCGATGAATCAGAGTCTGATGAACTTGATTGAGGTGGTGATGGGTCAGATGCCGGAGTCTCTTCCAGAGTTTTGCTGTTGCGTCCAGATCTTCTGGTTGGTAAAGAATCAGCCTCTTTGGTGGAAGTTTTGGAGGTTGAGGCTCGGCTGCCTCTCTTCTCTCCCCCTTTGGGACATGTGATGGCACAGACGACACCCTCAAATACTGTGGGAGAAAAACTACATCAGTAATTGTATTTACAGACCCATCAATGATTTTCTCAGCACAGCCTGTCGTCTGTGTCTCCTTTAAGCCAGTCTATGGCACTATGCAAATATAGGGTATTGTAAATAGTTTGTGTGCACATGTGAAAACTTCAATTCATGATAGACATTTGCATAACAGACTAACTTCTTAACTAGCCAAATTTTTCTAACTCTCCAAATTAAAAGAATATGCACACGACTGACAGGCAGTTGAAGTGCATTTAACATTCAGCAAGCATCTTGTTATTTTTTGGTGATGGAAACTTTCACAGATTGTAGTAGACATGTTTTGAGGGTGTCTGTGCTCCACGAAAAATCATCTGTGAGGGAAGACACTTCACTCAGAATACATCCAAAAAAAATGTATTTGGGTTTACCAACTTTAGCAACTAATCATTAATTACACAAAAGATTTCCACCGTGTCTCAAAAAAAACAAAAAAACACTAAACCATGCACTTAAATGAAAAACCAAAGTTTTTCCAATGACATTCATTAAGACAATCTTACAATCTATTAGTAACACATTCAACTCCAAAGGTGTCAGATGTGACTCACCAAAATGCCCAGAGCCCAAGGGTGAGCTGGGGGTGAAGGAAGGTGGGCTGAGTCCAAAGGGAAACAAAGTTTGGCTGCAACTGGCTGGATAGAAATTCTGCCTACAAAACACAAAATGGTAACAAATAACCGTCAGATTTCCCATCAGTGACTTAATTAGACCTGACCTTGATTTTGTTCGAACAAAAAAAAAATTTTTGCTTGTAAGAATTAAAGATCATGACCCTTCATTATCTGATTGGGTGAACTTGGTTTTACTGCAATGATAATTGGCACGAGTCATGCACAAACACCACAGTCCAGAGGATGGAGAATCATGTTTTGTAGTGTCTACAGTATGAGATCAGATCAGACAGGAATCGAGGTCAGCCAGTGTAGTATTTATTTTGTGTTATGGGGTTTCTTAAATGCATCTCATAGCTGTTCCTCCTCAACATTATGTTCTAGAGATGCACAGAAAATTCAGCCACCAAAAAATTTCAGCTGAAAATGGCCAAAAAAGACATTTTTGGCCGAAAGACTTTTAACACCGAAACAGGATGTTGTGATGACACATGCAAAAACTGTGGCCAGCACGCACCTGTCCATTCCCGGTTAGAGTTTGTCCAAGACTAGTTTGGAACACCAATATAACAAGATGTGAGTAAACGGTGAAACAGCACCTATTAAATACTGGAAAGTCTCTGCACAAAAGCGAAACTTGGCTGCATTGCAGATTATCATTCACTTCACACCAGTGGTTCTTAATGGAGAAGATTCTCAATTCTCGCCCCTTTTGAGCAGCTAAATAAAGAGATTAGTTCATCTGATGCATTCTCTTAATTGCAGCACTAAAGCGTCTTCTACACAAAGAGGTTGAGACAGACCACGGAGTGAAAACAATGAAAAGTGCACTCTTATGAGTCTGTCAACACGTTTTAATAAGATCTACCAGGATCCCCTGCACTTCATCGCGACTGTACTCGAGCCTCGTCATGAAGATTATTATTTGGATGCTTGAGTTAAAGCAGCGTATAGAGAAATGATCCAGGCTACGTTGGATACGGAGAGCCCGCTAGGAGACGGCGAAGTGCACAGTGCAGGAGCGGTTCGCAGGGGAAAAAAAGGCTTGTCTGTCTACACCAGATGGGGGCATGCACCCTCGTTGTCTGATATGTTCGATGAGATATTAAGATATCATGCAAAAATTGATACCAGTATTACTGTGAATGATAAGACATGGTACTGCTATAGCCACAGCAGAAATTATTCGGATCAATGTTGCACACAAAAGAAAGAAATGCTCTGAACTTGGATTTCGAAACATCAATTTCAGTTTAGTCATCATGTTTAAAGAGTCCCCACAGCCTGTGAAAACAGCTGTTAAATGTATTCTGTGGTGCACGGGGGAGATGATGAGGCTTGCAAGTTGGGAAAATAAAGTCGTAATGGCAGTCAGGTGGGGTTTATTTATTACCTTGAGGTGCCATTAGCAGGGATGGCAGCAGAAGAGGACAGCCATGGACAGCCCTGCATCTGGGGTTTGCACTTGGCAAAATCAGTGTCATAAGGTATGTCCTCTGTCATCCAAACAGGCTCCGCACTGCAGGATAATAAAAACAATTTATTATTTTATGAAGCACCTACCAAATGTGCAGAGGACTATATGGACAATATTTAACAGTATGCTCAAACTGCAAGGAAAGATCTTTGGACGTAGTGTACCATGCAAACCAGCAGGTGGCCTTCTTAAAATATAATGATGTTTTTCCGCCACAGTACAGAGCAACATAGAAATAATATTTAAGTAGGTAGTACAATAATAGTTATTATAAATATGCAGGGATCAAAGTAATCCCAGTAGGCCAGTAACTATCCACACTAGTCATTAACCATTACAAACATAAAAGCTTAACATAGGAGTACAAAGAGCAAGAAGATGAAATTTATGATTTTGAAATAAAAACATTGAATCGTAAAAAGGGTAAAAATTAAAGCAAAAGCTGATATGGATTTCACACACTGGTGATGTATCATGTTTAACATATTTTGTTGCCAGCTTACAGCAGACTGTGACAAATTTAATAAATTCCTTCTAAAAAAAAAAAAAACAACAACCCAATTTTTGTCAAAGAGATGTAATTTTCTCTAAGGGTAAATGTTTATTTTTCCTTATGTGAAAGGAAATTACATGCTACACTTCTCCTCTACAGACCAGTAATCATAGATTCTCCTGATCTGTTGATTTCATTATAAACCAGACTATTATGACCATTTTACAACTAGCTTATAACCAACTTATAACAGTTACTTGTCACACTACAGGACATTAGTCGATTTTTTCAAGAAAACATTATCAATGTATTACTGTACATGTCATAATTTACTAGAATTTAAAAACTCATTGAAGGATGTATGCCTTACATGTCCTGTGTTGATGTGGTTGTTATTGAGACACAGGGAGACGATGACCAAGCACAGCACTCTGTCCCTCTCACCTGAAGAGGAATCAGAAACTGATGAGATTTAGCATTATATTAAAGCTAATACCAAACAATGGGCACATTAGAGAATTAACCTTTTTTCTGCTCAAAGAGGAGGGGTCCTCATCATTACCTGCAACGTACATTTACATAACATTAGACCTCGCTGAGGAAATGGAGTGGGTCACAGATTTCTTAAGGTTAAATGGGTTTGTAACTTACATTTCCTCACAAGTCCTTTTGTTTTGGCATCTGCTGTCCTCTCAGATTTTTGCCATCTTAATCTTCTGGCAGATTTGTTTCTAAAAAAAGACAATAAAATTATAATTGTTCTGGGATTGCTTTTGCAAAACATGATTTCATACTCAAACTCAAGTACTTTTCCCTGATAGTGACTGATCAAATAGTTTCATAACATTTCTTCACTTTCTGTAAGCCCTTATGATCCTTTAATTACAAAACATTTCAACACTCACTTGAGACAGACTTTTTGTTCAGGATTTCTACAGCAACAATTGTCAGCTTCAGGTTGAGTTGTTTGCTTCGTCACAGGAACCTTAAAACAGCAATGACAAAAGCAATGTGCATTTTATGGTAAAAACATGTGTATGTGAGAGCTCAAAGATATATCACAACATTTGCTAAACTTATTGTAAAATTTCTTTGAAATGTTTTGGATTACAAAACTAGACCAGCAGTTAATAGGGCTGTCATCTTTTAAGCCAAAACTGGGATATCGATTCGAACGTTTGGGAAAGTTCAAATTAAAACCATAAAAATCTATTCAAGTTTAAAATATACAGCCTACAAACACACAGACTCTGTGAAGCTGTAAGTCCAGCTTGACCTATATCCTTGCTCACTTTGCTCAACAGACGTAGACAAAAGAGATCAATCTAAAACAATACGACAAGCTCCAAAGCAGACAATTAAAGCACTAAAGCATCTGAAAGTGGTTGTGTTGAGGTATTTCTGGTTCAGCACTATAGTTCGTATGGTACTGAACAAATCTGTTAGCTTAGAGCTTAGTTAAAAGGTAACGGGGTCGACAGACACTTCGAAAAAACTGACAACCCTAACAGCTAATGACCTGCTTTGTTTGTTTTTTTGAGGATGTCATGGCTGCATTTCAAAGAGAAAACAAAACGCTGGTATAATAAAGACTCACCTGCACACAGCGGAGATTCCCATCCCATCTGTAAACATGAGAGAAAGGTCTTCTGTCTACTGGACAGGAAGGAGCCATCTGTAACTTCAAAATAAGAGATACCAATTACTTAAAGCACTTTGGAGTTAAATTTGTGGTTTCGATCTGAGTAGAAGTAAATTCATGGGTATGTATTCATGTGAGCATAACTTTGACAGATGAAGATTTATTCATGTCATTATTAGAAGCACATGGTCATAGTCTAATAAACAGTGAAAGAAACAAAGTCTCTGCCATTTCATTAGTCCAAACACACACCACTGTACTTCACATGCATAGCAGCACTGAGAGTTACCTCTGCCCATGTGAGAAGGCATCTGAGGCAGAAGACGTGGCAGCAGCTGTCAGGCATGGCAAGCTCGCCTCCAGCCAGGATGCCCAAACAGATCGGACACTTCTCCGCCTCCTCAGTATCTGCCCCATCTGACGGGCCCTGACCACCTAAAAAAATACAGAAGACGTGATATTGTATTTACAAAACAAATATTAAGAAATATTTTCTAATAAGATCAATTGAATTTAGAAATCATGGATCATAAAAATGGATAACTACTTTCAGGTCCAGTCATGTCTGGCCCTGGGCTGTCCCGATCACCACTACAACAGAGAAAAGAAGGAGGAGATTAGGAACAAGTTGAACGAGAAACTATAACTGCAGCATGATACATATTTAGGACTGTCATCTTTTATTTGAAATTAAACATTTTATTTCAATATGTGTACATTCGAGCTGTTATTTTCTGTTTGAACTGGCTATCTGTCCAACGTGTACCCCACCTATCGCACTATGTTAGCTGAGATTGGCACAGCACCCCCTGCGACCCCCATGTGTACAGGTCTCTGTTGTGTACAAAGGCAGCCGCAGAGATGCAAGCCTACATGAGGGAGGCTTTGTGGAGTTCTGGCTCAGAATAAAATCTTGTGAGAAAAGTTCCTCCTGCATTTACTAAGTACAATTGCACACTATGGTTTGTGCTATGGTTGTGGACATATACATATACATATGTATTTATATATATTTTAGTAGGGATGAGACTTTTTCCGACAATCGAGTTAAAATGTCGGGGGGGAGGGGCGTCTGGGATTTTCAGTGTACTTGTGAATTACATTTTGTCTTTCAAGATATTATATTGCCTATTCAAATCATCATAACGTGCGCTACACAAATGAATATGGCATCTCACCCAGTCAAGTCCTGCATTCTGGTGGACACTTAACGAGCACAGGTTCAAAAACCTGAGCCGTCTGGCAAAAGCCTACCTATGCATCCCTGCCACATCCGTGCCAATAGTGACTACACTGCGCACTAGCCTTCTTCCCAAACACGTGGACATGCCGTGTTTGGGTCAAAAAGTAGGTGAAATTCAATTCAATTAAATTTTATTTGTATAGCGCCATAACATACATTATCTCAAGGCACTGTACATAGACAACATCAAGGAGAGCAGAGAAACCCAACAGTTCACACAATGAGTAAGCACTAGGCATCAGTGGAGAGAAAAAAAAATCCCTCTTAACAGGAAGAAATCTGACAGAACCAGGCTCAGAAATGGTAAGATAATTTCACCTATTAGAGATGAGTGGATAGCTTGAAAAAAAAAAAGAATATTTGGATGAATTGCTGGCGGGTCACGGTTGAAATAAACAAAGAAATTAATAAATAGGGTTAACAAAAAATGTGGGTTAACATATTGACTAGATCTGAAATCTGACATTATTTTTCATCAGGCAGAAATAAGTTGACCTAGACGATCTGCGCATCTGTAGAATATTTTCCACCCTCCGCATTGCTGGTGCTGTTAAAAAAAAAAAGGCTGACACATCGTCAAAAATTCAACACGTGGACCTCGACAATCGACTCTCAAAATGCTGTGTCGTTCCCATCCCTAGATTCTACACAGCTTTAGACTTTTACTGTCATTGATTTTCAAAATCAGGCCCCTGCACCGGGTGACCTGAAACTGAAACAGAATCTCTTAACAGCAGTACTAACAATGCACTGACCGTTTCTGAATGAATTTATGAACACACTCAGGAATAAGCCGACTATTGACTCTACACTATAAACCCATGTCTTAGTGTACACTCCAGGCTCCTCAGATATATGTTATAAAATACCTTGGGCAATGACACATGAACTATGAGTGGGGCAGTGGTAAATGTGGTAAATTGTAAATGTCTCTGTCTCTAGGTACTTGACTAAACAAATACATGTTTGCACATTGCACATGCTTGCCCTTGCAATTCAAAAATGCACCTCAACAAGCATTGGCAAAGTGGTTACACTGTATTCAGGTGTAGGCACACTTATCATGACAAATAGTAAATCTAGTTAAGCTTGTTCATTTTACAGTCTTTAATTATTTTGCCCCAGGGTACATTTAATTCTGGGTTTCAGAGTGCATCCCTACACTAAGAAACAATAAGCTCTGCTATTCCGTTAAAAATTCAAGATAGAAATGGACACTGTGACAGGAGAGTTAAGGGTGTGTTATCTTCCTTAGCTTCCTGCAAATGGCACCTGCAGTAAGCAGAAAAAATGGTTGTTGGGTGGAACTGATTAACTGATAAATGCTAACATGCATAGTTCTGCAAAACCCAGATTTCAGTGCCACATGCACACACAGCAGATAATACTTTCTGCCTCACAAAAGCAGCTGAATCACTTTGTGCCAATGTGTCTCAAACAGCCAAAGTACTGAGTGTGCATAAGCTGTGAGCAACTTGAACGTATCTGGGTATCTACAGTATGAGGCACACTTGCAAAGCCAGTCAGGATTTTTTTTCAACTTGCACAGCAGCCTCTTTACATATACGTGTGATAACTGGCATTAAACGTATATTTAATTGTGGCAGGATATGCAAAGATGAGGAGGAAATGATAGTGGTATCACCTGTTAACAAAGATGCAAATCCAACTACCCAACAATAAGTGCATCTTCGTCAAGGTAATACCATGTGTTTCCTTCATTTGAACAATTTCACCTTTAATGACCTTTATTCAGTCTAAAGTGACTGTACACTTCAATAGGAATCATGTTAAAATTTTGGATGAATAAATATTGATGCCCTACATCTGCTAACATTCAATATACCGTCTCTTTTTATTGCATAAACTACATTGTAGGTCCTCTCCAACATTTAGTCGCAGTGTGAGTCACAGCTACAGTAGTATACAGTAAGTACATTTTCATTATTTTTACATCACAACCTTGGCTGATGTGCAAAGGCTGACAAAACAAGCAACAAAGATACCATATGAACAGTTCAGTAACTGTGACTGGTCAACGGCATTAAGAATGTTTGTGAAGAACGTATATAACCACATTTCCCTTCTGAGTAACACTTAAAAAATCATAACAAATCAACATGACTTGCTTTGTTACAGTGAAGGACTGATCATAAAAAGCAACTGAGCTAGTCACATAATTCAGTAATGGAGGAAGGTAATATACTAATGAACTGAATGTGTTTATTGATGGGGTAAGTGTGTGCTTACCCCATCATTGTCACTCCTCACAGAGTGAAAAAATATTGCATAACATATGCAACTGTATCTTTTCTACTATTAACCTATAAATTAAACAATAAAAATCTATGTGACATTCAATTGTCACACGACTCCCATTAACATGTTTGTCAGTAATATCATGGCTTCCAAATCATATTGAAAATGTAGATGTAAAAAAACAATTACAAAATCCCCAATGTGAGACTTGTAAGACCAGAGGTGTTCCAATGCACACATCAATTTTGTAAATAATACATAATATATTATATAGCTCATATAAGTGCACACGTGTGACGGACAGCAGGCGCAGGTAATAACTCTGCCAAATCTTGAATCTCAAGGCTTCAAAACAGGAGTTCAGATTCCTTTTCCACCTTGTTTAAATTATCTTTATCCTTACTAAATTTTATTGTAAAAGCACAGCAGTGCATTTGGGCACAACCCTAAATATGAATGAGACGGGAATTTAAAAATGTCAGCATCACTTACTGTCAAACTAAGGTGTCTCAGCAAATGGTATGTAAATAAGATAAAAACATAAGAATGAATGAATGGCCACAAAATCAAACCATGGCCATCACATGATAATGTAGCTGATGATATAATATTTGAGTATGGTATCTGATAGATGCATCTGTGATAATCTAAATTCAAATTACAGCTTCTTGTCATTTTGTGTTGCTGCTGTGCTGTTGTGAATAAGATTATAACTATGTCAAAATGTATTACATTTAAAGCATAAAGAAGTTGTGCAGAAAAGCATGTTCTAACACATAAAAAGATAAATTGGTGCATAAATATTGTTGGAGTAATGTTCAGTGTTGCAGTCTGAATCTTTCTTGTGATGCAGCACATTCTACAAGTGAAAGAGAAACAGTTTTCCATTTAAAACTAATTTTACTGAACCAACAATAGCTGACAACGTTGGGGATCGGGTAAGACCTGAGTGTTCTGATTAGTTGTGATTTTAGGATTCTTTAATCCAGACTGCACACTCATCATTCACCTTCACTGTCATAGTTGAAGTAACATAAGTCTTGCACGCCATCAGGCCTCTGCAGCGAGCAAACAATGAGCAGATTGGTCCTTTGCCCGAGACTTCCTCCCATGACTGATTTGGTGGTTTAGTCCACTTTAATTGTTTTGAAATTTGTCCAAGTGAAATCTACACAACAGACTCAAATCACAGCCACTGCAAAGGGAGAGAGACCAACGGGTCTCATTTCAAAACACTTAAAATAAACCAAGTCAACACAAGCCATCAGTCTCTAGCCTTGTGCTCAATCTGTCATCTCACTCAGTTATTCGATGGACTTTAGCTATCCATTTAACACTACCGGATAACTTGTTATTTTGAAATCATCAACTGAGCTCTGGCCTAACGGTGGATTACGAGCATTGTGTTAACTTATATCAGATAGCGTGACTGTTGTTAGTAAATAGCAGCTGAGTTCGTGTGTATCGATAGTTGTTTGGGGCAGATACGGCCTGGTTCCTGAGGGCAGAATATTAGCACCAACTTGGCCAACCAGTGCCAACACGACGGTGACAACATGGTTGTTGTTGCTTTACCAGACAGCTACTGCTAGCTAAAAACACCGCAACCTAAGCGCTAGCTGGTTGTAGTTAGCACGGAAGCAAACACGGCTAAATAGCGTCTAATATTAGCAGCGGCGATTACACTGAAGGTCATGAGTTAGCTGGTTGGCTAAGCGAATTTAGCTGAAAGCTAGCTGCCTTGAACAACAGCACCTGCCTACGTCGCTTTTAGCTTGCTAGCTATTAGCTCCTGTTAGCCAGCAGCGACAATTGTTACTCACCTTTTAGTGCAACTGCGGCTGGTCTGCACCTTTTAAATTATGTTTTAACCGTCCAAATCCCTGCTATGAAAATGTTGACGACTCGCACTATCTGGGAAGTGTTTCTGGCTAAAAACGCAGTGGAGCTTTCAGAAAGTCTCAGCCACATGTCTCACAGTCCGGCAGAGAGTCCGTGCAGCTGGCGACACCAACATGCGCCGCCGGGTATTGCAGAGCGGATTTGTCCATCTGATGATAATAAAAACAACAAACAGCTGAAGTTATCTGCACACATTTGGAATCTTTTTTATCTGTAAATTCAATTTATATTTTTAAACTTAAATATGTTACTATGTAAATTATAGGTGGACAAATGAATTTTGTGATTAATTTTGTTGGTAAAATTTTAAAACATTTTTAAAATACTTTGCACTGGCCACTTATTATTTATAACCTCCATAAATGCTGTTCAGTTTCATAGACAATTTATAGTAAATTATCTTTTATTTAAAATATGCACTGAACATGCAATGCAGATACAAAATGCAGATTGAGACTATAAGTATTGTAAAATAAAAGTTTATGTTTTGTGTATGTTGGTTAATGAAAAAAAGTTAAATGGCCAAACATATCAGTCAAAATATAAATGAATACACATATAAATAGAAAACTAGCACCATATCAGCCACTGGCTGCACAGATTTCTGGTGATCTCTCACCATATGATTAACAGACAAAAAATATATCAAGCTTTTAATCTACCCTTTTTAATAACTTTGTTTTCTTGTACACATTTCATTTTATGATTGTCACTTTTATTGCTCCATATTTAATGCTTATGTAGTCAACTTCCACTTTTTGTTTATCATGTACTTTCACGTCAGCGCAGCAGAAACAGCACACTGGATCAAATCTTACAAGTGAAACATGAGTAATGTATTCAGTGAATCACTTAGTGAACACTGATGAGTTCAATGACCATCACAGACACAACATAAGTCAAAGCGAGAGTGGGCACACAGGAGAGGCCAACATTTAGCCGACACAAAATATCACAAGCTGTGTGTGCCTTTTTACTCAGGAGAGAGTGATTGATTCAAGTCCACACAGGCATCATCATGGTAACGTTCTTTGGCCTCCAATGGCTACAGAACCTGCAACATAATGAAAGACATGGAGGTTAAATTGAGCACTACAATCTAAAATAATCTAACACAAACACTTCAGATAATACTTTAACCACCAACAAAAGGTCTCCCCTTTTGGTCATTGCAGTAAAGAAAGCACTTAACATGTTTGAGAGGAGGTGGGAAGTGGAGCGCTCAGCAAGTCTTTAACAATTCAATTATGCGTTGAAAGGAGCAAGGCAAGAGTGCAGTGGTTGAGCAGAATAAGGGGCCGAGGTTGCCAGTAAATAGATTGTTAGTTTCTATCAGACATGAAGACGTGTTTGAGGTTCTCAGTGCAAACCATGAAAACTGAATTCGCAATATCAAAACCAAAGACATGCAGTCACGTCTTTATTTAAAGCAGAGTACAGTGAAATACTGGTCCTCTAAACTAAACTGTTTTAAATAGAATACCTATGTTAAAGTGGATATTTTCAGTCTTCAATGTGTGGCAAGTTCATAATTAAGGGAACACAGCGTCTTTGAATCCAGCCCTCGATGGTTCGGCAACTCATGTTTCCATTGATGGATGTTACATGATTTTGTTGCCAGGGAATTATACATTTCAAATCAGTAAATACTTTATTTGGGATTTATTTGCTTACAAACATTCATCTGTAGCACGACTTCAGCTATTGATTACACTAACAGTCCAGCTCTTATCAGTTCATTTCAGCTATTTTAACAACTGTATCCATGACGCTACTGGACTCCACTTAGTAGTTTTTTCTCAATTTAGTTTAATTTATTAAGCATTTCAGCTGGTTTTAGTCCTGTACTTAAAACAATCTGGCACCAGCTATACTTTGGTTACCTTTATTTTTTTAGCCTATATAAACTTGTTATATATTGGATATCATTTAAGCCAACAACATATATTTTCTTTTACAGTTTTAAATGTTATCTTGCCATCTTGTTTTTACACATTTATCAATTTGGCTACAGTTGGCAGTAATGAATTACATCCTTTTATTCAATTCAATCACAACACAAAGTGTTAAAGTGTTAAACAGCTCAACAAACAAATTTATTTTTCTTTCATCAAATCCCTGATATAGATGTTTTCCAATCATCTGAGCTTGCTGCACAGGAACATATACATGATCTGCTCTACATTTACTGCTCAATGTGCATTGACGAAAATGGGAGAACCTAGTGGGGGAAAAATGAAAGGAGCAAGTGAAAAACCAAAAGCAAAATGTTCAGTGTTTTATTTAAAAACTATAAACAGTCACCAAAGTAAATAAAGCCAATCTCTAACAGACTGTTAGGTCTATGTATAGTCACACATCCTACTGACACCGCAGAAATGAGGATGGTTGGGTCGCCCCGGTCAGATGCTAATACGACAGGCAGTCATAAATGTTACACAACACACGGTAGAGAGGACAGTCTGAGGACGTGAGCCGGAATGTGGCATGGTATTAAGAATGAAAAAATAGTACAATAAAACTCCACACTATATTAAGATAGAAAAAAGTAGTGAAGAAAATATCATACCTGCACGTAAAGCAAAGAACACAGGAGAAAACCTGTATAAAAACTCCATGTATTTAAACCAATTTACAAATACAAAAGAATTTTGGTACGCGCACTGTGCCCGTACAATGACAAAACGCTTACAGTGGATATATGTCACTTGTGTGTGCGTGTTGAGGGGAGAGTGTGAGAGGGAAGAGGAAGGAAAGAGAATACCTTCAATATTTTTTTTTCTTCTACAAAATGACATGATATATTATTCCATACTCTTTCAGCCAGCAAAATGAGTTCTACAAGGTATTATAATACAAAAATGTCACAGTTCCACAAAAAACTGTTTTTCCCCCATCCCTAAGCTTTACAGCATCAGTACCTTTGCAGAATTATTTACAGGTTTTTAAGTACATTCATCCACTGCTGAGTATAGAATCACATTAGATACAAGTGACCAGGGATCATAAAAAAGCAAAAAAAACAAAACAAAAACATACTAGTTTATTCAATCCTACCAAAGTAATGCTTCTATTACTCCACAGAGCAAGTTCTCCAGTGGCTGCATCGGCATGAAAGAGGATCTTCTTTATATATATTCACAACATATTTACAAGATTCTTTTTCATTAATTGTAATGGTATTTATTTCAATAATAAATAAGTGAAAATATATTGACTCAAGTAAGAAAACCAAGCTACCAATTTTCTAAAGAAAAAAAAAGTTCTCTGCACCAGTTGCCAGCTGAGTCCTCCTCCACCCAACCCTGTGGGACACCAACGATAGGCCCCGCCCCTTCCACGCCCCCCTGCCCACATGTACTCTTCAGTCGAAAGCCACTCACTCCAACGTACACATCAGTTAACGGGAACAAGGAGAGAAAAATGAAAAGAAAAAAAAAGGAAAAAAGAGAACTTGAAAAAAATGTGCTCGTGTTTGGGGTTTCGTTGTCGAGTCCCTTGGGGAAGCAGTCGTAAAGCGCTCCCCCTTGTGGGCAGCTGGTGGAAGACCCCGTGGCAGTTTGTTTTAATGTGTGTGTGTGTGTGTGTAGGGGGCATTTTGAACACAGGTGGCCAAGGAAGGAGGTGAATGGGGTTGAGGGGAGGGTTGGCAGGTGCAGCAGAAGGAGGGTCTTTGTTACAGTTCCTATCCTCTGCTCCCCACATGGACTCGCTACGGCTCACTGGTGGCTTTTCCCCCCTCTCGTCTCAGGAGAGGGACGGGGTCGTGGTTGAGGGGGTTGAAAAAGTTGTCCTTTTGGCGTTATGCCTGAAGCGTGCGTGTCAGTTCATAAAGGCATTTGGCGAGCGTGGTGGAAACCTCCATGTTACTTAGTGCGAGCACAGAGAGGTGCGTCTCATGCCTCTTTACCAACCTGAGAGACAAAAGGAGGACAAAAAAGTACAAACTTTAAGTTGAGGAAAAAAACAATAGCAAAGGATGTGAGGGGTTCATCATGTCTTGTGGCACTTTCCACAAAGTTCAACAGTTTGGCCTGGCTCATACATTTTGCATCAGTGTGACCACAGAAGTCTGCTATGGTCCATTTGATGCAATTGTTGTCATGCACCATCTGTGGGCAAACACAAGCACCTCTATATTTAATGACTGCATGGACCGTGCAGTGTGTGCTCCCTGTACCATGACACTTTCAACATCAGTTGGTGGTGCGCTCTTGTTTTGATCAAAACAATAAATCCTACATTAAAAATTGGACTCTGGTTTGCTGGTTAAAAGCAACCCGGAGGTAGGACTATACTATTTAGTCGCCAGTGAGCGACTCTACAGGTTGTAATACGAAGTCACTTTAAATAGAGTTTCAGGCTTTCAAAAGAACATGATGTCAACTTTGAAATTATGTTCCCATTGAAGTGCAGCACATCTGGGTTGACACCAGTGTGAATGGCAGCTGGTATTGTCTGATGGGGCCTCACTGCAGGTCACATCTGAATTTCCTGTTCCAAAACCTCAAAATGGTGCTGGCTAAATCGCGTATCTCAAAGCTTCAAAATGAGAGTTCAGATTATGTTGGGCAACATAGCTGTCAGTTGACACTTGACATTGAAGATGATGCTAATCATAGACACTTGCTCAAAGTAATGTGAGGAGGTCCACCAGTACTCATGCCATGTACATTTCTGTGCTCAAAGTACATGCAAACGAGGGCAAAATCCTGGCAATACATTGCCATGACTGGAATGGGATGTAAAATGGCATGTATGGAATGCTGGATTTACATGAAACCATAATTGTAGTATGAATGGAAATGTGTAGTGGCTTTCTGTAGACATGAAAAGTGGAATGTATGACCCAGGACTTAAGCTTCACAAAGAAACATCTGTTGCAGTATTTTTCATATTTTAAAATAGACATCCTTTCTGTTACCACCGAACAAATACCATGTGAGAAACTTACATGCGACCACAGTCCGAGTGCTTGGCGATGTTCTTCAACGTTAAGGCAGCAGTTAGTCGTATGTGTTTGGTTACTGGTCCCTCTTTCTCATCCTGTGACAGGGAACAGACAATATAATCATGAATTCACCTTATATAGAAAATTAAAATTTGGTAACAAAGTATGCTTTTAGCATCTCAACTTGCCAAGAGTTTCAGAAGTCAGTCGTAATTGTGTGGGTGACTTTTTAGTTAAAAATAAATAAGTAAATCAGGGAAATGTGGATCCAGTTCTACTCACAGTGAAGTCCCTGAAGACCAGGTTTCGAGAGCCTCTGCGAAGGGCCATGAGAGCTGCACTCGGATGATTGACGATTGCTTTTGGTGCTCGTGGTGCCGGAGAACTACCTGCCACTGGAGGAGTCCTTCAAAACAAATAACACACGTAGGATCAGTGCCATTTGTCCCAGAATCGGTGTTGCTGCATTTCCTAATATAACAACAGTTGTGCTAATTTGCCATTACCCCCCTAACAATCTCCATTTAATTACAGTTTAAACATGTTAAATTGTCCATGTTTACACACTGGACTCAAATGAAAACCAGCCAATCAAGTGTTTGCTGTATGCTACTTTATAACTCATCGGACTGTATTTACATGGCTCCAATAAACAGACACTCTGATTATGACTCATCGACATCAAGTTCACTGCAGGGAAAACCCTATTAAAATGCTATAATCTGATTCAGACTATGTCTGCATCGTGTGACAGAACAGAATCCTCCAGTTCTTCTGAATGTGACCTTCTATGGGTAAAGGTAATTAATTAGACATTGGAATACTACTGGCTGGAGACTTTATTGGAAATGTTTAATTGATTCTCATTTACTTTCGAGGGTACAAGCACATACAAAACACCAGCATCAATCGAGAACTAAAGGTAATTTGAGATTTAGAAAGATGTTCATACTGGGAAGAAGTCTGATTGGGACTTTGTGCCTGTTCCTCTAGCTTGAGTGCAGCCAGCAAAGCCTCTCGAGAACAGTGTTTATCCTGGGAAACCAAAAGCAGACACATTTAGGTTAATCAGTATTATACTGTTTAAATAAATAATAAACAAAAAAAAAAGTCCTAATCAGTCAACATCATCCGCAGTTTAAAGTAGGGAGTCTTACCTGTAAATGTGTGATGAAGGACAGTCTCTGCCGAGGAAAAGGTTCACATCCTTCCCACAGACACTGGCCTCCATACATGTCCTTCCCACCATGTTTCGTTGCTGCGTGGTAAAACACCTGAGACGGTGTTTCAAACCACCTGGACAAACAAAGAGGAAAAGATCAGCAGACTGTTGACCGTGACTAAACTGAGGTTAGTTATGGACATTAGACGGTGGGTCTGTGCAGCAACGATGCGTACCTTTTACAGGACTGCCACAGACATTTAAAGTTCTGGCCTGCTTTCCTGCTTTGCTCTGGTGGCGCTGCGGAGGTTTGCTGTGCTGGGAGGTGTGGGTTGTGGTTCCCTGCTGGTGCAGGCTGAGATACAGGGGATGGGGTAACTGTTGGCTGTGGAGAAGAAACATATGATAACAGACCATATTAATATCCATGTGACTGAAGATTCAAGATTGAGTTGTTAATTAAAAGAATATTCACAGTTGTACTGGTATGCTCCATTATAAAAATGATGGATTTGTTTGCTTAGAAATCAGAAAGGTGTTGGCTGAGATGTAACCCCTGTCCATCTAGTGGTAGGAGTTGTTCTCTCAGCAGCATTAATATAGGAGGTGGGTATCGGTGAGAGCCACATGGTCTTAACTGGTCTCACCTTCTTAACCTCCACACATCAATTCCAAAACCACACCTGAACCCTTTGAGCCACAAGTGCTTTGGAGTGTGTACATACAGTATTTGTTGCAGCTGTTAAAGCTGCAGTGCATACATTGTTTTTGCTACAGCATTCATCTGCAAATAGGCTCCGTCAAGTAATACTATCAGACCTGACTGAAAATGTGTTTATCTGTATACACTGGCAGTGCAGGAACAGGTGTGGCAAGAAGCATTAAACCTGTGAAACTGCTAAAGAAGATGTTTTTTGAGCAGTGGAAACACCTTCGTAAACTTTTTATTTTATTATGAGTTATACGCCAACATTTGTGCAGCCATCTTGCTTAGTAGCACAACGTTGCTGCTGGCTCAGTCTGTAGATATAAAACTGATATCATTTTCATGTGTGTAGTTTGACATGATCTAAAGACATTTGTTTATATTTAACAGTCACACACTACAGCTCATTTCCACACTCACTTCATAGAACCTTAACCCCAGCAAAAACAATAACCACGATAAAAGGGAAATGAGATGCGTTACATTCAAGAGCAGGGTAAGAATTTTCAGTTAAGCAAAAATACAGATGCATAATAGACACTCCTATGCAAAACACATGGGGAATTCCACATCTAGCCTCATTCTTATTACAGTTCATCAATAAGAAGCAAATGGAGTAGTAACAACACCCTGTCCAACTGGAACACCATGTGTAAGACCATCTCTGGCCATCTGATAATAAAACATTACACATTGCGTATACAATGTGAAACTTCATAAATTAACTATCGATTTTCAAAATGCTTTGACACATAATATTAATGCTGAATGTAAATAATAGCTGCACTTGTTTTCTGTAATTTTCAGTACTGTGCAAAGGTGGTCACACCCCAATCTGGTCGACAGACTTGTGTATCTGGCAAATAATATTGCAAATTCAGTTGGGCTGTTTGCCTCGATGTATGTAACAATGAAACATTATTAAATTTGAGTTAAAAGCTATCTGGGCTTCCTCCTGTTGTCAGTGATTCGTTCAGGAAGAGCTGTACATTATGAATACTAGCAGCACTGTTGTTTAAGTAATTAAAATAGTTGGAAGCTGGGTTTTTTTTCCTTCAGAAAAATGTATTTCAAAAAAATGCAAACATGTCTCTTGTGCTTTCTGGATATCTTCCAATAAGGGAATAATGAAATGGTATCGTCATTAAAGCATTGCTGAAACAACAACTCTAACGGTGGCCCAAGACTTTTGCACAATACTACACATGACTTACAATTACTACTAAACAGACATGAAATACATATTTAAGGACAAACTACCCTGCAGTGACTCACCGTTGAGCCAGCTGCCTCTGTGGCGGAGCAGTTCCTCTGCTGAGTGGCATTCTCTATTGCTACTTTGGCTACTGTGCTTGGGTCTGTTCCTGCTGGCACTGCCACCATGGTGGCACTGCTGCCGGCGTTGTTGGGGTCACTGATGGTGATGATCCGCACTCCCACTTTATTAGGGATCCCAGAGGATACTGCCGCCGTGCTGCGGTCCTCGTGCTCAGCTGGCCTCTTGAGGCCTCGAGCCTCAGAGGCCACTCCATTTGCAGGAGAGGCAGAAAGACTCTGGGAAGTAACAGCGGAGGGGAGGGAGGAGTTGGGAAGCAGTTGCTGTCTAAGCACAGCATGGCCAGGCCCCAAAGGTCCATTCGTTAATTCCGAGGGAAGCCTATTGCCTACTGCCTGGGGTCCGTTGGCCAGGCGCTCAGCCTGCTGGGCTTTGGCAGTGTCCTGCTGGGGGAGCAGAGGACTAGGGAGAGGGGGGTCAGAGCTGTGACTCTTTTCAGAGGGCCCCACCTCCCCATTCCCCAAGTACTGTTTGGAAGCAATGTGATTTGGAATGTTTTTGTTTAAGTTGCCACCACTGTCACCCCGATCAAAGTCACACACTCCGTTGACCAAAGTCTTTTTGGGGTCGGGATTGCCCTCCGTTGGTTTGTTCAGGCAGGGGGACAGGGCCTGTTTCCCATTAGCAGGGTGACTCTCTGTAGCTGGGCCATTGAGTGCCCCCTGGCTGTTCCCTGAGTGGTATGGAGGTAGATCGGACTCCATGCACTTCCGACCATTAAGCAGCTTTGTACCTGCCACAACATCGCCGTTACTTGTTTTGCCATTGGAGGACTCTCCGTCTGCCAAAGAGGAGTTCTCCATCACCTCTATCTTCCTCTCATGGATGTGCAGCCCCGTGGCATCCTTGGCCTCCTCCTCCTTTTGACAAATTATCTTGTCTCCTCTAAGGGGAGTGGGCAGTGGTGGTGGCGGTGGTGTTGGAGGAGCTGCTGGAGTGTGATGGGGCATCGTTACGGGAGAAAACGGAGGAGGGGGAACGACTGGAGCCACAGCACCTTGGCTCACAGCAGCAACAGCAGCAGTAGAGGTGGTAAAGCCAGTGTTGGGGACCACGGTGAATGTGACTTGTCCAGTTGCCATAGGGCCCTGGATAATGGTAGCTGCTCCTGGGCTACTAGTGGAAATGAGCTGGCCTGGCAAGAGCTGGACCGTCTGTAGGGCTGGAGCCCCAGCAGCAGGAAGCTGACCAGGAACTAGCTGAACATTAAGCTGCTGAGGCTGAGGAGAGGAATTCTGTGTGCTGTAGCCTGCCTGGTATATAATCTGTGGACTGGAGGCTATCGTGCTATTGGGAGAGGGCACCTGTGGAGCAGGCAGGATGAGCTTCCCTCCCGGTGTAGAAGGCCCTCGCTTTGGAAGCAACAGCTGTTTAATCAAGCTGGACTCTGTGGAGGTAGGTTGTGAGGGAGGAGATTGGGAAATGATTTGGAGAGGCAACTGTTGTTGTTGATGCTGCTGTTGGTGCCGTTTCATGGACAGTGCGTGGCTGAGAGTTTGATTGGGCTGAACCTGGGTATTGGACTGAGAGGCAGGAGGTGTGCAGGGACTGGAAGCAGCTCCAGGCTGCCCTGCTATCTGGATAGTCGGGGCACCTGGTATGGTGGCAGGGTTGGCAAGAACAATCTGGTGTATGGCGGGGGTGTAGGCTGGGCTCTGCTGAGGATTGGGGCTAACTATTACAACACCCTGCGCCTGCTGCTGAGGCTGGTGGTTGGGACTGGCTATCGTGGATGCTGGTCCACTTGACTGGTTCGGCGCAGGTTTGGGAGCAATATTTTGAAATGTGACACGTGTACTCTGGGAACTGGGCACACTAAACGCTTGACCACCCCCCACCTGGATGGAGGAGGAGGGTGCCGATACTGCAGCAACACAGTGAGACTCCACTTGGGGAGCTCCACCATGAAGCCCAGCCAAGGGAGGGGTTTGAGGCAGAGGAGGATGCTGGGAGATAGGGGGGCACACACCTTGTACCCTGGCGGTGAGGATATGGCCCTGTGGTACCTGCTGAAATATGGTGACAGGTGTTCCAGTAGTAGGTATGGGGGAGTGTTGCAGTTGTTGATGAGCTGCAAGTGGAGTGGCGGGGTTCTGAGGACTGTGGTTCTGGGTGGCCAGTGTTGACGTTGGAATCTGGACCACTGGACCGGGTCGCTGCTGCTGAAGCTGCTGTTGCTCTGCTGCCAGAGGATTTGGGGGTAACTGTGGAGGCACCTGTGGGGGCATCTGGGGGCGAGAAACAGTCGGATAGCTTGCATGGGTAGGTTCCTGTGCAGTCAAGGCCATGGATGGGGCGGTAACACCAGTGTTGTGGTTAGGTCCTGGGGTCCGAACAAACTGGGATCCATGAACAGAGTGCCCTGGAGGCAGGCCTGGTTACACACAGAGAAAAAACTGCTCAGGTCTAGTCAGCAACTTAAAGCCTAGTTTATTCACATTCTAAATCCTTACAGTGCCACAATTAGGAGGTTGTGACGTTACACATTATCCATTTCTGATGTGATGCCCTCAGGTATGTTGATAACATATCGAAATGGGTAAGATATACAGTACTGTACAAAGGTCTAAGGCCACCATTAAATTAGATTTTTTAGCAATACTATAATGACCATACAGTATCATTATTTCTGAATCACTTTACTGGAACACAGCCAGAAAATACAGGAAACATGTATACAGTTTAAAATAAAAACTTGGAAAAGGAAAATTATAACTTCTCCAGGTTAATGTAATTATTTAGTGTAGCACAACCCTGGTTCTTTTAAAACTGGAGAAATTAATGTTATTGGTAAAAATATATGTTTGTCCTGTTAAATGTTTACAAATATCTGCTGTAAAAAGGTTTTATTACACCAGATTTAATCAAGACGTGTTTGAACATTACATAGATATACTGTTTGAATTAAACTCAGTGGCAGCTTGTTAATATACAAGGCCAAACTCCCATTCACATCATTCCAATACAAATGCCAATGATCACAGAATTAGAGACATGAAAACAACAAAGCCGTTGGTGGTGACCTGAGACATTTACACATTACTATATATGAAATAAATATAATTGTAGGTAGGTTTCTTTTATGTCTTTGAATTAGTTTATCCATCTTGGTGGAACCAATGAAACCAGCTCTGCTATCCCTGTAGGCCTGCCAGCCTTCACCTCTCTTCACCTCACCATCTCTTTTCTGAAGGGATTTTTTTTCCCTCTATCTTTTTACCTCTGCATATTATAGCTTTTGCAATTTGGCTGTTAGCATTGTCAAGCAAGCATCAAAACTGAGCCGTAAGAGAAGAGTTGGCATTTCTGAGAAACCATCAGTTTATAGTAAAGTATAACTGGAACAAACAATCTTAACGTTAACCAATTGTACTTGTTATACCTGGCGGTGGGCCCTTGGGGTCTCCAGGTGTATCTTGTCGTGCTGCTGGAGGTGGAGGAGCCGTTGCAGAATTTTGCTGCTGTTGCTGCTGAGACTGCTGGTAGTACAGCTGGATGGGCAGCGGGATCGATCTTCGCCGTAGCCCTACCAGAAGGATGTGAACTTGTCCGTTTGTCTTGGGCTCCTCCTGCCGCCGCATCGTGTGGTTGGGGAACACAGTCCTGTAGTGGAAGGGGCAGACGGATATCATAGTCCGTTGCAATGTGGAGTCACTATTGTGATGCCATGTCCCCTCTCCCTGCCACACAGATGCAATTGCCTTGCAATAATGCATTAGTATATTAATTATTCAAAGTCTATTAATCTCTAAGTCTTTAAATCTCCTCTGCTCCTTTTCACTTGTATGGCTGCAGCATTATCATATGCAATTAGTCTACTATGATACAGGCAGAGTGATTATGTGATACACAAACCAGCAGATAGATCCTCGGTCACTTTCTAATGCGGCTTTTTTTTTTTTTTAAGACTTATACACATCACACAACAATCAGCTATTTTAAAAGTGTGACATGGACATCAAAATGTTTAATATTTAAGCAGCTTTATTTTCCTACATTTGTTGGCATCTTGTTAAGTTTTACTTAGGTCGTGCTGCAGAAGCAAACAGCAGCACAGACAGTGCATCAAACAGAGGAAAAAAAACAACTTTTTAATGGCAACATCTGCTCTGGTCAGGGCACAGAGGTTTATCAGTTCTGTGTTGATGGAACATAAATACAGACTAGCCAGGATAAGAAAACTCACCGCAGACATTTGAGGAAGCCAGTGGCGTTCAAGATGTTGCTACGTCCCATTTTATTGCATGTGGCCAAGTACTCAGAGTACATTTCTGATCGAGATACAGAACCCTCAGAGTTTGACTCAAAGTGTGCGTTTAGCCTGATTGAGAAACAAAAAGCACAGGTTATTATCATTAAAACTCTACTTGTCCACTGCAATTAAACTATGGTTGGAGATGCATGTTTATAAATTAATCTTACCACTGCAGTGTAAATTTTTCCCCGTCTAGTTCAACGATTCCAGGTGGTGGAGTGGATTGTACTGCGACCCTTGTTACTGCGGAGACAAAAACAAGAGAAGCGTTAATGTAAAAAAAAAACAAGTGAATTATCAAATCTCAACTGAAGACCACAAAGCAAACCCAAAGAAAAACATTGATTCAATTAATATCATTTTTGTAGTGCTCCCCTAGCCATCCACTAGATGTCAGCACACTAATAGTTTTGCATTAGAAACCATGTATACTGAAATGAAACTATAGCCCAAGGTTAAACAGGTGTAAAGTCTCACCCTGGGGTAATTTGTCGATTAACACAATCAAGGCACTGTGATGAAGTTATTATTTATCTGTTTCCATAAAAACTCTGTTGTGTATTTGTAACCGTGGTTGTCTTTCCATTAGGTCTCAAAAACATCTAAATCTGAACTGCTTTCTGGGGTATCTGTGATAAAAAAATATCCCACTGTGTGGCTCAGCAACAGGTAAGTGAGTCAGTTGTACTGTCAGTAAAACGGGCAGTGACTGTGGATTTCATTTCCAACAGCTGCATAGGGAAAAATAAATTAGAAACTTGTTTAGTTTCTGGTTGGCTTCATCATGTTGAAGCTGTTGTGCAGTATTTTCAAAGTTCATCTAGCTCAAACATACAATGGTTGACATTGAGATTTTTTACCAGTGTCTTATTTATTTATTTATTTATTATATAGGTGTAGTCATTTGCAGTTTATTTGCATGGACACACCCTTTCAGTTGGGCTGTCTGCCCATTGATGGCAAAGTCAAAATAAACAAAAGGCACAACATTGATAAAAAACAACAACTGAATTTTGGATCAAGTAGAAACTACTTTAATATGAAAAACACTCATGTTATGGTTGGTTATCCATTTGTTCCAAATCTCCAGTGTACCTTAAAGATTTAGAAAGTTTTATGTTGACACATGCCAACATTAACCTATGATGGTTACATTCCTGAACAACACTCCACAACTGCACTTTCAAACTAGTCTGTTTAGAAATTAGTCTGGAGTTTACACAACTCCAATCTGCAGTGTCAAAAGCAGCATTTCAACCACAGGTATTTTGCCCCATATTTAAGAGCCCTATGCAAGTATATTTTGACTTCATGGATGAGGGTCTAAATATTTCAACCCCTATTATTTCAAGTCACATTTTTGCAAATGAAATCCCTTTTCTGATTCACAGCAGCATTATATGAATTAGAATAGCACAGCATTTATTTGTACAGCTGAAACATACCCTTTACCATTTGATGCACAGTATCAGGTCATAGCTAAGAGCAAATAAAATCACATACAGTTTGCTGTGTTGTGCCTCAAGTGTGAATGATGTAAACCAAGTGTGATTACAAATTCACACAGTCAAAGGTATCCTTTTTTTCTTTCTTTCTTTTTTTAAAATTAAAATCATTTTTTTGAAAAATACTATTAGATATATGTATTCTGCATTACTCCTGCTGAGCAGACCGGAGTCAAACCACTTCTAATGAGCACAGGTTGTTCAAACATTAGACTCATTCGCCAAATCTCCAAACCTAGCAATGTAAACCAATGTAAACCAAAGCAAACAATGAACTGCAACAATCTTTTTGCTGATTTAGAAAAAATATAATTCTAATTCCTTGGGCTGACAATTGCAGGTACTTTTGGTTGAAACATAACAGGTGGATTGTGACTGACAGATGGAGGAGATGCAAAGAAACTCACCAGGTGCTGCTGCTGCTGCTCCCTGCACAGCAGCAGGTACCTGCTCTACCAGCTGTGGTCGAACCTCGGCTGCCTGGTCAGCACTGGCCTGATGCTCAATCAACCGTACAGCTGTTAGGGCATCAGGTCCAAACGTATGAAGGTCTACTGATACTAATCGCACTAACAGGTCTGAGAAGAGAGTGAGAAGCAGGAAGAAGAAAACAAACAAGGGTGAGCAAAGGGGAGGGTGGTTTAAATCTATCATAATTCAGCTACTCAATCAAACTCAATGAGACAAAGCAATCGTAAATTTAAAGGGCAGAAAGTAAATGTCATAGAAACCAGTTACACATGAATGGAAAATATTTTAGAAAGGGAAGCCAAGTAGAATCCTATGGCCTGCTTACCTATGCTGTGGTCGACAGTGGCAATCTTGGTGCAGGGAATGTCTCCAAGCTGAGCCAGTAGATATAGCACCTCCAAGGAGGCCATGAGGAACATAAGGTCAGGCAGGGTGAGGAGCATCATTACCTCCCTGTACGAGTCCTGGTCCACATACTCGCAGATTAATACCCCATTGTCCTCTACCTTACTGAGGTTGCCCAGGATCTCCATGGCTAAGGAAGCAAACACAAAAATACATCTTTATCTCAATAGCATTCACAGCCAAAAAAAGTTAATTTAGTTATCTAATTATGTAATAATACAGCCTACTTCTGATGTATATAAACATGTCTTCATGTTGAAGAGCACTAACCTCTCATTTTGAGGAACCGGTCCCTGGACATTAAGCATTTGGTGATGGTGTGAAAGATCAGGTGAGTTGTCCGAAAGTCAACGGGATCCAGCTGGAGCTACAGGGTGTCAGACAAGATTAATTCAGTCAGACGGCAACAGCAGCAACATTCCATGTAAATATTTTACAGTCCATCCTCCTCAGTACTGAGATTACAAACCAGCAGAGAGCATGCCACTGTACTTGACCAGAACAAAGTCTGGCTTGGTACTCCATTTAAAAATGGGAGGGTCAAAAGTGCCAACTTCATCACAACACATTACACAGAGATCTAGTTGGGTTTATATTATTTACACAAAAACATAACAAGACTGCAGCTTCATAAATCTGAAGAACGGTTTAATTGCCCAACACACAAGCATGTGATTAATCACATCCAAGCCTGGCTGATTATATCAGGGACTCTATGTATGTTTCTAAAATTAGATACACGCATTTTCATGTATCTCACACTAATAAATTGAAATAGGCCCGTACAGACAGACAATATTTCATCAACAATTTCTAAATGTAAGCCTATTTTGAGTGTGTGGCTCTGACTTCAGTGCATGTCTGTAGTTGCTATACAATATGATGACAAATTTAGGTTGAATTAAGATGAGAAAGTTATTCTAACGATGGATGAGACTGCTTGTAAACTGACAGCTACAGCTTCCTCAGAAATGAAAACCATGGCCACCAGAGTCTGGAAAATATACCACTATTCTGTCCCAAAACAAGCCAGCGCATATGTTTTGCAACAGCCACTAACTACTTAATTTTCCATATTAATTAGTTAATTTTAAGTACATCAAGTGGTTATACTGTTGAGTTGTTTTGTCTTTTATAAAACTGTTTCTGTTAATCCAAAACCAATTTGAAAACCCACAAACTAATGAATATAGACACTTAACATGTTTTCTCTTACTACAGCCTGCTTTTATATGTAAAAAAAACAAGCTTGACAGAGCTGCTATGCCTTAGTTAGTGCTTCTAAATTTAAATTAAGCCAAATTGGGGGAGGAGCTTAGCTCATAATGAATTAGACATATTAAGACCAATGCAACCAATAATGTAATGCAGTTGACAAACCCCACTCACAAGAATGGAACTGATATCATGCATTAACTTAAAGGACTCTTCTCCTACTCAGTCCATTGTGAATGAGATAATGATAACTGTGTCACAATGACCTACATTTAGATGCAAAACATTCCAGAACTGACCCAAATATGACAAAATCTTGCAAATATGTTTGTACTTGTCCCCAAAAAACACAGACGAACCTCAGCAGCCACGTTGCCCAACGTGTCCAGTCCGAGCTGTCGGAGTGAGATGAGGTTACAGTGGGCACAGAGCAGGAGAAAGCGCAGGCACGTTCGGTTGGCCGCCAGCAGCTTGACGTTGGCCTCTTCGAAGGAGAGGTTCCGCAGGATAACGGCAATCTGCAGCACCCGCTGGGCCTCCATGTCACTGATGCCCTGGGACCGTGGCGGGTGGAAGAGGCTCTGCCACCGCTTCTCACATGATGTACCATCTGTAGAGCGAAGGAGGGGAAAGTTTACCATTACTGTTTACCAGACGAGGGTGTGAGCACACGTTTATCAGGGATAAGCAGCATGAGAGCGCATGAACATTTGGTTATCACATTGTCATTTAGGGACTTCCAACCTTTTCACCATAATTTGTGTTGTTTTTCTGTCTTTATACGTAACAAGTACATGACAAGGATGCTTATTCAAGGTTATTTATTCTACTTTTGTTGGGATGCTGTGATCTTCACTTTTCTTTTGTTGTTAATCTTATGTAGGCAAGGTTGGTGAAGACGCATCCCACTTCTTCCACACAACTATTCAGACCTTTTTTTTCTAAACATTGGTTATGTATGACTCAATCAGTGGCAGATCAAACTCCCAAACCATCCACCTTTAGGGAAGAATTAGAGACCACCTCCTCAGATGACATTGCCCGCTTTGCAGCAGTTTCATTTGTTGTTTTACGCGAATCACTTCTGGAATTCCAACACTGATGTTACACCAGCGTGAGTAAAGCTTTGAGTTACTTGAGCAACTCTCATCTAATTTTTCAGACAAACGTATTAGTTACATTTTTACGGTTTAATGTAAAACAAATTAGGTAAAAAAAACTGTGACAGTCATGTCATTCGTGCATATTTGATCAAAGGGCATGGGCACCAGATACAATTATATGCACTCACTCAGCATGAACCATCACAGAAGATGGATGTTAATACCAGGTGTGAACAGTGCCTTAAACTGCCTCTCATGGCCTTAATCTCCAAGTGTGTTTACCTTGTGCTGGGCTGTTCTTGTCCCAGATCAGCTCCCTGACTTCAGTGTCCTCCACCACCTCTCTCCAGAACTGCAGAGAGACAGAAGCTGTTAGCAGGGCCATTGAATGCATAATAATTACACTGATTTAATACATACAGTAACCTCTATGAGAATCAAATAAAATCTATAATACTCAGGCAAGCACATAAATAAAAACCCTCTACATAAGGAACGAATGGCTATAATATTATTTGAAATTTGAATAATTAAACCATAATCCTGTTACATTTACTCTAAAACTAAGATGACATACAGAAACAGCTTGTTATGTCTCGACAAGAGTCCAAAACACAGAGGATTTTACGTTGGTTCAGGTTGGAAATACACAACTTTGTGGACTTCAAGAACACATTTCAGTCAGAAAATCACATTTAAGATAATCTAAGTAAGAAGACCAGACTGTGGCCCAGAGTAAGACACAGAACTGCTGCTGGCACCAGATCTCACCCACAGTGAACTCTGATCTTATTTAACGATAAACTGCCCTGAATTGAGGAAAATAATGACTTGCTTAACAACCATGACTTGGCTTTTATGCATTTAATTTGACTGAAATAAAAGCGGCTGTATCTCCATTCTGTTGAAAGATGCCTTGGAGAAAACCACACTCAGGAAAGAGTAACCGTCTTAATTCCTGCCAATATTCACACTGTTAAAAGTATGAATTCTTTGTAAAAGTGGCATTTAATTTCCATGGCCAACAGAAGAGAATACACAGCTCACACACATAAAATACCCAAACTTCTAACTTTACCTTGAAAAAGTCCCGGCAGGTTTTCTCCTTCCAGTCTGTCCCAAACACCCCAGAGAAGCTGCCTAACGCTACACATGCAGACAGAGGGTTATGTTAAGCAATGTTAGAGATTAGCACTTATATTTCCACTTAGCAATTATAAAAATATGTATACAATTCAAATTAACTAGATTTTCCCATACAAAGAAAGATTTGCAAAGAATGTGTCACTTTTTAAAATGTTTTTTGCTGAGCTGAGGTGCATATTAGAGAAACAAATCAAACCAGAAACAAAAAAACATAACACGCCTTTTAACTGTTCATTATCCGAACTAAAAGTATAATCTGAGTGAGGTCGGGGACTTACAGTCGTCGAAGACGCCGGCGTGGGCCAGCAGCAACGTGACAAGTTTGGGGTCCTTGTCCAACTGCATGGCATGCTTGCTCTCATTGGAAAGCAAAGTGCAAACATTAACAGCAAAGTCCACTTCGTTGGGCAGGCCCGAAAGGAGAGACAGCACCAGTTTATTGTAATCACACGGTGGAACGAAATCCGTAGACAGTCCATAGCTTTGGCGGAGATAGTCTGAATATGGGGGGAAAAAACAACAACTCAGGGTTACTTGAAAATACACTTCTGTCAGATACCTGGAAAAACATTTGTCATTTAAACAGGCTTAATATAAAATAGTCATCACAAAATTGCCAACATGTGTTTGTAAATGAAAAGAAACATTTAAAGCTGATTAATGAAGGATCAAAGCAACATCGCATATTCACAACAGCAAGCAGAGGAGACAATGTGTCACCAGTGCTACAGGGAAGACATGAAGCAGTTTATTTCTAAAAGTGGAAATCAGTGGAAAATGTAAACATCAGCAACAGAGGGGATTAACCACAGCACAGAGCTGCAGAAACAAGGGAGAGGAGCTGTCATTTCATTCATTGCACCATTATTATCATACTACTGCCTTCACAAATCTTTAGCCACTTAAACTCTGAGTGGTTTTTACTTTCAATGAGTTTAAGCAAAACAAACGTACTGCTGTTGGGTGAAGGTCTCGTCTCACAGATCAACACGACTGCTCTTTCACTTTTTAAGTGACTGTGCAGAGCGTAAAATTGAAGATATTGGCAGACAAAATTGAAGACATACTGTAATAGCTGTAATTTCACAAAGGGGACAATCAACTGCTTGTATAATACTGTATATACTGTATATGAGGAGCCGGGTCAGCTCTACAGAAGCCGCCAATGTGGGACCACCGTGTTTTTACAATGGCCCACGATGGAGAGACTGTACATGTTTTGACCCCTAACTTGCGTAGGTTTTCCAACACACTTGGATGAGGAGGGTGAGGTGATAAATATTCAGCTACAACATTCCACTTTCACTTCAAAGGCTGATAAATTCTACACACTCCAACTTTAAATGTGTAATCCTAAAAACTAAAGCGCTGTTTGTGGTGGAAAGAATCAACACTGTACGTCAGTTGACTATGCATTGATTTTCTGTTATCAACCACTTCCATACAGATATTTTAATCTTGTGCAGAGTTTTAGCAGACTACTGCTGCCTCTGGAATCCGACCATAAAAGAGAAGAATCTGAGTGAGCAAATTTGATTTCCATGCTAAAAAGCATTCTGTGCCGATTCTCCTGCACCACCTGCAGCACAGCAACACCATGTAGAGCTGCACAGGACGGAGTCAAGCTTGGTGCCACATTTCCAGGTGGTTAACAATGGTTAAATAACTCATCATCACGGAACCAGCCAAGTCAACAAAAAAAACAAGTTCAACCACACTGTGCCACAAATACGTGTACGACAAATACCAATGTCGTTCTAAATGTCTGTATGCGCGCTACACCAACAAACTCCTCAAAGCAGATGCACATTAATGTTTTGCGTGTTTTGTCGTTCTACAGTGGTTTTAAACGGCCACTTTTTAACCCCACAGGAAAGTGTGGCAAGTAACCACTTTGCCAAACGGGTTAGGGTTTGAGGGACCATTCTCTGCCCTGAAACACTGGTGTGACTATTTTTAGACACACCTTTTAGACAAACCAATCTGTGCAGGTAACCACTGGAACTTAATACCTTATTCAAATTAAATGTTATTAAAAAAAGAAGAAATAATAATAATCTTTAGTTTCTATCAGCGAAGCAAATTTTAAAACCAACTATCAAAGGCAGTTCAACTGTAAATGTCATAGTATTCTTCACCGTCTTGTGGCGACAAGCCACAGAATAAACTCATCACTATTTGTTGTGCATCTCTACCCGACGCACATGTGTTTTGGAGTCAGTCACCTCAGCAGGCAGTGGACTGATTACCTGACAAAAAAAGGGTATGTGACCAGAGGGCTGGGAGCCTTTTAATCTAAACTCAAATGGTTAACACAACAACAACAACAAGTGTTTTGTGCTCCTCTTCATCAATACCTGCTGTCAGGGCGGTCAATTACCTCGACAAGAAGCTCAGTGGTCAATTTCACAGCTCTGTGCAGCTAATGGACATCTAACATTCACAGCACAAACAAGGGGCTGGGGCTTTGGTCTGCAGCACGACAAGATTTAGTTTGAAATATGATGTGGCTACACAGAGACTGCGCTTTCAACACAAACAGCAGCAGTGTGCAAAAAGAAAGAAGTAAAAAGAAAATGACATATATACAATTAGGTGTGTGTAGGCAACTTGCAAAGAACAAATAAGCTTGTGTGATAGCCTGGGATTTAAAAAAAATAGCCAATGGTGCTTACAAAGTGAGGAATGGAACTACATGAGAAAATGTGTAAATAATGTGTGTTAAATACAATGAGGACACATGAAGTGGACAAACTTCAAAAGATGAAAGCTTAGCTCTTGCAAATGGTCTTCTGGCAGTTTTGTGGACAGTGCAACACTATCTTTTTGTCACACGGAAAGGTAATAATTGGGCTGTCGATGTTAAAGCTCAATAGTAACTGTGTCATGGTAGGATGCATAAATTTTATTTTATTTTTTTTTTAAAAACTATGGGTTTGGAGATCTTACTTCTCAAGTAGAATTTTATAAATCAAATTGCTCAATTTGGAGACGACACAATGTCTTTAAGTGGAATAGTTTGACATTTTAGGAAACTCGTGCAGTGCCCATATCTCAGGCTTCAACTCACTCAGCATCACGTGCATGACACATTGCCTTGCATATCCTCTATGGGCACGACTGTCTTTAGGCATAGGGAAGCTGCTTGTTTAGTGAGATATGTGTTTGATTTCTACCAATTATATAAACCACTGTGCAGACAATTTAAAATTATACACAATTCCCAATCTAAAATATGTAACTTTACTTCTTTGATAGTATTAAATAGTCTTTCCCCCTCCACAACTACCTGGCAACACAATGGAATTAGACCCACATTGAGATTCACTGGCCAAAAACAGCGCTGCCACCTACACCCACTGGCAGCATCTGTTATAGCTGAACAGCTGCTATAACAATTTAAATAAAACCAGGACATTATTGGCAGATATTGCTCCCAAAATCTCTCTGCTGATGGAAAAACATTTTTATCAGCACATCCCTAATGTAATGTAATGGGTTTAAATGCAACAATGAGTTGGATTCCTTGTTGAGCCAGACGTTTCTCTGTCATAGGGTCTTTCATGTGTGATGTATTTAAAAACAATTCAACATGATCTAGCTGAACTAGGGACATGGGAAGGAGGCGCCAAAAAAAAGCAAAGATAAACTTCGTTAGGCACTTCTGGAGACAACACATCCAATCTATTCCAGCAGCTTAAAAGGAAGCATCCATATGAACGTGAATGTGCAGAATGTTTTGCTTGGGTCGGGGAACAATCTCACTGATCTGTATCTGTCAAGGTGCCACAAAATAAACAAACTTAGTAGAGCATGAAGGGAAAAACTGCTCAGGTGGTTTTGTTAAATCAAACTGAGGATATGGTGCTGAACAAAGCTGTGGACAAGTTAGATATAAGACAGTGATGCACAGACAAAACAGTGTCACATTATCTGCCAGTGTCCTCTGTGCAATATTCCGTCCAGAGACTGGTTTATACGTCTGGATACTTTCAAAACTGCTCTCTGTTGAGGATGGTCTGCTCCAAACATGCTGCCTCATTTTCTGTTTTAATATCATGCCTCACAAAAGTTGTGTCTGGTTTTGCTGTCACAGTTCCATTGAGTCATTACATCTGTAAAGCACTGACAGCTGCCATATTAACAAAAGCTTTGACTTCATCTACTGCTGAAGTTGTAGCCACGGTGCTAACACGTAGCCTAGTCTCCCATGCATCCCTCTCTCACAGCTCTGATGAACTGATGCCTTGCTGTGATCACATCTGAGCGAGTGCGAGTCGACTGACGAGCACACAGAAAGAGAGACAGTGGGTGGGGACAAGAAGCAAGAAGCAAGCAGAAAAAACAAAATATGCGCATCCATGTCACTGATACAGATCCAGGCAGAAACAAAGAGTTGAACACAGTGAGGCCATCTTCTCTGCCTACCTGATACAATATGTTGCTGGTAGTTGTAAGAATTGGGAATTGCACCAATTGGGAGAGAGGCTTTGGGATTCCCCGGCTGCGCTTCCTCCTCGTCCTCGCCGAAGTGGTGAACTTTCTCATATTTCTCTAGGTATCTGCAGAGAGAGAAAGAAAAAGAACAAGATAATGAGCCAAGACTCCCTTGGTGTACATTTTATCAGGAATTTGTGTTTCAAGTGTGTGTGAGGTCTGTCTTGACCATATGGAGCACAGAGGCAGCATTTGTCTCTGTCATACTTTGCACAAATAAAGTAAACCACTGTGACACATCGGAGTGTCGGCGTTGTGAGACTGAAGCTTTTATCAATTTATCACCAAGATTCAGGTCTAGCATTTGTACCCTATTATAGTAACTTACTGACAGGGCCTATTGTTATCTTTCACCAATCTTTAAAATGTCAAATTAAAGCAAAAATTGTTATATCTGTGTGTGTGTGTGGGGGGGGAGCATATAAATGCAATGCAACTCAAACCCAAAAGGAAGGTTTTACAGGAACTAATCCAGTGCACACCATGTAGAACCCTTTAAAATCAGGATCTTTAAATGCCACTACCACACTTAAATGATTACCAATAGTTAACAGTCCCAATTATTACACTCTAGAAAGTGACATCACACAGCCTGGCAGAGCATTGTTTGATGAACAGAGAAAATCAGGCGGAATTACAGCACTGTTGACAGACAGAAAGAGCGTGCAAAAATAAATGAAGCAGGCTTATGCACAATAACCCGCTGATCTTCTGCAAAACATGTTCATTTAACCCATAACTCATCTTATCCACATGGCTATCCTGACATCAGCATCGTCAGCAACAGATACAAAACATCACCATTTATAACCTTGTACAATAATGCCGCTGCTGACACACGAACATTAACAATGCAGAGAGACTTTGAAAATCAACAAGACTAACCCAGCAATAAAAGAAACATGACAGACATAATTATTATATTATTAATATGATATAACCAGCTGGACAGATTTTTGTGTACCATGTGTGAGCGAGAGATGAGTTTACCAAAGCTTACTTCATATGAAAATTAAGTCTGATATAAGTATAAACAAGACTTTGTCCCCTTCTACTCTCCCTTCTAGGGTGCACGATGCCACCGTCTCATGTCCAATACCCATATCAGCATTTCTGTTAACACATTAGCGCCATTTCAAAAACATAACTCTCCAGCTAATACTCTTCTCCCAAAGAGAAGAAATAAAAAAGCCCATTGCTGATTTTTATTTACATTTTTTTTTCCAGTCTGATTTTTTTTAATATATGGAGCAAAGATACCAGAAATTATTCACATTTAGGTAGCTGAAAATCCAGAAAACTTCTTTTAATAACCAAAAAACTCAAACCGATTATCAAAATAGTTGCAGATTAACTTAGTAATCGATGAATCGTTGCAGCCCTAGTGTCAACATCAATTCACAGCATCAATGTGAGCGTAGCGAGCCAGCATTACCACACAGCAATGTTTGAGGGCAGCATAGCAATGTGCCTTTTTACGTCCGGGTACAGGCTGTGCATGTGTGAACAGACAAACGGCTGATAATACGACAGGTGAAGGCAGAGCAGACTTGTGCCTGCTCTATGATAGAAAGCAGGACCTTGATGGTCTCTGCAGGTGCCGTGAGGACGGAAGATTAAGATATTGAGTCATTTTTATTGGGCCGTAAAAAGCCCCAAACATTTATTAAGTTGTCAAAAAATAAATTACACAAAATAATTTCATTTTTGACTGCACACCCGTCTGTTATTGAATTACTGCCCAGCCCTACAGCTTCAATAATAAGAGGATGAGGAAATAATTCCACCTTAAGAGTTCAGCATTTATACACTAATGTCTTTCATCTGATATCTTTGATTCGTCATCAAGAATAAAACGTATCGCTTTCATGTGCATGTCTTTAGAAAAGACGTCTTACATACCCAGTATGATTATAACTATTATTATTTCACAAAACAAAGTTTTAACCTTAAAATGACACTTAAGGACAATGAACAGGAGACAAAAACACACCACAGCTCACTTCTCACAACATTTTCACAGAAATGTTACTCATTCAACAAAGCTGACAATATATTATAAAACAATATTCAAGCAGTGCACAAGCTGAGCCTTGATGAAGAGTTAGAGATTTTACTTTCACTCACATAGGGAGGAAATCAGTTGACTGACCTTCTTGTACATGTTGTCAAGGAGACACACTGCAGTAAAAACAGTTCCTTCATGTTACTTTGCAAAGCATCTTCAAACATGAGACCAGCACAGTCATGTGACCTCACATTAAAGGGTATAAAAAAAAAAACTTAAGTTATTTCAGCTCAAGTGCAGAATATAGCATTCTTAGTCACCTATGGCTGTGAGAGACATCATGTCAACATGTTTTCCAAGAAGAGACCACTGGCCATTTTAAGCGGATATAGATCACTATTTAACTCAACTTGTCACAGTGATGTTCAAGTTGATTGGAAAACAGAACCTTTGGGGGATCAGTATAAATGTGTAATCTTTCTATTATTCTGTTTCCTAACAGGACAAGACTTTCACTGAAAGATAACTTGATTGACAGCACAAAGGAACTGCATAATTCCGAGGCCAAAACTCAGGGATCGCCCACAATTTATCTGCTATTACACAACAAAGTAGTGCTGCAACAAACTGTCATTTTCATAACCAATTAATCTGCTGATTATTTTCTCCATTCATTGATTAGTTGTATGGTCCATAACAATTTTGCACTTGCACTTGCAATGTATTCAGTCTTGTTTTGTCAACAGACTGAAGGATTTCTTTGATATGTTGAGCAAAGAATGCAGAAAATATTCACATTTAAGAATCACTACAGTTGACGATTAATTTGCTCATCTATTAATAGTTGCAGCCCTACAACACAGCACAACAGCAGCTCCGAGGAAAAATAACCAGCATCCTTCCTGGCATTTTGCCGCTTCTTTTTCACAGCAACCAAGCAGTTCACTCTTTAATTTCAATTTTGGATAACCAGAGAGTAGAAAGAGGTTGAGTAGGAAAAAAACGTGACTACAAACAAATAAATGGGATTATAAATAACACTCAGGTCGAGCGAGCTGACAGTTTTCATGATTGTAAGCCCAGCATCATCGTAATTTGTTGTGCAAACTGTCATGGAGATCCAAAAGCAACTGGATTTACAGATTCCTTGAAGATGTTTCAAGAGGCTTCTTCAGTTGTGAACAGACAACTGGATAACCTTGATGAATGACCATCTACACAGACATGGCCCAGCCCAACACACCACATCTCATAGAAGCACTACAACACCCCTTCGTAGAAAGAAATACCTGTAACACTACCAACTGTGGTCCAACTAGAGCTGTGACATGCACGAACAAGTCGAATCTTTTCAACGATTCGACTCGCAGTTGCAAACCGTTCGTTTGCATGCCATTCTTTTTATATTGTCCACGCTGCCTTCACGTGACGTGTGTGTGCCCTGTGAGTCTGAGTTGAGCGGCTTGTGACATCGTCTGCATCAACCTGAGGGAGGAGGCGAGTGCACAGCGCAACCCGAATGACTGACTGAGTGACTCCAAAACAAAACACAAAACTGCTGCTGCTGACAGACAGAAAGGGAGGAGGAGATAAAAGTAGGGAGCACCGCGCTAAAATAATACTGCCAAAATGAGGAAACGTAGCAGCATCTGGATGCACTTTTCTGGGGCAGACAGGCAAAGGCAAAACAAAATGCAAAATATGCCAAAAAAGCATCTCCAAGCTTTTTTAGGTGGGGGAAAAGCCAATATAGTGATCTCACTGTCAAAGAACAAGGATATGGTGCCACCTTATGGAATGTTTACAATGAAAACACAAGCCAAATGAATATAATCAATATTTCAGAATAACTTCCATCAATAAAGTATGTAATTGGTGGAATGTGTAAGTTTGAGTCATTCTGATCCAAATCTTACCTTATAATTACAACCAGTGATTATTTTCTTGGCTTGTTGGCTTCTAAAAAATAATTAAATATAAAAAACGAGCCAGTCTTTTGAACGGCTCTTTGAAAAGGAACGGCTCCTTAAGATCCGGCTCCCTTCAAAGAGCCATAAATCCCAGCTCTGGTTCCAACATCCAATGAGTAATTCATCTCTCACTGTCACTCTTGTCACATTTTAGCTAAATATTCCTCTCAACTGCCAAATCAGACTTTCTTGGATATTATCAACACCCAAACGTGATGTTGGGAAATCTGCCAGACAAAAAGCAAAACACACACATACTTCTACAAGCATGCACCAAAATACCTCAGCAGTGAAGGAGCGGAGAACCCTGCCTGTGTGGCCGTGAGTCACTGAGCAAACAACCCTTTTTGAATGAGGCCCCGTTTGTTCACTGTGGCCAAGGTAATCCCCCGTCCGCTGGCTGCCGGGTGACACCTCGCACTATAAATACCCTCAGCCTTCATTTGTAGAGAGTGAGGAGTGCATGAGAGGGAGAGAGAGCGGGAGAGATAGGCCGCGGTCCCAAATGCAGCAACATCTACCGCTGTCTGGGCACGAGCAAATAAAAAGGCTCTGGTAGAGGCATAGAAAAGAGAGGGAAGAGGGGTTGACTGCAACTGCTTCTTCCTGCACTTCCCCTTTTTCATACACGCACAATGAGAGGAACATCAGCCCCCCCCCCTGCTCCCTGCTTAAGTAGAATGCGATTACCAACCAAGAGCAAACTACTGGGATTTCATCCCTTTAAGCAAACCATTTAAGGAAGTGTGAGCATCATCATTAAAACTGATCTTTGCTTTGCTTCGCTTCCTGGAAAAACTTTGGGAAACTAGCATGACAAGTGACAGATAAACAAGCAGCTTCAAAACAGCCTCTGTCATTGGTATTGTGTTATTTACACTGATGTGGATCACACAAGCTGCTCACGGACACTCCTGGCTTCCCAGATGCCTTCAATGTGTTAGTGTGTGGGAGTTGATTGCCCCCTGCTGGACATGGACACAGACATGCAATCAATCCCACTGCCAACCCTCTGTACACAAAGGTTAGCTGGTAGTTAATGGTGCAGGCCTTTCAAAACACAGGCCGAGGGTGGCTTCCTTTGTCAATAGTCACCAGAACTTTTGCTGGTGACAGACGGAGCCTATGGAGAAATTTGTTATTTAGGTCCCATTAACAGTGTTTGTTATGCAACAACAAAGGTCACTACAGAGTACTGAATAAGAAAGTGAGTAAGTAAATAATGCAAACGGAATAACCTAAGGAGGAGTGTTTTCACCCAAGTGGCCAAAACAAAACAATCGCAGTTTTTTCCCTACATCTGCCATTGTTGCTATGCTAATGGTCACCACTCATAACTTGTTCAGGTGAGCATTAAGCTGCATATTAAGATTTAAAAAAAAATCTACAATGATTTTTGGCAATTTAAAAACATTTGACTTAAATTAATATGAGCACAACAGCACCACAGCACCACAGGTGCAAAGAAAACCCTAGTCGAAACAGGGTTGCAAACATCTCTATTTCATTATCAGGCCAGTGAAGCTCAATGACACAGTGATTCATTTCTTGGGAACAAAGTAAGCTTTTTTGCAGAAGAACTAAATTTCACATCAGCGCAAGATCAGCCACAGGTGATGCTTGTCAAAGAAAGTGCTTATTTGACCAATCTTTTTCCTTTTTTGCCTCTTACTGAAAAAATGTGTTTTCCTAAGACTGCGTGCTTCATTTCTTAAAGGATTAAGGTCCACCATCTACCTTTGTGTTATTGAATTTGGAGAAAGGTTTTTTTTTTTGTCTGTGTGATTTTGCTTCCTTTGTACCCAAATACTCATCCTATTGCTATTTATTTTGTGGATTTCAGTTTCCCATGAGCCTGGCTCTGGCTTCACAAATGTTTGGATGACATATTGCCAATTTACCACTTCCGGCAGGGATCTGGTTTGGGACCTTGTTCTGTACCAATGTTTGACCCAGATAATCTGAGAATTTAAAGGGTTTACAGACCGAATGCTCAACATTCATACTCTGGGGTCATCCCGATTATATCAAATGTTTAATATTCAGTTACTAAATGATTATGTCAGCACTTTAACAGCCAATAAGAGATAGATATTAAAGGAGAATGAGGATCTCGACTCCAGTTCTGGAAGACAAACAGTTGTTAAATGCATCTACCTGAACATTTCAGAGCCATTTATTCAGCCTTTGGCTTTTGTTATTACCCCTCACTGCAAAGTTAATACCATCATTACAGCCAGCTATTGCACCAGCAAGCTGCCTTGGTTTTTCTCTTCACATTTTAAAGTTTTGAGACAAATTGAGAAAAAAAATACTCTAATCTGTTGTGATGTGCTTTCAGTCACTGTAGCGATGCCATTTCTACTTGTGCAGCCTTATAAATGTTGGACATGTGTGTTGAGTAAAAGGCCCTTCAGCTATTCTTACTTGTCCTGAAAAGCTGGAGGCTATGAAACACCAAGTCTATGTAAATGAAATGATTCTAGCATAAAAGATAGAGCTGTCAATCCGCCCGTTAGCAAGGAACCTGGAGGAGAACAGACAATCATTGGTGGCCAACGCTGCTGGAAGGGAGGTGAAATTACAGACTGGCCAATATAGAAAGTCTCAAGAGCCTTCAGATGTTATCTGTGAAGTTTGCTCTGCTGCCCTTATTTTATTAGACACTTTTCAGTGGTTTAATTTGATGATTTGACACACAAAGATATTTGTGGTTCCAAGTTTTTACATCTCCACTCACATGCTGTAGCAAAAATAGCATTGTTTGGTGTTGCTTCTGAACTTCTCTTCTCAGGTCAACCATAGGTAACCAATTGTGGGTTACTGTAGCTGGGTAAAGCTCAGTCGATGAAAATAATTATCTATAAATATTAAGGAGGCACTGAAATCAGCCAATCTGAAACCCTGCTGTTTTTCAGGTCTTCAATTTACCTTGATAATCCTTAGGCAGTCTGTGCAACTGTTTACTGACTTTCAATGCCTACAGCTTTTCCTTGACAGAGTTGTGTCTGAAAAGTTGTGACATCACTACCTTGTGCTTCAGCAACACGGGACAGGCAAGCAGCGAGTGACGGCTGTGTCGCTGAGCTGCTTGCGTACCACACACATCAGTTGTTCACACAGTGAGTGTGGCAGCTGTGGAGCTGCTGCTGTTTTACAAAAGGGCTTTCCTTGACAATTTCCATTCAAAAAATACATTTTAAGCTGGCCCTGTACTCAACTAACGGCTTCGATCATCCAGTGTGCCAGCAAATATTTCACTTTGGGTGAACAGGTACATATTTAAATATTTATCTTGACATATTCAGATGATTTTCACTGCCGTCTATTCACTAGAAGGTGTGGTTACTCTAATATGATAAGGTGGGCACCAAAAGTAGTTTTTATACAGGCTGTGCACATTTCCTCAAGGATTGTGCTTTTCATCATTTCCCAGGATATAGTAACTAGAGCTGCATTATGATCAACAAAGACGTAACATCTCGCTTTTCATGCAGGGCCTTGAACATCTCTTAAGTCCACACAGCACATCAGATGAGGCAGGGGAATAAAGACACGGCTAATGCAAGTCAGATCAAAGGCCACTTTATCCAGATGTTTCAGATGAGCAGGAGAATCTACTGGCACAAACAGGAAAAAGAGCAGCACCGCAAAACAAGATGGTAACTGGAACAGTCATATCATAGTGTGAAGATTAACACTTGCAAAGCAGAACAAGGTGTTGAAATGTGTTTCTTGTGTGTAAACTGTGAATATTACACTTGTCGTAATACACAAAGCACAACATAAAGAACGCCATTGATTATTACTACATTAAAATATGAAAAGATGAGTCCTTACATTCACAGACAGTGGAGATGAAATTATTTTTCAATGCCTGCAAACCATTTTCAGCATTTAACGTTTTCTACGTCCCTATAGAAGATAAAGTAGAAAAATGCATCTTTGCACTTTGCATCAGACTCTATACTCTTAATGGGTAACCTGTGTGACGCATGCGAACTTCTGTTCCTCTACCGCCTCTGTATTTAAGAGTTCCTTAATGATCGGTTTCAAAACTCACATGGCAATGTTTGATAGTGGAGAGGGATTTCCGGGGATTTCTATGGCTGTGGTAATTCCATTGAATTCACATTTAACATCAAAATGTAATTCACATTTGAGTTCCTGTTACTGACCAACATTACTGACTGTAACTCAGTTGCTAAGATACAGGGTGTTTGATTCTTTAGTGCAGGAAAATAAAATACCAATGCACAATTTCACATGACAACAAAAACACTGATTGCTAGTGTTATGAGAGATTCTGGCCTCAGCAGTGAGGTCACAAGTCAAATACAGTTGAGGAAACAAACTGTTACCAAGGCCTGTGCTAACAGCAAGTTAATAATAAATGTAAAACATTCAAATCCACAGAAACTTTAAAAACTGTCAGTTGAGTTGCACCTGCTTCACACAGCTGAGAGGCAAAGTTAAAAGTTTGGTCCAACTATTTAGCCGTTATGAAAACGGCATGTTCCAATCTCAAAAAGAAAGACTGCTATGCAGTGGTTGATTAAGCAGAAAGAGGTGGTGTCACAAGCTTGTTTCTTTTGTATAAATCACCGTAGATAGTAAAAACTGTCCTTGGCAGAAGAGCTAGAAGCCTAATGTGCACATAATATAGCACGGATGAGAAGGTACAATCTGAAACACTACTGAAATCGGTTCAGTGGATCATTCACTGCCATGTTTATTCATCAAATCAATTTTGATTCAAGCACGCAAAAGGTCCTCTAAAAAAAAATATTCCTCAAAACAAATGTCAATATTACCGAGTCACGTTAGAACAACATTCCTTATATACATTGCAAAACAAGGCTGAACAACTTCCGTTACACATTTTGAACCATGTGTTGAAATCTCATCAATATAACAATAGATGACTTATGCATTTAAACTAACACAAAAGCATTGAGTGAGTTGTTCCTCGGTCGCCTCCCAGTGAGGATGCAGTGGGAGAAGGCAAATAAAGGTTGAACTGGAGCATCTGTCACCTAACTTGGCTTCTCAGTTAGTTAGTATAGTTCTGGGGAAGAAGTCCCGCACAGGCTGTGGCTACACCAGATGCTTCATTTCAAAACACCTCTAACTCACTCTGTGAATTACAGTGAGTGCTTGGATGCAATCCACCTCCAAAGCATGAAACAGTAGAAAAAAATCATTGTAAAAGAGTATCGACTCACAATGATCTAAATCAGTGTAGCCATGGAAAATTGCAACCAGCCTTTGGAAAATAACTAAGTCTAGTGAAGCAGTGTAGCATACAGATCTGTAGAATATAAATGTATGGCAACCTATGGAACTGTGTTCAAAGTTTTCTACAGTCACAGGTAGAGCAGAAATGTGTGCATTTCACACATATATACAGTATGTCAGAAATGTTAAAGAATGTTGCTGTTGCTTTCCCATAATGCTTTAAAAACAATCAGTGGTGTGCAATACATTTTAAGAACCCTTCTAAAACTTTATCATGGTGTATGCAGGCCTTGGTCATGTTTCTTGTTTTCCTTCAACACTTCAGCGCTTCATGTTAGCAGCTCTATCGGGCAACATCTTATTTACTGCATGTCTTTTCAATCAATAATTCCTTCAATCTCATAAACAGAGCTTATTCTCTAATGTGTCACTGTGATTTGATGCCAGTGCCTTGACCTAGAGTGTGAATCCTTCCACCCAAAAGCTGAAATGAAATCAGTGCCGTAAATAGGACCGACAAACACTGCACTTTAACAACTGGGAAACGAGCTTGATAAATGTTTCTGGACAGGATCGCTCACTTATTATCTCGCGACATTCAGATATCAAATCAGCGGCAGTAAGAGCTGGCACTGAACTGCTTATTAATGACCTCTGAGTGGGAGGTGCTGACCCACCAGACCCACATCATCTTCCCACTCAATCATAGTGGGAAGTTTGGTCAACAGTTATACCACCCAGTGAGACAACAGTCACAAGTGTGATCCCAGCAATCACACATCCTTCGCTCCTACCTGCTGTTCTACACTTGTGGGAACTTTAAGCTGACAAACAAACAAAAAACGTAGTTGATGTTTATTAAAAATGTAAAAGTTTAAAATGCCTGCAGCAGCCAGAGGTTAATCATCTATTATCACAGCTCCAATGAGTGTATCCAGTGTAACTGGCTGTGACCTCTGAACTCCCTGGATGAGGACAAGCTGAAGAATCACTCCCAATGATTACACTGCTAACCCATTTTTTCACACAAAAAAAAGGAAGGAAAAAAAATAACAATTGATAAGAAAAGTGGAACGGAAGGTGAGAATGACCCCTGTTATTAGCCTTACTTGAGGCATGACCACTGACACCAACTACATAGAGCTGACTTTAAATAAACTTAACAATGAATCTCTGAAAGCTGTCATGACAAGACACACAGTATGACGGTTATGTGGCTTCCTTTGCTCATTCATCTTATATATTCAATATTCAAAATATTTTCCATAAAAAGATAATAACTACCATCATTTTGCTGTGAGTAACTAAGGTGAACATTTAAAAACTGAAAGAAAAGACAGACGGCCATGATGGCAACGACTCCATAATCTTATGCTTCTTGTCAACTGCAGCGCAAAGTATCAACCTACTGGTATTTATAAACCACTTTCTGACACAAGATAATGGAAACATTAGCTGGTCTGATTGTGCCCTATTATAAAATATTTTAGAAGCTACACAAAACAGTCTGCTGACTTTCTACAGGAACAAATATCAGATGGAAAACATCTCTGAATTATGCATTTCATTGAAACGATGAGGAAGGTTTCCTCACCCATCTATAAAATGCGAGGAAGTTCTGTCTGTCTGGTGCTTGCATAACTGTCCAACTGGTCAACACAGGTTTCAAACTTGGCAGGTGACTTACTAAGGGCACCAGTGTGTGTAGTGTTTCGATGAGATATGCAAGATTTCGGTAAAATAAAACAAAAACATATTGGACATGTAGTAAACTAGAAAGTCAGACGACAGAAGACCAACACTTTAGTGATGTTGGCGCTTCCACCAGAGGAGCAAACTCTTATTAGAAAATAAGTTACAACTCATTTAAACAAATATATAATAGTGTATTCTGGGGAGGGGAGAGACCTCAAAAGCATTAACTTCATTAGCACAGCACAGCAAGCAGACATGTGCCTGAGGTGTTTCTCCACAGCAGCCAACGCTGTCTGATGGTTGTAGCGTATGTGAACTTTTGAGGAGCCACAGGTCTCATGAGCCGTGTACTGTGAGTAATCAAATTGGCCGCAACGCTTGCAGCTTGCAAGAGCTTCCATTGAGGGCAAACTTGGCATACATGCACAGATAATTAGACTTTGCCTGTCCCGTCAACCAGTGACCCACAATTGCCCCTACAATATCTATGAGAGGCTATGAGCATTTCCCCACTATGGCGCTCTAACTCCCCACACACACACACACACGCACGCAGGTGCTGCTGATGGGAACAATCGTTGCATGAGGTTTGAGAGTAAAGAAAAAGGAGTGTAAAGAAAGCAACAACACCACCACAACCACAGATGCCAGCTGTTGGAGAGAGCTGCATTTACTACCAGGCTCCCATCACTGGCAGCTGACTGCATTTAGATTTGGAAGCTGCCTGCAATTTATGTTAACAACACCCAGAGCTGCACAATTCCAATTCTAAATCAAATGTACTGTGGCTGCACCATTTCCTTAGAGAAAAAAACAACAATAATAAATGAAGATGCATTACTGCATTTGGCAAAACAATGTTAGAGATTTGACAAAATATAGGCCTCATACACTTCACATAAAAGATAGATCACACCTGCTGAGTGAGTAAAAGTCTCATGTTCTGTGGCAAATGTACAAAATACAGAGCTTGTCTGTCACAATATTGTACCACTGCGGCTTAGTAGCAGAGGAGAGTGAGGCTGACTGCATGTGCACATTTGTAAACATTTCCCACATGCTACCTGAGAGGATGGAAGCTGCTGCATGGCCATGTTACTCACCGAAGGTAGTACTGTTTTAAAGCAAATGCAGCGTTGGAGCAGCCTCTGGGAAAGTTAAACTCTTCTCCAAGTTCAATCCATTGGTTTTTGTCAGAGACCTGAAAGGAGGAAATAGGTTCATTAGGAGATTAGATTAAGAAGAAAGACCGGCAACGACACGAGAAAAAGAGCGGTTAAACTGCAACCATCTGTTCTGCTACAGGTCCCCCCTCCAACGAGGCAATATCACAATCACTAATCAATAACTTTCTCAAACTGTTCTAAACACTTAAAATTAATAAACACTCCGTTGTTATCTTGCAATAGCTTTTAAAGCAATATCGTTTAATTAGCTGCTAGCATAGTGAATCCTATTTACATTTGACACATCAGTAAATACAAACTGCCTTACTCCCTTTAAGATAATATCGATACAGTTACAGTTACGGCTAGTTAGCACTCGAGCTAACAGGCTAACTTGACTTTTGACAAATGTGCATTAAAACCTGACGAAGACAAACTCTATTAAAGTGTCTCTGTTACGAAAAAACTAACGCGGTAGCATGCGTTTGGCTTTTGGAGTAGCCTTTTGGTTGCCGTTGACTGTAATCACTACATGGGCCTGTGAGGCCTACATTCTGCGATCAGCCATGAAGCCGAAGAAAGATGGCTATGGCGAGAAAGAAAAAGCAAGCTTCCCCCGGCTGGAAACTGCCGGCAAAAGCCCGTGCGACACGCTGCGTCCTCCGCGGTGTTTCCCGAGGCCGGGCTCTGTGCCGGTAATCGATGTTAAACGTGCCCGCTAATTTTGAGTCGCTCCAACTGCACTCTGACTCCGAGCGGTCGGACTCTCCAATTCAAACCACACAACAAACACAAGCCACCACATTGCATAGAGATACACTGCAAACTAGCACAAGGCCAACATCGAGCCACTAACGCTTTTTATTCACACGGTTTACACTTGCAACGGGTTTCACGCACGGAGTTGTAGAGTGATCCACGGAGGAGTCCACGAACGGCAGAGTGTGGAGAAAAATCCACTTTTAGTTCCCACTCACCTTAGCAAATCCACCTAAGGAGACGACTCTGATATAGAGAGTATTCAGATCCAGCTCTTTCCCACCCACGATAGGAATCTTCTTAAACGGTGTTCTGGAGGGATAACACAAGAAATAAACGCACAAACATTTAATAAACAGCTTTGCTTTAGTCACAGTCAGGGGCAATTCAAATCTAAAGTTATATTTCTTGGTAATAAAGACGCCCCAATCTCACCCTCTGCTCTGGTGGAATTGCCGCAGCTCGTCCAGGAAAGCCTGTCCTTTCCTTCGCTGATCTAGTAGATTTTTCCCCGTCGAATTTGCCATTGTTTTTGCACGCAAAAACGTTTAAAGCCCACTTCAGTCGCTTCTTAAGACACCAAGGATCCCATACTCCGCCGGCGCTCAGTCATTCGCGAAGCTGAGTGTTTAAAAAGTTAAAGAAATAGCTGATAGCAAGAAGAGCGGCAGCTCGCTAATAAAGACTGATGCACACAGAAAGCCAGCCCGATTCAAGCCCGGACTAAGTTCCAACGAGCCGTCACAAATACGAGCGATTTACCGGCGGATGAGAAACGGCATGATGGAAGGTGCTGAATTAATGCTTTTGGTCGCGGTTGTGTTCGTCTGGAGTGGTTTGACAGTGTGTTACGGACGCGGCTCCGAGGCTATCGCACACACTGTAGAGCGGCAGAGGGATCCAGTTCTCAGACAAAAAGATGTGGAGGCCGCGAGCCCGGCCTGCCATGCGTGCAGCGCCCTCTGCGGCCACCGGCGGCACTGCACCGTCCAGAACTGAGCGGGTGTTGGAACAATAGAGACTGTTTTCTTTTTTAGGGACCGTCTGACAACTCGCCTCTCTGTTAGGAAAACGGGTCAGGAGGTACTTGGAAATGTCCCGTGGGGGGAGGGGATAACACTAATTAACATAGGTTCCTTGTTATCACCCAAAAGGCGAATCATGGAGGGCAACCATTTGCTTTACTGGAAACATGCTATTTCAAAGGCTAACAAAAAAAACTTAGAATATTTGTAACTGCCATCAAAGTTAGTGTCTCAACTCCCTGTTATCAGTTAATAACTGCTATAGTCAACATGTAACAACTGTATAATTGTAAAGCCAAAAACAGGAGATAGTAAAGACAAGTTAAAACTTATTTTCAATCCACTTACCCACAAAGTATGCTCTTGTGAATTTGTGTAGTTACTGTTTACAGGTAATCTCTTTTGTGATTAAACTAAATGCAACAGTTTTTAGTGCTGCATAGGTTATACAACAAAGGTTCAAGATATATCACCACAATTGTGGGTTTTTTTCAACTTAAAATTCAAATCAAAACTTTATCTTTAATTTGGAGAATTAAAGATAAATTAATGATCGATATTGTCTGAACTTGTTTATCGTAATAACATGTTTGGCAATATCACCCTATGTCTAAAGTATTATTCATGTGCATTTCTGCATATATCTATCTTACATTGATGACATGTGTCTTTTTGTTTCCTTAAAAATGCATAATGTGAATGTTTTTATGTATCATTTCAACCTTAACACTATTATAATGGAGTTGTCAGTATTATATACAATTAGAATTCTTATCATAACAACATAAGTGAAAGCTTGATTTAGTTTAGTTGATCTATAGGGCTGTAATGTTTTTATTTTGGTGGAATAAAGACAGCAAATAGGCTATGTCAATTCAAAATGCAGATGTTTGCACTCCTGTAACTATCTGTACAAGCATAGATTTGAAACAGTCATTTGACAATGATCATTCATAAATATTATTATTTCTAATTATTTTTTATATGGCAGTCTGTGGCTGTGAAGTTTTAAACGCAGAGGTTAGCTGCCCCTATCCCTTGCTGACCACTTCAAAATGACTTTTATCTCTCGGGATGGTTGGAAATTAGTCCTGATCCCTTTTCTCTCCGACTGCCAAGCGGATATCTTCTTGATGGGGTTACATTCAACCATTACACGTACCCCTTTGCTCAATGAAAAACCTGTCACAAAATGGCGGAGACGTACGTTAGCAGACCCCATTTTGAGGAATTGACACTAGACAGCGGAAAAGAGTGTGTCCGTGGTTGTGGTTTTCACACAGTGCTCTTTTTTGCAAACAAATTGTGGCACATCGGAGTTCACCTCACGCCTGTTTGGGCTCTGCACCCGTCAGCCGAATTCTGGGCTAACGAGTCGGTCGTGCGCTAGCTAGCTAGCTCACTAGCTTAGCAACCTTTAGTCAACTGCCAAAACCATGGACATTACGATGAGTTTATGCTGACCCAAATACTCGGCGACATGTCACAACTGAATTAATATAGTGTTTGGTGTCGCTACCCAATATTATAGCTTTTAAAATTGAGCGTTGCGTGGTTTGAACGCTAGCTTTGTCGGCGGCTCACACTAGCGTGTCGGATTTCAATCCCTTATTAACACTTACATTACGAACCAGGTTACAACTGAATCCCAACATACGCTTCCACATCAAATCTACTATCACGGTTGTCACAATATGATGTGTGAAATATCAAATACTAAACGCTCTTATCTTGAGATTGATGTAGTTTAATGTTTAGTTAACACTTTGAGGGACTGCGATGCTGTAGCTAATGGTTAAATAGGCTATGCTAGTTAGCCGCCTTGTGTGTACATTTTCGCTTAGTATTTTTAGCCTTTTGGTAAATTTCGACAATTTTAACTGTCCATGATCTAAGACCACTATAAGCCCATCATTGCGTTGTTAGTGTCAATTTAATGACTTAATGTTTGTGTGCGGTTGGTCAACAATATTCAGGGAATGCTGTTTAACAGGTGAAAGCAATATGTTATGCGGACCAGTGTTGATGTGAGCGTTTTGTACAGTAAGCCTTGAAATTTATTTTCATTTACTCACTGCCTTTGTAGTCCAGTGAAAGTTACAGCCTCTTGTTTACAACTCCATTAAAAGCAAAACACGTTATTGTGGGGTGCATTTAATACCTCTCCTCCAGTGTACTGTATATGATTTCATATACATGTTAGAAATAAAAGTAATTAAAAAAATTACTTGAAGCAGTCGAGCAAACTACTCTATTGTGAGTGCTTAACTAGCATATTGCATCCTTATTCTGAATACATGGGTATGCTCTTCTTCATTTAAATGTTAGGGGACTGTATTTTAATTTCAGCTATCATTCTGTGAATGGTGCATAAGACAAGCAATTATACACTGTGGATCAATTGCAGCCGCCTTGTGCCAAAACTACATGTAATTGATTTACGGGCAATACGTGTGTTTTATTTAGCTTTTATTGTCAGGCCTACAACAAATTATTACTTCAAAAGCATAGGTACAGCATATACTATATGTCAGGCATGGAACTGCTGTAAGCATCTAAGGGTAAAGGCTGCCAAAAATTGAATTTTTTTTACAGGAGATTTCAAATTTTTAGTAATTTAATTCACTGGTTGATGGTTTTTAATGATTTTAATTTCCCCGAGGGAACCTCTCAAAGGGATTAATCAAGTCGTCTGTCTGTGAATGATCAACTGTGGAACATACTTAGATACATACTGCTCTAATACCAATAATTATAGCTTTGTTTTGTTATATTATCTGCTCCAAAGTCCTTTAAATAATATTGTACTTGCCACAGTAGTACACAAAAATGAGTACTGAAAAAGATTGAACTTCTCTGTCCTTTAATAGGTTTGCTGCCACCCATGCATTTTAAAAGTGATGAGTAGTGTGCAGCGACTGTAAATGTGCACTTGGCGGCTGCACGTTCAGTTATGCCATCATGCTGAGGTCCTTATCTGATGTGACAGCAAGGCCTCTCGTGGCATATGGTGCAAACGGGGCCAGTGAGCCCAAGCTGCCACCAAGCACCCAGACAAAAGACCCCAGTGGGAGGCTAACTACACGTATAACCTCCTTACACCTCCCTGCAGCTTCCTGCTGAGCTCCATGTCTCTGAAGCATTGTGGGGGCTGAGTTATTTGGTGGAAAGTGGCTCCATCTCCTGGCTCATGAGTGTCATGTATGGAGGGAATATGATGGATTCACCTCATTTCCTTAGGAACACACTGTACTTGGAGGATCAGTTGAGAGATTTTAAGTAGGAGTCAGTCACAGTTGGATTAAGATGTATGCTTGAAGATTAGAGGAGGGAGCAGTGGGTGGTAGATAATGATCCTAATACAACTGGAAGCACAGCTTCACCGAGCTCTGTCTTTAAATTCTTTTCTGTACTCAAAGCTTTTAATATCTTGACAGTATTAACGGTGTTGACCGTGACTGGGGATTAAACATTTAAACTCAATGAATCAAATACATTTTAGTGTAATGTAATCTTATTTATGTAATGTTATTATAGAGACCAGTGACTTATGCCTTTAAAAAAGTGGTATCAAAGTGAGAAAAGTTGTTTCCCCATCACGTACATTACATACACTACAAGAACATAGAAATGATTGCCAATGAGTTTGAATGACCACATTTGTCTGTGATGGTGTAGAACGTTCACTGTTGTTTTGTATATTTTGTTGCTGAGCAAGCCACCACTTGGGCTTCTTGGTCCCAAACTGACTAAGAAGAAAAGGAGCAAGAATTTAATCTCCATCAAAAATCATGTCTCGTATCATATTTGTCAGATAAAAACTGTACGCTAGTACACTGCAGGTCGTAATGACCTAAATGCTAGTAAATCAACTCAACAAAGCAGACTCCAAATGTTGTGAGCTGTCTTAGTTTATTGGGTTCATTATATAGTATGAAATTGTGTAACATTTCAGTCATTGTTACTGTACATCCAAATAATATCAGTCCGGTTTAAGGTCAGTCTGCTCCCGAGGGAACAACGAGTCAAGATGCACCTAATTTGCTGCACATTTTCCATTCTATCCATTTCGCTGTTATAATCTCTTCTCATTTGCTGTCATTTTTTTATTTATTTCCATTTCATTTAAATGGTGCAACTTCCCATATGTTGCAGTTGACAGTTTTTTAATCTAAATAATATTTTTGTAAACAATCACCGTAATAAATATTTAAAATGTAACAGTATACATACTTTACACATATATATGTAAAGCACTTTTGTAAGTCGCTTTGGATAAAAGCGTCTGCTAAATGACATGTAATGTAATATATATATATATGTTTTACACAATTTACATTGAGGCCTGACACTTGACTGGTAGTACTGACCCCAGTTAGTCTAATTGTGAGATACATTGTATGTTATTATGATGATTATGATTTCATGTGGTTCCTCGTAATTGTTGATTTAGTTTAGTTCATCTTTTTCAAACATTATAATGTAACAAAATAAATAAGGAGCAAAATATAACAAAAATATAAATAGCAGCAACCACACATTAACACCATTGATGTTCTCTAAATCTTTTTCACATCTACTCTGACACATTGAGGCTCAAGGCCTGTGAGTCTATGACATCAGTTCTTTAATCCAACAGTATGATGTCTATTTGGGATGTCTATGACTCCGCCTGTCATGATTTCACAGTTAATGCCAGTCTCCTGTTTAAAAAGGAGGGAGGAGTGTTTCAGTTTCAACCTCCGATCACTAGGTGGCACTTGTGTCTAAAGGATGCGAGGGCGAGTCAAACTTGCAGGACTGTGTGTGAATCCCCTTTTCAGTCTGTATTCACTTTGTGGTCTCTATTACAGAAGTGTGACAGCATGGCTGTGTGCTGTTCCAGCTCTCATTGTTCATGACTCACAAGACATTTTAGTGTCTATTTCACTGGACCTTCAGCTACATGTGTCAAAAACAGAACCGTTTTTAAAGCAACAAGATCAATATAACATTTGTATACATGAGGATAAACACAGTTGTGGGAAATAACGTTATTAGCTTCCCTATCGTTAATTTTTGTGATGAAGGCTTTATCACTGTTCTGAGAGCATTAAGAAAGAAAAACTATCTAGCCCAGATTCTGATCCAGCATTGTTTTGATTGAGCGTTTAAAATCCAATGAGTCTCACTTGTCTAACAGGGCCTCTGTTCCATCCAACAAGGTCTTGGAACTGGTGCATGTAACAGAATACAGACTTTGTTTATGCCTGTGATCACCCCATGCTTTTAATTTAAACCTACAAACAGTCCACATACCTGCCATGAAAAGACCGACTGCAAAGTGAATCAGCGCGGTTTAACTGTAAACTGTAAAATTAACAAAATTGGAAACATGGCTGTCACATGGAGTATACTGTACACTGTATTCACAAAATCAGTTGGGTAACAGGAGATTTATTTTCCAGCCTATTAAATAACTTACTTTAAATGAAGCTGTGATTCTCTTATCAAACACACGTCACTTGGAAATGTCTTTGAAACAATAGCACACATTTGCTCTTACCATGATTTATCTTGTATAGTGGGTTGTGATAGTTGGTCATCTTTACAAAGTGGGTCCCCATATATCTAAAGTTTGCCAATGCATTAAATGACAGATGTTGAATGACACGACTATTCCTGACTGTACTCTACCTTTATTACAAAGCACCAATTGGCATACGACCCCATGTGCTTCTACATCATGTTTTCTTTCATATTCCAAAAATATTGTATTGTCACCAATTGCTGCTCAATTTTTGTTTAAAACACAACTCTGTCGATTGTTGCCACGCAGCACTTGTTTCCATGGCGACTCTAGCTTCTCCAGATGTTGATTTTTATGATGAGGTTGCAGGTAATGTTTCCTCCTGATGACTCTTCCATGGAATCTGTGTTTGTGCATCAAAGCTGCACAGTGGAGCAGTGCACCACTATCGCAGAGTCGGATGAACTGTCCTGTGGCTCCTTTGCAGGGTTTTATGTTGCATGTTAGCACTTTTATATGAAGGTTGTTTTTGTCCCCCGTTGTCTTTCGTTAACTGCCACTTTCAGACAATAAAAAAAGTCACTTTTTTATAGCTTAACCTGCTCTGTCGATAATTTAGTCTTCATTTTCATCTCAGTCTACTGCTTTGAGGGGTTCGTTGTTGTTGAGTGATAACACAAGGTTTTGAAGTGTCAGAGCATCAGCTGACAGTGAATAATGACCTGCCTGAGTCAATTAAGGCCTAACGAGATAATGGCGTTTCAAGAACAAACAAGGCTGCGCAAACCTTTGCTCACGCCTCATTCACTTTTGTTATAAGTTTATTTACTTTCTATCGTTTACTTCAGAAAAACAAACAAAGAAGAACTCATTATGATGTGGGTTTTTAGTTGTTTGTGTTTCCTAGGCTCCAACAACAGAAGAATATCCAGTTTCCGGCAGCTTCAGAAGGTCAGCTGGCAGGGAGGCCCGACTCAGCAGCTGGAGGGCTGCCTTGTTTCCTGTAGTATTTATAACAAGAAAAGGGTTGTAGTAGGGGCTGCCATGGTTTCACTACACAATGGCAAGGGTGCGGCTGAAACTCAACACAAACCTGTCCTCCCTCCCCCTCTCAAGACCAGCCCTGAAAGCCCATGAAGAGATAAATGGTGGTGAAAGGACTCATCCTCCCTCCTTTACTCCATATAGGACAATGTATCTATTTGATGGGTCAGAAGTGTCCACATGGAGACACTGAGGTTGTCACGTTTATCCCTGTTTTTTTGTCAGGCAGAGGTGTCCCCAAGGAAGGGGCCTTAAATTGAACCCATTAAAACCTCTTCTCAATCTCAATAACCACATTAGTGACGCACAATTTTCAGTTGAACAGGAGGGACCATACAGGGACACATCTCACTTGTTTTAAGGCCGAGGTCTCAAACTCGTGGCCCCCCAATCAATTTCATGCAGTCTGCAACTTAATATCAAGTTATGATAAGTTGTTTTGTGTGTTTATTTGGTAATTTCTAGATTCATTTTTTATCCTAAATATGTCTGTTATTGTGAACTATACATCATTCCAGAGCAAAACAAACACCTTTATTTTGAAATTTTGTGAAATATGGTCACCAATATCATTAATCAACATAATTATGGAATATTGTGACATCATTTTAAGCTAATATTGTCCACTCCCACTTGTCCGACCCCCTCCTTACCAGACTACACGCTCAGTGGCCCCCCAGGTCATTTGAGTTTGAGACCCCTGTTTTAAAATCATCACATTTGTTTTAACCTTTTAATTAATTAATTAATTAATTAATTAATTAATTAATTAATTAATTAATTAATTAATTAATTAATTAATTAATTAATAAAAGTTAATATATCTCACATGCTGATATTGATTGCCCCTCAGATCTGTTAAAATGCAGGTCACAATCTTCAACAGTAGACTTAAAAACAAATGTGTTTGCCTGTGTTTATAGACAAATTATACATATATATATGGGGATATTTCCTCATAAAATATCACATTTTCAATCTAAACTTCTTATGACTTCAGGTGCTGTTTCATCTAAACTGATCTGTATTACAGATTCTGCACATTTGACAGCTATTATAATTTACTACAATGTCAGAATTTACACCCAAAGCATTGGAGAATGTGAACATGTATCATGTCTTGATGCAGGAGAATGTACAGTAGAATACAGTGAACACAACTAAATAGGCGGAGTAGCATCAGTAGGTTAAGTTAGGTTAAACTTTATTGTCCAGAATGTGGAGAACCATCCGTTACAAATAAAAACATGAATTACAAATTCAAGATCATTTCAGTTTAGTCGTTTACAATCAAGTAAGTGAATTGCACCTGGTGCAAAAGATTTATTGTAGACATTTTTGTGCGTCATGGAAGTCTAACATGTTCCCAAGGGTGAAGCAGTTTGAAGTGGGAGTATAATGGATGAGATTGAGCCCTTATTATGTAAAGAGCTTTCTTATTTTTTGATACTTTTGGGTGCACATTACTCTCATGTGCATGAAATAAGTAAAATAAGGGCAATGTTCAATTTATCCCAGACTTTATAAGCACCTTTGCTCAAGTCAATTTACATATGGTTATTTAATCACTTTGAAACTTGTGGTTCCTGCTTCCTGGTTTCCCATATTTTACATTATTCATAGTGTGCCTTTGTCTATATGGTTGTTACTGTTTGTTTATGTTTTTTTTCTGTCTTACTTTTGTTATCTCTTGGTGTATTTGCTTATGTATTTTGTCTAATTCCAATGGCTATAATCTGGCAGTTTTCCATTAATGTCCCTATTTAAATAAATACATAAATGTGACATCCAACTGTACATACCAAGCCATCATCTCCTCAAAGTCTGACAAAACTGAAAAATAACTCGTTTATTTCTTATTTTATTTTATTCACAATTTACTTGAACAGCCACTCAGTGGCGTTTCGTGGCTCTATTTATGGACTCGTATTTTGTTGTTATGAATGAATTTTCACCATTCAGTAAAATGACACTCAGGTGAATCACTGACTCCGCCCCCCGGCGCAGGGAGCGCTATGATTGGCTGTTTCGAACAGCGCTTCTGACACAAACTCACAGTCAGTGAGTGTGGAGCAGCAGCGGAGAACATGAGTAACTCCTCACTCAAACTGGAGTAACACTTCAACTTTTCCAACAGGAACAAACGACCGAAAGGAACAAAACGTGTCCAGACTTTGTGCTTGAAGACTTTTATCTCGTCAGTGTTGCTGGTAAGTGCGGAACTTTTACCCCACTAGCGATATTCTTCTTTATCTTAGAGGGAGAGTTCGTTGATCTGAAAAGTGCAGAGGTTTTCTCCCGTTTCTCTCCCAAACTACATGAGGGAGCCTCGTGGAAGCTGTTGACGTGGAAAATACTCACTATTATTGTGAATAACCCACGTGTCCCGCATGCTCTTTTAAATAAATAATAACGTGAAATATAGAAAAACTGTCAAGGCAAGCTGCCAGAAATGTGAAATAAACGGTCTATGGTCACGCATAGATTTTCCAAATTGTTAAACACAGCCTTTAATGTTATTTAGTGTTTGATAAAAGCTGTTGTGTGTGGTTTTTTTAAAAAAATAAACCCCAACTGTCAAGAAAACAAAACGCTTGACTTTTCACTCGAGCCTCAAACCACTTTAAAGGGTGCAGGTGCAGTATGAACCAGATTTAAACCAGTTCACATAGTTGAGGCCGGACAGGTGTCAGTGATGTGTAATGGCAGGTTAATTGAATTTGACAGAGCATGTTCACACTTATCTGTCCCTGATTGTCAGGTGAGAGTAAATCAGGTAAGAGTAGTTTACAGGTAGATGTGACCTGGCTGTTGGATTATAAGTGGGTGACGTCTTTATGATTATGAGCAGTTTGGGTATATGGCATAATCATATTTGATATTGTTGTGCATTGTGATGAAAATCTCCCACATTAATCTACCCGTGGTGAGTCAGTGAGTGACTTGATAATATAAATATAGTCAAAGTGAGTCATGTGAAGGGCGAGAAGGATTTGGCATGTCAGCTGAGATTGTGAACATCATGTTGACGATAAAGCGTAAAAAGGAGGCAGAAGCACTCACTCATTGAACATTTTTTGATAATTCTACAGCCATAGAACCAAAATATATCCAGGCGGCCTGATTATCATGATGGTCATAAAAGGGTTAATCTGAAATGAGTCAAGCAATACTATCATTGCAGGGGTGGGTGGAGGCAAAAAAAAGAAAGAAAAAGCATTTATCCTGTCAGACTGAGCAGTAGAATTCACTTTTGACTGGAAAGACAAAGCAATGGCCATGAAAAGTTTCACACTCCAGCCTGTTTGCAGTCATCTTGCTTTACTAACACAATGTTGTTAATGCCTCCATCTGTCAAAACAATTCTAAAACAAATCACTTCCTGTGTGCAGCACAGGAATGTCGCCAGGCGACACACGGCATGTACTCATTTGACAATGGTTTCAAAGTAATGCTACATTTGTTTATGTTTAAGAGTTGCGCACTGCAGTTCTAATATTGTCTTTCCTTTTTTTAACTTTAATATATTAACTTCACAGTAAGTGTATGTTTTTGTAACATTGGTTTCATTAATTCATGTTTGTTTTCTAATCTGGAAGATTGAGAAAATTATTTTTATGAAATCTTAATAGCTGTGAACTTTCAGAGAACTTTAAAAAAAGAAAAATATATATGTGTGTGTATATATATATATATATATATATATATATATATATATATATATATATATATATATATATATTATTAATTTTTTTCAAGAAATGTCCATCCCATCCCATGTGTAATCGAGAGTGTTGTTGTTGTTTCTTAGATCAAAGTGCACACACACACACACACACAGATAGACATGTTTCCTGCCGCTGCACCTATAGTGGCGGGACACTCAGGAAGAAGGACACATAAATATGAAGTGTTGTGCATGGGACGTTCATGTTTTCCTGTTTGAGGAAAAGCGATGAAGTAAAGGGGGAACAGCTGCTTCCTGCAAAGAGGGATTCAACAGTAAAAGACTCTCCATGCTCTGGTCATAAGTTTATGGAGATGACGAGGGTTTTTATTAGTATTTATTGCCATCATGGCAATATTACATTTTTTGACCTTGAGAAAAGAAGAATTGACATTTCATTTCATGCATTCCATATAGATAGTGATGAGGTCTGGAAACAGTTTATATGTACTATTATTGGAATTAATTTGCCACTTTTTTTTATTTTAGCATCTCCAGATTATTGTGAAATGTTCTCAATTATGTTTGATGGGATTTCTAGAGAACTTTCATCACTTACATTAACACCTCGGCATGAAAAGATGACAGTGTCTGCCAGAGTCATGATTACAGACTAGAGTGCTGCCCCCAAGTGGTCGAAACATAATTGGCTACAAATAAATTTGGCAATCAACGGCAGATTTGTTTGGATACTTTGTAAAACCACATCGTAAAAGCAGCTCAGTGATTGGTAGATCCCCTCAGTGCATTCAGCAGGTTGACTGTTTTCTTCTCCTCTACAGAACAATGGCGTGAAATTAAAGCTAATCTGTTACTGAGAACGATGACATTTTCCCAATAGTTTCCCCAAGCACTTTACCTATCTTCACACTTAATGGTCCAGACCAAAGTAAACAAATACAGTATGTTTCAGGCAGGGATGCCACTGACTAGTACTTAATGAATAGGTTCCCCTATATGAGTAGCAACCCCAATTCCAGCTATCTTCATAATCTCCATCTGCTTGATCTCTGGCATCAGGCCTCATGTTATTGGACCTGCTGCAGCTCATGCAAGGAGTTAACACACACACACACACACACTGCTCCTGTAAGCTGTACCCTGAATAAATGAGGGGTAATCCAAGATTTCATTATCATCTCCTTTGTGTCCACACATGCGGCATCAAAAGCCCATATGTCCCCATGTGCATTTTCAACTCATTAAGTCTCCTTTGTCTTCTTTGTGTGTGTGTGTGTGGTATTGTATTGCTTATACATGGTGATTGTGCGAAATAATTCAAATTATTATCTCCACTTAAATATTTAAAGGTACAATGGACAGGATTGTTTGGGCATTATTGGTCAAAGAAAAATCTATCATGACATTTCAATATAATGTAAATCAAGCAGTCAGGAAGATAACAACACTTCTACACCTCCTCTTAACATCACAACTAAATCTGTCGTGTCACAGGAAGCCAGTCAGATCACAGGGCAGCTCAGGGTGAGAGTAGGATGCTCAGATCGGCTGTGCCACTGCACCCACTCTGCATCCAGGACTTTTCTGGTGCTGCAGCTGCAAAGAAACCTAAAAGATTGAAAAAGAGTTAGAAACATGTCAAAGGCAGCAGAGTTCCCAAAATGTTGCTCAGTAATCTGGCCTGCATCAGCTTTAATTTCTTAATGAAAAACAGACCATTGTCTTTGTTTTTAAATCAGACATTAAACAAAGTAGTTTCCTCCTAAATCTTTTGTGGTGTTTTTCAAGCTTAATAATTTGTGGGGTTTTTTTAGTCATCTCCTGTCATGTCCTGTTGGATTAAGAAAGATGTAGGACACGCTGAACCAGCTGAACTCAAACCTATCTGCGTCATGTGGACTTTCACTGAAGCTTCTGAAGTTCATGACACTGACAACAGTGACATGAACAGTAGAAACAGTGACTGAGTTCATGTCATGGACTGACTGAGTCTTAATAAACCCAAACATGTCAAATTTGCATTCTACTCAGTATGTGTACATGATATTAAACAATTTATGTTAATTCAACTAAATGTAATTTCTTAAAGTCAGACTGACACATATGGTTGGTAGTCAAACTGCTGTTGCTTGTATAATTCAGGCAGATCAGAGTTGGACTAAAGTTGGTAGGGCCGCAACTACCGCTTATTTTCATTATCGCTTTATCTGTAGATTATTCTCTCGATGAATCGAGTCATTGTTTGGTCCTTAAAAAGACAGAAAATGTTGATCAGTCTTTTCTCAAACCTGGAAATGCTGATGTTCTCAAATGTCTTGTTTTGTCCACAAACCAAAATTACTCATGACTTTATTGTTACACTATTTGGAGCAAAGAAACCAGAAAATGTTCACAATTGAGAAGCTGGTAAAATCAGAAAACTTGCATTAATAATGAAAGGACCAAATATAATGAAAGGATCAAATATGTTGATAAGTGACAAATCACATATCAACATATTTGATGATAAATAATCCGTTCACAATCGATGATTTGAGTGATTGTTTCAGCCCTTTAATAAGGAAGAGATCATTAAACGGAATGACAAGACAATAGCGACCAAAAAATGGCAAGTATTTAGTCTGGCACATTTTTTGGGGGCTGTGTGTATACTGATTATGTTCAAGAATGGAATAGTTTATTTAGTTTCATGGATGGTAGGAAGCCTGAAAATGCTACCATCTAGCCACAAGCTGAATTGGTAATCACCTAATACTATAACAAGCTGTAAGGGGGCGTGTTGCCACACTTCATTCAACTAATCGATTCCTCACTAGTGCTCATATTCTGGGGTAAGGACTGTTTCAGTTGAACAGCGTAGTCCCGCTACAACTGTCGATGGACTTAATTGTGCATAGAAACATACTGAGTGAAGATCTAAAGGAGCCTATGTTTTCCCCCCACTGTGTAGCACTGGTAAGGCTGATTAAGGTGAAAGGGCTTTTAAATCCCACCCCTCACCCATCCATCCATCCCACACGCACTAACCAGGATTATTATTTGACGAAACAACGTGACTAATTAGGCTAAGCTCGACGACCCCTTGACCTTTCACATCCCCTTGGCCTATGTGAGGAGTTGGGAAGGGGCAAAATGGCAGTTTGTGCTCCACAGGCTTATCTGAGCTGAGCTGACCCTGATAAAAGCCTGTGTACTTGGCCACACTGGGACTGTGCTCGCCTTGGACATTGTACTGTACTTTTGTTTGTTGGAAGGGAAAACTTAAAAAGACATAAACTCAACAAAACTGTTATTTGATAGACCTTAATGAGGGAGTGTTGTGTGTGTATACAGCAGCAGAGAAAGAAGTATCTATCCTGTCAAACTGTTGAATAACCAGCTTTTCAGTATAGTAGAATTCCCTTTTTATGGGTGTCTCTTTGTTTTTTTAATCATACCCCAACGTGTTTGTAGCCTTCTTGCTTCTTGAGTCGTGTGGAGCTGCATTTTGTGAAGTCATATGACAGTGGATTAATCCTACTGAACAATTGTTTATATTCAAAAGTCACATGCACACTACACAGCTTTAATTTTTCCGTTGAAGATATTCACTATGAAAGTCTTGCTTGTTGTTTGTTTTTTTTTGCAGCTAGTCAGATGTCACTTTTCAAACCTAAAGTTGAAAAAGTGACAGTTGGTCAACAGTTTCCATGTCTGACTTGAGCACGTCTTGATGGTAGGTAAGATCAACGGTCAAGCTGGAATGACAGTGTGTTGTTTGCCGGTCTGTGACGTGTCTAAAGCACTGATGTAACTGCAGTGCCTCTGTGTGTGTGTGTGTGTGTGTGTGTGTGAGAGTGAGGTCAGCATCAACAGAGGGCACCGTGCCAGCATGGCTGCAGCTTAAAGGATGCTGTGCCAGTGTGTCAGTTACTGCTGACTGACTCAGTTAATTGGTGGCTTACATCAGGGAAAAAAAGTATAGAAGGCGACTGAGAGAATGGGGAAACTCTGGATCGGGCTTAACTGACACTGTGTTGGAACTCTGTCATCAGAGAAGTGGCTTGTTGCAGTTTGTCTGCAGCTCTGCGCTGATGTTGTCACTCAATGTCAAATGTTTTTTTTCAATTGTAGGTTACTGGGCCAAGAGTTGGCATTTCATGTCATGGGTCTCATCTACATCACAAAGCCTTGTCATCATCATGTTGCTCCCTCTGCAGCAAACACTGGCATGATGACAGGATATTTTAACTAACTTTTCACGGACGTTTTGTTTTCTTCAGTTAGACAGACAGATATAGCGATGTATGTATCTATTGCCATATGAGTGTCTTGCAATGTATTGGTTATCACAGAATCATTGTATCGTGATAGTATTGTGTATCATACTGTGAGGTTCCCTGGGATTCCCACCCCCCAATCCTCTGGTGGCACTACAGAGACTCCTTCGCTCACCCCTCCCTTTCCCAAGCACATCAGGGAACTACAGTGGCCTTCAAATGTCATAAATGAGGAATAGAAAAGACGAGATACGATTTGTAGGAAGACTCTATAGACTGACTTGTGTGGCGAGTTCATTGTGCTCATACGGTTGCGGCCCCTGTTTACTGAACTAGACCTCTGTGCCTCTGTTCATGAAGGTTACATAAAGCTGGGTAGGAGGTGTGCTCCTGAGTCGGCCATCAGTGGCTTTGAAAACCCAGCACTGACCTAGTGGCGTGTTGGGAGCTGTGGATTAGCATCACTGAATCAAAATGGGATTGGCAGGTGGCTCCCACCCATTCAAGCCTTTAAGATGGGCTTTACTCCCACTGTCGTCTCACCTCTAAGGACAGACCACTCCAACAACGACAACCGGTTGGAAACCGAGAAATGTTTTAATCCATTCCAAGGGCAGGTCGTCTTTCTTCCTGGAAAAGCATCGTGAGCAAGTTTATACAGGCCCATGGGGGACTTGGAGAAAAGTTTTTTTCTGTTGTTCTTTCGTGGGGATCACTTTGTCAGCCAACCGTTTAGTGTATTTACTTATTTCGTTCTCCTCCATTGAATGAATTTCCCTCTTGGCACAGTGCAGCGGGGCCCCATCTGTAGCAAAAAAAAAAAGGGGGCGGTTGGGCTTTAAATGAAACACTCCTCCAACAGGGTGATTAAGTCCAGACACAAAGGGCTCAGCAGGAAGAAGTTTCATAGAGAAGGAGTTGATATTGCAGGCAACGGGGAGGTTGAAGCGGGTTCAGTGGCTCTTTGCTCCACATCCACATCCACAGCATCACTTCTGCTGGTGATACACACAAAAACACGTAGTAATTCTTTTTATTCTAGACAAGTTACCTAGTTAAATGTCAAAAAATAAAAAAACATGCTGTTTTTCCAAAAAATAGAATTGGAGATAGAAGTTATTTCCATTTTTCTTTTTTTTATTAATTTGCATTGATGGAATCGGTTAAATTGTAGCCTTTGTTGTCTCAAATGAACATGATTATATGTGCGACTCTACCCCACACTGGGGTAAAATCTGCCAAATCCTTGGTTTGAAAAACTTATATAAGTAGTTAAACAGCAGTTTGTTTGTTTTTTGAATAGTTCAAATGAAAGTTTTTAGGTAAAGTTGGATAAAACGTGTAAAGTTTTAACGTTTCCTCCTTTTTATATTTCGACATATTTTATATGTCCCTTTGGGTGTCCCACCCTTTGGCTTCAAAATAAGCACAACAAGGCAGCGGAGGGAAAACTGTTTCTGGATCACGTGTGGCTTTATGTACTCCATCTGTGGCAACTTACAGGAAATTAAATAATGAAAACAAATCCTTTCCCCCAGAGACTCCCACAAAAATCCCTTATCGATTTGTTTACTTTGCATACTCTTTGTTTTCCAACACATTATGCGGGCATAGTGGGAAAATCAAAGTGACATCACCTCTTAAACATTCCACCCTGAAATCATTACATAACGGGCTCTCGTTTCTTTTTTGCACTTATGCACGGGTGCTCGCATGCTCCGCCGTAGTGCTGCGGGCTGCATGTGTGCACCACGTGCAGTGTGTTGTGATGACGACGTGGAGGTGGACGTGCTCTGTTGTCTGGAATAGCTCTGATCCTCTTATATGATTACTGGCTGATACCAGAGAAAAAGAGAGACATAGAGAGATGCGACCTGCAGGGGGACAGATGTCTCTCAACACACACACACACACAGAGACAACACCTATGTTTAGTCCAGGCTACAGGGAAGTTCAGACTAGATCCCTTTCCTTTAATAGAGCTAAAGTCTATTGTACTGCTCATGTCTGCCCGGATAAAGGAAATTCCACTAATTTATCCACCACATTTTGCTGACAAGTAGGGGATTGTTTGAGAACAAAGGTTTTTAAAAAAAACAAAACAATGACGTTATCTAAATTAGCTGTCACAGCTAGTTGATAAGTCCCATAAATGAGTCATCTTGAAATGTGTAGTTTAGTCTGTGTTTAAATAATGCATTTTTTTTGTGTGTCTGTTGATACTGATACAATTCCGATACTGATACAATTCCGGAGGTCTGTGTCATACTTGCAGATAGCTTCTTGGCATTTCCACATGTGCATATACATGCCTGTTTAGAGCTGAAAACAATTAATCGATTATTATGGATTACTAAATTAATTGCCAACTATTTTGATCATCGATTAATGGGTTTGAAGCTTTTTTCATAATCAAAACAAGATTTCTGATTGTTTAAGCTTCTTAAATGTATTTTTTTTTGGATAACAAATCATTAAAAGTTCATGATCAACATTTTTTAAGGTTTTCTGATATTTTATAGACCAAACGATTAATTGATTATGAAAATAATCGTTAGTTGCAGCTCTACTGCAGTTTCAATCGCACATTCCATTAAATATCAGAAAACCATTGAAAATGTTTTGTCCACAAACCAAAATGATTGACTTTTAATGATTTCTTTGTCATCCAGAGCAAAGACATTAAGAAAATACTCACATTTAAGAAGCTTAAACAATCGGAAATCTTGTTTTAATCATGAAAAAAGCTTTGAACCAATGAAACGATTATCAAAATAGTTGCCGATGTAATTTAGTAATCGATTAATTGTTTCATGCAGACTTTAGTAAACCTCTGTGCTGGATGTAGAAAGTATGATTTCCATCTTACCGTGTGGCAGCCCTCATTCACATTCTTGGCACATGATTAACATAAACAAAAATCAACAGTGATTGTGTGATTATGTTTTTTGTTGCCGTGCATGGATGCGTGTCCCTGCAGTACTTAGACGTTTTTTTCACACAGTGATTGAGCCCATTCTCTGGAAATAGCAGTTTTCCCAAGGGGTTGAATCCCAAAACAAAGCTTGTGTTTCATCGTGACAAGAAATACAGGTTAAGCAACCCCAAACATGACCAGGGTCTTTTGTGTACCAGGTTTCTCTGCCTCATTTACTCAGTTAATCCTTAATGTGACTTCACAAATGTAGGAATGGCACACATGTGCACCTGAACCAAAGAGAGTATTGGGCATATTTTGGAGATTTCCACACTGCCCTTTTTTACAGAATATGATACTGCTGTCGATGATGCAAGATGTTTTGCAGAGATGCTCAGCTGCATGTTTGGCCCCTAAGTAATGAGCATAATCTCAAATTCTCTGAATGGAAATGTGGATTAGTGAAAGAACAGAAAAAAATGCAGATTGAACATGGGCGACAGAATAGTCCCATCATTGTCAAATGTTTTTTTTTTTTTCTTCCTTCCTTGGTGACCCATCTGGAATGTGCGTTGGTAGTGAACAGTGTCCAGTCCTGTCCTTTCCAGTGAGCCACTCCCAAGTTCACAATCGCTGTGAAGCACGTTTTGTCTTCGCCTCCCTGTTTTTGGCTTCGATTCTTTGGCCCTCCTCTGTGCTTGACATTTGCCTGTGTTTGAAAGCCTTTGGTCCCCGTAGGGAGTCGTTCTCGCAGGCTCAGCTGGGGCTGCAGATGCACACAACTGGAGTCCAGAGCCAGAGATTTGCCCTTTGTCCCGTGTTGCTAAGTGTGACCCTTCACATACACCCACGTACTGAAAAGAAGCAGGGCCATTCTGGACTGCCCCCCCCTCCCCTCCCCTCCTCTGAAACCCTAAATATCATCACTCTGTCAGTGTTTCCGTCTTTCAGCTTGAGGATTTTCCGGAACAATACATTTGAAAGACTTCACTGACCCTTGGAATTCCTTTCCGACCTGATCTTTGACATTTCTCGATCGGTCCATGGTGCTCACGAGTTGCAAGATCAAACCCTATTATATTATTATATTATTATAATATTTATATACTTTTAATATTTACCACAATTTCATTTTGAAATTTTGAGCACAACCAAATGGCCACAGAGAAGATTCCAATCTAATCCTATGGTTGCAGTTTTATATTCAGTCTGCTATCACAGTATGGTTGGAATGATGCATCTAGTCAATAGAACAGAGCCAGTGAAAACAGCTGGGAAAAATCAACATCTAGGCGTCTGATTTACTGGTATGATGTCGTCATGTGCTCTCTTGTTTTGGTCCTTGGACGTTTCCCCTCTGTTCTGTAACTAAGCTGAGAGCCTTTGTTTCTGGACACGCACCCTCTAATGAAGTCTTTAATGACTCAAGTACAAGTTCTGCTGTTCTGCTGATTCTGACCCTTTTACCTTTAAACAAGCAAGGAGGTGAGGGAATATAAAAGGAAGTTAAGGTAATCCCCACCACCCACCACCCATCTCCTCTATCCCATATCATGCCATTTCATGGTAACCTGATTGGGAGTGGTGTGTGTGTGTGTGTGTGTGTGTTGCAGGGAGGGTGGCATTTCTGACAAAACAATGGACGCTTTGTAAGAGAGAACTGCTGTGACAGAATTGTTGGTGGAGAACAGGGGGGGCCAGTCGGAGCTTATCGAAGCGAAGCCACTTCATTAGGGCTCTCCCTTTGTGCCTCCCCCTGCTCCCACCCTGCCTCCCTCACTCCCTCCCTGTCATTCTCACACAGCCTTTCCCTCCCTGCTCACTCTTGAAAAGCACAGAGGCTAGAGCCACTCAGGCTGCACAGTACTGAGCGCAACGTGGGCTTTTGGCTTCCCATTGATGAGGATGTTGTTTTGAAGCAGACTGGACTTGTTTGGCGCGGTTTCCTCGCTCTGTACTATTCTGTTGTTGTTGCGAGGTAAGTCCTCTTGTGATGTCATCCTTCCTGTCCCGTCCCGTCCCGTCCTTGTCCGCTGACTTGCATCGTCTCTCCTCCGGGCTGCAGATCTGATGTCGGATGAGTGGACACAGCATTCTGTCGCAGGCCTTTTGATGAGTGAATTAGGATGTGGTTTTAGTGTCTGTGGTTATGAGGCCACTCTGCATGGTTACATCAGAGGAAAACACCAGAACCTACGGAAACTGCGTTCTAGAAGTTTCCCAAAAGCCGTTTTTGGTGAATATTTGATTTATTTAAAGCATGTCATTGGGGAATTGGAGGAGGGGTAGACTGTATTGCCTCAGCTGTGTTGGCCAAATTATCAGTGTTATTAGGACCTACATGCTTCTGATTACTTTCTCCCCCCACCCACCAGCTCCCTTTGTCAAACACAAACCCTTGGGGACACATGAGTGTCGGGGTAATCCTTCACATCCTGTGTGGAAAATAAGGGCATAGAGGAGCACTCAGACCAAACTCATCACTTCCTCATGAGAAAATCTGATCTACTCAAACTCACTTTGTGTCCAGTAAAAACAGCAGCCTTGCGTCTTTCTTACCCAGAGGTCCGTTCACTACATCCTGAGAGCCTCTGTGCTGCGTATATCCTGTGAAACCGTTCCTCCATTCCTGCTACAGTCGCGTATATTCAAACATCCCAACTGATCCACCAGACCACCCTCCAAAATGTGAATTTATTTCTTGTAAATCATCGAAACATATCTGTTTCTCAGTGGAATTCAAAGAAAAGGCAAGTTACTGCCTCTTCTGTACTAAATTCTGAAGCTTTTTCCAGGGGAATCATTGTAGGATACTGATTTAGGAAGAATGTCTGAAATGAGTTTAAAGACTGTATGGACTTAATAAGATAATCAGCGTCTGTCCTGAATCAGGCTGAAAAGTCTGTGTAGAATTGGTTAAGCTTGCAGGTCATCACCAGAGCTATTTTATGAACTATTGACTAACTTGCAATGATTTCAAAACTCTTATTTTAGCGGAGTTTCCACTTCATAATGTGTCTGAATTTTAAATTGTGACGTCGTGTTTAGGAAGAATAAACTTTTCAACCTCACAAACGATGCAGACAATGAAGCAGCAATGCTCACTTATTACGTTGGGGAGAAAAAACAAATGAGTTACATATAAATGATATTCCCTAGTGTACTTTGTCCTACTCGGCAAATACGGATGTCATATTGTTACAGAATAGCTAGAGCTTTAAGCAGTTAGCTTGTTCTTAACTAGTCTGGTTAAGAAATCTGACCACCGAGATCAATAACACACAAATCTAGTTTATTAGGAGTCGGGAAGTAAAATGTTTGCTGGATAAAGTTCATTAGGTCCAGTGTGTAAGAATTAGTGACATCTACTGGTGACACTGCAGATTCCATTGTCTCTCTCGTTTCCTTTCCTCCTCCTCCTCCTCCTCCTCCTTCTTCTTCATAGGTTTATGAATCAAGTTTATGTCGGTGGAGAAGATCTTTGTTTACGTTGTTAGCTTCCGCTTCAAACATGAAGCGTGCGTCCGTTTGTTGCACTGCCATGTTTGTACAGCAGCACAAAGTAAAGCAAGACCCTTGGCTAAAATACCGTACATGTCAAAGTGTTATTCTAAAGCTATGGAAATGAAAAGATTTTTTATTTTGAAACAATGAAACACTTGTACAAACATACTTATGTTCAGTTTCTGCTGATAAAACTCCTTAAATGTCACACACTAGACCTTTTATGCCCCTGCTTGCCAAGAAATACTTAACACCCGAAACTGCTGATTCCCCTTATGTTCAGTTTAAATGCTAAGCTCAAAAACACTCTCCTGATCAAATGCCACGTGCGTCTTCACAACTGATTTCCAGAAACGAGCAACCGACTGCCTGGACTTCCTCATTCGTTCACTCTGCGAACCGCAATATCTATATATAAAGTCAGAAGTCATCCTTCTCTTACTCACCAATCTTTGTCATTTATCCACAGGATGAAGAAGTGAATCGATCATCGCAGTCATGGCTGTCCAGGCTGGCATCCAGGTAAGCGTGTCACCACGTCGGTTTCTTGAAGTGTTTGCCGAATTTGGCCAGAGGGGAGAGCAAAGAACAATTCACAAAGATGTTTTCACACTTGATATGTAAATTAATTAAATTCTGACTTTGGAATTTCCTTTTCATCAGTTTTTTTGTCAAATCCTCTTAAATCTCGACCTAATTATCAGTACAGCGCCCTCTTCAGGCCTTACCAGTGCCAGGAACACTGTCAGACTATGTGCCAAACCGAGGAAAAACTTCCCAGACATTTTAACAGAGGTATGCAGATGACATAGAACCGCAGACATCTGTCTCCCGCTCAACAGCTGTGACGGGCCCACCTGTGTTACGGCACGCCGTCTTGCTGTTGCTGTGCATGTCTGACGTTCCACTGCTGACACCCTAAGGAGTTCCTCCTCTTCACATTTTTTTAGGGGGAGAGGGTGGAATGCGCCACGCTTATTTTCCTCCGCCGTCCACTCCCAGCAACGAAGCGCGAGTCATCCTCAAGATCCAAAACAACAAGTGTATCGTGTTACAGATTTGTCACATGGCTGCACCCCGGCGTGAAGAGACTTTTCTCTGTCATCTGGTTTTGATAATCCCGGCTCTCTTGGAGTGTGAATATGCAAAATATGGATGTCAGAGCTGTGCATGTAGCATGTGGCCGCAAACCTGTCAGACTGATGATTTGTTGGCAAGGCTACGAAGAGTCTCCACGTAAGTGTTGATGGACTGTGGTGGGATGCTGTAGCGTCAGATTAGCGCCGTTTAGGTTGCCATGATGGGGTTTGGAACGTCAAACTGGGATCTGGCTTTTGTTTCCACCAGCTGTGTCAGCCACGTAAATACCTTGACATCACACTATATCTGTATTGGCAGATCTTTAGCTTTAAAGTTTATTATAGGATATCGACACCGGGATCTGCAGATATGCGAAATGACTACAACAGCAGGCTGAATAGGCTGCTACCTCCTTGACTTCTATGCTGGCGCCCTCCACAACAATTTATTTTTTACATTTATTTATTTCCTATCTATATCTGCAGTGACATAAGTAGACACAATATTATTTTAATTTCACTACAGAAGAGACTAAATGACCTCCGCAGTAGGCACAGGGGAAGACATGTATTTCAATATCGGTTATCGGTCCAAGCACTCCCGATATATCAGAGTATCGTCAGAACCCTCAATATAGTACATTCCTATAACGCAACAAGGAAAAACATGATGCATGCTTTCACGATTGTCTTTTAGATTTTAGATTTTCTTGACACGTCATTGATAAATCAGTGACCACATCCAAACTCATAAGTATTGTGACCATAGATTTAACCGGCAAAGCAAGTGAGATTTAAAATGTAATGTATTTGATCCAACAAATCATCGTATCTTGGACATAGTGTAATGTTGTCCATATAAACACAGCAGGAGGAAGAATAGCTGTTCTTTGTACTGAAGAGAAGAGAAGATAAAAAGGGAGATGGCCAGATCTACATAAAATAGCACACGAATGGGGAAACCTCAGTGAAGACACACAGGAAGACGAGGAGGAGCAGCGCTCACACAGTAGATCAGCACATTCTTCATTAATACCAGGGAGACGTCGGGATGAGCGACGGCGAGCTCTTTTCTTTCCTCTCATTTCAGAAGAGAAATGTTGACCCTGTTAGTTCAGCCTGACCAAACCAAACAGCGCGGTGCTTACTTGTGATCCTGAAGCAGCAAAGGTCAACAGCCAGAGCATGGGAAGTTTTGAAAGTCGGGTCACTGCGACGACACTTGTTAACGTAACCGGATGCAAGTGTTTGAAGTCGTTTTAGAAAATGTTTTACTTAAAAATGTAGTGTAACAGTGAATGTCCATCGCAGTCAAACCACTGTCAAATGAGTTTTTATATACGGTCACGAAAACATCCAATGTCATGAGAGAGAGTCTTTATAAAAAGGCAATGAAAGCAAAGGTAACAAGATGATGATGGTATTCCAGTAAAAGGAAGTCACGTCTTTTAGACCTTCCTGCTACTGAGTGAGTATTGTTTGAGATCCGTCCAGTCCAAATCTCCCTCTTGATAAATGGCTTGGATTAAGCGCATCAGGTTATGCTTTAAAAACTCAGGAGGTGGCTGTTTGTGCTGGATTACCAATCAACATTCCCGCAAGCCAATAAGGAGCGAGAAAAGAGATTAACGGAGAATTCATGCCCCTGTACTCGGATTTCAGTTTACGACTTGAGACCGAACGCTCACGGTGAACCCGTATTCTGTCAGGTGACACTGTATGATGTGGGATTATCCTCCACTATAGGTCCTCTCTTCTAATCTGTACAATGTCCTTTTTACGTAACATGTGAACATTACACTACACTGCCTTATTCTCTAATTAGTTGGATGACTACAGAAGCACATATGTTGTTGTGAAGCTGCTGAGCGTGAACACAGTTATATAATACATTCGTGTGGTTGGATCAGGTGTTTTGCCCTCGTCCCTCTCACTCTCTCTCTTGTGCTTGTATTTGTTGGTTTTCTGGCTTAAACACTGACCTTGTCAGGAACTGGTTAAGAATTGTGGTTAGGTTAAGGTTTGCGGTAGGCATTATTAACTGGTTATGGTTAAGGTTAGGGACAAAAGGATAGCTGTGGGAACCCGTGCGTGTGTTTTCTAACATCCGATGACTTTCTAAAGCGCGTTCAAAGCGATGACGTCCTCTCTGACGTCTGTTTTAAATGCTATAGGCTCTTTACAACTGCTGAGGTCACCCAACAATGACTTTATTAATGTGTGAAAAGGAGCCAAAGGCCAAGTCGCATGAATTTTAACGTTAAAGGCCCATTCCACCAAATCAAAATCGTTGTAGTTCACCTATTACATAGGGATGAACAATTTATTGTTGATTTCAATCACAATTTCCAACGTAAAGGTTTTTTTTAAAAAGGTGCTGTTTATGCTGTCTAATGCCTTGCATTATGGGGAATATATATATGTTCCCACCCCCTTTTTTCAGAGCTATTATCTGAGTGCATGAAGGTTAAAGTTCACTTGTTGTCCATTCTCACATTTAGCTTTAAAGGTCTAATGTGTAAGAATTGGTCACACGGCAAGACGACAAACAAACATTTGTCTACTAAGCCTATTGCAAGTCTACAAAAACAAATCTGTTTTTATTTTTATGTACTTACACATGCATACTTAGTAGTATGTTCAGTTTCTGTCAATAAGTCCTTGAAAGTAGTATCACACCACCAAACCGAAAAGACACATGCACGCAATCGGAACACTAATCATTATCCAGTGCCGTTGGGTCTTCTTGGAGCATCCACACATGCCCATGACTGTGTAACGGCCCCGTTTGTTGACTGTCTCGCTCTCGGTTTCCTGTTTGTTTGCACAAGCAACATGATGAATTTCATGGCCTGAATGAGAGCAGGCCTTGTTTAAGTACAATATCCCCCTCAGGACAGTGGATACAGAATGCTTTCTCTTCCACGATGACATGTGATGTGCACAAAGATTAAAGGTTGTATGTTAAACAGATGTCAACAATCTAGAACGGGGAGAGAGGGAGGGAGTTATGTAATGTCTGGACAAGTCATTGAAACGCACATCTGGTGCTGGTTTGTAGATCTCTCCTCATCCTTCTGTCTGTGAACAATCAAAAGGTAAAAACAAAAACATGGGGCACTTTGCAAATATGAGTTTGAGAGCATTTTTCTGAGCAATACGCGAGCAATGTGAGGTGGTTGTATAACAAAAACAGACTCTTTTTTTCTGCCTTCATGTTGAAGACGGTGCAGAGCTGGAATGTGAAAGTGAAGGGAGCGGGTGGGCGTGTATGTCGGAGGAGATGGATGTGATGGGACGTCAGTTTCAAGAGCCAGGATCAGCAGCTCGCTCCAGGCTGAGGCTGAGGCCGCTCACCGTGAGCTAGCGTTAGACTCGTCTGAGCAGTCAAGTGTGACTCTGTTTCCTTTTGGATGTGAAGCAAAGGAACGTAGATGAGGTTGTATCTACCATGTAAACACTAAGTATTACCTGGCAGAGCGGTGTAGGAGGGTGTAAGCTTGTCGTTGAGGAAGAGTGTGCCGTGATGGGGCTATACGAATCTCCCACAATGCAAATCTCAGTGGTAACTGGAGTGTGATGATGCTTGTATGTATGGAGTACTGTTGACCTGTGGAAAACTGCTAACCTATATTCAGCGTTACAAGTAATCCACACTATGAACATACATACTGACAACACCAAGTCAAGAAGCAGGGATGTAAATAAGAATATAAAATGACATAGCAGAATTTCATTTTATTGTCAAATACTAGTATCATTAATAAAAAACCAAACAGAAATCTGATTAAACATCTATGAAAAGACAATTAAAGCAGGTCTCAGGGATACATATATAAGCTGCTAACTGACTGCTGATGGTAGTATGATAAGATATTGACCGAAATATGTAAAGTGTTTATAGATATGTTATGATTTGATGCTATGCAAATAAAATGTAATTGAGCCTGCAGATCAGATTATCAGTAATGTTAGATGTGATATTGGTGTTGGACATGAACAATTGTTCAGTAACCATGGTGATTTATTACGGAACTATAAACAAAATAGTCTGTTTTCAGAACAACTCTCATCGTAACAAAACAATATGATTTGCATAAACAGTATACAGTTCTCTTTGTGTAGTGAGAGGAGTTCAACACAACACACGCCAACAAAAACACTATCAAGAATATTTTTTGATTATTATAGTATAGTAGTATTATAGTATTGTGATATTTTAGTGTTTATATTTCATAGCACGTCTAACGAAGTTTAAGTGTTAATAGTGTTAACCTTCCTCTCTCTTCGTCTCGTTACTCTCCTCTCCAGGTATGGTTCGGGGAGAAGTTCGACGCCCCCCTGCTGAGCCCCAGGAGCCCTCGCAGCCCATTAGCACAGCGACACGGCCCCGGCCTCGCAGATGTCTTCCAGTATGATCAGTGGCTGGCAGTGCGACATGAGGCCACGCTGGTGCCCATGCAGGAGGATCTGGCCATCTGGCTCACTGGCATGCTGGGTAAGTGCTGTGTACCGTCTGAGATGGCTGAGGCTTTTGACTCCGTGTTTGTTTGTCTTAAAGGTGATATTTGTGAAATGCTTTAAATGACAGGGGGGAAAAAAAAGAAAAGATACGTCATCACACCTGTGTTGCGCTCCCTCCACTGGCTTCCTAATTATTTTAGGAGTGATTTTAAAATTCTATTGTTAGTTTTTAAAGCTCTTAATGGTTTGGCACCACCTTACCAATCGGAACTCCTTCTTCACACGCCTTCCCGAGCTCTGAAGTCTAATAACAGGTTGCTTTTAGATGTGCCAAAAATCCTGATTAAAGAATTGGGCGATATTGCCTTTTCTGTAGCTGCCCCCAAACTTTGGAATGATTTACCCATGGAAATGATATCTGCCACCACCATTGAAGATGTTAAATCACTATTAAACACCCAACTTTTCTCATTGGCTTTCACTTCAGGATAAGAATAGTGCCTTTAACTCTGTAAAGCATTATGTTTTGTGTTTTTAAATGTGTTCTAGAAATAAAGTTGACTTGACTTGAATTGAAATATCCACTGACCACAAGAGCTTTAGATGTTTATAATTCAATAATGTACATCTTCCACCCTTGTTTTCTTTTCTCCTCTGGTCGAGACGTTTTTGGGAGGAGTGGTGGGGCTTTTCGGTTTGAAAATGTTTAAATATTTTCATAATCTCTGATGACATATTATGATCATGTTATTGATGTGTGGCTGTGCTGATGGACACGTACATGAGAGTAAATCAACTCGGGACATGCTCACAGTTTCTCCCTCCAGACTAGGAACATACCGAAGCACAATTGACATAGGTTTCCCATGTAATTGGATTTGGATGCCACTGTTTCCAACTGGGCTTCAGCAAAGCACATAAACAGCGGTGGAACAAAATCCCTCATTTCACCTGTCCCTGCCATTATTTGGACATCTTTTGTCTGCCGTGATACAATGGGCCTGTGAGGAAACTGAAACCGATTCTATTGTTTACTTCTGAAACTGTTTTTCAGAAGTAGGCGTCCACTTTGTCTCATGAAGAATGTGGGCAGGTACTAGAAACGCTCAACATGAGTTATTGACCGTGACTGTGATGACCTGCATCCCGCGTTTTGAGGTGTTTTCCTTTTTTAAAAACCGTTTGACCGACCAGACCACTGAGGGGGCCGGATGCTGCAGAAACAGGTGGCGTGCAGTGGATCGTGTTTCTGCCCTCTAGGCTTGGTTGGTGTTTTGTGGAAAATAAAACTTTTGTGGAGCAATGGTAGTCGCTTAGTGTTATGGCCATTGTGGAATTTGTTCCCTGTGTGAATCAAGTCAGACGCAGAGGCCTTTGTTGGGAGGGCGGTGATTTACAATAAGAGGTTGTGGGAACCACAAGTCCCCGAGGAGTTTGTAGATTTGGTGTCCTACGACAATGAAACGTTAAAAAACTAGAATAATTTAGTGTGGAATATGTGCTTTACTGGAGAAGTGAGATTAAATGAATTTTCATGAGACAAAGCAGTAAACAATACACAGACACATCCCGACAGTCAATTTCAGGCCATTTTTAACTTGTATCCATTGCACTTTCCCAAAATAAAAAGGTAAATAAGTTCTCTTTTTAACCTCCAAACCCGTCTCCACCTTGCTGTCTCATGAGCTGAGGGACACTCTGTAACGTTGTCAGACTCTTGAGTCACTTATTTGTTTTTAGTGGACATTTATAAACACGGTCTCTGTGTTTGCAGGGGAGGAGGTGAGAGCAGAGTTTTTCATGGACGAGCTGAACAACGGCGTGAAGCTCTGCCAGCTCATCGGCGTGTTGCAGACTAAGGTCGCCCAGAGCTGCCCCTCCGCACTGGGCAAGGTGAGTCACATGGCAGCCATGAAAACAAACGTTGACACTTGTGGGCACATTTCACGCTCACGTGGAGAGGAACTGCTGCACGTCCTAGTCCCTGCGCTGAATTACACGCACACATCTTTCGTGACATTTGCGAGAACAACACGACAGACTAGGCTGGCTACTCACCATGACCATGCTGTATTTATACTGCACACATCTGGCTCCACATCTGTCATTAAACACGACACAGCGACAAATGGCAGCTGGTAGCCGTGACGACTCAAAGTCAAGACTAGAGTTGGTGTAAATGAGATTCCTGCTGCGCTAAATGATTAATCATCTCACTTTACATCATACTTGACGTGTAAACAGTAACTGGGGTTCATGATGAGTGTATTTATCCCCCCCGACAGCTGTTCCCCATGAGGAAGGTGGCATGTAAGCGCGACGCCTCCCCGGGTTCCTTCTTTGCCCGCGACAACACAGCCAACTTCCTGGCCTGGTGTCGACAAATCGGCGTGGAAGAGACGTATCTGTTTGAGTCGGAAGGCCTCGGTAAGCACTGCAGTGGGAAAACTCCACATCAACCTCTTTCCCCTTTATGCACTGTTTGACCTCCAAGTAACAGCTTCAACATCCTTTTGATGGGTCACTGACTTGCAATGGGGGGAGTGCTGCCTCTTTCTTTCCTGCTCGACACTTTAAATGCCTATTCTTGCATGAGTAACTTTGTTGTAAGCGATCTCTTCAAGTGTCTTCAAAATCAGGCCCAGCAATTGTAACTGTGATGTTTAATTGTAGATACATTTAAAAGACTTAGAAACTGTATAATTACGTTTCAACCTTACTGTATACTAATATTTAATAATTTTCCTTCATTACTTACTTACTTACTACTTAAATTCAAGATGTGAATTTTGCTTCACCTTGTCTAACAGTTCATTTTCTGCCTCAGTGCTGCACAAGGAGCCGCGGCAGGTCTGCCTGTGTCTGCTGGAGATCGGCCGCATTGTCTCCAAGTAAGTCTGCACAGAAGATGCTGTTGTCTTTTTATTTTCATTCTGCTCATCAGGTAAATTAGGGCTGCAACTTCATAATTGATTCATTAACCAAATACTTCTATAAAATGTTGATCAGTGTTCACCAGTCCTGGAAATGATGACGCATAAATAATATTCACATTTAAGAAGCTGAAAAAAACAGAAAGCCTGTTTTAATTATTGCAAAAAAAAAAAACCACTACCGATTAATTGATTATCGAAATAGTTGACGATGAATTTAGTAATCGATGAATTTAGTAATCGATGAATGTAAACGCCGTGTTTGACAGATACGGTGTGGAGCCTCCTGTGCTCGTGAAGCTGGAGAAGGAGATCGAGCTGGAGGAGACCCTGCTGCTGACGGAGGAACCCCCTCCCGCCGTCAAAACCTTCAGTGTTTGCTGTCAGCACGGGGGCCTCTACCAATCTGGGGTAAGGCCGTCACACTGTTAGGTTCAGAAATGAACCCTGGCTCTGAGGTCAAAGGTCAAGGTCACAATTATGTATATAGCACATTTTAAAAACAACCCGTTTCCCCAAAGGAAGTATTGAAATCAGTGCTGTCAGCTAACGCAAATCCATTTTAACAGCGTCCATTTTTTATCGCGAGATTAACGTTCTTTTTGGCCGAGCAAACTTTGTAGTTTTGTGTGTTACCAACCAAGCTGGCAGACCCCCGAACCGTAGTAAGGAGACCTCTGAAGACCGTTAGCTCCTTTAGCTCGGATTAGCTCGTGACAGTAACAACACATTAAACCACGGGACATTATTTACAACACTGCAGGGTGATACACAGCCTCTCTTATTATTGTGCGGCTCTTTTGACAGCACTAGTTAAAATACATGAAGTAAAGTTACCAAATAAGATTAGTAAAAACACAATGGAAACCACACATAAAAATAGAGAAGAAACAATAAGACTCAATAAAACGCCCTCTGCTGGATCATGCAGTAATTGCATCAGATGGTCTTTTTAAGTTTGAACCTTTTCTCTCTCACGTTTAAATAAATGAGGTCCCCAGTCTTGAGTGAGCTCTGACAAACTGGTTAAACACACAAACTGTAACCGAGCCTGTGCACTTCTATAATGAATCCCTCCACCTGGAGGCAGCACGTGTGGCATGAGCCTCTTGTGCGTAGCCTCAGTCCACATGATGAAATTGAAACCCGCTGTTTATTCAACAGTTAACAATTCCCCTCCGACCCCGCCCCTGACTGCAGAGAGAGTAGAGGCTAACAGCTGATCACGTTCCCGTCACGTACGTGTGGCACATGTGTGACCCAGTTGAAGGCGAGCCCGGGATTCAGCAGAGTTCTTGCCGCTTCACTGGCGCCCCCCTAAGGGTACATGACGCATCGCAGCATCGGTCGCATGACTCGCTAACCCCCGCATGCCCGTGACTGGCTGTGGCACGTGACCGCCGGGGCTGCAAATATGCAACGTCACGCAGCCAGAAGTAAAGTGTGCGGTGAACTTTGTGTTCATATGTCGGAGGAAATGTACCATTACACTTTAGAATTCTCTAAACTATCACTGACAGACACTGCGATTGGTTCAGCGGTTGGGGGTTTAACTCCCACAGGAAACAGCTGGACTCACTGAAAATAAACTGGTATATTTATTCACATATGTATTTGCCCTCAAACGCTGACGCCGCTGCGCGTTAGACGCTCGCAGCAAACTCACGTCAGTGCAGTTTTGTGTGAGATAGAGTGTGACTCGACTTATTCAGTGGGTGTAATTACATTACATTGCATATAGACCAGCACAGTCTGAGGTGATACTGCGTTGTGTGTCCTCACAAACAGAGACAGCAAGAGGTGACGTGATAAAATATTTAAATGTCAAAACGTTTATGAACATATTGATTATTATATGATGCCAGTGAAGTGAGAAGCTGGGAGACGGTGACCTTATGGGTCTCTATTGTTCTTTGTAGGAGCACGGCATGGACGAGCCGCCCTGCAACTGCTCCAACAGAGTGTCCATTGAGTATCTGTCAGAGGGACGTTACAGGCTGGGGGACAAGACCATCTTTATTCGGGTGAGACTCACAGACGCGCACACACACACACACACTTCCCCTTTCTAATCCAAAGTTGTCCCATTTAGACGCAGAGTAACACAGCAGCCCCCTGTGTCCCCACGATCTTTCTTGCCAGAGAGCGAGTGGTTATGACGCCATAGTATCGATTACTATCTACATATCTTTTTTCTTCTTTTGTCAGCCCAAAGCCGTGTTAATAAATGTGCTATAAATAATGTCTTTCTATCCAATTAAAGTAAGTAGTAGGATTCACACTGACAACACAGTGCGAGTAAGTGAGTCACAGACAGATGGAGAGAAACCCCAGCACAGAGGTCCTCTCAACTTTACCCACAGCTCTGACTGGACACATGTAATCGTGTTACCTAACAGCGATGCTACGTGTCGGACGATTACATCACAGTTGCGCTGCGGTCCAGTGGGTCAGGCCCCAGGACAGACTCATTTACAGCTCTGCAGAGACTCTGTTGTTGTTTTTTTAAATTGTACCCATCGGCTAATTTCCGTCTGTAGTCGTGAGGTGGGTTTATGTAACAGGATGAACTCATGTACACACAGGCATTCACAGCAACATAAATCACAACCATATGAAGTGTCACTGAGCATGACATACTGCAGTGTATTCAGTTTATATGTTGCTTATAGTCCGTTAATATATTGTGTGTAAACTCTTTTGTGTCCCCTCCTCAGATGCTCCATGGTAAACACGTGATGGTGCGTGTTGGCGGCGGCTGGGACACACTGCGTGGCTTCCTGACCAAGTACGACCCTCTGCGAGTTCTGCAGTTCACCACGCTGGAGCAGAAGATCCTGGCCTTCCAGAAAGGTCCTCCCGGCCTGGGAGGTCACCACCATGGCGGTGCAGCTGCCCCGCCGCCCCCTCCTGACATGGATCCCCTCGCCGCTGTTAACAACCTCATGTCATCAACGTCCTCCTCTTCCTCCTCCTCCACCTCCTCCTCCTCGTCTCTCTCTGGCTCAGGCAGTAAGCAGACGTCTGTGACCGCCGCAGGTCAGGTGGGTCGTCTCCACGCTGCCTCTCCTGCCTGCACACCGACGCTGCCCAGGAGAGGTGCTGCAGCAGCACCCAAGAAGAACCTCCAGATGACGCCTTCCTCCTCCCCCAGGAAGCCCACGCAGCTGCCCCTGCCCGTCACCACCAAAGGTTCCTCGTCTTTGCCCTCCACACCTGTGGGAGGCTCCTCTAAACTTTCTCACACCGCTGGGTGTCAGGGTGGGCAGGTGCAGCGCAGAGCTGTGACTCCATCAGCAGCTCCATCATCATCATCTGCCACCACACATCCGACCCCCGCCTCCAAACTCAAGCTCAGAACGTCACCACGCGGTGCTGCCTCTCAGCCCAGAAGCCCCGTCTGCCCTGAGCCGTCTTCCAAATGCCCCAAGCCCTCCTCCCCCACCACCACCATGCCTCGCCCCGTCACTGCTCCAGCACGGGCTCCCACACCGAGAGATGCTCGCCCCCCGCTGGCCACCGGCCAACGTTCTCGCCTCGCACAGCGCCGCCCTGGCTCCCCAGCCTCACGCCTCCGCCTAGAGGCAGCCAGGCGAGTGCGAATAGCCACGCGAGCCGTCGCCGCCTCTGCGCCGACGTCCAGAGCGGCGACTCCACAGTCCCTCGCCTCCACCCCCAGCTCACGGACAGTTTCACCAGTGCCGCCGAAGCCGACCTGCTCCCAGCCCAAAGGCAGAGAAGCCATAGCCAAAGCCAAGGGGGGGCCAGCCCTGACCAAGGCTGCTACCCCTCCACGAGGTATCACTGCTGCCCCCGGGCGCATCCCAGGAAACAACACTGACCCCTCCCCCTCCAGCAAAGCCAATCACAAAACACCAGCCACAGTACAGACGGCCGCTAAAAAACCAGCAGCCGCAGCTAACGCCATCAAATCCACTTTAAAACCCGAACCAGCTCCAGGACGAACCCCGGCCCCGCAGAAGTCCAGCAACAACAACATCAACAACGTCAGAGCCGACAAAGTCGAGTGCGGCGTCGGCAAGAAGACACCCCAGAGCAAGGGCAAGAACCAGGACACTTACTTTGAAATGAACAGCAGGAGGAGGCTGAAGACGTAACTGGACGGAGGCTGGTGACGCAGCTTCTCCGCACGATAACCAGCACTTGATGGCGCTCGCGCTCTTCAAACAAACAAACAAACAAATAAATAAATAAATAGTAGTCATCACTAATCTTCATGGAAGAAAAAAGCTTCTACATTTTCATCTGCAAATGTGTTTTTATTTGTAGATACATTTGTTCCGTTGTCGTTTAAGAGTTTTATTTTTAATCCTAAAGGGTCCGAGATGTCATGATTTTAACAATTAACATTGTTTGTTGTCGTGAATTAACACTAAACAGGAAAACTTGCACAATGTTTACATTTCCACCTCTGTTACTCCCGCAGTCACCTGAACGTACTTTTAAAGAACGAAGGATGAAGTTGTGTGGAAGAAACTCCCGTTCAAAGCTTGCGTACAGGACACGGCGAAATGCAGTTTTACCGCAGTACCGCACGTGTCCCGTTTTCTTCGTCATGTTACTAATCTCGTGGGGGTTTTTGTTCAATCTTGTTTTGTTTTCCCACCAGTGAGAACAGGCTTTCCACTGGTGGGCGCTCAGATTTCTATTTTTTGTATAAATGATATCCAGACGGGACGTTTTGGTCTCGGTGTCGCCATATAAAGCGTCATCGGGATTGTTTCTGTCGTGTCATGTGCCTTCATCAGAAACCTCTCGTTTCTGGGCGGCATTAGAGAATGTATTAGATGGTCGCGGGTGGTGTCGGGGTTAAAATTGCACACAGTGTGTACGAGCACTCATTTACTTTGGTTTCCTCTGAACTACTGATTTTCTTTTTAACAAGAAACTCACTTTTTAAGCAGAATCTACTCGGTATAGACCTGTTTTTATATGGTTTCTGTTTGTTTGTGTGTGTGTGTGCGCGTTTAAAAATCTACTTCTGTATGTGATGTCTGTGTTTATGTGTGTGATTGTACATAGGAGTATAAAGTATATTATCAGTGAGGCTTTTTGTTTTTCATGTTTGGCACTTTACAGAGACCTCTGTTTGTCACACTTTGAATGTTGATTCTGTCGTGTCTCTTGTCCCTGCTACCTTTGTTTTTTTGTCATTTTGATTAATAAATGGACAAGTGTTTTGAAAAAAAAACCATCCTTGACTGTGTCTTATTGGTTTGGTTCACATATTCTTCTCTAAACTTAAAAATAGTGGATTTCAAAGTCCTCAAAGCTTTTCCCTTCATACTCATTTTGACAGGTCACTCAATCTGAGCCAGTGTTTCCCAGCCCTGGTCCTCATGTTTTACATGTTGCTCCAACACACCTGATTCAGATGAACAGCTCGTCACCAAGCTCTGCAGAGGCCTGATAACGAGCTGTTCATCTGAATCAGGTGTGTTGGAGCAGGGCAACATCTAAAACATGCTTCTCCTGCTGAAACATGACCAAATGGCTGCTGTTATTGCACCTCTGTACCTGCACATTCACTGTATACGTTATATTAGACTTTATATATATATAAAACTGTAGTAGTAGAAGTATGTCCTGCTGAAAAACAGGTCAAAATAAAAGTTATTTGTTTCATTACTACATATTGTGCATAACATACGTCAACACGATTTACGTTATGCACAATATGTTGAGTTCCAATAAACCGACCGAGAAACGATCTGCTCATATTGATTTGTATGTTTCTCTGTGGCTCCGCCCTGATGCTGCTAATCACTCCTTAATGAGAAACACCTGTGAGTGTGTGTGTAAAAGATATGTGTTATGTACCTGGTTACTTTAATCTTTAACTAATTAAGTGTATGGAGTGTTACAAGTGTTACAAGTTGTAACACCATAAAAGTGCTTTTTTAATATTACGACTTTATTCTCATAATATTACAACTTCATTCTCGTAACATTATGACTTTATTCTCAGAAATTACTACTTTATTCTCATAAATTACCACTTTCTTGTAATATTATGACTTTTTTAATAATATGGCTATATTCTCGTAATGTTATGACTTTATTCTCGTAAATTCCAACTTTATTCTTGTAATATTACGACTTTATTAATAGTATGACTTTGTTCTAATAATATTACGACTTTATTCTTGTAACATTATGACTTTATTAATAGTACAACCTTATTCTAATAATATTACGACTTTATTCTTGTAATATTAAGACTATTCTCGAAATATTCCAACTTTATTCTCGTAAATTCCAACTTTATTCTTGTAATATTACGACCTATTAATAGTATGACTTTATTCTCATAAATTACAACTTTATTCTTGTACTACTAGGACTTTATTAATAATACGACTTTATTTTCATAATTTACGACTTCATTCTGATTATGACTTAATTCTTGTAATTTCTACCACTTGTTTGTACCCAAATGTTTAAATGCACTTATTGTAGGTCGCTTTGGATAAAAGCTTCTGCTAAATGACATATAATGTAATGTAATGTAATATTACTACTTTTTTTAATAGTATGACTTTAATCTCGTAATATTAAGACATTATAGTCATAAATTACGACTTCATTCTCGAAATATTACAACTTTATTCTCAAAATATGACTTTTTTAATAGTATGACTTTATTATTGTAATATTATGACTTTATTCTCAAAAAATGATCAAAAGATTTTTTTTTCCCTTCAGTCTGTCCCTAATACTCCATCATAATTCTGCAATCTAAGCTAACGACGAGTGAGTTCCATTAGTGTCAAATGTAATCAGTGACACGTGTGCGTCTCCTGCTGAAACATGACCAAATGGCTGCTGTTATTACACCTCTGTACCTGCACATTCACTGTAACTGATTAGATCTCGTGTCGACACACAAGCACATGCACACTGACTCCTTTGTTGCACTTGTCTGTTGTATATCTTAGTAGTAGTAGTAGTATTAGTAGTAGTTTCATTAGATTAAAAAAATAAAACTGTAGTAGTAGAAGTATGTCCTGCTGAAAAACAGGTACAAATAAAAGTTATTTGTTTTATTACTACATATATGTTGAATTATGTTATGCCATATCTTTCCAGTTCCATTAAACTGACCAAGTAACAATCTACTCATATGAAATTGTACTTTTCTCTGTGGCTCCGCCCTGATGCTGCTTAATCACTCCTTAATGAGAAACACCTGTCCTGGCAGCCAAAGTGCTTATAAGCTGCTGACACAGCATCTCAGAACCACTCTGAGTGGGAGAGTGTGTGGGGGTTGTGTTATGTGTTATGTGTCTGCTTACTTTAACGTTTCACTCATTGAGTCAGTGGTGGAGTGTTACGGATTGTAACACCACTAAAGTGCAGGGAACATGTACTCATTTTTTTCTGTCCCTTTCTTTTTCTACTTGATCGTCTCGCTATTTTGATGTGTTTCCACAGGGAAAGCACAGGTGGAACTGAAAACATTAACGTCGACTCTGTTCAGTCCATCTAAGTTAAAATGACCTGCGGGCCAGTGAACTTCTTGTCTGGTCAGGACTTTTTCTTTTTTTTAAAGTCCTGGGCAGTACAAGTACAAGTGAAGTAGCATGGGCCCTGAAGCTGAGTAAGCTCAAGGGAATTTAACTGTCTTTAATTTGATTATTTACACCTGTGATTTTCCCTCAATGACCTGTCCACATGGCTGCTGTGCAAAAGGCCCGTTATCAAATAAACCATTGTTTACATCCACACAAATCGTGAAGTTTCTGCTGAAATAGAATACAACAGGGAATAACCTTTTACATGGCTATCAGAATAAAACATGTGAGTGCATTTAAATTTAATTTAAATCCAACATCCAATTTTTTTTGAATCCCTGAAGTTAAAAGTAACTTCTGTTACAGTGCTGCCCTCTAGTGGTTCTGATGAAACACTGCACTGGGGTTGAGTGATAGTTAATATTCCTTTTTTTTTTTTTTTTACCAAAACCAATATATCCAACTGCTAGAAATTCATTCAGGAATATTGTCTTTTTCTTTGTTACCACACACTGCAACACACACATTAGTGAGATTATGTTGCTAATCCTAACTTTTAAAGCACAGTCACTCCCAAGCATAAGAAATTAATCCCTAGAAAACTTCTGTAGCGTCTATTATTGTAGGTCCACAAACTGTCTGAGGAAAAATGAGAATAATATGTCATTTAAAATGAATTGTTATTGTCCTCTCACAACCCATCTGCATTACCGTAATGATCCACCATGGGGCAGCAGCTCTCACTATGAGAACTCCAACATAGTTGACAGGACAATTACAGAACAAATTATTCTTAAGATTACAACCATGTCTCACACAAACCTTAACGTAATTGTAACTGAAATGACCACACAGTAATTGTACAACAGTTTCTTTGTACATGTTGTCATTTATTAAATATCAACATATTAAATAAAAATGACATTTGACCTTACATTTAAAAAAAAAAAACAACAACAAAAAACTCAACCATCTGCATTTTACTTTGGATGTTTTTGTTTGTTTTTCTTCTCTAAAATGTCAGAGTTCAGCTCAGCTGCTACATAAAGTACTCACTGACGTGTAAGAAGCTGGCATTGAAAACAGTCATGTCAGTGCATCGTCGTTTTTAAAAAAAAAAGCCTGAGAAAGGTCATGGCACACGTGTGTGAGATTCATACATGTAAAGATCAGTCTGTGCATGTTACACGTGAGGAAAACGGCTGAGTCAAGCACACGGAAGGGAAAAGGAGTGAAGGACAAAACACTGTCTGAGTAAAATAACTGTGCGACGTGAACCACAGCTGAGACAGTTCGTATTCGTTTTCTCAAAAAAAAATTTTTTTTTATCTCATTTGTTGAAATCCTCTTCACGTCCTGATAGCCTTCAAAAGTAAAAGTCTGGGGGACATGACGTAGGCTAAAAAGTTATCAGCACTTCAAATCTGTACGTATGCTGGTATAGAAGTAGGATTTTTGTGAAGAGACAAACGGTGCGACGAAACTGAAAGAGGTGATAGTCGAGTTTAGCCAACGATCAAGGAACTCAAGTAACTAAAATGTCAGGTGCATCTGCAGCAGAATGTTTGTGTTCTTATATGTCGTGGAGAAATATGGATGGAAGTAAAAGCAAAGCTTCAGGCAGTGAGAGCTTTTAAGAGAGGGCAGATTATGTGTAAGAGCCTGTGGAGCTCAACCAATGTGAATATTTTCTGGTTTCCTTGCTCTATATCAAATAGAATGTTTGGTTTTAGTGACAAAACAAGACATTTAAGAACATCATCATAATTTTCAGGTTTGAAAAACACCGATGACCAAACCATTACTCGATTCATCGAGAAAACGATCCACGGATTCATCCATTGTGAAAATAATCGCTGGCTGCAGCCCTGAATTGATGCCAAATCTTTTGGCCCATATATTTATGTGCATCTGATAAAAGATAACTACTTAATGCTGACATAATAATAATAAAAAATGTGCTTAACACCAGTAACTAGTTATTGAATAACACTTATGGTCCGTCTCTCCAAGGTACAATTTATGTCGGCACTATAGTGGAGTCATACACAGTATTTTCAATAAAAATAATGTATATGTAAGTAAATATTTAAAACGTGAAACAGGTCATCGGAAAGCAAAAAAATAAATAAACATAGGGATTGAAAACACTTAGTGACATAGCAACAGGTTTCTGGCTGATTCATTATTAAAAAATGGCAAATATCTGCCTGATTAATCACTCTAACCTCTGGTGGTTTGCTGTTGCAACATTCTCCACACTCCTACAGATTTTCTTTTGTTCCCCTGACAACTGTATTTAGTTAAGACTGTCTTTAAGTGAAGAGAATTTCAACAAACAACACAATGAAGTGTTTTCCCAAACAAACTATGAACTCAAGCTTTGAGATACAGTGAATCCCAGAAATCCTTTAAATGTTACTGTTTGACTGAAGGCACAGATTGTGTTCCATTAAAAAGTCTGTCGTTTAAAATCAAACTCCAAACACATGATGGTCTGACGACATGAAAAACAACGACTCTCGCTGTATAAATCGTTAGTAGTGGGCGACTAAAAAGTGTTCGTCACAGTCTTCTTTGTTTGTGTGAGATTTAAAACTTTCTCTCAGTGGTTTTTTAAAAATGTTTATCCTGAGTAAGTCTTTCACTCAGCTGCTCCAGAGTCAAATCACGAGGAATCTCATTCCTCTCGGTCCAACAGATTCTCTGGCGTCTTTATAACTCTGGCGGTCCAAGCCTGTGTGTGTCCACGATGCGTCGCTGCATCAGAGGCTCAGAGGAGCAGCGGCGTGTGTTCGCCCGCCGGCTCCATGCGCTTGGTGAGCTGCCGCACTCGGGCCATGAGGCGGTTGGGCAGAGGGGGGAAGTGGTGGCTCGGGTCCAGGACGTTGGTCTTGCGGCGCTCGCGCTCCTGCATCCACATGAGGTACGGGCTGGGCGGGAAGAACGGCCGAGAGCGCTCGCGGTACAGTTGCAGGACGATGCCGCACACGCCAAGCACCACCCACACTGTGATCAGGATGTAGTCTGGGTGAAGGAAGGAAGGAAGGAAGAAAGAAAGAAATCAGCCCAAGGCCACACCCACAACAATACTACTACATTTGTATTTAAAAGTAAGAGAAGAACGATCTCTGTCCAGATGAGCATTTTAGGTCCCATTCAGAGTTAATCTGTGTTCATACTAATACACATGCAAATGTATATCACATGACCATTCAGGTACACCGGCGTATATGTACTTTTAATTTTAACTGGAAGAGTAAAAGGGACCACATAGCACCAGTTCTGGCCTTCTTCCATTGGCTTCCTGTCCAACTTAGGATCAATTTTAAACTTTTAAATGGACTAGCTCCACCTTATTTATGTATTTAAGACCCACCTCCTGTCTTTGGCTTCTTGGTTGTGGTTGGGTCGATCACGCGGAATGAGAGAATGAACGTGTTATTGTGCACGTCATTCTTTTCTCTCTTTGAAGGTTGTTTTAATCCATTTAAGACATTGTGCAATCAAGCCTGTAAAGCACGTTGGTCAACTATGGTTGTTTTAAAACATGCTGCTACATAAGTAAATTTGACATTGACATGAGAACAATCGTGATTTTCTTTTTTATATTAGACTGACGATTGTTTTTTGAGATGATTGTATTTAAACCTGTATTTACTTAAGTACTCAGGCGTCATCTGATCACAGAAAATGCATTTTAACGCCAGGTGTTAAGTCTCTGTTTTGGGGGCTTAAAAAAAAACACACTGGCGTAGTGTGCACGGTATCTGAGTATTTGGAGTCTATTTTGATGTTTAACATCTTAAAGTTTACGTTACTGGTCTCAGGCGTGAACTCACCGATGGTTTGGAACGGCACGTCCGTGAACATGGCGCTGAAGTTGCTGTTGAGCAGGCGTTTGAGGATGTTCAGTGTGATGTAGGAGAGGCTGGTGTACATGTAGGCGTTGACGGCCAGAATCACCGCGTAAGCGCCGACAATGCCACACGTGCAGATGTTACCCTGAAAGCATTTGAAAAAGTAGAATCAGAGATTTAGTTCAATCACAACTGATTTATAAGAACATATAAAAATAGGTTTGCATGTCTGTTTTCTATTCTTAATACATTAGAATGGAAATAAGTAAATTGAATGCTAAAAGAAAAAAATAGCACTAAAATGCTAAATTGAAGTAAAGGAGCAGTTTAACATTTTTAAGAGATAGGCTGGCTCGCTTTCATGCCGTCACATGAGGAAAAACTCTCTTGGCAGCAGACGGCAAAGCTCAGTGAGCACGAGGAATCACTTAGCTGAGAAATGTAAAAACAAGGATTTGTGACTATTTCCTGGGCAGATACTGGCATTTTGGCATCATAAAAAGACAACTTAATATTTGTTTAAGTTCTGTTAGTTTACACTTTTATGAAATGGTGTGCTTTAAAGAGAAGCGAAGGTCAGCAGCCCCTCTAGTTCAATACATATCCTGGACAGTAAATCTGTTGCCAACAATATTGAACTTATAACAACAATAATAATAATGAAAAACATATATACTACTACATAAAGATACCAGGGTGTAATATTTAGGAGGGCTAATTGGTGGAAATTGCATCTACTTTCCAAAATAGTTGTATAATTGTACAAAAAGTACTGTTTGGTTTTGCATCGCCATATTTCTATAGAAGCCCGATGAAAGGAACATGCATTGATAGAAGAAGCGTTTACCCACATTAGGTCACTTTAACCTCTGAAAGGGACCTAATGACAAATAAAGGTAGACTGAGTGGGAACGTGTGAAAGAGTGTTTACATCCTTTCTGGTGTGTAAAGGCCGCCCTGGTTCTCTGACACGCTTGAAAAAAGGTGTTGCATTCTACAGTTACAGTATGTTTGTATAATGAAACTTAAATGTGACGCTGTGGTGAGGAGGTGTAAGTGTAAAAAGCCGTTACCTCTCTGGGCCAACGCACAAAGAAGAGTGGCACAATGATCATGATGCAGCAGAACGTCACCCAGAAAACGACATCCGATTGTCTGAAGACATCAAGGTCACCTGGAAGAAGTAGCACAGCACATGGTATACAGCTGTGTTAAAAGAACTTTACCGTGATTTAACGTGGAAAAAAACAATAGTGACTTCTGTTTGGGGAACACGCAGAATTTCGTTTTCTCACCCAGAGGAGTGAAGAAGACGGTGGAGGCGATGAGAAAGCCGAGCATCAGGCCGACCACGACGATGCAGGCCATGACCGAACCAAAACGCCACCAGCTCATCACCAGGAGAACCCCGCCCACCACGCCGATCACTGCCGACACAGCCAGGCGAACTGTGGAGGGATGGAAGCAGACATTGTTTTTATTTCATTGCTGCAACTGTCTGTTATTATACTTCCGCTTTAGTAGTGTAAACAGTGAGAAGTAGACAAAAAGAACTCACGATCATAGTTCAGCTCTGTGGTCCTTGTGATCAGCACAAAGAAGAAAAACGCTGCAAAGCTAAAGCCCATGCAGAACAGCTCTGTGGGACAAACAGGAGCATGAGATATTAAAGAGATAAAGGCTGCAAATATGTGTTTGTTTAATAACTAAAACAAGATGTTTCAGCTTCTTTAATGTAAACATGTTCCACTTTCTTTGTTTCATTTTAACATTTTAAGGACCAAACAACTAATCGATTCATCAGGAAAATAATCAACATATTAATTGTGAAAATAATCATTAGTCGCGCCATGTACCCTTTAAATGCAGCTGCTGGAACTGGATGGAACCACATGTTCCGGAATAAAGAGGTTATGCACTTGATCTAACGTCTCACTCTGGCATTTATTAGAGAACTACTGGCAGCATCAAAGTCATGGGTTGGAGTTTGGAACAAATACATTTAAGCTTCGCATGCAAGATCACATGAGAGGACCATGCTCAAGACCAGTAATAATTTTCCTTTTTAAATGCATAAAGAAACAGAGAAGCACACACTGGACTAAATAAAATGTCATACTGTATGTATGTTGGAGAGCCAGAGCTTTGCTTCGTTTCTATGAGAAAGTTTACATTTACAAACATGACCTTGTATCTCACTGGCCTTTTCCTCATGCTCCTGAAGTGAAATGTGACTAAACAAAAACAGTTCTTCGTTCAACAAAGTTTGGGTTTGATTCCCAGACCTCAAGAGAAAAAAAAAAAAAAGACGTAATGATTTATAGCTCCAAACAAAAAAGGCTGACCTGACGCCAGGATGGAACCAGAAGTAGAGAGAAAAAAATGAATATGTCCCAGCTGTACTAAAAACCACTTTGCTGTTAGTGGAATTTTCACCCATAACTTACATTTCACAAAAATGTATGTAAGTGTTATTAACTGCAATACTGATAAGATTAAAATACATATACATTATTTAAAACAACACTCCTTACCACATTTGAAGAATCGGTGTCCAAAAAAGCAGACAAACAGGCCCACCAAGCCAGTGATGGTGAAAAACACTTTTGTTGATACCTTTCCTAAGAAAAAAAAAAAAAGAAATAGTAATAATAATAATAATAATAATATAAATCAAACTGATCAACTGTTTTCAGAACAATGCAGCTCAAGTTTCAACCTGATGTAAGAACTAGATCAGGCAATGCAGGTCTAGTTCAGTTTTACATGAATCACTGATTCTGCAGCGACAGATTGTCTTATCGGCTTTAGCTCAAATCATCAAGGTTAATGTGTTTTTCATCTGTTTTGACAGCAATGCAAAATCATTTCTGGAGCCATTCATTATCTGGCAGTTAGCATAGCTGTTAACAGTGCTAAATATGCAATAATATGATATTAAAAATCCAAGGTATAGCCATTAGATTTAGTGGCTTTAGGTGCTCACCCAGAGTTTGACAGCCATCCAGGGTGGAAGCAAAGCTACAGGCATAGGTGTGAACAGGGACGTAGGGGGCTGAAGTGTTCCACAGTGGGTCTCTGACAATGACCGAGTAAATGATGCCCTGGCCGGGGATGGAGTTGAACACCGCCATGCTCATATCTGATGACGACAGTGTCATGACCTGCAGGGAGACAGTGTGACGGGCTGTGTGTCAGCTGACCCTACTTGTCAATAAGAAAAACAGATTTCCGCGGTTTAATCACGTGTGCGTTTATGCTGCTTACATGTTTGCCATTCTCCATCATACCACTGATGTCAGCCACGGCCTGAATGCCACTGAACAGGCTGCGCTCTGATAGGTCATTCTCGGGCAGGAAGTACTGGTAGATGTCGTACTGCAGACGCCAGCGTGTGTTGGCTCCTGTGGATTCATCGCAGAGTGGAGGAGAATTGCCTCTGATGGAGAACAAGGACAGAAGGGACAGTCAGGAGAACTCAAACTTCACCTTGTGTTCACCTCCTTCTGTGACTGCTTTTGTCTGAGGCTCTTTTCCTACTCAGCGAGACAGTGAGCCTTTCACTCACTGTACGTCAGCAGTGAGTGAAAGGCTCACTGTCTCGCTCATATGCACTTAACTCACTAAACAAAGAAATCTAAGTGAGATGACAATGGTCCGTGACTCTTCGTCTGAGCTGTTTACCGGAAACTGCCCCACTATAGTGAACAAGTGTCTCTACAAAACTGAATATGATGAGTTCGTGCACAGCAAATGGAAACAATCGAAAGGATATCATGTGGTTCTTATGAGGCGCATAAGAACCAGTGGTTTGTTGATGCACAGTGAAGTGTTCCACTTTGATCAATGTGGTACTGACTTCAAACAGGATATGAATGTAGTTGGTGTAGTGAAGTAGTGAAGCTACTTTGAGAGACATGAGAAACGAAATCAAAGCTGAGTTTCTTTCAGAAACTAGAGAAAAAGAAGTTAATTGCTCTTAAAAAACTCAAGAGCCTCCACAGAATTTAAGGCAGAGAAGGTGTATACACTCAGAAAGGCCTTTTCCAAACTTTTAAAAACTACCCAGCATAAATCAGCATAAAGAATGTTTCTGTAACATCATCTGATACTAAAAATATTATTGTGGCCACAAAGAAATCGTCTCACAAGACAATAGAGACAAACAGTGATAAAGAGCTGAAAGCTATAAACAAAATGTATACAAAATGTATAACATATTCCCACAAGTGAAGGAGGCATTTCATTATGTATTATTCCTGAGCAAAATACTGTTTCCACTGGAGTGAATTCAATGATATTGGTAAAATATGTGATTGTCCTGCTATATGACATCTATACTGTCAGGCCAAGTTCATTCGAGACATGCTTGAGCATTACATATACATGTTCTAGGAGTTTAACTCATTTAATTCAGCTTGCTAAGCTAAGATTGCTAAGACCAACTTTCAGTCACATCATTCCAATCCAAATGCCAATGATTTGACAGACATACAGTAAAAACAACACAGCTGGACTTTTGCACAGCATTGTTTGTTTACAGTCTTCCTCCAGCTAAACAGGCCTAACAGGAAGTTGGGTAATGCCATGTGGTGCATTACCTCGCATATCCTGTGTTTGCAGGGGCAAAACGAATCGTGGTCTCATAGAGGTTGTAGTGAATGTTGAGATTTGGATCGACATCCAGGTTGGACTCCATGTTGCAAGCCCCAGGCACTGGGTCTACAAGCAGGTGAAAGAGTGTGTTTATCATCAGCGGTGTCAGTGGAGGACGACAAGAAGAAAGAGAAGACAGCATGTTCGTTTCACCACACAAGGAAGAGGGCAGCCATGTGGGTGTAACCGACTTCAGACAGAAAAATATCAGGCCTTGCAGAAAGCATTCACGCACAACATGCATCATCCCTGTTCATGATTTTTCACGCACGTGAACTTTTTCTTAAATCAGACATGGCATTAACATCCCTCCAGACTGATCTGACCCCCTGCTTTAAGTGCAGGTCTAAATGGTCACAATCCATCCTAAATGCGTCCTCAGATCTGAATGCAAAAACAACATTTGGAAGTGGGTTGGTGGTTTAAGGTGGTTTTTTTGGTGGTTGCCAATTCCTAAACTGAAGTAGTTTACCAGTATTCTTAACAATACTCAACGGGCAGGCAAATCCAGATACAATATCATTTTATTCGAGCTGTGAATAGTTGTACCTAGATTATTTCGATCAGTTCACTCAGGATAGATGTTGAAGGCGACATAGACCGGAAGCTCCAGTTAACGCTGCTTTTGTGTGTGTATCTGCGTCATTACCTCGTTTATGAAACCCTAAAATTTCAGAATACAGTTCAGCCACAGCTGAGAAAATAGGGTTTTATTGTTTTCCTGGGCTCTGCAAAGCGGGAAAAGCACTTCCGTTTGCTGATGATGTCATCAGTAAACCTCACCACTCCTCTCACCGCGTAGCTCCTCCTAGTCCGGGCATATCCGGTTGCGTACATTCAACCGCAGAAGAAGATGTCAGAGCATCCACCGTGCCAGAGGGAGAGCTGCGTATCTGAGAGCTGACGTGCTAATTACGTCACTCCCAGGTACCTGGCCAATCACAGGACAGTGGGAAAGCTCTCGTTGGCTGGCCAATCACAACACAGTCTGCGTTCTGGCGGTGTGATTTTGGTCTGAAACAGCGTGGCTGACGGGAGTGTCAGTGAAGAGATATTTTGATCGGCTCGTTTGCAGCTCGTTTTCACCATGGAAACAAGTTAATATATGTAAGTAGACCTTTAATACCAGGTCTAGACAGGGCCTAAAACTCACCAGTGCTAGAGAGAGGTAGAATGACCCCGATGCTTGCCACAGTGTCACTGTTGGGTGAAGACAGGAACAGTGAGAGGGATATTTGGGCCGGCAGCAGAGACGAGAGCAGGCCAGAGTCCACTGCTGTCATAGAGAGATCTTGACTTGGCATCTGAAACACACACATAACAAATATAGAGCAAAGGTTTGTCAGCAGGCAAAGCACAAACAGAGCACATGTGAACTTGTCTTTATGACCAGGATCACTTAACAAACAGATAATTGTTAATCGATCCAGTGCAGCAGCTGTACTCTGCAAGACCTCACCACATACTAATGTGTTAGTGTGCTGATCAGTATCTTGTATGTTTCTGCAACGCTGTCAATCAAAAACTGGTTCTGCTTCAAAATTAAGACAAAGTAAAGATTTAGCACAGATCAAGCAGCTATGATTAGCATTAAAACTCTGTTCTCTCACCATTTCACAACACACTCGGGTCTTTGTTCCATGGATTACTGTGTTAGTGACCCACACAACACGCCTCACACTGAGGACTGTGGTTCATTGCAGTCTACATCCTCCACAGACTGTGACCTTTCTGACAGTGACAGTCTCTATTTATTCTATCTCTGAGGACGGTGGTGACCTGAAGGTTAATTAAATATTTCTGGTTGTTTCTGGAAATTCACTCAAAGAATTTAGAAGAGACTCTCTCTCGGAAGCTCTCACAATCTTCTTTTAAACAAATTATTTTTGTTTCCCAAGAAGTACTTGTTATTGGCAGAGCAGTTGAAACACAAAGGTTCAGCAAAAGCTTGACTACAAAGGATAAGTTTAGTATCTTTCTTATTCTCAACAAAGACCAAAACAATCAATGAACAGCTCAAACTAACAAGTAACAGTAACCCTGATATTTAAAATGTTCCAATCCAATCCAATTTTATTAAAAAACTTTTGAAAACAAGTGTTGTACAGTAACAACATGGGTTTGGAAAAAGCCGGTACAGTAATATTAAAATTCATGTGACATGTAAAACACAAGTTAAAAAAAGATAAAAAAAAGCCAATTATTTACTTTTTGTTCTTATTTTGTTGCATTAAAGAGCTCTTCTTATGACAAAAAAATGTATATTATTGCACAAGCTGGAATTTAACCCAATGTGTTCTTAATGTTTGTTTGTGCCAGTAGTAGTAGAGTCAAACACGGAAGTGTGTTAAATAGTTCTGAACCCAGTACACATGAATAGAAAGTTTATAATACATTTTTTTAATTTCCGACAGGTCGAAAAGCTGTGTGTGTGTGTGTATGCACACAGGAAATAAAGGAGGTCGATAGAGAGGAGTTCTTCCTGGCTAAGATCTCATAGATCTTGCAACAAAGTCAGAATGGAGATATATAGTCTTGACTCCACTGCACATACAATAACTCTGTTGTGTCACACTCATCTTGTTCAGAGTGGATAGTGCCACCATTCACTGTAGTCACAACTAAATGAATCCAACATGACACAGAGCAATCACAAGAGTGTAAAGATGGTAGTTATTAGTCACCACCAGGTACAGCAGTGATTCATCACACAAGACAAGCTTTTGTATTTCCTTTTTAAAATACAGAGCAGTAGATCTGACTTTAAAAAAATCCTATGGTGTTCAGAAATAGTTGACATAACGTGCCAGTCACCATAGACAACAACGATCTTGTATTAATTCTCTTGTGAGAGTGAATAAAGGGGGAAGTTAGACAGATAACGCTAACAATCTCAGGAAAGTGAAGCATTTTGAGTGCGTGTTCACTCTTAAATAAACCTGTCTGCGCACATACTTTTTTTCAATGAGAATTTCTTGTTTCCATGGTGAGAGTGATCTGCTCCATGTCAGAGGCATTTGTTTTTTTGTTTCTTCTTCATGTCTCCTTCATGCTTCATTTCTTTTTACCACAGAAAAAAAGCTTTCGGTCACATGATTTTTTTGTTTTCTTCTCTGCTATTTCAATCAGAAGAGAAAAGTAAGGCAAAACTAAACAGGTCTAGGTGGCTTGGACCTAATGTGTTCCCTGAGACTGCTGAGACCATGGCCAGAGGGTTGTTTCCCTCTTGGTTGCCCCTGTCTGCTGCTCAAGACCAGTAAACTCTACATCAGCTGACTGCCACTGCTCTCATAAGGGTCAGACGACTCAGCTCACAAAGCCTCATTCATCCATTGGGCTTAAACCAACTCAAAAAGCAATCTGTAAGACCACAACATGCATGACTGATAGAGGCAGCTACACAAACGGTTATCTCAGCTGTTGATATCGGCACTCTCATCACTGCTTAACAAAGGTTTATCTACAACCTGTATGTTCACAATCAGTACAATCAGTACAATTCATCACCCACCCCTTGAACAAATACTTACCTAATCGAAAGACTTAATCTCAAAAAAAAACAAAAAAACAAAAGAAGTCCTGTAGGCCAGAGAATCTCATTTGATTAAATGACCTAACAAATCAATGTAGGCATTAGAAATGTGCTAGACTGTGGTGAAATCACATAATTATCACTTTAACTCCACTGTATCCCGCTACTAAACACCCTTCTAATATTAATGTCAGTTAGTTGTGACCTAAAAAAAAAAGAAATACATTTTTAATCAGAAGATACGATTCTGATATCTGTATCCTACATCTGAGTCTACAAGCAGCAGTTCACCATGACTCAACTTTTGTTTACATCATAAGCTGCTTTCTTTTTTAGCCCCAAGTAAATTCTTTGAAAAAGTTTGAGTCAAATGGCTTCAAAACAGCTGCTGAGGGTTTTGTAAAAGGAAATTGACAGATGTCATCTGAAACCACACACATATCGGACAACACCAGCTGTCAATCACACTGGTGTCCGCTCATATGTGCCATTCTTAATCTTCTTTCTTCCTTTAAATGGGATGAACTTTTAGAGGATCATTTAGAACCATAATAATACTATTACTCTCTGAAATCACTCTAATATATTAGTGCTCCTGAACAGAGCAGCAGTCACTGCTGAAAAGAGTAAATTAAGTATTACTGCCATCCATCAGTTCATTGCTGTAGCGGTAGTGAGGAAAGTGAGCACTTTCTCACCCTGTTGTAGGAGAGAGTGACGTTGTGGTGCTGTGTGTGAAACTGCAGAGTGATGAAAGCGACCTCCGGAGGAATCCCGGACACCATGGCCTGCACCGTCTCATTCTGGGAGATGTTCACGTTTTGGAACATTCCCGGCAGGAAAACTACCCGGTCTGTGAATGAGAGAGAGAAAACATTGCAGTAACTTGATTGGAACTTGCAGCACATACAGCTAAACAAATCAGCTAATACCCCCGTGTCTCGCTACCTCCACAACAAGCTCAGTCAGTGCCATAAAATCTTTGAGATAATAACAGAGTAATATGATCATCAGCAGTTTATTAAATCAATTATTATGAAACAACCAATTAAAATAACTTCTGATCCAATATTCTAAATTTAACTGCAGCGCAGGCAGGTCAAATGACAAGCCAGTATATATAATACCGTTTATAGAATATTTCTCTCCCTCTCACATGATCTTTTCAACTGTTGCCCAGCCTGTGGATGTGGATTTTATTAAGTTAAACAGATTACATTTCTTTAGAAGTCTTTAACATGGCAAGATACGGCATTAGCCCTGGTGAAGGTATGCACGCATCCAGTGCCATTCTAGAAACACTGTTTCTTGAAAGAAATTACAAAACTACAATATTAAAATCAGTAAAACATTCATGATTCTGAATTACAACACAATCTTCAGATGTAATGTGAAAATCATTGCCCCGACAGTTAACGCAAAACTTTCAATGATAATCTACTTTCGTCAAAGCTATTATTCTTTACTGTTGGATATAAAAGAGAAAATGATTCATTAACTATGGATTAATTCATTAATAGGGATTAACTTTCTCTTTAAAAGTGGAAAGTGTACAAAAGCCCTGACCTGTTGCACCATGAGGGCCTCAAATGATCTATGCTCAAACAGCAATAACACAAGAGTTCAATCAGGACAGATAAATAAACACAAAGGCAAATATTCACAGCACTCTCAGGGCATGAATTAGTCACTTGGCCTGATCAGCTTTTAGCCTTTTAGACATCGATGTGACACTGCACTTTCCTCGCCGTTTATCTCTTAGTGTTCACCCAGATTTATTTGTGTTTATTATCTTGTAGTCGTGACAAGCACAGCACAGAACTTTCACAACATGACCTATGGACCCCATCTAAAATACCTACCGCTCATTTTTACTTTTACTTCTCACCAAATCACGTTTACATGGTTCACACTTCACTGTAGTATAGTATTTGTCTGAAGACTTACATTTCTTTTACATGTTCTGCACTGATGGGATCACATGAATGGTATGTCATACTAACAGAATGAGTTTCAAATCTTACAGCTGAGGAACTAATGCAAAAGATGTGTTGATGGTGACACACGTGCTGGCCAACCCATGCACTTTGTTTGCTGGTCATTCTCTGAAACTGGAATTATGTCCCACTTCATTATTTAGACATGCACATGATTTTCACATATATGTTTATTACAGTACTGTTCAAAAGTCTTAGGCCCCCATTAGATTTGTTGTTTTGGCAATGCTATAGAGACCACAATTATCGGTCACTTTATGGGAACATACTTAAACAATTTCCTTTGGGATAATAAAAGTATTCTGATTCTGATTGACTTTCGAGCAATAGCATGAGCCAGCACGTCAGGTTTATTCATAAAGTGTGAGTTGACAGCTTGTTAATATAAGACAAATAGAAAAACAACAAAGCTGATGGTGACCTAAGACTATTGCATGCACAGTATACTGTATTTATGGTTATGTTGGAGTGACATACTTGTGCTCAAGTGATATGTAGTTATGTCCCTTGAAGTAGTACTTTTATGCTGCTTCCTTTATGTGAATATGTGCTCTTGCATATATCCTCTGAAATGACGTCAGTCAACTTTTATCTGTCATCTTTTAATGTTTCCTCTGTCGCCCTGCCATGGACACAAACAAGCTTGTGTGTCTAAATCAGGCATATTTACTGCTAATATCCCTATTTATATATATATGTGGAGAGAGAGAGAAGGGTACTACTCAGTGCAATGTGATTATGACCACAGAGAAGAAGAGGACAGACTCATCCATTCAATTATTGTTGACACTTCTTGAAAGATTGCATCACAAAGCGTCACAGTTCTGTGTTCCCAAAATGTGTCCTTTTTCTGAGGCTATCCCAACCTTTCACACAGTCAATAAGGAGTGGAAACAGTCAATATGTGTAGTGAAATAGCAAATAATTGTACAAAGACATAGATCATTAGTTACATCTGCTTTAAATCTGGAAGCTGAAGGTAACACTGCAGCAAATATCGTGTTATCACCTCACCTGGCTCTTGTCACTGCTCACTATATAATCTTATGTAAAATATGTTATAATATAATGTATGTAATATGCAAGTCATGTATTTGATTTATTTTATCTTGCACATTAAACTAAATTATTATTTGTTTTACAACACTAAATGTCTGTTTCCCTTCACGTGATTACAAATCCAGATGTTAAACTGACGCTCATCATGTCTGACTGACTTTCAGCGCAATGTTTGCGTAAAGTTGTGATGCTGTTGAGATTGACAGAAGCTGTTTGCTGTGGTGTTTCATCCATGTTGCAGTGCTTTGAGTTGTCTCCGCCACCGTAGTAATGGGTTTTTTGATATTCATACATGTACATACTTGACGCTAGCTAGCTAAAATGGAAATAAAACATTTAGCTACACAAAGCGGCTCGAGACACAGTGATTTGACAGCGCACATTAACTTGAGTGCAAAAGAGAGGATTTTTTTCCATTTCCTATTGAACAACACGCTATAACACCTCATATCCATATGTTTTATAGACTAAAGCATACAAATGACAAGTTAAAAAGGGTTAAGTTCGAGATTTAGCAACTCACTTTCCACTTGAGCGTTAACTTCACATATCGAGTGAAGCAGCAGCAGCAGCAGCAGCAGCGGAGACCAAGTCCAAAGAGACATTTTCCTCTTTTCTTCGTTTATTCTACCAGAAGACGCTTCACGCTGTCGGTCACAGAACTCATTGATAACCTGACATTCTCTTGTGTTTGGACACAAATTCCTGCAAAGAAAAGAGCGGCATGCTGACAGAGCGGAGCCAGCGCTTGCGACACAGAACGATTTCAGTCCGACATCGACTGCAGAACGACGCTGGCGCTGCCGCGAGAATCACGCCGTGTCTCGCGACGGTTCCTTCTCCTGTCCTGTCCTGACAGCCGCCCTCACCAGTATTTCCCAAACTTTTCATATGGGGGGGACCAACATAAATCGTGACCAGATTAAATTAATCGATTAGTGACTGTTATGATGACACATTTTGTATCTCCACGTTTGTGGACCTCTTTGCCAGCTTCTGCTCTCATTGCAGTCACAAGTTACTTTAAAGTAGTACAAAAACACTGCTGAATTTTGTCAGATTTACAGAGAGAATAGTTGGCTATTAAAATAAACAATAAAATGTGAGCAGGATACTTCACATACTTCAAATTATGACTCTTAACTGTTTCTATTCCTGCTTTATAGTTGCTGTGGACAATATACTAACATGGAGTAGTGAAAGTGAGAAAAAAAGCACTTGCACAGGCTGCCCAAGAAAACAAGGGAGTCTGTGATGTGAAACACATCTGAAATCAAATCCCACCCAGTAGCGACAATTTTATTTTTATGGATTTATTTTACCTCAAGCCCTTCTTTTACTCATTCACACTTTGCAGGCACCACAGTTCCATGCATGCTGGCAAAACAAGCAAACACAAGTACCAACAATAATTTAAAAAAAAGAAAGAAAGAAAAACGTGTGCACACTGCTTCTATCTGAATCACCAGACAGGAATGCAACACTGTAGCATAATGCAGTATTATGCAGTCAGGGAATGGGGAAGATCTTTGTTGTAGAGTCTTTAGGGAAAAGGAGAAGTGGTTTGTGGCAACAGAATGTACATAACTGTACCCAATAGTGGCAGCAGATGGATGGGGAAGGGGGCTGGGCAGTGATCTGGGCTCTAACTTTTCCTTAAGCTGACATCGGCGCTGGTCAGCAACGGTGACAGAGATGTGCTCTCTGAAGCGTCTTCTCTCTTCAGAACAAGGAAAGCCTCACGACTGATTCCCAGCAGCTCACGAAGTCCAGTGTTCTCTAGCTAAAACACAGACACAGAACCTGAATCATGATTGAACAGTACCAACAATACTTCAGAATGTCTCATAACTAGTGCATTAGTGGATCCCACAAGCTTTGTGTAGGTTTGGACTCACATAGAGTACATGTAAAATTACTTCTCAGTGACGGGGGAAAAAACAAAACAAAACACTAAATACAACTGCTTGCATCTGTAAATATGCATGTCCTCAAGTTTAATCTAATGGCTCAAATTGTCACATGAAATGTGTGGCTTGTAATGTCAACCCACAGGTTAGCATTCAGGTTCAGTTTAATAAATGTATTTGTATCAAGGAGAGTGTACATAGTACATCTCAGTAAAAGAAAATATAGCTACTGGCTAATTTCCATCTATAGTCCCCTTAGGTCTCTGAAGTTTTTTTGCGTACTTCTGTTGTGGTTTTGGTCTTCCATCTTTAGTGTTGCCATTTTCTCTCAGTTGTCAGAGTGTACTCTGTCCAACCACTACATTACAGACAGACAAAGATAGCAACTAGCCTGTGAAATATGTCGATGGGTCTTTACCATCCTCCTTGATAAAACTAGTATTGTGTATGCACTTCATATTCACGAGTCATACATCCTTTCTGAAAATGACTGAATACTCCAAGTATGAAATGCAAGCTACATCCGTGAAAGTCAGACAAAGAGGAACTTGCACATATTGTATCTAGTATTGTACATTCAGCAAAAAAACATTTCCATGATTATTAATCCAATGTAGAAATCGATTTCCATAACTTTTATTCTTCACTTCATTTATTTATTTTTGATAGCTAGGCTCGTGTTTTTGGATTTGTTAGCCGTGACTGTGCAGTAGGTCTAAACATTTGCTTTTACCTCTAGCTGTTTAATCCTCTCCTCATCTTCACATATCCGCCCCTCGTCCACCTCTATTGCCTTCCTCATCACGGAGGCCATCTCATTGATCTTGTCTATGTGTGCTTGCATTTCCTAAAAAGGGTAAAGAGTAAAACATCAATATAAGACAAAAGACCAGAAGTGCGTCTGACTTGTACACAAAAACATGCAGTTGAAATGTTGTGTTTATTTACAGTTCAATTAGAAAGTTGAGAGAAAACTGCTCTGGTAGTATATGGTAACAATAATTTACAAAACTCTAAGTCACCAATAGCAAAAGCTGGTCTTGACTAACCGTGGTGTGCTGCTCCTTCAGCTGGCTTACAATAGTGGGGTCTTCCCTCTTGCTGGTCATAAGAAGCCTGAAGACCTGCTCCCTGTATTTGGTCATGATGAGCTCTAATGCAGACTGATGTTCTTCCAACGATGTCCGTAATTCTGCAGAAAGAGTGAATCAAGGTTTGGTTTTGACATTTTTTGGAGTCTGTTAAGAAAAAATTTCTCTGATTCTCCAGTTTTCTTTCCGAAATCCAAAAACACACAGATTTGGGTTTAGACATTGGACACTCTAAATTGACCGTAGGTATGAGTGTGAGAGTGGATGGTTGTTTGTCTCTATGTGGCCCTGCGATGGACTGGTGAACTGTCCAGGGTGTACCCCGCATGTCACCCTATATCAGCTGGGATTGGCACCAGCGCCCCCCTGTGACCCTCGATGTAGAGGGCAAAGCAGTAGAAGAATGAATGAATGAATGAATGAATGAATGTTAACAAACAAATGTAATGCTTGATGACAGATGAAATGTATAGTTAAACTTCTACCCATAGAGTAACAACTCTCACTCACTAAACTGTTCATGTTACAAAAAAAAAAAAAAATCAGCAACATGAAACCAAAGTCCATGTGCAGACCTTTATTTTCCTGCTGGAGCTCTCTGATTTGACGATTTTCTTGTTGGATTCCAAGTACCAGACTGGATCGAGGCCGATGTCGCGCAACTTGGTTCAGTGCATCAATCTCCTCCTGGTACTGTAAACAAGGAATAAACAAACTAAATCCAGTGAACAGGCGAAAGTGTTTAATGTTTTACATTTTTTTCAACAGGTTTCACTCCATTTATTGCCAGTTTTTTGGTTGTTTTTTTTATTACAGCATCTACAAAATAAACAACCACATCTAATCAGAAGCAAGCATCGTATGACACCCTACCTGTTTCATGGCCTCCACTCGCTTATTGAGGGATGTCGTCTGTTCGATTAACATCTCAGCAGCATTGTCATGGTTACGAAGCCTTTCCACTAATGATTTGGCATCTGCCAAGACGTTCTCCAAGGTACAGTTCATGCCTGAGAAAAGGTAACTCATTATTATGAGGATCTATGTAGGTTAATTGACAACAGTGCTCTAGATTTAGTCAAGAGGGGTGGACTCCTTGTGCAATAATTATAAACTCAACCTTCAGACCAAACAATTAACTGCATTATAAATGCAATGTTTCATTGTATGTCATAAAGTTATCTTATCTTTCTCAGAAAAGTCATTTTCTGACCTCAGATAGGCTAAGGAGTCATACTAAAATAAATCAGTAAAGCAAAAAAAAAAATTAACCATAATAGCTCAGAACAATGTATTATAAACTATATAATGCGTTTTACTTATAAACTTACGTAAAACACAGAGAACTGACCAAAGATACAATGAACGCGTATATGCTAATTGGGTACATTGCTAATCTAGACACACCTTATGACAGCTGCAGTGTTAAGCTGGCATTACTGTGTTGTAGGTGACATAACCAGTAACTGTAGGTCAGGACTTGTGTTCGCGATAGCAAGTGTAAAGGCAAATACACACTTCAATTCAGTTAACCAACATGAAGTAACGTTCTAACAAGTCTAAGCTAACTTTGTTGGTGATCACTAACCACATTCAAAGTCATATAAGGCATATCGTTAAATGCATGGTGGTCTAACAACTCAAGTGCCATGCAAAATGTTTGAATAAAAGGAAACTGATTAAAGAATGAAAAGCGTTACCTGGAGAACTCAAAGTGCAAGACATGAGGATTTAGTTAGCCCGCTGCTTCCTGTTGATGTTTGGCAGCTAGCATTAGCTAAAGACTAACATTAGTCCTCTCCGAGGTTAATAAATGAGCTCTTTTCACTTTTAAAGCATTTTAAGAATTGAACAGGTTAACTAATTTTGTTGAACGCTCTTCTTGTTCGTTGTAAAGACGGGTTTGAGCTGCTACAACTGTTGACAGCTTATCTAAGCAGTGGAAAGTAGAAACAAAGCTTCCAAATACCGTCAAATTCTGCGAGAGTTTATGCTGGCAGGACATTCTCGCGACAACGATAGCGAGATTTGGTTAAAACACAGAAAATATGGCGGACAGGGTAACGCAGCTCCAAGACGCTGTCAATTCGGTAATGATTTTTTGCTGTATTTAAAACATTAGCGCAGTATATTGACCAGGGACGTAATAAATAAACCATGAGTGTTTATATCATTTGAAGGTAGTATGTACTGTGAAGCAGTATGTCCTATATGTATCACTATTAACCCGCTAACGTGATACATCACTGGGGAGCTAACGATAGGGGCCTGTTTCATGAAACAAGTTCACTTTCAGGTTACGTTGCACAGTACTGAGCACTTTCAAACTATCCAACTCTGCATAATATTGTGTTCAGCTTGCAGATCAGTTTTGTAATGCCATCGGGGTCCTGCAACAATGTGCGCCTCCTGCATCCTTCAGTAACATCCAGACAGCCATCAACAAGGATCAGCCCGCAAACCCAACGGAAGGTGTGTTATTATTCTTTCTTTTAAAGCTATGATGTAGTGTTAATCTAATTTGCCAGAAACAACAAACACTTAAATCTTGTAAATTGTACTGTTTGGTGTCACAATCTGCAACAACATGGTTTTTATCAGCACTGAAAAGCAACATTACAAAAAAAACATCTAAAAGATCTAATTTATTGCTGAACTGAAATCACAAATGTTTGTGACTTCAGCCATCCCAGTAGAGGAACAATCACAGAGAATGTGTTATTGATCAGTTGACCGCTAAAAAAATGAAAAAAAATCAGCGTTTACATATTACTCCATTAAATCAGAACATAGCTAAATATTTTTCTCCCAAACATATAATTATATAATTTATGGTATGTTCATGCATTCTCTTTATTTTTTTTTTATTGTTGCGTTTATACACATCAGTTATCTTCTCCTAACTTTCTCTGTAATGCTTGTCTTTAGAGTTTCTCTAACTGTACTGTTAAAAGTTCCACTTTTTCCCCGCTTTACCTGTTGCTAGATAAGGATACGATAAGATGTAGGTTGTCACCTTTAGCCCTTTTTTGAGTGACACTTAAGTTAGTCCTTGTGCCCTGCATTTTGGTTTGACTCAAAATTTTGAATTTGCTGCCCAGAATATGCCCAACTGTTTGCGGCCCTGATCGCCAGAACAGCAAAAGACGTGGATGTACTAATTGACTCTCTGCCCAGTGAGGAGTCCACGGCAGCTCTGCAGGTCAGTTTTCACACAAACATGTTTGAATCTCAAATTATCCTTCAAATGTCATTGGCTGTCCAATACAGCAATTTCACCTGTAATGTTTGATCTATGTGAACGTGTACTCTCAGTAAAGCCCCTTTTCCACCAGCATGGCACGATATGGATATTTTGAGTTTCCATTAGTGATAGTATCTGGTACTTTTTTTAGTACGCGCTCTGGCAAGGTTCCAAGTGAGCTGAGGCGATACTATGCGGGATGTCGTTAGGCTGCCAGCCACTGATTGGTCAGAGTGCCGCCACAGGAAGAGGCGTGAGAGCTACGTCCAACACAAGAATCAATCCGAACAATGCCGAACTGTAGATCAGTTAAAAAGACTTAAATATCCTGAAAATGTGGGTTAATCTCCAACAATTACCAGGACTGTATGTCTAATGTCTAAAATCTCATCACTTAACAGAGGAGTCTGGTGTATTTAGCGACAGCACTGCTGAAAGCCTGGGATTTCTACCGTTGTGTTTCAGTCCAATCTTTTTGATTAACTGATTCTAATGATTCAGTGCACTGAAAACACCTGTTTTACAAGTCACCAGTTTGTGTGTGTGATGTGTCAAATGAAGTCACGGCAGTTTCATGCAGCCGTGCAGTGATGACTCCGCCCACTTTGAGGAGGAACTATATTGTAATGGTAACACAACTAAATCGTGTAGAAGTGAAGCGAGCCAGGGCGAGGCGAGCTAGGACCATTTAGTGGAAACATAACTTTGGATCGACTGTTTAAAATACCCAAAAGCATTTACATGACCAGAGGAACAAACCAATTTCCAGTGTTCTGTCAGTAGAGGGAGCCATATGAGCATTTGGACAGTTTCTCTCTGCATTGATGGCTCTAGCTCTGCGAACCAGTGTGATGTTTTAGTCTATTTTTGATGGATGGATGGAAACCTAGATCCTACACATGCCATCCTGAACTGAAAACGATTTCAGAGAAAGGTATAATTAGCATTGGTATGAGCTTATTATTTGGGTCTGTGTGGCACAGGAAATATAGAGACAGAGGTATTCATACAGCACATCTATGTGCAGAGCATTTCCTATCACTCATCTTTCATACCCATTCACATGCACAGCTGTCAGGAGCAACGTGTAGACTAGTGGTGCCGGGAATTGAACCCACAACCTTTAAGTTGAAAGACAACTTGCTCTACCCCTGAATGAAACCACATAATGCCACATAAGTTCAAGAAATGCATGGGTTTCCTGCATGAGATGTTCGTTCCAGCTGAACCAAAATTATGTCAGGGCTTTATAAAGAAATATGTGGCCTTGTTTATTAGAAAATGAAATATACATTTTAAAAGCATTGGTTATTCATTGACAAAAACAGCTTATTGTAAATGATTATGTGACTGTGATCTCCCATCAGGCAGCCAGTCTCCGACAGCTGGAAGAGGAGAACCACGAGGCAGCAGCTCGCCTGGAGGAAGTGGTTTACCGTGGTGATATGTTGCTGGAGAAGATCCAGAGTGCTCTGGCTGACATAGCCCAATCTCAACTCCGCACACGCAATGGTGCCCTAAGTCAGCCATCGGCGGCTGAATCCTGACCCACACCATGCACAAAACATAGGACTCTATTTTGTACCATCAGAGAATAAACTGCTAGCCTGAAAATATTCAAACCCATACTAAAAGTGTCTGAATACATGTTTAAATGTGTAGGAGATTCTTACCAGACTGGTGTGGATGAGATGAGGTTTGAATATTCACAAAAACTAAACTTTTTTTTTTGGTCCCATTTAAGTAATTTGGTGTAGAAAAAGTAAGGCCTGTTACACAATGGATGCATGTGCTGTGTGTCACGGCTGTAACATGTCTCTCTTTTTATTTAGGAACACTTAACCTCTTTATTTTTTTTTTATGCAAGTGGCGGGCCTCTGGCAGCAAAAAATTACAGTGAAAATGATCTTTCTTCACAATTTTGCCATCTTTATGTTTCATACATCCCAAAAACAACAGGTCCTGTTTCAAAGTAAAAGCACTCCACATATTAGTTTTGTTTCCATTAAAAACAATTCAACAAAGTTTTATTATGAAACATGCAGCATTGACTGATGTGTTTTCATGCCAGGGAGTCTTTGCTTTTATGTAGGTACAGAGGAGTATTTGGAGTCTTTAACATTTTCAAAGGCAAATTCTGTTTAGAACATAGCGGAAGCTGCACTGAAGCCCTGCAGCAGTTGAGCTTGAGACATGCACTCGGTGTAAAATATTGTTTCATCCTACTTCCTCATGCTCTAATTTTGTATGTTTTATGGAAAGTATATGCTGTAAATGACGTTTTAATATGTTTTGGATGAAATTGTCCTAATTTGAGTTGCTGCTGCTCTCAATAGTGACATAACTGTTTTCTGCTTTATTTAAATAAAACTTTGGGCACATCATTATTGTAAACAATTTATTTTCAGTTCAAGCTCTTTTCTCAGTTTTGTAAGCGATAGTAATGATATTTCAATTGGTTTCATATGAAAGATACAAATAGTGTGTAATGGGAGATGACAGACTGTTGTTAAAACAGGAAATATTGTATGCATTTATTTATAATCAAGTCCTAGATGTTTTTGAGAACATAAAAACAACACCTGTACATTGACTATTGATGTAAATGTTGTCACCGGTAACAAATGTGGGTAGAGTGTTCCCACAGATGTGCTGCTGCCTTGGCTTCATGGTCTGGGGGGGTTTCGAGAGTGAACTTTGCAAAGTACAGGCTGCAGGCCAGAGAGCCCATAGCACAAATCTAAATATAGTTGCAGTGTCACACAGCTCAGTGAGTGCCATCGATGTGAGAAAATGGAAAAATATAAAAACAGCCTTGTCTATGAGACACCACACCCAAAAGTGTCAGCAGGCTACACCCACGTTCTTTGCCTGTTGACACTGTGGCTTTAACAGTAAAAGCACTTCAAATCTACAGCAGAGAAACTTAACCCACCAACCTTTGCTGCTTTTCACCACTTCTTATTTTTTTCTCAGAAGTATATTAATTTGTCACTGCATCCACAAAGATCTCTACACAAGGAAACTCCCAATAAGTTTAACACATTACGGAGAAGCCTTGCTGGGATTATTGATGGGAACAAGTAATTATCACTCAGTGTGCAATATAAGTGCAATATTCTAATCTGAAAAATTCATTTAAAATTATGAATTATGAATACTTCATTTAAAGTATTCAGAATCACACCCACAGTGATCTTAAACTGTTTCACAAAAGGTTTATAGCTTGATTATTGCATTATTTAAATAGCTTTGGTCTGTGTCTGTGTCACTGTCGTGATTTTACATTTATCACAGTTTGGGCCCTCTGTACTGCGGCCATTTTGATGGGACACATCAAATAGTCAAATTTATGATTTGCCTATTTTGCTTCCTTGGTTTCAGGGTGTATTTCAGGGCTCGTTCAATGTCACACTGTCCTGTCTTACATTAAATGAACAAACCCATCGTTCATACAGTATGGTCAGTAACACCTGTCCTTATTGTCAAAATGGCTTCTGTGCCAAGGGACCATTGCTATGAGGCTTAAGCCTAATACAACACCCATAGGATATAGATTATTGTTTTGATATTTTCATAACATACATTTGACATTATAATATACAATAATCAATTTTATTTTGCTCAATGTCTCATGTTTTGGTCCATAATTTTAAAACCTGCATCTGTATTTTGATAACAGTGTGACCTTTTATTGACCTTAGATACCCATATTGCACCTCATAGGACATTCACTTTTGCTTTTTGTAATAATTTTAATAATAAATGCAAAATAGAAAAAATAAAAGAGGACAAACAATATTAGATTTTTAGTAAGGGTTTGCAACAAGAATAATGAATAGAAATCTCGCTAGTGTATTATCTCACTGCTGCAAGTGCTTCCCAAATAAACCCGACCACAAAATACAACCCTTATCATTGGCTGAGGCACATGTCAATCATGTTTCAATCCCACACACGATAGGCCGGTTGGATACAAACGGGCCCTGTTCTCAACGCTGATTGGCTCTTCGCCACGTCGGTCATAAAGCTACGCCGTTGCGTTTCCCAGAACGTGTGATGAGAGCAGCGGTCACAGGAAGCATCGCTGCCTATTTCATATTTATAACGATAAAGACGGGAGAAGCGTTGGGTTTCGAGGTCAGGGGTTACAAATAAAGACGGCAAAATTATTTTTGAATAATTTCAAGTTGGCTTGTCGTGGACGTGAGATCAATTTTTTGATGGTTTGGCGTTGATATCGGCGATGTTTACTGTTTAGCCTGACTGGCGTGTGTATGTATAAAGGGTTTCGCCAGTTAACGGGAGCGTGTAGCTGTGTAGCTGCATATTAGGCAGAAAAACACGGAATAACATTTAATATTTCTTCACCTGTGTCGTGGCTGGCGGCGAGCCAATAATTGACTCTGGAGCAGGACACGGAGGTAAGTGAACAGATTTTCTCACAAGAAGCTGTTTACTTTTGTCCTGCCGTGTTTTCATTTATTGATGGAACGAAACATCCCTAACACGTAGCAGAGAAAATAGCTAGCTAACAGAACACAGCGTTAGTCTCACCCATTATCTGTGTGAAATGTAAAGAGACGCACAGCGAGTCCTATCTACCGTCTGTCATCATGTTAGACAGCAGTGGCGGAGCTAGAGGTGGACACTTCTCTACCACCGGACATACTTTACCACTGTCGTGAAGGTACATACTATCTTTAAATCATGATGACTACAAGCTAGCACCGAAAAATCTGTACATGTATTATGTTTTGTCAATATGAAATACACACTGACCTTGACGGTACATTTAATAAAAGTTCAGGCCATATTTTCATTATTACCATTTGAAAAACATGGAGTATAAGATAGGTTTTCACAATTCTTTACATTAAAATGTGCCTTTACCTGTTACCGTCAAAGCGAATCTTGGGAAGAAGAACCACAAGGTGCAACTTGAAACACAACATAAATACATGACATGACATAAATAGAGAGTGCAATAGCTATTGATGTAGCTATCATTACTGCTTCATTTAATAATATTTCATAATATTTGCTTCTTATGCTAAGTCAAGGAATGTTTTGGTGTTCAATTGTAGCTAAATGTGTACGTGAGAGGGACATGTCAATAACTTAATTTATAAATGTCCTCAATCATATCACCCATTGGCTTGATTTCCAAAGAAAAGAGAAAAACCCTTATTGGATGACGACTACCTATGAGGTGTGTGTATCCATCAGTGTGGATTGGAAGGGTAGTTGAGTACATCAGAAATACACAGATCTGCCACAGTGACGTAGCTACCAGATTTAATGTTGTGGATGATCAATGTATATTATGGAATAACTGATACACACTCTTAAACAGGCTTTTGAATTTTGTTTGTGAGCATGCATGTGTGCCCCCATTCCTCATGCGGGTGTCATGACTGAGTCCATTCATTCAGGATGGAGAGGGCTTCCTGACCAGTTACTTTAAGTACTCAAAGGGTGGAGTGTGTCTGTAGGTTTCCACACACAAATGCATACTGAAACAAACTCGAGAAACGCCATGTGTGGAAAAAGTTACACTCTAAAGCTTCTGCCTTAAGTTGGCTTCATTTCAACTTCCAAGAAATCCACACATGTGAGGAGTCTTAGTCTGAGTGTGTTAAAAATATTCATTCACTGATCTGATCTCAAAGTAGTTAAGTCTTATTCAAAGGCAGTTACAAGCATAGTTATCTGTCACTAGCCATCTTATTTTTACCCCAAAATTTGACTCATTGTCCATATGTAGATTATAGATTGTCAGGTTTGAACCATGACTCTTTCAGCAGCATACATTTTACTCCATATTTTGAGGCTACATTCAAATTGCTGTCCTCACTAGAGCGTAGTCATGAAGTCTTGTTTGTTTCACTGAGAGGGTGGATTTGGTTTCCCAAAGCCAAACCATGTTAGTCTGAGCTCAAGGATCAGCCTGCTCAGCTGTGATGTAACACCTTTCAACTGTTCAAATGTTGTTTCTTTTTCCACTTTGGTTGGAAAAATTTGCTTCAAACTCCGTCAGACTCATGACTCAACTGTGTACATCAATTGGTCTTTTATTCTGAAGACCATGGTGTCACCGTAGGAAGAACACAGTTGTAACTCTTGAAATTAACGATGGCTGAGTTGAATTTAATTGCCCTCTGATGTAGACCACTGTCACAGTAAACATTTTTAGTTATTAGCAGCAAAAACAGCGGTGTGACTGGTGACATTGTAAATAACTGCATTCATTTGGGTGAGGTAGTGTTGATATTTAAAATACAAGCTTACTGGTACTGACGTGACAGACCATTAGGGCACTAAAAGGAAATGACTCATTGTTTAAAAAAACCAAAAAAAACGGTAAAGTTAAGATTTAAAGTTAAAATTTAGTTTCGTTTCCAGGCTTTTCTATGGGAAAAATATAAAATAAAATAAAAGGTCTGCTGTTGAAAAAATAGTGTTGCTTTTCATCATTAACCTAACACTGCTCATTGTACAAAATAATTGTTGTATTTACTTGAGTAAGCTCACGCTGTCAAATGGAGCACATGAAATAGTCAGCGCACATGAATTGGAATGTAGTGACTGAACAAATCATTTTCAACAATGTAATTTACAAATTGCAAAGGCAAATTGCAAAGGAAATTAAAACATCAAACTCATGCACATTGGAAACGATTAATAATTCTTATCCTTGCAATAGAAAATGGAGTTGTAATGTTGATGATGATGGTGTTGTGTGGCACTTCTAAATATTAATCTGAACCGTGACTTTGAAAAAATTGTTTTGCACATTCAATTGCATTTGTCAGAAAAATCGGATTCAAAGAAGCGGTGTTTGCATTTTTAGTTTTCCTTGACTTAAAACTGTAGTATGTATCTTTCAAATATAATCCAATGTCCATTACATTCAAACCATTGTGAAATGAGTTCACACTTTTCTTACCAGTGATAAGATTTTGTGTCGCAATGTGGCTTTACCATGCTGCATAGGGATGTGATTAGTTTATGTCACGATAGACGGAGGCAACAGCAGCATTGTGCTAATAAAGCAAGACGACCACAAAACATTACAGAAGTTAATTCTACTGCTCAGAAAACCCAGGGATTTTCATGCTTCTTGCCACTGCCCACCCCTGTGCTTTCTCTGTATACTCACAAACTCTGTTTCAGGGAGGTCTGACAGTATTACTTGACAGCTTGAATCTGAGGCACCAGGTACATTATTCTTGATATAACCTATTTATCTACATGCCCAATTTAAAGCTGTAATGGTATTGTATGCGGAGGGTCCACATTAACTACTCATTAGTCTACTTGTGCTGATTTACATTTATTATATTGATGATTGGTAATGTTTTGTTTTAAGTTGAGCTTCCTTTGAGCGGTGTACTCAAGGCAATTTCTTACAACTCTCTGCTGGAACCTCTCAGAGTGCACAGTGTGCTAAAAGTGATTCAGTCATTTTTTCCTCAGAAGTAAGGAAGTGTTTTGTTTTTGTGAGATCACTGGGGCCAGGACGGGAAAATGGCTGGTGTTTAGACGAAACATGGTTCCTATCTCCAGGCTGCAGGGCTGTTTTTATCTCTGTGCGAGCTAATCAAGCCCATTCATACCTTTCTCTAAAGCTAAAAAAGGTTTGTATAATGAATTGTCCTCATCCACCCTCTTCCTCTTTACCTGCGTTACCCTGTTGGTAGCCTTAGAAACATGTTTCTGCAGCAGCCTGAATCATCGTGTTTCTCACTTTGAATCGGAAGCTTACTTAGTTCACTGACATGCATGGGAATGGGATGGGTGATTTTTCTTTTAAAAAAGAAGAATATTTGCTCTCTCTCCATGTACTAAGGATTTAAGTGCTTCATTGATGTGATGCATTGTTCTTGCTCTGATTTTTCCCACCAGTTATTTCAAAACTACTTGACATTTTTCTGTCCATCTATTTCTTTTGGTTTGATACTATCCAAGACTGAAAAATTCACAGGAATGCCTACTGAAAAATATGTGTGTACATTGCACTCTGCATTTCTTGGTATGAAACACTGCACACCATGAGCTAGGGCTGAACGATATGGACAAAATTTCATATCTCGATATTCATGCCAGATATCTCGATATCGATATGATACGATATGACTACGGGTTCGGTGAAAAGCAAGCATTTTTCAGAAAAATAAAAACATCATAATACAAAAGACTGTGGAAACTTTCCACATGGAAAGTGTTTTATTGATGAGAACTCACTGTGAGACTGTGTACACGGGTACCATGTCTTTTGCAATGTGGCATGTTATAGCGTCTGTAACGCCTTTATGTCTGGTGGACGTCGACTCATATGGTGTAACACTACTGAACGCATCAGTAAACACACTTAACTTGGGCTTCTTTTGGGATACCTGAGAAGTCCCCGGTGTTTCTCTCATTGTAATACACTCTTCGTGCAGCACGCGATGGTGTTGTTTCAGGTGGTGAAACATGTTTGTTGTGCTACCTTGGTTCGTTGCAATTTTCGCCAAGCACGACCTGCACAACACCTCGCTCGGGTTGACATCCTTTTTAAAATCCAAAATACCTCCAAATAATGGAGGATGATTTATGTTTTGGCACAAAATCGCCACCGGCCGCATTATCTTCTGTCACTTTTCTTTCCCGCTGTGTATGTCGTGTGTGTGTGTGTATGTGTGTGTGTATGTGCGTGTCTCAGTCTCCGTCTCCCTCCCGCCCTCCTATGTTTGTCATTGGTTGGCTTCAGCTGTCGTTCCACAGCAAGCATGAAATAAGGTTTGTGGTTGGCTGGCCGTAGTGGTGCATTCAAGGGCAATCGTAAAAATGAAGTTTATTGTGACTGCCAGAGCTGTACATGCAGGGCGAGCGCGGGGGAAAATCTATTTTGTTTATATCGTTGCTTTTTCGATATGAATATCTTGAATGTTCATATCTAGATATCGATACGATAACGATATATCGTTCAGCCCTACCATGAGCCATACATAGCATGATTCCCTGTCTATGTTAGGCGATCACGATAATATTTCTGTCCCAAGGATCTGACTCGTCTTAATGTGTGCTCAGGGGATCTGCTCCAGAGAGGCACTCACTGAAATGTAAAAATGGATTCCTTCTCCTCATTGACCTTTACCTTGTTTAGCCATTCATTTAGAATCGACATTTAAATCCAGACTCTTTTACATCATCGGGTCAGACAGGATGACTTTCTTCATCGGAAGCAAAGAGTGAAATGTATATAATTTAAGGGCTTTTTATGTAAAGCATTCCTGAGCATGTTTTTTCTATTTCAAAATCTGACCGTTAGTTATTTATTTCCCAATGCACTGGACAAACATACTGTATTCCAAATCCATAAAACTAATGGTGTATAACTAGGTGACTGTGCTAACTGAAACAGTGCAGATGGATAATCATGTTAACTTGTCAGCCACCATTGACAACTGCAATTCATCAACCGATTATTATTATTATTAATAATAATAATAATAATAATAATAATAATAATAACAATAATAATAATAATAATAAATGAATCAAATGATTTATTTATGTTAGTTAACACATTTTTATTCGCAGATACTTGATGAGTGCACTCAGTGTTTTTATCCAGGTGTATCCAATACTGGCCGATATATAATGTTTTCATAATCGGCATTGCACTGATTCCTAAAGACTATCATTGGCCATAGAAAAAGAGATATGGGTAGACCTCTACTGAAGATTGAAGCAAAAAGGACAGCAATCACCAGAAAGTGGCAAAATGGTGTTTATCAGCACATTCTTGAAATAGGCTGTACTTGTCTGTTGCGAGAAGTGACAACTGTTTTTTTTTTATTGAAGGCGTCCCTGTTAGCTGTCAATTAAATTTTCCTGCCAAGTTTTGCAGTTGCAGCTGTGATTTAAAAAGTGCAAAACTGTTGAGCAGCACTATCCCAGGAAAGCAAAAGTTGGTGTGTGTAGTGTAGCTAAAGTTTGTAAGCATAAGCTGCTGGTTATATCACACCAAATAAGGCTGCAACAATAAAAACCCCACCCCGAGCGTATTGGGTGTGTTTTATTGGTAATGAATTGAACTTTGGTAATCGGATAGTTCCGTGTAGTCCTCTTCACTGTCTGATGAAAAGCATATTGTCAATTGTTTTTTGATGGATGATCAATTTATCCATCAAAAATATTCTCATCACGCTAGTTGAAGCAGTGTCTGGCCTGATAAGCTCTTCTTCTTCTTCTTCAGGATAGTGTGGCCATGACGGGAGGGACTGCAGCCGCCCTTCCCATGAGCAACCACACCAGAGAGAGAGTGACTGTGGCAAAGCTGACGCTGGAAAATTTCTACAGCACTCTGCTCACCCAGCACGAGGAGCGGGAGATGAGGTAAAACCCTGCTTTCACAGCCGACAGTACACACAACCCACATATTACACAGAAACACACCTGACCCCATCGCACCTAATGCTCGTTCACAGAATCATTGTATCGTGGAACCCTGTGATTCCCACCCCTGCTATTAACTGCTATGAGTTCAAGACTACTTGTCACAGCAATTGCGTGTAGCATCTCATGCACCCTGTTGTTCACACGGGGAGTGTAGCTAGTATATAGCTGCTGCAAGAGAAAGTCTGTCTGTTTCATACTTTAAAAAACAGCTGATAATTGTTATGTTGTGTATGCAACTACAAAAACTAGAATACAATGCGACTGCGGGAAAAAGTCTGTTGGTCAATCCCTTAGTCAGGAAGTGAAGTAAAAAAAACAATGGAGGCAGCAGCTCTGAGTCCCATGGTCAGTCTGTCTGAATCCTTTGACTGTTTGCCTATGTTAACAATGCAGCCCGGTTGAGAAAATTATTATTACTTTATTATTTATTATTTTTGTGTGCAAAGCAGGGATGAGGGCGTGGCGTCATGATGGCGACCCTACATGAAACTGGAACTCAAAAATGCAATAGCTAACTCGTTGCAAGATTTGCAATAATCAAATGAATCTAAAAGTCAAGTTATTAAAGTTTGCATTCATTTGATTCGGTTGCAAAATTATACATATTTAAACATTTGATAAAATTGCAATGCAATCCCAGTTAACTTTTGAGCTGATTAATCATGATAAAAAATATATTATTTTTTGACAGGCCTATGTAAAGTCAGCTGTTATGTATCAGATATCACTTCAGACACCAGTGTAAAGCTAACTACGAAGAGGTGTTTCATCACAGGTGTGTGAACACAACAAAGTGCATCTAATAATCGGCCTCTTGTGCTCTCATGTTACATGAGAGCTGATATCTGGTTCAGGTAACATGGATGATTCCTGTGGCTGACTGGCTGTATAAACTAAGAGAGGATTTATTTTCAGTGTTTAACACATTTTAGGTCATCTGATCCTTCATTGTATGTCCCCACTTACAAATGTACAAAGGCATCACTGTGTTATTCATATTTTTATTTATATTATGGTTTTTGTTAATCATAGGCAGAAAAAGTTGGAGAAAGCAATGGATGAAGAAGGTTTACCAGATGAGGAGGTACAGCTTTTCCTTTTTTGTCTCACTTCTAAATCTCAGATTTTTTTTCCCTTTACATTCTTCTATATCATATGTGAACTTTTTTAAACCGCTGAGGGTTTTTCTGTGTTTTGCAGAAAGTAATGCGGCGCTCCCAGCATGCCCGCAAGGAGACGGAGTTTTTGCGACTCAAGAGGACGCGATTGGGCTTGGATGACTTTGAGTCACTTAAAGTGATTGGACGGGGTGCTTTTGGAGAGGTACATTAAAACTCTGTTCATTTCAGAATTGTTGCTGTGCAGGTGTTGAAAACTCAAAGGTATCAGGATTGTGTATCTGTGCTTTTTTTGCAGTGTCAATTTCAACTCCTCAATGTACTTTCAATGCACCAATATTTTAATGTCTCCTCCTGCAGGTACGTTTGGTGCAGAAAAAAGATACAGGCCACATCTATGCCATGAAGATTTTGAGAAAAGCAGACATGCTGGAGAAGGAGCAGGTAAGCATTTGTCAGCTATGTTTACAAGGCACCTTGATAGAACCACTGCTGCACCTGCAGTCATGTTGTGTGCAGTCTTAATTTGTCCAATCTCTTTCTGTAGGTCGCTCATATCCGGGCAGAGAGGGATATTCTAGTGGAGGCAGACGGAGCCTGGGTGGTCAAGATGTTCTACAGCTTCCAGGACAAGAGGAACCTCTATCTTATCATGGAGTTCCTGCCTGGAGGTATGTTTCCTAATTAATTCATTTTTAGTCCATAAAATGTCAGAAAATCGTGTAAAATGTCATTTAGTTTTAATGTCAAATTGATGACATCCATAAACAAGCCATTTACAGACATGAAACTATAACATGATCACACTTATGAAACTGTTATTTTATAATAAATCCACTCACCCTTTAAATGATTATCAATCTAACCAGTTTATATTCAAATAATGCCAAGGGAACACTTTTCCTAGTTGTTTCTGAAATGTACCTTGTATAATCACTTTGTATACTCTGAAATAAAAGTACTGAACAAAATTTACATTACAAGAATTTGAAGGAAATCATAATATTCTTGTTTCCAGGTGACATGATGACCTTGCTGATGAAGAAGGACACTCTCTCAGAAGAAGCCACCCAGTTCTATATCGCCGAGACTGTTTTGGCCATTGACTCCATCCACCAGCTGGGCTTCATCCACAGAGACATCAAACCTGACAACCTGCTGCTGGACTCTAGGGTGAGACACCACGCACAGAAATTTGGTAAAGCCTAGAGTGTGTGCTCATCTTTTCACGATCAAATGTCTCTTTGCTCCCAGGGCCATGTGAAGCTGTCAGACTTTGGTCTGTGTACAGGACTGAAGAAGGCCCACCGCACTGAATTCTACAGGAACCTGACGCACAACCCACCCAGTGATTTCTGTTAGTAATTCATTTAATATACACAATGTTACCAGATCCAGACACAAAAGTTTACTTGCACTGTAATACATTTCAGACACACTGAAAACTTGTACTCCTGACTGTTCATGCTCGTCCTGTGCGTTCTTTCTTGCAGCCTTTCAAAATATGAACTCCAAGAGGAAAGCAGAAACCTGGAAGAAGAACCGCAGGCAGCTGGTAAGGATCTGACATTTTACTGTGATGAAGCTGGTGTTTCATGTGTTTCATATGTTTGCACACATTAATAAAGTGGTTTTCTTTTTTTAACCAAGTCCTCTAATAAAACCAGTAAAAAGCTCTCAGTGTGTGAAACTAGTGAGAATTAGTGACATCTAATGGTGGGACTGTGGAGTGCAACAAACCCAAGCTCATCAAGTAACGTCTGTGGCCTTCACACACCAGAAAGGATGAACTCTCCCCACTCCCACTTCCACTCTGCCGTTTCCTCAGTCTTCTTTGTTGGTGTTGCATAGATGATAAATGATAAAATGTAGTCTCCTGGCTGCAAAAATGGTGTTCACTCATTGTGTGTTTTCCCCCAAATGGGAACCTAATTTGCAAAATTGACTTTATGCTCTATTATAGGAAGACCTGAAACTTAAAATTTAGACCTTAACTCCTTTTTCAATGTTATGCTGTAAATTAAGTAAACATCATGCTTATTTATTGATTTACTTTGCTTCAAACAATGCAGTTTGCAACCAGTGGAGTCACCCCCTGGTGGCTAAATGCTAGTACGGTCCTACTTCCTGAGCTTCACTTTTCAAACCAGAAAGTTGGGTCCTGTGCATGAAACAAATATCTGCTCAGGCTGCTTTAGAAACAGGTCAGCTCAAGATAGTAGATAAAGCAATCATCTCCTTATTCTAAGTAGATATAAAAGCCTTATTCTATTCTATGAAAACCAAACAAATGTATGGGTAGTATATTCAATTTCTGCCTATAAAGATTACTAAATCTTACACACTGTACGGTTAAATTATAACATGACTTTCTTTGTCAAAGTCTTCCTTTCCAAACTGACTGTGTGTGGCTTTTAGGCCTATTCCACTGTGGGGACGCCGGACTACATTGCTCCTGAGGTCTTCATGCAGACCGGTTACAACAAGCTGTGTGACTGGTGGTCTCTGGGTGTCATCATGTATGAAATGCTCATTGGTAAGCGGGCACTTGTCTGAATCAGAGTTTTTCACTTGAAAATTTAAAAAACGATAGAAACCACAGAGTGCTGTACACAGGAACAATGCACCTCAGAGAATATGTGTTTTTAAAAATCCTTATCGTCTCTCTTCAGGTTACCCGCCATTCTGCTCAGAGACGCCACAGGAGACGTACAGGAAGGTGATGAACTGGAAGGAAACACTTGTCTTCCCACCTGAAGTCCCCATCTCAGAAAGGGCCAAAGACTTGATATTAAGGTATTAAAATTTAACAGATTTAACAGTTATTCAGCAGTTTGTATACAGCAGCAGCGCATAGCCAACAATTAAACGCTCCCTCAGTTAGGTCTGGCAGATTACTTGACAGAGCCCATTTCAGAAAAAAGGAAGCAGGATACGACTAACAACAAAATCATGATGAACTACAGCTTTAAGATGACGTTTTCTGTCACTGTAATTTGTGTGCAATGTGTGTGTACGTTATAATGCAGTTACATTATCAGCCTGCTCTGTGTGTGTGTGTGTTTGTGTGTGTGTGTGTGTGTGTGTTGCAGGTATTGTGCTGATGCTGAGAACAGGATTGGAGCAGTGAGTGTGGAGGAGATCAAGAGCCATCAGTTCTTTGAGTCCGTGGACTGGGAGCACATCAGGTAGTACAGGAAGCATTTTCTTCTTACCTTCTTTTCAACAACCAAGGCGGCTCCTCCAGGAGCTTCTTCCTCACTCCTCAATCCGTCCATGATTCCCTCTGTCCTGCCTCCACAGGGAGCGGCCAGCGGCCATCTCCATTGAAATCAAGAGCATCGACGATACCTCTAACTTTGATGACTTCCCTGAATCAGACATTCTTCAGCCAGGTCTGTCTTGTAAAGTATTTTACATCACAATTGTGAAACCTATATTGATTTTCAACCTACTGAGCCAAAACTACACTACTTTTACATTTTGGTCATTAATATACTAATATAATGATAGCTTTAAATACTTCTTCAGGCTTTTTCAATCACATTGTATCCTCTACAGTGACCCAACTAAAATGATAGTTAAAAAAGATCTCTCTTCTTTTTGTTTTTGTACAGCCAATGCAACAGAGCCGGACTTTAAATCAAAGGACTGGGTGTTCCTCAACTACACTTACAAGCGATTTGAGGGTTTGACACAGCGAGGCACCATCCCCACATACATGAAGGCAGGCAAGGCCTGATGTGCTCACATGTAGAGACAGTGGTGTGGACAAAGAAAAAAACAAAACAAAACACAGACGTTTACGGACACAGGGTCGGGCCCTGGAGCCCTGCTGGTGCTGAAGGCTGCACAGCCTCTCAGTCTAAATTTAAGCTTCATCACAAGTTATCTACTGTAGGTCTGCTCAGCCGCTGCAAGAACACCCAAGAGCATTACCGCATTACCTCGGTTGTTTATATCGTATACCTGTGCTGTCCTTAGCCATAGCTCTCAGGCCACCTCACTAACTAGGACACTAACTCAGCCTATCTGCATGTTCAGCGGCATATTGCTTCTGGAGAGATTTTTTTTTCCCCCAGCTTGAAAACAAATCACTGCTTTGACATCTTTGCATTATTATTATTATTATTATTATTATTAATAATATGTTTTAACACTAATGGTCAAATTGCCTCTGATGCAATTAGTTCTTGATGTTGAAGACATGCACTGTAGTTAAACTCTGGATAATTAGTAAGAACTGGAACCCCTCACTTATTGTATGTGCTCATTTAAAGGAAACTTCCAGCATGATTTCTAGTGTTTTTGCCTCTGTTTCAGTTCACAAAAAAATCTTGAATGTCAGTTTTATTCAAGAGATGCTAAGCTCGTGATCGGGTAACTGGTAGCGCAACTTCTTCCAACTTAGTTTCCAGTTAAAGTGCAGCTGGTTGTCAGGAGAATGTGTAGGATGAAATAAGTTTTGCTGTCATTTTCATTTAAAGAACAGCGGTGTCAGTTCAGACTAGAATACCTCCGTAATAAAAGGATGCTTTGGACTGTTAACTTTTTTTTATAATCTTGTTTATTGGCACTCAGCAGTTAGCTGAACCTTGCTACTTTGCTTTGATAAGCACATGTTAGCGTTGTGGTACAGTAAAATAACTACGTTCAACTTAACACCTGCTAAACACGATCATCATAGAGAGCGCTTTACTGTGCCATGGTTAGCATTTAGCTCAACGCACCATTATGTCCAGGTGCAGCCTCAGAGACGTGCTAGCATCTGCTGTATACTCACCTTTGTTAGCAACTGTGTCAGTGTGGCTGCTGTTGTTTTCACTCTGTGTGTGCAATAATGCCAATAAGTGCTCCTGGAAACACCCACTGTAGTAGGAACTACCACAGAGGTGCTTTTGATTATCTGTCCATCTGTGGTCACCACAATAGCATTGTAGGGTACACTCATAAAACGTTACAAGATGTAAGTGGAGGGTTGTTGTGGTCAGTGATCGCTGAATGGCTGAGGTTGAATTTTAAAAATGTCTGGTTGTTTTCTCTGAACCTAAATGCTGTTATGAAAGTGATATGGAAAACTGTGTAGGACAGTAGCAGGTGATGAAACGTAATTGAGTAAAAACTCAAATCATGCTGGAAATGTTCTTTGTGACTTTGTGACAGCTCCGTGGGGCAGCTCCTCGTGTGGCGTTGCTGTTCTCAGACCATATGTGAGTGGAGTATAATCTCTGGGCTCTGTCACATTGCCAAACAAACTGCACTGTGTGCCACTTCCCTTTTAGCACCAGCGGGTGTGCTAAGATCTGTGCTACCATAAATTCTATTTCCCAGTTTTAATTCTAATCTGTCCAACAACTTAGTCGCTTCCTTCTGAGACAGAAGAAACATGTAAAGTGCCTTGCCGATCTTATCAGAACTAAAACAGAACAACTTGAATCAGAAATTATAATAATAAGTTATGGTGGGGAAACAACTGAAAGAGAAAGGGGGGGAAAAATAGACACACAAATGTCTGATCAGTCATATGGTTTTTATATGTTAAATAGAAGCTGGTAAAAAGCTATGTCATCAAAGCAAACACAGTGAACGAAGTGAAACTGTTTGGTAAGAACAGGTCAATGTGATGTATAGCTTGTGGTTTATGTCTTTGATGTTCCTAAATGTCTTAGTTGATATTGAATTTGTTTTCCATTAGTTGGTTAGTTTTTTCCTCCAAAAGAAAAAAAAAGAAAAAGAAACAAGGCTTGATTTTCCCAACGAAAGGAATCGTCACATCTGCTCCGAGCCGTCTCGACACACCGTGCTAAAAATACTTACCAAAGAACTCTGACCGTCACATGTAGCTGTCGCTTACTGCACTTAACTTCAAACTACCTGTTAGAAAAAACGTTTCTCAAGAAAGACGTCCTTGGTCATGGAATAATTTGCCATTTTATTTTTTGCCGACACATCTGTGGAGTGTCAAAATATCAGAGAGGCTAAAGACGTCCACGCAGGGACTGGATACACACTGATAACTTTCCCACACTGAACTACATTTAACCATTTAACTGTTGGAATCCCACGTGAAACTGTCTGTTGAGTTATTTATGGAGGAGGTGTTTTAGCAGGTTGAAAAATAAGTGTCGTATTATCATATCATCTATACCAGCCTCTTTGTTTTTCTTACATTTAATCTGTTTTACTTTAATCGAAGTAGTCCTGCTGAAAACCTGTTTATGCACCAACGAGACTGACCAATAATGTACATGGTATGCTCAACTGAGGGGAGAGACGTGTGTTTTCATTGTTTTACTTTATTTATTTTCATGTTTTCCTTGAAGGTGTTGATAAATCCGATTTTGTGATAACGTTCACCGTATTTAAAGTTTATGAGTTTTGTGTTTGCTTTCCCTTGAATTGAAAGGAGCATCCATTTAGGACTGCACTTTTGTAAAGCTGAAGGAGTAACAAGAAAGAGAAAGGGTCAAAATTGATGCAGCAGGAGCTAAAATATCATATAATGTCCTACTTTTACTATAAAAGATAGTTGTTTTTTTTTACCCTTTAGAACAAGTTAAGGCCTACAGTAAACTGCAGTAGTGACTCCCATGAAGTAAAATCTGGTCCTAAACAGATAGTACATATTTTTGAAATGGGGTTGTAGGAAGTACATGTAAACTACTTTAATAGTCCAGTTTTAGTTGGACTAACAGTCATGTAAATGTACTGACCATGTTGAAGTACCTCAAATCTAAATTGAAACATGACAGATAATGTCTGGAAAAATAATAGTCAAACAATCTGGATTATATGGAATACAAGACGACCCTATGTGGCCATTGTTTTATTCCACATTTGGATTCAACCTAAAACACACAGAGGTCAGAGGACGCTGTAAGAGGAGTCAGAGGAGTGTGTGCTCTCACTGGACGACAGCATGAACAGACACAGTGGGGGATTTTGCTGTTGCTACCGCCAAAGATTCCTGGTTGTGTGTAATCAGTGAAAGACACTTGACATAGACTGGATTGAAAAAAAACAAGCTAATCTAATAAGAATTGTTGAGTGAATGTGATTGTGTGATGAAGTTGCAAGTGACAAGAAGTGATATTTTCATGAAGTAGATATTTCGGTGCTTTCTTTTGTAAAACGCATGCTCTGTGCTGTAATAGAGAACTTGTTACAGTAATCAAAAATACATGCACATAGAAGGTAAGAGGAGGGTTAATCCATGCAATTCTATGTGTATACAAGATGACTTGAACTCCATTACTGTGCCACTTTATCTGAACAGCACTCAATGATGGTGACATTCAATTTTCCACAAGTTTATCATCTAATTACACTGGGCTTACAGCTGTCTGACTCACCCTGTGTGTTGTTACTGATCTAATTACATCACATAATCTGTCATTTTAGAGAGCATATTGAAATGCATCTGGGCTAATCTGTGTCAGAAACTCCAAAGCACCATGATTTTGCCGATAACAAAAAAACCTTCCCTCGTGATTAAACAAGAATTCGTCTCCCTGTGAACATGTAAATGGTTTTAAAAACCTCTCCACAGGTCAGCAGCATGTCGTGAGGTGTTTTAATGTAATGTATATATATCGTCATAGACACTTGAAGGAAACTGCGCAGGGTGAAAGAGGAATGACTCAATAATATGTTCATTCACAATGGTGAGTTTTTAAGTAGATGAAGTGCTAAAAAAATAATAAAATCAAATACTCACAACCCTAACACTCTTGAGGTTTCCTTTTTTTTTTTATTGGGTATGGGATTGAAACATGGCTGAGTGGTTCTCTACATCTGTGATTCCCAAAGTGTGGACGCTGTAAAGGCACTGCAAAGGAGCTTCGCGAGGTCATTCAAAAATGATTAACAATTGTAAAATAATTGGTGGTCATTGTTAAGTTATTGTGGATGAATTTGGACAATTAATTGATACATTTCATTTTGTGGTGTAGATATGCAGAGGTCAAAAAGGGATGTGTAAAGTTTGGCAACTTTTCTAAATTGACATTTCCCATAAAAACATTTTCAGAATGTTAATCCAACAATCCTGTTCCGCATATTGTAATTATTGTAATCAATATTAGTAATCCCTTTTGAATCCCAGATTTAGACAATGACGAACAAAATGACGTAATTTGATCGTGAAAAGATGCTTAAAATCAATCCTTTTTTTAACACGTTCACTAAAGAGCGTTCAAATTCAAAATAATAGAATGAATCGGGTCAGTGAGTCTAATGTCATTCATAAGTTGAAGTTTTTTTCATTAAACATCTGCAACATTAATTGTATTTTTTTAATAATCACTCAATTATTAGTTTTTTCCCTTCAAAATCAAACTGAATACTAAAGATTAGTTTTATTCTCTAAAGTGTCCTTCACTTTACCCCCAAATCGCCGCTAGAGGGAGCTCTTAGTGCAAATCAGTGCGGCTCCTGTGAGAGGAGCATAAATGGGCTCACAGCTGTTCAGCTGGTGACATGTGCAAACCTGTTTGTTACCCACGACTTATGCTATGCATTTAAATGCATAAAATCACTTTTTTTAAGTATAATAATCACTTTTTGTCACACACACATTTATGATCCAGACTAAATCACTCGAATGCTAATTGGTCTAACGTGATTAAAGTATACATTTAGAGCTGAACAAATCTGGTAAATATTTGAATTTCTATAACAATTTTGCAGCCCGTTCTTACAGGAAACATTAGTCACCATAATCATAAATCCCCCCTTAACAGCATAATATATTCCAACCATACAGTACATTTAAACGTGCATTAATTACATGAGGTTTACAGCCTACACATTAAATGTAGTGTTTGTGCAACACACACATCACTTTTAGAGTACAATGAGGGCACCTACATGTCAACATGGCCATGTGTTTTCACGTGTGGTCCCTGTCACTGGACATATGGTTACGTGGCTGAATGACCAACAATTCATTTCCTCCCCCATCACAAAAAATCTAGTTGTGTTAACCGGGTTTCTCTTAATCCCTTATCTCTATTAAAGAAACCAGGTTTCTGGTTTACATTAAGAAAGCAGGTTACTGGAGAAAGCCGACAACAACCGAGTGAGTGTGGGGGACGTTGTAACATATTCCACGAAGCATTAATCACACACACACAATTACCTGATGATGTTGTAGCAAAAGTACTGTACTTCAAATTATATCTGAGTAAAAGTTTATTTTTTATCATATCTGGGTATATAATACAATATACGAGCATAAAAACAAGCATCAACAACAAAAACAAAATAGATACTTTTTCAATAATTAAAGCAAAACAAATATTTGTTGACTGGCTGATTGCTTATTCGTAAAGTCTTTATTCATGTGTTTTTTTCCGGCTTGTATTTCCTGTGATACTACGACGCTTCCGGGGTCGACAACTGCAAGAGGACACTACTTTCTCAACAAACGGGATTTAAAATGGGTTAACGAGCCAACCGTCGACACGTGACCTTCGAGTTATATAATATATAGGTCAACACGTTTCTCGCTGGCACGTGCAGTCTTCCTTCTTACATAAAGTCTCGTGCAAAGGTCTCAAATTACACTATGTAGGTAAACGCCACAGATCGTAAACGCTTGGAAAGATGGATCACTTCGATTTATTGCTGTTGTGGGGAAAATTGGGACAGCATCATACACTGGGAAACAGTTTGATATTTGGAGAGGCCTACATATTTTCTGCCCCATATTAGAGTTTTATTTTTAAAATATAAAATATTTTCTTGTTTTTTGTACATAAATGCTGAGCTAATTCAGCATGTGAACATGATTTGGTGACATTTTGGATGCCAAAAAGCAACACAAACAGAGGAGAAGACATTTTTGTGACAAAGGCACAAAATATCACTCAAGGCAAACACAATTTAGATTCAATTTAATGTTTTTACAAAATATTACAAAATTGACCATCAACTATTTTGATAATCTGAGTATTTTTTCAATAATTAAATCAGATTTTTCAGCTTCTTAAGAAATCCTTAAAACTGACTCATTTTGGTTTGTGGAAAAACAAGTGTGAGAACATCATCATTTCCAGGTTTGGTAAACACTGATCAACATTTTCTGACATTTTACACACCACAGTATTCGATTAATTGAGAAAATAATTGATAGATCAATTGATTATGCAAATAATCATTAGTTGCAGTCCTAACATCAACATATAGAACAGAGTAATCTATATATTCACTAAGTGTATTGCATTATGATGGCACACATTAATCAAAAAATCAGTAGGAACCATGGTACCGGAATCATTGCTAAATTACATATGTAGTCCTTAGGCAACAGGTACCAAGAAACAAACCATTAAAAAGAACACAACAGATTTGCACACAACAGATGTAGTGTGAACAGGTATGTATGTGTGAGAACAGAACAGCAGGTATGTTTTCAGCCAATGTTCGAATACAATGATAAAAATATTAATTAATTTTAAACATGTGATATGCAAAATACCATTATTATTATTTACAGTGCCTCATCAATTTTCTGTATTACTTAGAGCAATAAATATGAATAATAATAGTCCTTAAAAACGAATGGTCCTAAAACATCATGGCTGCTTCAATAATGTCTTTATATGAGTCTTCTAAATATACTTTAACATAAAAATTCACACAATTTCATGATGGTACTTTAATGTTTGTGTTTGCCTGTAGATTAAATACTAGGAAATGATGACAAAGTGAGAGGTCTTAGCTTTGTTGAGTCTAATCTGTATTAATGGAGCACTCATGATATTCCGTCAGAAAAGTCGAAAATGTTGTGTTCAGAGTGAAAAGATGCCGTTTAAGTGTGTGAACTGGCTGAAAGCAGCTTTTCTTGTCAAACACGGCACATGAATGAACCAGGTAAAACAAAAAAGGTCATAGTGGAGGAGACAAGTGTGAGCCTTTCCGTTTGTTTCCCAACGAATATGGGTGTCCGAGTCTCTGCCTCCACAATAATTAGAAAGTAAGAGGAAAAAAAACTATAGTTGGAGAAGAAGGAGGAGGAGGAGAAGAGGAGAGGAGGGTGTCGGAAAAAAATGAAGTCAATTATACAACGCGCCGGCTCTCTTCCACAGCCTCCTCCTCTCATCTCCTCCACTACTATAGCTGGTGGCTCCACACTCGCCGCGGCGCTCCGGAGCCTTCAGCGGACACCGGCTACTGTCCGTCGGCATGTCGGCCGGTGGCTCTGAGGGGACGGCGGACCAGAGGACAGTGGGTAGGTGCACTTTATATTATAAACCCTTATATTATACACAATAATGTGTTTTATTTAGTTTATTTCTAATATTTTTCAACTTCACGGGTGTTTTCCTTCTGCAAAAAGCAGAGATAACAGTAATAATAGTTGCAACTTAAATACGCGCCGGTCACCCGCACACAAACACTCAATTGTAAAAAAAAAAACAACACACTTTAATGCTAATTTGTTTGTTTATTCAACTTTAAAGTGACATTAAACTGGTGACAACGCACAGAGTTACTGTAGTAACAGTAGTAGCGGCTGTGACGGCACTACCCAGCCACATGAAGGTAGAAGTCAGTAGCCGGCTAAAGTACCGGTAACTTGCTAAGCTGTTGTCCCCATGTTACCCACCGGCTATCGGTGATGCGCCGTGTGCGCGCACATCCCCTATGGTGGTGGAATCCTCTCCATTCATCATTCTGTAATACGTGCTCGTGTCCGGCGGGACGCGCGCGGAGGGTTGCCCTGTTCCATAACAGTGTCGTGTGGACAGGGAGGGGGTGTCGTCACGTGAGGTAGGCAGTGTGTGTTTGTTTTCCTTTGCCGTCATAAAATATATCAAACCTGAACCATACAGTTCTTTCGCCGTGGACGAAGTGTTTCTCCATCATGTTTGTACATCCTTGAGGTGTCCTCGTGCAGCCTAGTTTGGCACGTGGTTCCATAAGGTTTGTCAGAGTGTCACGAGTACACTGTGGCTTTTCGGCTTCGTCCATAACTAGGTCAGTAGCTCAGTGGAGCAGCGCTACCTCCACCGTCCAGCAGAGGGCGTAGTGGTCCCAGAGCCAGGAGCTCCACAGTCATGTCAGCAGCACACTAACTACAAACTCCTGCAGCCGAGTTTTCTCTGAATGCTAAAACATATTTTCCACAAAATCTGGCAAATGTACTTTGCTCACAACTGCACCATTCTTTTTGCTAAATGAAAAACAGCATTCATTATTTTTGAAAGATATTTGATCCATTTTGTGCTCAGAGATTTGCAAAACTATAAGAATTGGGTATAGGAGTTTGGAACATGTTGATAAAGGAGCCTCACATTTTCAGAATGATGCATTTTCCATAATGTGCATAGTAGCAATTCTTTGTGTGCGTATAAAATGAATTTTATTTGGGCGATTGCTACTACTGTGCTTTTTATTGCAAAATCCGAAACTCACCTCTGTTTTCATAATACAACAACTCATCTTGAGAAGTATTAATGTTAGATAGTAAACTGATTCTTTACCTCCAGCACCACAATGTAAAACTAAATTAGTCTTATTCCCCTGGTTTCTTTTAAAATAAAGCCTCATCAATTTTACTCACCAAAAATTAATACACAGAGCTCACAGAGCTGCCTATATGCTTTAACAATCCTGCATTAGTTGATATATTGTATACATGTAACCCCTGCCTGAAAACATAATTTGCTTTGTAACGCAATATACAATGTATAATATTTGCAAAAATAGCAACTTTTGTAGAAAACTGTGCATATACACATAAACAATCGACAACATATGATGAATTATAACTGTTGGATTTAAGCTGCCCTCTCATTTACAATTATCCAGAAGCATGGCTGTGTTCCTAGAATCAAATATAAATATCTCATGTGGCTCAGATGTCACTAAAAAAAAAAGTCATGTCATACTGAGGTGTGAAGACACACGTCCTACTGATGTGTGGCCCAGTTATTCAAAGGTAACCCGTAGAGAGGGTTTTTCCAAAGAGAATAATCCCTATGCTCCAGTACTGTATGTACAGATATCACGTTTTAATAACCTTTATTTGTCACGGAGTGTGAGGGATGTTTCTGAACTTGCAGCCACGCAGACAGAAATGCAGCTCACTGAATGACACTGCTCCTGCCACAGGAGAAGCAAAGACAGAGCAAAACATGCAGAAATATGTTAAGAACAGCCGGAACAAAGAATAGTTTTCACCGTGGATCCATAAACACACTAAATTCTGTTTAAACGGACGGTGTCATGAAAGAGCAATAGAATATGAAATTGCTACTATATGTGTGTATGCTTTTAGAGTTTTCTAAATATATTTTAAACAGAGTTAATCTTTTAAAAAATTGTTATATGAATGTGTGTCGCACTGGTAGGTACTGCATCCGATTTTGTTGCTCAATGGCAATAAAGTATGTTTACTATTTTATCAGGGTTGATCAGTTAATTGTTTTTTAAAATGAAAGTGACAAAATTACACAATACAATTAGCAAATCTCAAAGACTGCATCATCATTCTGTTTTGTTTCTTTTGTAGTAATGCTCCATCTTGTTATAAATCTAACAGCAAATACTGAATGTGAGGCTTGACTTAATATAAATATATGTATTAATCAAATCTCAATGGCAGTATTAAATAAAAGATAAACTGTAATCTTAATATTTTACCAAATCATTCAGTCTTACAAATAGTACAAAAACACAGTATTAAAGCCTGAAGGTTGTGTTTTGCACAGTAGCCTGTGAGTGAACAGATGATCCAGGCTTTGATAAATAGTGCAAGGTCTGATGTGACAGAAAGAAAGTGAGTATTTCAGTAGTTTTAAGTGTAGTTTCTGTCAAAGTATTGATCAAATGAATGCAGACACAAACGCTGCTCTATGATTTTCTTGTTTTTTTAGTTTTTATTTAAAGATGGAATTGGGCTTTTGGAAAAGTAATCTGTAGGTGTATTGTGCTGGCCTTGTGAACAACCATCGTCCTTTAAAACATGAAGAATGAAAAGATGCACTAGAAACTTGCTAAAAAGATTAAATAATATGCAACCTATGGTTAAATAATAGTTAATAAATGAATGTGGCAAGAATAAAAACTATCAAATCAGAAATTCATCCTTGCTATGTTTCGGGTATATATTCCAAATGAGGTCACAGTTATTCAAGTGTTCTTAATTGCATGCCTTTTAAAAATAAGGGCTTGGCTAAAATGAAGTGCATGTAGGTCATCTCATGATGGCTTTCATTAGCTCACACTCGTTTGTTTCAGTAATATAGTACGTCATAAGCCGCCCCCGCTGGCTCGGCATCTCATCAGCATTCATGTCACAAGCGATGCCTGTGGCTCTTGTGTGCCTCACGGTGTTGACCATTTATCTGTTAGTGCATCTATTTGTTACAGAGTGTTTTTCAGCCTCTCGGCTGTCACAGGTGATCATTTCCTGGAACATATGGGAACGGTGTGACATTGAAATAAGCGTGCAGTGAAGAGCCGTTGTGGGTGAGATGGAGAGTCTGCACGTGCTCTCTCCCACGCTGCAATTATTATTGTCAGTGATGACCCACAAAACCTATCTAGGGAAGGAAATGATGTTGTCATTTCCTTCCTGTCATTAAAGATGCAGTATGAAACTTTTGGATTATTTTTTTTTTTTTGTTGTTGTTGATGATGTTATTTCTCTGCTTCTGTTTGGTCTTAGTGAACAGAAATGATATAGCAGACTTTTGGTTATATTTAAAAGTTACTCACTGCAGCTTTAAGTTCACTCCATTGATTTTGAAGTTAAAAAACTTCATGTGTTTGACTTTCAAATAATCCCCACAGCCGTCAGACTTGAACATCTGCACCGTGTAGAAAAGTGGAACAAAACACTGTTAAAACACTCACTATGTTTACATTATTCCTCACAGCCTGCTAGATGTCATACATCTGTATATTACATGTGTCTACTACTACACTGTGGGCTGCTGGTGAAGTGAATGGTGTGAAAAAAATAAAATAAAATCCTTAACCAAAGGAAAACAGGCAACGGATGCTATGCAGCAAAAAATAAACACAACAGCAGCCGTCAGTTGTCAATTAATTCAATAATTGATTAATAATCAAATAATCATTGCAGCCCTAAACAGGATTCAGGCGTGGTGCGGGCCACGGCGGTAACATTTGGTAACTCTACTCCTATTTTGTTTTTGTATTTTTTATTATTTATTATTTTGGCACCAGTGAAGTCAGAACCAGCAGACACACATGTGCATTCATTATTAAAAGTTTGCTTCTTCTTCCTCTTGTCATCGTTTCCAGCAGGTTGCACACTGAGGTACAACGCCACCCGTCACAGCATCGTCTGTTACTATTATACGAGTTAGTCATAGTCAACATTGACATTGAAAAGCACTTTTTGGCCCAAATGGATGTCACAGTTTTCTGATCCTCACAGAGAAAAGTAGGTCAGTGTTACAGCATTATATAAGTATTAGGTTAGATGATCGCCCAAACCCCCATTTACTCTCACGTGCCTTTCAAAGTGACAAACGGAGGATACAGCTGGAGGTTTGATGACGTATAATGGCTGCATGAGACAATGACTGCAACAGATGACCAGACTGAGCCCAGGCATGTGTGTGTGTGTGTGTGTGTGATTGTTGGTTTGGCAAGCGACTAAGCAGAAAAGAGAAGAATTTTTGCCGTCCTGCACGTCCTACAGACATTTTTTTTAAAAAAAGTTATGGGTCAACTTTTAAATGCCTCATGCCCTATTTTCCTGACCGAGTCTTTGGAAAATAACTCACTACCGCAAACATATTTTACTCCTCGACAGTTATACAGTATGTATTGTATTGTGGACAAAGCATTATGGCAAACACTAGTGGAATTGTTTTCAGGATGTCACAAAACTTTGCCAAAATGGCCCCAGTTTTAAAAATAAACGATATTTCATGGGTAAAAACGAACTATTGTGACAAGCAATTATGTGGACTTTTGTACAGAGTGAAGTCAATTACTAGGTATATGTAAATATTTCTGTTCTGGCAAAGAAAGGTCATGTCATGCAATTTTTTTGAGCAACTGAATATTTAATGACTTCAGTCTCATTTGAACTTTTAATTGTAGAATTGAAGTACTACTTCATTGAATGAATGTTAATATTTTAATTCTATAATTACTGAAAACGTAATTTTTTACTCTTTTCTTTCAATTCTTAAAGAGTATTCAGGTTTTGTTTTTTAATGATTGAAATTTACACATCAAATTTCCTGACACAACATTCAGATTTTTTAGATAATATTTTCCCAAATTCTAAATAAATAAAAAGAGTTCCTTTCCTCTGATCAAAACAGCATATATTCATATATTATTTTCATTATCAATCAGGGTTTATGATCCAATGGTAATCATTTAATATTAATAATTGATTGTTGCCATTATTTTGTCTTGTTTTGTATTCATTTGTAGTTGTTTAGATACAACTGTATTATTATAATTATTATGTCTTTTTTTCAGTTTTTTCATTACAGTGTCCTACTTATTAACGCAGCTCTGACAAATTACATCAAATTAATTAAGTTAAACTATTCAACAGATACATTGTTTTCATATAAATCAGGGTTTAAGCATTTATTTAATTGCAATAACAGATACTAATATATATGTACTCTAACACTGTATTTTTGTTAATGTCACAATTTTCAGTCATTAAACTGAACCAATTAAAATTTAAATGAAAAATTATCCATTTGGTCCGAGGCCTTTGCAGTCATATCACCTTCACTCCCCTCAAAGAACTCTTTTTATTGTCTGCCTTGTATTTGTAAACCAACCTGTCTGATAAGTTTATTTGTGGTGATTTATGAACAGTGCATCTGTCACGCTGGCAGATCTCAAGGCTGACATATTTATTTTGAGTCTCTCACGACTATGCAACGCTTCTTTTCATGTACCAGAGGAGCCGGGTCCGAGCCAGATGGGACTGTCACTGCCAGCTGTCGAGTTGCCAAGGAAACGAAAGGGAGACGTAGAGGAGAGATCAGATGCCCAGCTACAGTAAGAGGAGTGATGCAATTCTGCTTTATGTTGGAAAGACAAACTCGTTGTAAATTCCACTTTATATTCACCACAAACACAGCTCTATTACTATACATCCCTCCTTTTTACACTCACTCGGTGTCCATGCTCTCTTACAGGGAAGGCCTTGACTTCCAAATGGACGACGACCTCAGCAGGTACATGACAACTCATGTCTTTATTCACACACTGTGGTATTAGAAGATTCAGGCAAAAAGTTATTTCATTGCTTAAGTTCATACATTTATTTCTTTGCAGGTCTGAAGGAGAGGATCAGCAAGTCAAAATGAAATGCTTCAGGTGATTCTACTATTCAGTGTTTTTTTTTGTTTTTTAAATTTGAAATGAATGTCTTAGTCACACTAGATGTACTTATTTTTCACAGAAGGTACACAATCGTGCAAAAACAATTACAATAATTTCAAAAATAATATAGATTGTGATGTGAAGACGACATTGCTTTAAATATTTAACCTCATGTTTGTGAAATGATTCTAAACAAGTGTTTGTTGTTGTTTTGTCTATAAAAAGGTTTAAAAAGCACAATTAACTTGTTTCTTTAAAAAATACAAAATGTACATTTTAAGTGGCTTTTTCTTTGAATCACACCGTTTCAATGTGGTTGCCTTTGAAGTCACCTTCTTTATCATCTCTGCTAATACTTCAGTGGCAAACATCAGAGAGAGGAAGGAATTATTCAGTATTACTACTCAGCCATTGTGTTGTCTTTGGTTGTTTCAATAATGTGTGTTTTTTTCACTAATGGATCAAGACTATATTGATCCATGATTGCTGCGCATCCTGCTGCCAAACACACAAATTTGAAATAATTTGCACTATTGATTGATCTTAACCATTTTGTGCTTTTACACGTTGTCCACAGGGAGCCTCATCGCCAGATTGAGAAGCGGCGAAGGGATAAAATGAACACTCTCATTGACGAGCTGTCCACGATGATCCCTGCCTGTCAGCCCATGACTCGAAGACTTGACAAACTCACTGTGCTGCGAAAGGCTGTCCAACACTTGAAAACCCTCAAAGGTGATTCTGGTGATTCTGACTCAACCCAACTTGGTCTGTGGCTACTTGGTTCCTATCTCCTACATTTTTCAGCCGATTTCAACAATTCATATTCATATAATTTATGCCTCAAAACGTCTGGCTGGCGCACGACACTCATGGCTCAATCTCAGAACTTGTCTTTGCTGTGATTTCCAGCTGGGACGAGCAGCGCCTTCACAGACACCAGCTACAAGCCTTCCATTCTGTCTCACGATGATCTTGAGCACCTTCTGCTCAGCGTAGGTGCTAATGTAAACACCTCCAGTTTGAGTTGAACTCCTTGACTGTTAACATGTAAACATACTGTATCCTTTTGTCTTCCAGGCTGCAGACAGTTTCCTGTTAGTTGTGAGCTGTGAACGAGCGAAAATCCTGTTCCTCTCCGAGTCCGTCTCCAAGATCCTCAACTTAAGTCGGGTATGTAGCACTGACGCCGTGCTACATCACACACTGTTTTGAATGTAACCAGATTGTGAAGGAAAAAAATGCATGAAAGAAAGAAAGAAAGAAGTCCAATAATTGAAAAAAAACTGATCTAAAAGCATAGACTTCCTCCATCCCTTAAAACGTATTCACCCCCTAAATTATAATGGGTTTGTCTTTAACCCCTTCTCGGTGGTATTTGATAATTCTTCAGAAAGAAAGAAACGGACAGAATACAACCTTAGTCGAGAAAAAAATTAATTGAGCACATTTTTCAGCAGGGAAACCTGTATTGTGTTGGACGTCAGCTCACATGGTAAGATTAATGACTTTGGATCGTGTGTGGAGGCCTGATGTATGAGGCGAGGCATCTCCATAAATTTTGTGTTAAGTTTTGGTGCAATGTGAAAGACTATGAAACTTGAGCAAACAGTGGGGATGCTGAAAATAAATAAACAAAGACAATCAATCTAAACTAATTTATTACGATGGTGAGTGCCCCCCAGGTCACCTCTGAGCAAGATACCCAATCTCCATTGCTCATTTTTAATTGGGCACTCTAAAGTGTGAGTGCCTCTGTGTAAAAAAATCTCTGGCAGATCAAATGTGCGTATCATCAGCTATGGTGACCCCTAGAGAGAGGGAGCAGCTGAAAGAGAATAAATAAATGTGAGCTGTTGGTGTTCACAGTTGGAGCTGATCGGGCAGAGTCTGTTTGACTTCATTCACCACAAAGACATCAACAAGGTGAAGGAGCAGCTGTCGTCCTCTGACCTGCATCCTCGCCAACGCCTCATAGATGCAGCGAGTAAGTCTCATCACCTGTGGGTCATGTCTTCATGTGGGGGAGATCAGTGTTGGTGTCATGTCTACAAATGCCGCGTCTCTGTAGCCGGAGCTCAGGTGCAGACCGATGCCCCCATCAGGACCTCTCTGTCCACTGGGGCTCGACGTTCCTTCTTCTGTCGCATGAAGCACAGTCGGGTCGCTGGGAAGCACGAAGACAAACGCCCTCTGCCCACTACTTCCAAGAAGAAAGGTGAGCACATGCAGAGACTAACATGCAGCAGTTTTAAGAGCAGCATGCACCATAGTTCACCCACAGATTAGGATGGTTTATACAATGGTTTACAGCATGTTCACTGCTGTAAAAACTCAAAATGAACATTCTAATCTGATTCTGACTCTGAGCAAACACTTCCAAATGCTTATCTGTTTGACTCCTCTTAAAATACCAGATGGATGGGACTTTACTGCTGAGGGATTTACAAGCCTCTCTGCTGTTTTCCATTATTTTATTCTGAGGTGATTAAGTTCATAGGAACAGCCGAAATGTGTCAACTACATATACTATAGTTTAAGTTTCTGAGGGTGGAGCCTGTTTCTCTGTCTGGGCTTTTTGTGATCAAAATAACTTTGCACTTCTGTTTATTTAGCAGCTGCCTGAACTGTGAAGTCAATCATCTCCAGTACAACAGTGATTACTTCCTCACACAGGAACTTTATCATATTGTGGAGATTTCACAAAGCTGGATTTGTGAACATTGTCATGTTCAGACCTGGCAAACCTGTCTGCAGTTTGGTCCTAAAGGCTAAGCAGAAAAAAGGATTGTGAAAAAGGAGTGAGATATTTGAACGTGTTAATGAGGTCACTGTTCAGGCAGCTACAAAGTCAAATGTAAACAAATGTAGTGGAAGATGTCTTCCGGGCCTTGATTGCTTAAGAGCAAATAGACAGATAACGATCTGTGGAGGACAATGGATATGTTGCGTGTTAAAAAGGCGATGTGACCTCAGATTTGATGGAAACGCATAGACAAGGCAATAATGACAAGAAGTACTGTACTTTGTTTTCCCTAAAAAAAAACGAAATGAGTATATGCAGACTGCCTGATGGTAAGGTGAAGAAAAAAAAGAATTAGTCGTTTCTCAATGTGGGTCAGCTTTACCGAGCGATGCCCTTGTGGAAAGAATTCAGGGATTGATCTGGACTTTTTTTTCTAACTCGGAGACGTGCCACAATTTTGTCCTCCGCAGGAAGTAGGTCGGTGTTACATCATTATATAACCACGAAGAACCAAGATGCAGCAAACTCCTCTCACTGTACAAGCTTGGTGGTGGAAACAGGACGTATAGCAGCACTCAGTGGCAAACATCAGCAACTGCACCACAGCATGTTTACACTGCCTTCTCCCATAATACGCTGTCATGCTCTAATAAATAAATATTGAAATCAACAAATTTAAAATGGAATATAATAATAATTTCAAAAAGCCACAATTATTAACATTAAATTCAAACATAGGTAGGTTTCTACACAAAAAGTGTCCCCTTTGATAATTTTGTAGCATCACTCGATGTTACTACAGATGTATGAGTGCACATGGAGAATTGTATATTATTGAGACTTTTTATTATTTGTGTTATTCAAAACTACTTTTTGAAAATCAAACCATTGATTCATTTTGTGTCTTTACACATACTGTACATAGATGTATATTAGTGCTGCACGATCGACATAATCTGACATTTTATGGACCAAACAGTTAATCAAGAAAATAATCGTCAGATTAATTGATAATGAAAATAATCATGAGTTGCAAAATTCACTGGTTCGTTAACATGTGCAATCCTGTGTGTAATATGTAAGACTTTACAGTTAACACTCACACATTTTACAAAACAATATTTGTGTTTGTGCCCACAGACACCTACAGATACTGTACCCTACACTGCACTGGATACATGCGGAGCTGGCTGAGCAGCCAGATGGACTCCGAGGGCGACACGGAGAAGGAAACCTCAAACCTGACCTGTCTGGTGATGGTGTGCTGCCTCCACCCTCACGTACCCCATCACCCTTCCAAAGACCTCAAGGTCAACCCCACTGAGTTCATCACCCGCTGTGCGATCGACGGCAAGTTCACTTTTGTAGACCAACAGTGAGTTTCACAATTCCAACTACACGCATTTGTACCATATCTCCCTGTGTGATGAGGCATGGATTAGGTTATTAGTACATGACTCCGCTGAGAAAGTAATGGCCTAGGCAGGTTGTGCTGATTTGGGGCCTGAGCGCCGTACAGCGTGACTTTGGGCGGTGGAGATAATCTTTTTTGTCTTTGCCGTTGTTTCTCAGAAGGAGGTGTGCGTCTTGATGACATCACACGAAAGACTCGTCTCATTTTTGGGACGTAATGTCACACCACAAATATGGTGAATCATCCTACCAAATATCAAGTGTTAACATGTAGAGTGGCACATTATGATGCCTTTACCCCACTGTTAGTGTTCTCGAGCGGCACAAACCTGAGAGGCAGCCAGAGACGCGCAGAAAGCAAGAGGGACAAAACTCCATCTTAATTCTCTCTCTCCCTTCACAGAGCCACGACTGTTATTGGTTATCTGCCGCAGGAACTCCTGGGCACCTCGTGTTATGAGTACTTCCACCAGGACGACCTGCAGCACCTCTCAGAGAAACACAGGCAAGGTGATGGAGCAAAGTCTATACTGCTCGCAAATTTGATCCCATATCAGACACAAATGATAACTCAGAGGTGACATATGTTCAACAGCAACCATTAGTGTTTTGAACTGTAGATTTTCCATCTAAATCAGAATCTGAAATATGTTATTGGGTAGCATTTTTACAGCGGGCACAACTTCAGAACAACCTACTGAAATAAGAAAAGAAAAAAGCGAATACAGTGGAAAAAGTAAAAAAAAGATGAGTAAAGTAAACAGTTGCAGTGACAACAGGCATGTGCACTCATGAATTATAAAAACTAAAGAAAAAAGATGCTGCACTTAGCTGTCCCACCGTCTTTAACACAAGTCTACTGCAGAGAGTGGTACGGAGGCCTTTTTTTGGTTCCGTATCATTCAGTATTTGACAATTCTGCTCACTTTGCCTGTATCCCATGTGTCAAAATGCTACGAGCTGCATTACTGTGTGTGTGGCGGTGGGTGGTTGCTGTTTGTGGCTCGCAAATTAAATTCAATTATGAATGAACTGGGTTAGTACCACAGTACCACCAGTGTTGTTAGTAAAGCTTGTATTTCAATTTAATACTTTCCCATAATCTCTAATGACATATCATGGTCATTTTATGTCTTAATATTATGGATTTCTTATATATTATGTAAGCTTTAAAGGGTAACTATGGGGGGGGACAATGAGCCAAATCTTGTACTAGTGAAGCAAGAGTGAACTAAGAAAGCCAATGGCAAAAGTTATGTAATGGCAAATGCTAAGAAAAGTGCTTTTCTAAAGAACAGTAGGCCCATCTAATTTTTTCTAAATGGCCAAACAGCTCTATAACAGCATTTTTTAATTAGTTTTTTTAATAATCTCCCCCTGTGCTTTGTGATGACACCTCTGTCCAATCTCTTGACAGTTCTTCGATGCAAAGAGAAGATTGAGACACAGTGCTACAAGTTCAAAACAAAATATGGCTCCTATGTTTCACTCCAAAGTCAGTGGTTTAGTTTCACAAATCCGTGGACCAAAGAAGTTGAGTTTATTGTGTCTGCAAACAGGGTTATGTCGTAAGTATTGCCATCCATCACGGTGTGGTCAAGTCTTCCTCTTTCACAACACCTCAGGCACATTATTGTTAAATATGTATTGTTTTACATATATTTTTATAACTTCCAAAACCTTTTACCTTTTTGGAAAAATAACACATGTAATGCATTAAAGCAGCATATGTATTCCTTTGCACCAGCAGGGGGCCTGGTCACACAAAAGATGATGAGGAGGGAGGTGGTTCTAAAGCACTTCAGGGTAAGAAGGATTTACAGATGATATATTCACATACATACTCTTGTCCATGTATGAAAGTTTGATGGTAGTTTTTTTTCCTTCCACAGAAGTCACAAAGCAAATACCAATAATTCCTGGCCTTTCCAGTGGATCAGGGACAATGATCTACGCAGGCAGTATAGGGACCCAAATAGCAAATGAGCTCACAGACTCCTACAGGTGCCTTCTGTGTATATGTATAAATAAATCATCCTTAATGTTACACAATGGATCTTTTAAAATGATATGATATGAATATTTAGCTTTATAGGGGAAATATGCAGGCCTGGTTTTAGACTGCTTTGATTGGAGGAGCATTAGAAGATTTCTACTAGAGCATGTACTGTTTGTGTGTCTAGAACTACAGCCAGTGAACTGTGACTGTCTCTGTTCAGTGTCCCCAAACATGTTCAGTGAGGACTCAGGATGTCTTTTTCCTCAGGCAACTAATGCTGCTGCAATATGGGTCTCTCTCCACCAGAGGATGTAGCATGTTTGTTTGTCTCTTTTGTGTTTTTGCTCTCCCTAATTGGTTTCAGCAGTAAATATGACAATAAACACACACACACATGAGAATCAGTATACACAACCCTACAATGCTCTATTTGGGTCTGATCTTGTGCTTTGAAATTAAATAATCCTGATTCTGCAAAACACATACTCCGTATAGGAACTGAGAAAGCTTCTTTCTGCTTAAAATAACTTCTGGACCTTTGACACTTACACATTTTTCCAGGCACTATCACAGTGTTGCTCAGTGAGCAGTGATTTGCTGCTGCACTGCTGCAAGTGGATTAAGCAAACCTGAGTGTCATGTGATTGCAGGCTTCAGTAGATTCCCACCTCTGACCGAGACATTCTTAAATATTTAATTATCTATTTACAGGGCAAATCTTGTTTTCTTGAAATTTTTTTCTTTTCACAAATGTTATTTGATTTTTGGACCCAGACGTGTACATATACATAAAGGTAACACACTGTTTTGTTTGCTGCTGTGTGTTTTGACCAGAGTGAACTCGTCTCCATCAAGCGGAGCATCCAGTCCGTTTGGTCCAGTCCAGGAGAAATGTTCACTGGTTTCCCCTCAAACCAGCAGGAGTGTGAGTGACCAGAATTATTGCACATTTACTTTCGAGCAAATGCAACTCTGTTAGTTGCCATTTGTGTTTGACCTTGTGATAAGCGTATCACCCAACTAAAAGAATTTGCCAAGATAAAGTTCCCCAGTTAATGTTGCATATTACATTTTTATTTTTTTGTTGCAGTGGTATGTGGAAATGAGAGCTACACTGTACATTTACAAGTAATGATGACAAGGGGAGTTTTCAGTTATGCAGTTACATGACAATGACCTGACAATGCAATAATATAAAGAGGTAATGTTACATGTAATAAAACAAGACACTATTTTCATTGTAAAATCAAATTCAGCTTAGAATTATTTGTATTACTTGTAAATAATTAAACGTAAATATCTAAATTGCTTTCCCACTGCTACATGGGAACATGTCCTTATTCTGTAAACCTGCAGTGAGTGAGTGAGTGTGAAACAGAAGAGAGTCTTTATACAGTGTTGATTGGAGATGTAGAGCAGCTGAGTGAACCAGGTGAGCGGAGGAAGAGGCAGGGTGAATGGAAATGTTGGAGGTGACTGTGAATGAGGAGTGAATTAGCTTAAACTGGAGCGTACGATGCAGATTATGACAAATCTTGTAATATTGCTTTCTATGTAGACATAGTCATTGTCAACAATTTATTTACTTTGGGGCTGTATTGTGTTTTTTTATTAGGTATCCAGCAGAGACGACACAATGGGCAGTTTATCACAGTCTCAGTCGGACTCCAGGACAGCAATGGGAGCTAGCAGCGCAACATCTGAAAGTACAGGTACTGTCAGCATCCCATTATGTTTATTGTACGTATTTGTCAAGAAAAAAAAGAAACAGGAAACAGGGGACATAGTTTGAAAAAGGCCCTTTAAAATCAAAATTGTAATAAAATGATACATAGATAAATTCAATGTTGCATTATTCACACAAATCAGGCACATGAAATCAACTTGTGTCCCTGCACAGTTAAGTCGAGCTATGTTTGTAGCCCAGCAACTGCATTTAACTGGAATTACTGTCCTATCCCACTATGAAAGCACCAGTCAATGATCATATGAAGTGTGTCAGTTGACCTATTACGATACAGACCAAAACAACAAGCACCATCAGTGCCACCAATAATACCAATTCTTAAGCTGGCAGAACATTAATTTAGTCTCCTTCTCAGTCCAATAATACACGGGTCTGGCATTCAGTTATTTTACTTTCTGTAAATTATCTGGATGCGTTGGATCAACAGAAATTTGTGCCACACAGGTGAACCATCACAGTTATCAGACTTGGACAACATGGTGGTGCCAGGCCTGAGCAACTTCACCAACGATGAGGCAGCCATGGCGGTCATCATGAGCCTGCTGGAGACGGACGTAAACATGGGTCAGTCTGGAGCTTTTGAGGACTTACACTGGCCTTTCTAGAAGGCAAAAACACTGTCCACCACCATATGTGCTTTTTGTGCCATTTTCTTGCCCTTTGCCAAGAACCTGGCTCTTAACTCATTCACTGTTCACTGGTCTTAAAAAGGCTGGCTGCAGACACAAGATGGCAGACCTCAGACATGGAGGACCGCTCGGAGAGTTGTCTGATGTCACATAATACCCATGATGATTCTACTTTCAGCTGGTTTACGCCCTGAAAACAAGTTACTCAAAAATGTCAATAGTAGAAACACTGAAATGAAAAGAAGGAAAACATCAAAACTTGAGCACCTTCAACCAACTTGAACAAAATAATGAATATAAATAACCACTAACTCCTGACTCCATGTGATATATTTCCTCTGGCAAGTAGTTCTAGAGTCTTACTTCAAAAGCTCTAAAATAAAAAAAAAAATTATTAAGTGAAGTTTTTGCACTGATAATGCCACAAACTACAGCATTAATAGCTTCAGTGACTACATTTAGGAAATTTTATTGATAGAAATTGAGTCATTTACCCATGTCTTTGTTTGTATTTATAAAATACGTTATTGGCTGTTTGTAGCTTTAGAATAAGCTTTGTATATGTGCTTCAGGTCCTTGTTTTACAGAGGCTGCCGTTTTGCACTGTGCTGTTTCTACAGCAGCTTGAACGGATGCCTTTTTGGTATGCAGAGGCCACCGTAGTTCCCCGACACGTTAAGGAAAGGGAGGAGTTAGAGGTGTGTTACAATTGGCAGCGTTTGCATCACTTGTTGCGTCACTAATTCTTGCACACTTGAACAAGAAGAACAAGAAAAAAACCCATATGTAAACTTGTAAGGAATTGAAATCTGAGTGGATACAGACTTGGAAAAATAGTAATGTATTGTGCAGTATATGGGAGAAAAAACTAACATGACACACACTAACAAAGCAGAATACATCTGCTGTGAACCTCTTATGTGCTCCATGTTTTGAGATTTGCCCTTGTGTCTGCTGTGTTGGCCTCTTCACTGGACCTGGACCAGAGGCTGTAACACCTCGTACTTGAGGACGCCAGGTGGGAGTTTAAGTTGGTAGGAGATACTGTGATTAGCTTGTTAGTCATGCAGCTCTGGCCTGAAGGACAGAAGGACGTCACCGTGTCCTCAGAGTCCGTGGTGATTCCGGGTTGCATCTCCAACCGTGGGCAGTGCTGCTAAAGAAAGTCCTCAAACCTTTTTACTTTATTGACAGCTGTGGTACCAGGTGATAACTGATAAGTTTGTTCTGTTTATTTTCTGTACTTTTGAAAGATTCCAGATGGTAAGGAGTGTACAAAAAACTGCCAATGCTACTTTGAGTGAGCTGAAAACCCTTCTGTGGGTTTAAATTGAGTCAATGGAATAGTATTTCCACATTTCCTTGAATATTTAGTCCATTTGGAAGGTTTTAATTAAAGGTCTAGAGTGTAGAATAAAGGGGGGGGGGGGTTATTATGTAAAAGTGTACTGTGTTCTCTTAAATTATCACCTAAAAATGTACAACTGTTGTGTATTATTTAAAAAGAGCATGTTCCATGCTCTGCTATGTTTGTTTACAAACAGTGTTCAGTTGGTTGCATTATACAACTTTACCATTAGGTGGCACTACATCTTACGCACTGTTTCTTAAACACAGCTGCACAAACCACCAAGCTGCCTGTAATGTTTTAATGTCAACAAAAGATTCAAATAATGCAACTATACTTTACAAGCTTTTTTCATTTCGTCGGCCAAGCAGCTGTCAAACATACAGACTTCAAACACAATCATTGAAAAAAAAAAAAACTTGAATAAAAAAAATAATAATACTTGAATATTAAGCAGTTTTATTATAAAAAGTACAACTTTCTTTCTTTCTTTCTTTTTGGATTCATAAAATAAAAACAAACAGATAAACCAGACGAGCACCTGCCAGGTGAAATTTAACAGATCTTAATGTTAGTTTTCACACTGAAGAACAGAGCTCTATTACTGCCTGTGCACATATTTACTGAAACCTACTCAACACAGTTCTGTGAAGGACAACCACTGTCCACTTCACTCCTGGGAAAATGTAGACAGACTGTGGCTATGAGAACGTTCTCCAGTGTTAACAAGACACAAGCAAGTCTTTTTTTTATTTATTTATTTTGGAAGACATGTGTTTGTGTCTCCTTTACACTACTGTTGCCCTAAAAGTACTTGCCTTCCACTGCACAGAAGTTATCCATTGCAGTTAAGGAGCTAATTATGGAGCCATCTATTATTGAATAACCCATTACCGTAAAAGCTATTCTGAATGTAATCCGTGCAGAGGTAGTGCACAGAAATCAATTTTAACACAAGCGGTGCATTCACAAGTGAAGGTTGAGGGTCTGAGCAAATGGCCATGAATGATGTACAGTATATTATGAAGCTATTTATTTCCTCACAACCACACGTTTGATGCCAGCTTTCTGTTGTTGACAGGCTGATGAAAGCGGGTTCACCAAAAATAAAAAGCAAAAAAACATTTCATCACAGCACAAACTCCTGATATCAGCTGTGTGAGAGTGTGTGAGTGTGGATTTTAGTTGAAACCCAGTGACTGGCCTTCATGTGTAACCTCTGGTTTGTATCACTGATTCTCCTTATAGTTTGAGAAGCATCATGTGATTGATTGTGTTGCCTTGAACACATGCTGTCTCAGCACAGGGTTCGATTGTGAGTCAAGCCCTCTGTGCTTTCATTGACTTAGAAATAAAGTGTTGGTAATGGACATTATTTGCTGTTGCCATCAGTGCCACTTAACAGACACTGAAGTGTATTGAACATGCCCTGCTTAAGACAAAATGTCTGATATTTGTATGTGCAACCTGTTGATGTATCTGCTGTAACAAGGGATGGAGGTAGATTTTGAAAGTAAAAATTGTTGTTTTTATTCAGTAGTCCAATTTCTTTTGTCATATCAATGTAACTTTTTCACGAGATATGTGTGTGTATATGTGTGTGTATGTATGTATATATGTATATATATATATATATACATATATACATATATACACACACACACCTATACCATTTGCCTTATTTTTATAAACACTGAACCTATTTGGCTCGTTTTAGGTGGATATTGAAAGTGGAATCAACAGCAGAGAATTAGTAGATGATGAGGAGGAGATGAGAAACAAGTTGAAGAAGGCAATAATACGAGACTGCAAAAAAACAAATATCCCCTGGCTACATGATATATTTCCAGCATGGCTCGACTCTACTCAGTTTGGTATCGTTTTCTGTGACTAGAGTCCCTCCTCCACAAGCGATTGGAATCATTTAATTAGAACGATTAGTTCAGTACTTCCCTCACAGCTCGCACGGAACCTCACAAAAAAACCTGGTGTCAAAAACAGCACCAGGTACCAGATACTATCCCTAATGGAAAAGCAAAAGTGACGAGGAGATTAGACTCGAGTCGAACTAGAACTGTATATTAGAAAAGCACAAAAAGGACTTTAAATTAGAATAAAGTATTAAAACTGAAATAAAACTCATTAGAAAAAATATTTTTTCTCTAAATTAAAACATAGTAGTGTAAATGTAGCCTGATTCTCACTTCATAATAACAGTATCACATTTTCCTCGCACAAGTCCACGATCTCAATCACTTGGACAGAAAAATAAATGTATATTACAGTTTTACAAACGGCACTAATTAATTTATTTATATTAGCTAAGTTTGATTGTTTCCCTATTTTAATGCGTCGTCACTGCTCCATCATGGCTGACCCTGGACATTGCAAGGTTATGAGAGGTGTATTTTAGTCTCAATGTGAAGAAGGTCAGCAGCAAATCCTGAGACACTTGTGAGTCTAAAAAGTCCCCCCAGGTTAATCAAAAGGTCAGATAAAGGAAGAGTCAAAGGTCATTGAAAATTCAAGCGTGTATTATTTACTGGATTAACTCGCAGTGATTAAATATACGATCAGTAAGTATGTTTGTATAAGTTTCCTTTTTAAAATGTATTTTAAATGTTACAGTCGTTCGTCGCTTAATTACAAGACTGACAATCAAAAGCTATTTATTTATTTTTAACCAACTCTTGGGCTCCACCTGCAGTACCTTCAAAAGCCCAACAGGGGGATGAGCCCCGCGACAATTCCTTCAAAACATGATGGTTTATTTTAGTATTAGTCACAACTCCTGCCTCCTCAGGTGGAGCTAACAACGAACAGGCAGGTCCACCATTTTTGATTCTCTGTGATCTATGATGTAGAACTAGAAATACACGCACGCTCCACTTTTCACATGCATTCACTGAGGTGTTAACAGACGTGATTTTAGGTCACGTTGTTTGTCACAAGATTCCTGTCCTTCCCATTCTGATGCCCGGTTATAATCATGCCTGAATACATGGCGTTACAAATAGTCAAACAGGTTTACCTACTTAAGTGGCCGGTGAGTGTGTGACTCAGCACAATTTTCTCGCCTTGGAGAAATAGAACATGGGACCGATGAATACGCCAAACCTGGGGAATAAACTGGATAATTCAAATATGTTACAGAAGTTCAAAGAAGATGGAGTTAAATTGGAGGAAAAGTATATTTCAAAGGGAATTATCACCAGGACTGGGAGGTAAGAAATGACTGCAGGCACAACCACAACCAGTACATTATACACGGCCTGTCTCTTCAGTGCTGACTCAGGGCCTCGGTTTGCATGTGTGGTGTGGGCAGGGCTCTTCTGCATCAGCGACCAGATCATTCTCCCAAGGCAGGCGAGCATTACGATGAAGAGGCAGGCGATGATGATGGGGACAGATGTCAAGATGATGCCAACATCTGTCAGTATACCTGAAAAGACAAAATTGCAACATCAAAATACCCTCCTTTATATTTTGTCCAGTATTTGACCTTTTTTATTTACGTAGATTTGAACTGCTTCGTAGCACACTAACTGTACCTTTGTGATGCATCAACACAGTGCAAAACTCTTACTTGTGCCCAGAATGAAGAGCAAGGTGACTCCCCACACCACAAGACTCACAGCCATCCGGTACTCCCACTTCCTCACTCTCATGTACAGCACCGGTTTCACCACCGCCAGGTATCGCTCCACACACATGCAGGTCAACAGCAGGGGGCAGCCAATCGTGTTGAACATGCTGCAGCTGTCTGTTACCTTATCCAGTAGATATGTATTGTTGGGTGTGAGTGTGACTGAAAAATAAATAGACATGAAGTGGGTTAGCTTTGCTGTGGGATTATGTAAGATGCAAATCATTAGCCTGAGTCACTGTATATTATAAAGATGCTTTCCCATGATACATTTCCAGCACGGCTCGACTCTACTCAGTTTGGTATCGTTTTCCGTGACTAGAGTCCCTCCTCACTTCATAATAACAGTTTCACATTTTCAAGTCCACGATCTCAATCACTTGGACAGAAAAAAAAATGCATATTACAATTTTACAAACGGCAGTAATTAGACATTTCAAAACTAGCAGTAATCTCTCACTGTTTCTCCCTCATGTGTATGTCCGTCTATTCTTTTATTCTAACCTCAAGTAAGTGTCTATGAGCGTTTGTACTTGGTTCAGTGGTCAACTATGGTGTGCTAATAATCCTCACCAGTTTCATTTCCTTGCAATTCCGGCGGTATAAAGAATCGCGCGGGCACTGTGCATATAAACATGAGATTCATCGCTACAAGATTCAAACCCAGGACCTGAAAGACAAAGGCACTGGTTTAAAAAAAAAGTTGAGGGGTTAGGGAGTGAGTTATGTTTTGTATCAGAACAGCATGCATCCTTGTAATATGTATCGTAACAGTTTGATGATGTTTTCAACATCTTTACTAAAGCAAACCTCGCAGATTATGATTATGAACGACTGCATTTGAGAAACAAAATCTGATTGACCTGCAGTCTGAGCCTTAGACCCAAATCAGATCTGGCGTTTAAATGCATCCTGGAAACATATGGGCAGATCTGGCAACCCAAGCCCTTCATTCAAATACACACTAATGTCGTGTTTATGTATGTGTGTATTGTAGTGTCTTGGAACAACCTCCAAATGGGATTCTGTGACGCTTTCAGGACACACAGCACAGAAGTGTTCCAACCTGTACTTGACTTGGTGCGACTTGGATTTAATTGTGTCAATTCCGTAGTAACAACATGCAGTTAACCAGTAGGTTAGCTTCTGTTAGAACAGAACATTGTACTGACCATTGAGGCAGATATGGATTTCCTTTCCTTTAGAAACAGCAACAGCAAGGCGGTATTGGACACCAATCCTGTTATCAGGAAGAATATGTCTAAGGTGAACCAGGCATAGGGCCAACCCAATTTGTAACAGTGAACCACTAAAATTCTAAAATTTGTCATCTGTCCGATGATGATCTCTGAAAGTCTCAGGAGGTGAGGCTGGTGTGCTGGAAATTAAAACAAATCCTGCAGAGGAAAAAAAGTTCTTTGTCATATTTGTCATTTATAGCCTTTTGTAACATTGGAAAATGTGATGCAGATTATGTGTCATCAACACTGTGGGGAATCCCTGCGGATTGAACAGGGCTCTCCCTAAAAGTTGAATTTTGGGCTCTTTCCCCATACTGTAGGATGGAAACTGTGCTGTTCAATTCTTCTCAATCAATTCCATAAAATCTAAAATCTCCGTGTGGCTGAACCTTTTTATATGATAAATCATTTAAAAAAAAGATGTGTCTTACATGTAGTGCTCTGTGTTCCATTTGTATTATCAAGGTGAAAAGCCAAAGGTAAAAACAAAGCTTGCCATTACCTGTGCGGCCTGTCTGTGTGTCCTCCCTCGCAGCCAGTGGTCACTGACTCTCTTTACGTCTAACTTTAAAGAGCACATGCAAAACAAATGAGCAGGTGTTAGTTTTCCACGCTTAAATGCAAAGAAGTATACTTTATATGTAAAGTATGTTCTTAACACAAATTTATTCTTGTAGAACAAAAGATTTCCATATGACAGGTGTTTACGGTGTGACTGATGATGTCTTTCTTTCTTTCTTTCCTTTTCATTTATAACATATTTGCTTGACTACATCATTTGTGTGTCTTTTTTAATTAAGTAAATTTAATTTAATCTTTTTAAAATTCTATAGTCTTTGAGCAGTACAACCATCCACCAGATGCTGTATAATTTTAACCCTTAACCCGAGTGTATCGCAGACGACACATTTGCGCAAGCACACTTTGCATTACCGTAATTACACAACGGTTTGTGCTATTTATTAAGAAGTTGCACTTTAAAGCCAACTATGGTTATTACGGTTGCAGGAAGCGGCGTATCAGCGTCTTTGTCACCAGAGAGGAGAGAGTTGGAAAAACACTTGTACATAGTTTCCATTTTTTGGCCTGTTTTTGGGCATTGAGACAAAGACTCAAATGAACCTTATTTTAAACATGTTTTGTAGTGTTCAAATTTCGAATTTAACATGTTCATGTGCAACTGCAGTGTTTGTTTCCAAATTAAACTTGGGCAAAAGCACACAGGCCATTTTCTGGTGCTTTTATGGTTAAAATACGCAACAACAAAAAAAACACTGCTATACTGACAAACACCAGAGTCGCATGCATTGTGCAAACTCATTTCGTCTCGAGCGTAACAGATATTCATTTATATTTCAAATGTATGTGCTACAGCTTTAATAAAATAATGTCTTTATTTTACTGGGAAACGCAGAACTGGTTCTTGCCATTGTGATGCTGCATAGAGAGGATGGATGGATGGGTCTGAGGAAGGCTTTTTGGATGACTTACTCTAATTGCCTTAGAAAATGGATGAATACTTTCATGAGTGGAGCCTGTTAATGCTTCTCTTTGAGCGTCTTTGAGAGAAACTGGTTGGACAAAGTCTCACCTTTTTGACTCTAAAGTCATTTGCTTTCCTGTCAGTGCACCTTGACGACTGCTGTCACTCTGTCACTCAAGCCCCTGTGCGCACAAAAACCACTCCATCTCCACCACATGTCAGTGTCACTCTGCAGGCAAATGAGTTTGTCTTCTCATTTTTCAGCTGTTGCGTGACAGTGATGAATTTGTTGGAGCCACATATATTTTCCACGTCTCTTTTCTTCCTTCTCCCCTTTTCCCCCCTCCATTCCCTCTCTTCCTTCAGATGAGCACACACTGAAAATACGCGCTGAACCATCGACTGTTGAACTAAACTATACTCTCTTTATTAAGCTTTTATGGCAGTTTCATTAATATACAACAAACAGCAAAATAACTCTCTCCAAATCCTTCAAGAACATGTAAAGTGCTTCTTTTCTTTTTTTTTACTTTCTAAATGAGTGTTTCTACTTGTGTGCTACTGATACAAAAGTCTCATATTTAGAGTCTAAAGTAAAGCAACAATAAAGGGAGTTTATGCTGTAAATGCTCACATTGTCCAGATGGTTAAGAAATGTTTAGGTTTAAAAAAAAAAAAGCATTTTCATCTGTTTCCTCACTCAATATGTACAAACCAGTGCCTGTTTGAGCCTCTGCCTGACAAGTCTGCGTACCCTGATAAATCTTTCTTTTTAGTTCTTATACTCATTGTGTGCACAATGTTTTTAAAATGACACATTCCCATGATTTAATGCGTACTATGTTCTTAAACCCATTTGAGGCCTGAATCGACAGAATGTAAAAACCAGTATAACCATCAACCACAACAAACGTTATAAAAGTGACAAATGATAGAATGACTGAAATGAGTTTAAATCCATAGGAACAGCACAGAATAGGTTCCATTCCAGTCCCACAGTAGCATTTTATATTACACAGTGTGTTCGCTTCACAGAGATCCTTATGGTCAGTAATAAAAACAGAGCTGAAATGTCACCTAAAGCCTTTTTTTACGACGTCACACAAGGATCTGGACTAAAAGGACTGGCAAAATATCCTTTAAGTACTGTTCCATTAAAGTGTACATTAGATTATCTCTGATAGGGATTCATTTACACAATAAATATAAAGCGTATTTATTAATAAAAAAAATCATTTCTGAGAGCTGCTGAAACACTTCTTCACGCATGAGTTTTAAGTTTAATTGAATTAATACAACTCCCGGTGTCCCTTTGTCAACAGGCTACATGAGGCATCCTGTAGAATTCCATGTGCAGTATCTGCAGCAGCAACAGCTGTTCAACAAAAAGTTCCAAACTCCAAAATCAAGTCCAAACTGTAAGCGTGCAGTAAAACACCGCTGCCCGTGCTCTGGCAGCATGTCCATTCCTGAACTTTCCCTTCATGTCTGCTTCACATCTTTGCATTTGCAGCCGTCTGTGGGAGTAAACAGGGCTTAAGAAAAGACGCCCTGTGTTTTAAGAAAAAACACTTTATTCCTGTCTTCTTTCAAACAGGACGGACAGAAGTTAAAAGACGCAGCTACTGCCATGGCCGCTGTGGTATGGGGTTGGGGTTTGGGTAAATGGGTGCTGGTGCCGGGTGGGAGTAGACTGGCACAGCCGTATTGGGGTTTGGCGGGTACGTCGGGGTTGGGTACTGCGCCATGACGTGAGGCTGGCTGTTGGTGGCTGTGTGTACAGGTGAGGAGGCGGCAGACGAGGAGGACGGGAGGTGGAGGTAGAGAGGAGCGGATGGCGCTGATGGGGCGGAGGGCGCCGTGGGAGTCGGGACCCTCTGCAGGACGACGTGCGGGTACAGCTGAGACTCGGAGCGGTAGAGTCCGGGCAGGGAGGCTTTCAGGAGACTCTCCTGACTCCTGTGTCACAGAGAGACGGAGAACGTCATGTGCACAACTCATGGCAGCTGCAGACCTTCATTTTAGTATTAATAGAACTGCAGCCGTGTACATGCATGAGGAAACACATAGCAAATTTTGCCTCAAATACTTCAAAGCTATACGCCACATGGCACATGTGCAACACCTTAGCAAAATGCTAAAATCTAAATTCTAGATGGAGTGTGGGTATTTCACCTCTGATATCCTCTGTTCTCATATCCACTGAGGCCTCCTGTCAGGTAGAGGGGGCTGTCTGGAGCCAGACGGGGGTTCATCCTCTGTGACAGGTGGAAGATCTTAGGAGGAGGGAAGGATTCCCACGCACCCTCCTCTCTGTCCAGCCAGCACTCGCCGCGACGGGCTGAGTGTTTCTCTCTGCGCCTGTGGAGACACAGAGAGAGAACCTCATCAGCTGACTGGTCTTCATCCAAGAGAACAAACAAAGAATGTAATTGGGGCAATCATGTGCTGGGCTCAAGGGGACCATCACTTTTGGCATCTACCTGCTCCGTCCCTCCCTCTTGGCCCGGTCACGGCCGGATCGCTCTTGCAGGCAGCAGATGAGGAAGGACAAGGACATGGCGAGGATGACGATGCCACTCACCACTGAGGCAAGCACGGCCACTCTCAGGCCACGGTCCTCTGGTCTGGGGATCGCTAATGGTAGGGACAACGACTCGGGTTTAGAGACTTAGGTGACACAAATCGGACATGGTTTTAAAACCCGCAGACACAACAAACTTTGTTTTTCAATCTTTTAATCCTGAGAAAGCACAGACTCGGCGACCCAGTCGAGACCAGTCAGGGCCACACACTTGGCGTTTAATCAAACGATTTCACGGAGGAGATTCCGGGGGATTTGGGATCTCACAGAAACTTGTGTGATTAATGTGACTCCAGAACGTAAGCAGACATGGAGGCGGACTGTCTTAGTCAGTCTGGGATACGTCTTGAAGGACACATTAAACAAGCAAATCATACAGGTTTGTCCTCTTTCTCTTCACGTTCATCCTCGTCACACTGTGGGCAGCGCGGTCAGCTCGCTCTCATTGGTTAGTGCGGGGTTCTGCTCACGCCCCTCTCGCTATTCTGTTGTAAATATCAAACGTCTTTATTGGGAAGACTCTGATGCGTGCTAAGACGTTAAAATCTGGTCTGTTGACCCCTCACACTACAGGATGATTTAGCCAGGTAATGTGTTCAAATCAGCTTAAAATCTAAAGTCACCCAAGATTGTTGGAAGGGCCAGATTGGGACGAGTGTGGGACAGGATTTTTTTTTTTTTCGGAAAATGTTGGAGGCTCCCATTTGTCATTTTGGCCCCTATCACTTTTCCTTCTGGCTGTGGTGTGAGTCCGGTATGTCTTGTCTAAGTGTGTGGTTATAATGTATGGCATAATGTCACATTCTGACACCTGCAAGGGATGTTTTTCCCCACCTTCCCTTTCTCGTCAGCAGCACAATGCTAATTTCACACGACACATTTGCATGTCGATAGGAAAAGTGCGAAATGTTCCCCGCGGTGCTTTAAGTGTAAGCTGCGACCACATTTCATGCCACAAACTGGAGAAACGACTCCAGGCACCGTAGTTATGGGTATTGTTTATACTGAACACAGGCGAATGAGATGGTTCATTTAGAATCATGATGATGCATCCGTGCACCAATTGTAAACCAAAAGTACCTATTTTGCCTGATACCCCTGCTCACCTTCACAGACAGGTAGGTAGTTGCTCCACTGTGGCTTCCCTTTCCTGATACTGCAGTAGATTTTGTCACTGCCGACCAGCTGGTATCCCTCTCTGCACCAGAAGGCCAACACACTGCCAATGGACACTCCGGTTCCACCTTCAACATAGAAGGAACCTCGACGTGGAGGCAGGACGGGGGTACATGACAGACCTGAGGAGAGAGGAGACACCTCGGCAGTTTATCCAATAGATAACCCACATACATAAGTGAGGAGATTGTCTTTATTCAATTATATTTGCACCACATCTAATGTCTCTGTGCTGTGCTCTCGTTTGGCTCCAGCGCCACGTAGAAGATTTAAACTCAGTCAAGTCACTCGTCTTTTTAGACTCAGCATGGACGTGTCTGTTCTGACATCATCGCTCACTCAGAGTAGACACCAAGAGAGGGGGAAAGATGGAAAGCTCTATTTTTATCCTCCTTATGCTACAATAACCCCGATACCTCTGAGAGGTTTCGCGATACAGCAGCTGTTGTTAGAGAGTGCTGCGGGGATTTCTCCGGCTACCAGGAAATCTCATCAGCATAAACCTACAGCACCGCCAACTGTGCTAAACATTTATTTCTACACGGTAGGTCAAAGCTCAAGCTATGTAACGTTGTTAGGTGGTGTTGGAAGAGTTATTTAGTCCTTTACTTGGGTCAACAATCCACAACAGTGAGAAATAAAAACAGTAAAGACGTTTACTCCTTTAAAATCACACTTCTCATATTTTTTTAGCCACATTTGTAGTATAAATAGCTCTGGAAGTTGCACGGTCACAATTTTGGCATCTTGTATGTATAGACATGCACAGTATTACCAGGAGCACATACACAAGGCAATGTTACATGTGTGCTAGGGCTTTGCTGTGTCAGTATTAGTGTAATCTGTGAGTGAGTGTGTGTGTGTGTGTGTGAGAGAGAGAGACAGTGAGAGAGAGAGAGACAGACAGAGAGATGTCATCCTTGTATAAAACCCTGTGAACACACAGGCTGCTCTCTGCTGATTAGGAGTGACAGATGGGAGGATTTCTGCAGAGGCAGAGACAGAGAGGGAGAGGATCCCATGATCCTGTGTGAAGATGACAGCATCTCTCACACACACACACACACACACACACAGCAGACACGTGCATAATGGGTACAGTGCAGGGAAACAAGGACAAGCTTTTCAAAGTGGACACTAAAAGCCATTCTGTACCTCAGTCAGAGGCCGCATACTGATGATGTCACAACATCAATTATTTATTCCATTAAGATATGACTTCATTAGTCATGTCATACTTATCATCTACTCATTAAAGGCATTAAATTGTAGCACTGATCATTGAAAAAAAATAAATATATATTATAGATATATATATAATATCATTTCTTTCATTTAAATATAGTTTAAATTCAAACATAATGACAAAACAGATACTAAGTGTTCAGGTCCTGGACTGTGCAGTGTTCCAGCATGCACATGTCATACAGTATCAATGTAAGTGGTCAAATGCAGCACATGCACTTTCTTTTTTTTTATTAAATCCAAACTGGTGCGGAAGAGAAAGGAGTAAAGGAAGCGAGTAAATGTCCTTCTGTGACGAATGCAGACAGAAGTATAAACGTATGCTCTTTGCCAGTTCTTTGCAACATGTCTGTTTCAACTTAAAGCCTAATACAATCCAGGGATTATTCTGTCGTCTATTTTAAGGACTGAAAATCACACTTATCGTTTTCTAACTTGCATTTTAATGTCATTTATACTTGGCTGTGACTTGCAGCAGTCCAATTAGCGTTTGTTTATATGCTTGTTTTCATTTCCACATTAAGAGTCTATAACAAGCTGTGAACACACCCACCCACCACATTTGGATTCTTTGAGAACTTTTGTTAGTGCGTGTATCTTATGCTGTTTATTTCCTGCTCTCTTTTTTTTTTGCAGCTTTCCTTTGTGTCTGTTTAGTTTTACTTCCTGCCCTTGTGCGCTTCCCTGATTAGCCACACCTGTTCCTAATTGTTTACACCTGTGTCTCGTTATCTCACCTTCCCTGTTTCCCTGTCAGTTTGTCTTGTGTGGCCATAGTTCACATCTCAGCTTTTCTTTTTTGGTCATGTTTGTTGCCTAGCGAGCATATTTGCGGTATGTTTTTGGACTCGGGTCTCGGCTGAACGTGTTCTGTAAAGACTGAGTCCTACATTTGGGTCCTTGTCTTGTGTCGGACCTTAACACGTGGTGCACCGCCTGAGAATTCCAACCCTACGCTGTGCTCACTGACCTTTCAAAGCCTGACCAATGGGATGCCAGCTGTGTGTGACGGAGGATGCTCTACCGACTGAACGGTGAGTGAGCAGCGATCATGTGAAGGCATGTTCTTCAGCTGAGCCAACTCTCAGTGGACGGATCATTGAAAACAATGTGCTAAAAAGATTCAAAAATGCTAAGGATGATGAGCTGTGGCGATCATTTTATTATTCTCGTACTATCATCTGCATTTATATTACCATATAACGGCTGGCTAACAAACTTGGCACGCAATCCGTGACCATATTCTGTGCTTCTTCTGGAAACCTTACTAAATCTTAAAAGTGAAATGAAGCACACACACACACACACACACACCTGCCAAAGAAAGAAGTCTTTGCCACTAAAAGCAGATAAAATATTTAGTTTGTCTTTTAAGACTGCAAGAGCTTTTTTTTTCTTTCTTTTTTTGTTGGCTTTTCTCGTCGTCATTGCTGTAAACTTAGAGATGCTGAGGTAACGCTAACCTCCTGCGAGCGATCATGCTCTAGTAAACAAAAAAAGACACCAGCGTGAGATGGGCAAACACAAAACTCTTGGTGGAGAGGGAAAGATTAAACATGTGCGTCTTTGTTCAGGATTGTTGTGGACTCAACTGCACTTCATTTTAGCTGGAAGTTGTGTACATGCACGTTCATGTCATTACAGCGGGAGACGTTGGTTCCTAAGCGCAGAGACTTGACTTGTGTGTGTTTTTGACTCTTGTGCTGTATTTGCTCGGCCCTTGTTGATCTGTCCTCATTCACAAAGCCTCTGTCATTGTGAAAGCTGTGAGTTGCCAGTCACAGAGTTCAGCTTCCATCAGGGGGGCTAATACACCTCCGGACAATCCAACCTGGCAACCCAACACTATCACCCAAGCATCCCCCCCTCTGTTGCATTCTTCTCTGAGTCCCTCCAGCGCTCATCTCTGTCGGGGGAGCACTCGGAATAGTTTGTGATTAAATAAAGATTAGGCTCTCTGCATTAAAGATTCAAACATACTCACATGCACAGAAAGAGGGAGCAGGACATTCACTGGATTGTACCCATGCCCTATACCTATATCAAGAATATGTCAAGTTGCATATGGATTTGACATAAAACCCTCTTTCCACTGACCAAAAAACCCACAAACACCTGGCAAATTCTGCAGTGGGAACAGATGCAACTCTGCAATAGACATGAGTGTTTAAACTTGGGCACTGATCAGCAGTGAGAACTGTTGGGATCAGATTAAAAAAATATTAGTAACTGTGATATTCAACAGGGGAGAAATTGAGATGAGAAGAGTTTTCTTTCTCCAGCAGTTCTATAGGTGTGCAACAGAAAAGGAATGTGTAATATCTAATATCTAATAATGTAAATATCTCTCTTGCTAACACATTTTTGAAGTGTTGGATGGAGTGTACATCAGGCTTTGGTATAAATTGAGCAAACAATAGTGATAATACTTTACTGTCCACAGATGTATACATTTATCTATAGCTTCACAGGCGAATTGTCCACTGTGGAAACATCTACAGCAGGGGTGTCAAACTCATTTTTGTTCAGGGGCCACATACAGCACAATTTGATCTCAAGTGGACCGGACCAGTAACAATCGTGACCAACAAGAACTCCTTTGTTTTTTCTCCTTTGTTTAACATTTAATGAAGGATATTTTAACAAAACATGACATTTCTTGAGAAATTTAAGTGCAATTGAAACAATATCATGCCTAAATTTACTATTTGCACATCACATTGGATCTATAAAGGCACAAACATTTAGTCACAGGTATCTGGAAGTGAAAAATATTGCATTTGACATTACGTTTAGATTGTAAACGTAGTGTGAAATTTTAACAAATTCATCCTGTGGGCCAGACTGGACCCTCTGGCGGGCCGGTTCTGGCCTCCGGGCCGTATGTTTGACTGATCTACAGGAACAAGGGAGATACTGTAGGTGCCCATGTGTCTGGGTTAAGGCCTGTAGAGTCGAGGGCAACCTCCATATGTGGTCAGTTTCTTTTCATTTTTAACTATGAGCGACTCTTGTTTCATATAAGACGCAGTCATGTGACCCATTATTCATATAGAAATAGTCATTAGTGCAGCTTTGATGCTCTCATCCTCGGGTGTAATGAGTTTGAAGCAGCTGTGTGTTTTCTGCATCAGTGAAATGTACGTATCCTGTGTTAATGTGGGCTTTTTGCATCAAGTACTGTAGTACTGTAGACTTGCTTTACTTTGACAAAGGAAAGATTTACCGTCCTGTGGTCGGACAGTTTTCTCTGGACGCATTTCAGTGGTTTAAACCCCGACTGAGTCAGACTTCACTGGTTAGAAAACATGGGGAAAATGAACATTCTACGATGACTAGTTCATGTCATTTATCCTTCTGTTAGTGTCATCTGAACTCAACTCGCTGCTTTCTTCTCTCCATCAGTGTATCTATTTCTGTGGCACCACGCCGATGCGTGGCATCACAACGGATTACCTAATCCCCCTGACTCTCTCTCAGTGAGCGTCCCTGTGCAAACACATAAAGGCACGAGTGTTTGACTCACCCATGCGTTAGGACTCATGTCCTGTATGCGTCTCTAGTGCTAACTGTGTGGATTTTAGTCCATGTTTATTTATTTATTTTTTGGTAATGAGTTTATTCTGACTGTACAGAGATCAGAGGCACAAGCTGACAGTTAGTATAGTATTTGACCAGATAATCTGTCTCATTAACCAAAGACATGCCAGGAGAGAGTCCCCTTCACGTAGTCGTGGAGAACAGACGTGGTTGAGCTTTATACATGTTTAAAATAAGAAAAGAATATTGGGAGAGAAACTTTTGGACAGAAAACATTCTTGAAAGTTGCATCAAAGAGAATTCTACTTTTCTTTTTTGCAGCTATCTTGACTGCATTTGAAGTTAAGACAGCTAACACTCACTAAAGCAGTTTTTTTTCAAGACATGAACTTCACAAAAAGTCGGGGACATTCTCTGGATGTTTGTTGTTCACATATGAAAAAAGAAGCAGGAGATTATCTGGTTACAAAGGAAAGTTGCTGGAACAATTAGGTGTGGAAATTCAGTTACTCAGCTGGCAGGAAAAGTTCCAGGCTATGCATGTTTGAAAACCGCGTGTAGTTTGGATGGTTTTATTGGGAGAATGAAGCCTTGTCATTATTTACTCTTATCTAAATACTGGATACGACTGGGTATCACTGCTGGTTTCCTGAATTGATTTAATTCTGATTCACAAGGTCTCTATTTAATTTATTTGATTCAATATTGATTCATTTAGAGATATATCAGTTTCCATACCAATTTTGCTTGTATGTTTTTCACAGAACTAACAAAAGAGAACTGCAAATTGTTGACCCCAAAGGAATTACGTGAATGCACTTTTTATTTCATATGACCACACGGCGCAACTCTACAGCACAGTTGGTGATAATTCAAATTCTAACTTGTTAATGTTAGAACGTGTCCAGCCTACAAACGCCACAGACGTTTTGTTTTCTACACTATAAATGGAAAACAAACAAAGGGGGGGGGGAGTAGTCATCCCCTGCAAACCGATATAAAACAGGAAGCAAGACACCAAATGAAACTTGTGCGATTGTGTGATCGATCTCAAAATTTCATGAATCAATATCAGCTTTTCCAAATAATAATCAATCTGAAACAAGAAATCTTTTTTTTTTAACCCAGCCCAAATATCAAGTTAAGGCATATGCGTATATTTCACTGCCTTTTCACTTTCATTCCTCCTGTTCCTTAGTAGTCATCTCCCTGTGTCAACCATCATGGCTGAGAGAAAACTCATTTCACTTCAGACTCTTCCATCAGTGTCTTTGTTTGGACTGCAGTGCTAGTTTTAAGCCGTGGGAAGGTAATAATGAAGTTGATTCACTGCCAGCAGCCATATTGGATTGACAGCAGGAGGCAGAAGAAACTCTTTGTGTGAAGCTCACCAAGTCCTCGCTGTTCAAGGGTGAGGACAGTGTGTGTGTGTTGTTGACAGAAATACCATTGGCTTTGCAGGTGCATGGAGTGTGTGTGTGTGTGTGTGTACCCAGGCATGTCGTGTCCCTGCAGAGGGCCATCTGCAAAAATGCAGGCATTACTTTTGAAGGTTAGATCTTTTTTTTTGCATTTTTATGATTGAGACAAAGCAGTCTGCTCTTATAATGTGGAATTATAAATAGTTTTCAATGCATTTGTGAAGGAAATAAACAAAATACTCTACATCTGCATCTGTATGTGCGTGTGTTTGTCGTGCCATCACCAGGGTTTCTTCCACTAGAAATAGCTGGTAATAGACAAAGGTAATTGGCTTTGCTTGTCGGTTAATCAGATTAAATGCATTGTAACCTTAGACGTTTAGGCTTTTGGCTGACGATCTTATCTAAAGAGACTCGGGTTGAAGAATAAGCAGCTTATTGTCAGAATAAAGTAGATGCTGTATTTAAAACTGAGTGGTATTTATTTTTCCAGAAGAAGAAATAGTTTAGAATATTTAGCCACTGGGAAAACAAGAACTTGTTTGCAGTTGCTGCCCATCACTGTACATTTTGCTCTCCAGTGCTTCAATATATTAAAACAGTGAAGGGACATGTTTTCCCCCAAAACCATAGAGGAACTTTGCCAGTAAATTGTCAACATGAGACATAAAGACATATTTGTGGATGAGAGGCCGGTAGGATTCACTGTAAACACTGTTTTGTTGGCTTAAGAAGAGGCAGTTACTGTCTGCACAGTGACTGATGCAAGTATAGACCTCATGCAGTAATTAACACACACTTTCTTTCAAGGTTGTGATACTGTGTTAATGTTCTAAAGCTGAAATAACCGCTCATCAGCAGCTTGCCAACACCGTAACGGGAATGGACAACTGCCATTGAGCCCGACCAGAAAAATGTACACCTGCTCGAGCAGCGCACACTTTTCGATTTGGCACTTTCTAAAAGTTGGAAATGTCACTGATGTCCATGTATTATTCTGAATATAGCATCACATTATGATACATGTGTTTTATGTGATTAGTCTGAAATGAATGCATGTCTTTATATATTACTTTTAGCAATCTTTAAACAATGTATCCATTAGTTTTAGCTGAGTATTTTAATAATATCCACTTACTTGTATTTATTTATTTATCTATTTCTATGTGTGCTACAGCTGGTTTTCTGTCATTCAAAAATGTGTAGATGCTCGAGCAGCAGTTTCATGGATACATAAGGCGATGGAATAATGGACATTGTTAGTATATCCTGTCTAAAAGCAAGGTGATACTGTAGGAACAAAATGAACGAATATGAATAGAGTCACATATTAAAGATACTGTCCACAAAATAAAAAAGAGGGAGAGGAACTTTTTAGTATAAATGTGTATAAGTGCAGAGTCAAATGAGGAGCACCTGAAAACAAAGTCATCAATAGAAGGACACTGATCAGTTTACTTCCAGGAACAGCAGGCAGTACGGGAGTCATGCAGATATTGACTAAGTCTAAAAGCTCAGGTTTGATCCATCCACTCGAAGAGTCTAAACCTTCACACGTCTGCTTCATCAGTTTGATCGATAATGAAACGGTGCCTTCAAAGCTCGGGATAGAAGAGACATAGAATAGCTCCTGTTTGACTTCTGAGGTGGCCTTGCCAAGCTTACTATAATATTAAAGAAACACATTTACATGTTGACTAAATTACTGTGATATAGTCTCTTAAGATGAGAAGTTTGGCCATTTTTCTTATGAACTTGCATACAAACAGACTTTTTCTGCTGTTTTCTGTTTTGACCTGGCCAAATTCTTATTTTAGGATAACAGAAAAGCAACTGTAGCACACACAGAAATAGATCATGAATGCATAGATAACTACAAGGAAGTGGAAATGATTAAATAATCAGCTAAAAACAATGCTAAAAGTAACATATAAAGACATACATTCATTTATATTGAATTGGTATAGAATGAAAGGGTTAGAGGAATGCAAGCAAGCAAAATAAAATAAAATAAGCTTCACTAAAAGTAATCATATCCATGCAAACTTATCCAATCCAACCTTACACTGTCAGTATAAAGATAAATATATCGAATTAAAAGAAAAGGTTCACTCAGTGACTTGAAATGTGGCTGCTTTACCACTGATATGCACTCAAAAGATGCACAATAAATGAGTATAATTACTGTTTTATTTATTTATTTTGTCCAATAAATGACAACTGAGACTTGGTTTTATGCTCAGTCAAACAAGCTTAAAAGGAAAAAAGGAAACAAAGTGCAGCTTTTATCTCATCATACCACTGGAAAAAAGTAGTTTATACTCGCTCTCTCTCTCTCTCTCTCTCTCTCTCTCTCTTTCTCTCTCTCCCTCTCAAACACACACAACACACACACACTTTGCTTTTTGCTTACACCTCGAGGACTTTTCATTTTTAAAAGCTCTCACATAAAACCTGGTCTGGTGAAATTCATGCATGTGGTGTGATGTGGAAAGCCACCTGATTACCAGTGTGTGTGTGTGTGTGTGTGTGTGTGTGTGTGCTATTAAAGTATAAAGTGCTTATTCCTGCTCTGTCACACATGTGCTGTAATGAAACAAGCGACTGTGTAGTTCATGCCTCTAAACCTTTAAGAAGATTGTTGTTGTTTTGGCCGAGTGCATTTCTGATGTGTGGGTGAGAATTATGATTGTATTTAGCACGTGCGGCTTGCATTTTGTCTCGTGCTATAGGCTGTTTCTGAAAACACGTGAGGATATGAGGCTTGTGTGTGAGGAGAGGCGGCTCACTGACATGACAGTGGATAAGGAAAATGAAACAAGAGAGACAGAGAGAGCCAGTGAAACTGTGTGAGGCAAGTTAAGTGATGGGGAAGAAAAGGCAATCAGCTAAAAAATGCAGATGAGACTGGAGGAACACTGGAGAAAATAAACAGGGGAACTAAGGAGTGACCTATAGGCAGAGAGGGAGAAAGAAGCAAGGGAGAGAGGGGGGTGAGAATGGATGAGAAGAGAAGAGAAGGGCAGCTCATGCACCAGTGGTGGTGTCGTCATGTGAGCGACTTCAGCCTGGACATTATAAAGTGTCTTTAGACATGAATGTACAATCATTGAAGCTCGTGAAGAACGTATTGTCAAAGGTCATAATCTTACTTTAACACCATAACCATTAGAATCCAACACTTCAAGGGATAGTTAAGTTGTTTTTTTAAGTGAGTTGCATGAAGTATGTACAGTACATCCAGAATATGCACCTTTATCTTCGGGGAGATGGTATAGATCATTTAAACGCAAATCCAATCGGCAGAAGCTCTCCTTTCTCCCATCTTCTATTACATTTCTTAATAAACAACGTGCTCGTGGGCATGAATGAATGACTCATGTAAGGTAGTAATTGTTTGACCTTCTGGGGTCAATAAGTGAGGTAGGCGATCTCGTCTTCATCTAACGTGTCTTCCACTATGAGCAGCTGCCTGTGAGATGGGAGTGCAGGAACCACGTGCGCGTGCATCTCAAACTTGCTTGGAAGAAGCACAACTATACTGTGTGTGTATATATATATATATATATATGTGTGTGCACAAACTTACCAAGTGATTTAAGACACATATTGTACAATATAGCTTTCGTTGACAACACTCTTGTCTCTTGAAATCCTGGTCTCAGAAACAAACTCATCAGAGTATCATAGCACATACAAACATTTAGGCTAAATCAGGATAAAATGAGGTCAGACACAATCAGTTACATTTTCAAAGACGTTCAAATTGGAGCTTCACTCTGGTTTATGGCCAGTAAGTTATGCAGTGACTAAGTTGATGTGTTGTTTCTTCTTTTATTATTAACTTGAAAGCTGTTTCACACAAAACAGTGAAACTTTCATGTTCTTTAAGGTCAACATTTGAATGCCGTGTAATAGTTCTAGTTTGTGGCAGCAAAAGAACAGTATGTGATGTTGACAACATCCTCGGCAGTCCTCGATGAGTTCACGTGTGTGAGAAGTTGAGCAGCGCTCCTGAAAAAGTCACCTACCTGTGATTGTAAACCAAATATTTTGGACATTTGTACTTAATTTTGTTTTGTTTTTTTAGACTAAGCTATTAATTACTGAAGCAATTGCCAGAATAGTTACCCTGCTTCTCTGTTTCCTGTTTGTTTTTAAGATTATTTGGACCTTTTGAGTGTGCAGTAAAATGAGAGGAATGAGAGTTGTCTGGGAGATATACTAACCTGTGTAGTTGCTGGTGATGCTCTGAGTCTGTATTTCTGCCACAGTCCCTGTCAGAGACTCTGTCAGCGCCTCTGTCGGAGTCTCGGCTTCGGTCTGCAGATCTGGCTGCAGCTGGATTGTCGTACCAGTCCATTCCTCTGGCAGTGACTCTGTATTGTTGCTCTGTGTATCCTGTGTGCTCAGTGTGGAGCCTTCACCCAGGACCAGAGCACAGAGCAGGGGCTCGAACAGCAGCAGCAGCAGCAGCAGCAGCAGCATCCAGAGGTGGGAGCTGGAGCTGGTGCTTTGGTTGGTGCAAGCCACTTTTGGACTCATCGGGGTCAGATGACGAAGAGAAGTTCTGTTAGAGGAGAAGGTCAAAGCCTCATGGTCGAGTTTTGCTTTGGGTCAAAATATGGTGGAGAAATGCTTCAGGGGAAAGTTTGCTTCTCTCCTGTCCTCATTCTTGTTGTCCTCGCCTCACTTTTCTGCACTTCCTGTGCGCTCTCTGAATCTCTGTCTTCTTCCTTCTCACTTTCTCTTCTGTCCTTTTTTTCTTTTCCTCACTCCCTTGGTGGAAACAGAGAAAAAACCCTGGCGTTGTTGCTCATGACGCTGCTGTGCTGCATGGAGGTAAGAGAGAAAAAAGGGGGATGAAGTGAGGCAGCGTGTGCGTGTGTGTGTGGGTGTGAGATCTCACATAATGCATGTGTGCATATAAGGTATAGATCCAGCTGCAGTCTGCTCCCTCTCTGCTCACTTGCTGTTGTTTTCCCTCCAGCCTCCTCCTCTTGGTCTGGCTCTCTCGTGCTCTCGCTGCTCCCTCGCTCCACTGCTCTCTCCCTCCCTGATCTCCAGCTGACTGAGCTCTTGCATAACAGAAACTCATTCGCTGAGCTGTGCTGAGCTGAGCTGTAACTCATGCTGCCTTAAGTCCTGATCTTCCAGGTCCCCACCCTTCCCCTCGCTGCTTCCCTTACCCGTGTTCCACTTTATTCAGTGTACAGGTATTTTAAGGTTTCACTTACATTGATTTACTATTGAATCACTGCCTCATGGGAGGTCACACGCTGGAGGTCAGGTCCACTTTACCAGGCTTCACCATCAATGAACACTCAGCAGAATAATCCCACAGTAACAGGAGAGAGTCAGAAGTGACAGAATATGACAGTCCTGCTTCTCCTGCTCTGCATGCTTTTGTTGTTGTTATTTCTTCACCCCACGGAGTATTGTTTTTAGCGGCGCTGTGTGTCTGTCTGTTTGTTTGTTTGTTTGTTTGTTTGTGCTTCCACATATGTATGGTTACTTATCAGCGTCTCGTGAGACTTGAGAGCTCTGTTTGAACCCTGTGAGAGGAGCATGCTGCTTTCTCTCTATGGCCTTTTAGACATTGGTTGACATTGTGACAAGCACCTACCGCCCAGAAACTCTTGAGGGCAGGCAGTGTAGTCAGTCTGCTGTCCTCGCTGTTCAAACTGAGGACAGAAGCAGAATACAATGTTAGTCACAAGTTATGACTTATAGTAAAAACAGTATTGTTTTTATGGTAGTTTTGCAGCCCACCGGCGGACTCATCGGGCTTAAAGAGTTAAAGTTGTTACATCTCACAAATAGCCTAAGTCCAACTAACTTTAATTCATCATTAACATTTTAGAGTTATTGGAAGCTTAATTACAAAACTGAAATTGCAGCTCGCTGACGACAATTTGGGAATAAGTGACTTGGTGTTTGCTCAGTGACATGGTCCCCTTAAGTTCAGGCTGTGACACTAAATCTAGGTCAGATTTTCTACTATTCCACCACACTTCATATCCAATCAGGAGCCAGAACTTCACAAAGAGGTTGTCCTCTCTGCTTATGACTGAGGAAATTGATCTTGAGGTAATGTTAAACTCAGGCACTGGATGTTCAGGTAATATTATGAATTATGGGTATATTTCAAGCAGTAATTCAGTGATTCCATCTTTTATTCTTTATTCTCAGTTTTTCTTTTCAATTAAGGCCACAGACTAAGAATCAGTGCCAGCCCAACATAAGCAAACTAAGTGCCTGCTTAGGGCCATAATTCATAATTTTATTGTTTGTTCATGACACTAACTTTTGCACATTTTACATAGTTTTCAACTAGTTATTAACACATTTTGTTCTTGTTTGTGTTATCTTGTTAAAGTTCCATCTCTTTCTTTCTGATTTATATACGTGTTTTTTTTTTAGTCTATCTGGCTTCTCTGCATTTGCATTTATTTGGGAATTACCAAGTCGTTGTTTGTCATTTTAAGTTATTTGACTTTTATTGTAGTGTGGCTTTTATCTTTACTTTTTAATTTAATGATAATATAACCTGATTATTTTATTATAGGTTTTTTTTGTAGCTCTTTAACCGTTGTTGCACTTTGGCACCTTGCAAATTTAGAATAAACTGTTTTATTTTGTTACTTTTTATTAGGCCTGACACCGTATTCACATCGTAGTGTCATTTTGAATACAAAGTGAAAATCAACGCAAGACCATTCTTCTGATTTTGCTACCATTTAAAGGTTGACTTTGGGATGATGCAAGCAACACATAGCGTTAATAAAGGGCCCCGAAATCTAACTTTTGCTTATGCCCATGAAGGCTTAGGACGGCCCTGATAAGGATATGAGGAGTGTTACATAGGTGCTATAAAAAATATTCCACTGTCTTGTGTGTGTGTGTGTGTGTGAAGATATAGGACTGCAAGTATCTGTGAGGCACTCGTATAGATTCAGTTTAGAGTGGAGTCAGTGTGTCCTGAGTGTAAGGGAACTTGCTGACAGAACTATTCGATTGTCTTAGTGTCTCCACAGACCAGTGAACAGTATCACAGTGTTGCGTAGACTTCTGCATAAAGGAATTGGATTGGTTTATTGAGCTCTTCCTTCTTGGAAGCGAGCAGAGACACAAAAACAAATGTTAACATTTACCAGTAATGAATCATGCTCACATGGTAAGAAAGATATAAGAAAGCAAGTTTAGCTCGCTTCTCTTTGACAAATACTCACTGTAGCTGTTGCTTACTTAAAATACACAAACCTTTATATATTATTTAAGAGTTCTTTTCAAGTCGGAATGAAACAATTTGCCTTTGTTCCAGCCAAAGATCCAAAGATCATTTGTCGGTTTCTCCTGGTATTCACCCGGATTAAACCTTGTGCTTGAGTAATCCATGTTTTCACTGGTGTAATGGAACACCGCAGTGCAGAAAGATTTTGGCATAATTATGTGAAAATGAACTCATCATATCCAGTAAAAGTTGTTTGGTTTTTTTGGTTCAGAATAAATATCCTCATATTTGCAGATTGTGCTGTGGTCACTGCTGTCTGGGAAACAAGCCAAGAGTCCAGCTACAGGGCTTAGCTGGTGTTCTGTAAATATTTTTCCACATTTGTACCTCAGCGGTACAAACTGAACTCACAAAATAAGCATTTACTCTGCAGGGCTGACATGACTGATTAGGAACATACTACACTTCAGTGCAAGTGCACCTGAAATTTCTGTTTCCCCCTATATCTAGCACTTGGACATCGTGTCACAGTGCATCACTGGTGATGTACAATCTTTCAAGTGGTGAATCTTATACAATCTTCTTCAGCCTGAGCTGAAATATCAACTGCCAGGGCTTTGGGTACACTGTAAAATACTCATAGTAAATAACTGTCTACTAGTTGCATCACTTATACAGCAAATGACTGTGTCCATGTACTTTTACACTAGGTCACTGTATTATTTTACATTAAATCACTATCACGTAAGTAATAGCAACTTCCGTTATACTGCATTACTGCATTTAATAGTATTACTACACAGTTATGCCATATATTAATGTGATTTAGCAGTGTTGTCTTGTATAGAAACTAAATGTAACTGTATTAATCACTTATTATATAATTTTCCTCTAATAGATATGCCTAATTATACAATAAAACACAAAAATACAGTATTTTACTGTAAATGATCGCGGATAAAGCCTGTGAAATGACAAGGATGTAATTTATTGTGAAATTTATGGTTAAATCCTGTGAAATCCTGAAACAGTTTCCCTGGTTGCGTCTGAATCTCCTGTATTTCTTTTTTTGCATCCATCCATGTGATGAAAAAGGTGCTCTCCATGTCGGGATGGATACTCAGGTGTAATATGATGAACGGGGCAGCTCTTGCTGATAATTCTGTTGTGAGAAAGGTCCGCGCAAAGTCGTGAATAATTGATGCAAACAGGACCAGGACCAGAAATAGTAGAGAGAGAAAAGGAAAGAGAGCAATTGTGAGGGAGCAGACAGTGCGAGCGATTACAAGACGGTGAGGAACTGGGAAAAGAAAGATGGATAAAGTGAGGTCCAGCACTTTTAGCCCCCGAAAAAGCCGCCATTTATCAAATGCCCAGTCTCCTAATGGGGACATGGTGGGCTCTCCTGCTGCGGACTACATTATTTACAACCACAGCTTTGCCAAAGTGGACACACGGAAGCCTTCAACGGACTGATCCAAGATTTTATTTTAAGCTATCAAATTCTGACTGCACTAGGCAGAGTTTTTATGGTTAAAAAAATAAATAAAAAATACACCCATTCTGAGGTGTAAATCAGAAAATGGGTCCGGAACAGCGATAGGTAGTTTCAGGTGTCAGGATTTAACCGACACTGAAATGTGAGTGATGAGTTAGCACTTCCTGATTGAATTCATCAACTTCTACAAATAGTTTCTTCATCTTCTTCTTCTCGTGTGTGGTTTCTCCAAGTAGAAAGATATTCAAAAGATAAGTATTTACTACAAAGCTGCACTTTGTCAATATTCCATGTGTAACAAGAATGCTGTCTCTCTCTAGTTTCCCTCTAAAAGCAACACTACGTTAATTTAGCTTTGAAGCCACAGCTCAGACCTTGCAACAGGAAAAGCAAGCAGATAAACGCCTTGCAACAAAACATATGGAGCTTTCTTTGTTTAGAGTTTGGCACAGAACTGTGTCTTTGTCTATGATATCTTCTCTAATTTCAATTCTGAATTCTGGAAATGTCATTGAGAACCCTTAGAATTATATTTACGTTTCATGGATGTGCCTTGTCTTCATCTGATCTCAATCCAACATAAAACACCTCACAAATGAATACATTTCTTTTATTTGACCTACAAAAACAGTTAACTATGGACAATCTTATCTCTTGGCTGACACAGTTATGTCCACGTTTCCCTGCAACCTCATGACTTGTGCCAAGACAGATCCAGGTTAGCTCAGCTCAGAGCTGACCCTTACAGCAGGGATTTGCTAAACTTTTTTAATTATTTGACATTAACTACATTCAGCACACACATTATTCATTATGTAGAAGCCATAATAGCTTATATGATGAGTTATTTGAATTCTCAAATGTAGGATATTGTCTTGTAAAATGGCAGAAATTAAATGATGAATTATATGATACAATAATCTGATTTGGTGAAATCATTACATATATTTGACCTCATAACTGTCCGATATCATGATTCACTGTTGATATTATCTTAAATATAGTCTTTTTTTTTTTTAGCGTTGCATCTGTATCATATGCACTTTTCACAGACTGACCCCAGTCAGACGGCAATTATCGGCAACTTGCATACACAGCACAATCAATTATATATGGTGTCTTTAATATGCTACCAGCAGCAATTTCTAACATACATAAATAAATAATTGTGTCATTAATTATGAAACATGCTATAGGTTAATTAGTGCAGCAGACAAACTGTAGCCTCCCACTGTGCATATACTGTCAGCCTCTGACGATAATGAATGCTGAATGTCATGTTGTATATGTGTAACAGGGACAATACACAAAGAACACAAGCCTTATATACAACAATAATAAATCTTCTCCGCTGACTGTGTTTTTAGCCAAACAGCTATTTTCCGTTTTTGATCTCAGGGCAGGTAGAAAATGATGGTTTTGGTTCACATTACACAGTCATTTGTGTCATTATTCTGTTCTTATTATATTAACCCTTATTTACACACACACACACTGACAGGGGTTCTGTTACTATCAGCTTCATTTCCGATTTTTTTTTGCATTTTGTATCATCCACACCCATGTATATTGCTATATTTGTGTTTTAAGCACTGCAGCATATATACACACATATATATATACATACATATACAGCTGTGTGTGTGTATATATGTATATATATATATATATATATACAGTATGTGTATATATATATATATACATATATATGGTCTTGACACAAAACAAATCACTTCCTTTATGTCTTCAGGCAACACAAGATGTAAACACCACTATGTTGAGAAACAGTGGAGCTGATGGACTTAATCACACAGTGATCTTTATGTTTTAATTAACAACAATCTAATGTTTAGTTTGCAGCTTCAAAAAGGATGAAAGCTTTTATTCCTTTTCTTCTTTTTTTTCAGCTTCATAAATTATTACATTTTATTCTTCACTCATTGTTCAGAATGTGAGGATCTGTCACTGAATTCCAGCTGAGCTCATGCCTCTCTCTTCTGCTCCCAGACTGCGTCGACCAGTTACTGTCACTGTTTTAGCACTGCATAAAACTCCTCTGTCACTACATCGTCGTCAGCATCATCATCATCATCAGTAAACAACTCTCAACACAGTGGGGTGCTGCGGCTGATTGGATTCATGTTAGTCCTACTTTTAATGATTACTTTTGCGTCTCACAGTTTGTTCTTCTGATTCGTGTTGTGACAAATCACATCAGACGAGGGGGATTTGAAGGGCAGGTATAGGTCAGCTCAGGAGTGAAGGGCGATGGGGATGGTTCAAATCCCTGGACCAGCTTGGAAATAATCCTCCATCAGGAACCATTGACTCTGTAGCCCTGATTTGACCTTTAGCGCTTGGAAACATTTTGGTGTGTGTGTGTGATTTCTTTCTCTTTTACAGCTCATTTATGAAAGAAGTGAACTCACTACCACTATGTGGTTGACTCAACACATATTTAAGTAAGAATGAGAGCAAAAATGTAGTTGTGAGGAAACTGGGCCATCACAGGCACACATGCGACATAGTGAAACTTGAATAAAACAAGAAGAAGAAGATGAAACTCTTCCTGTGCTTCATTTTCACGCACACACACACACACACACAGAAAGAGGTCACAGCTCAGAGGGTTTAAGTAAGATCCGAGCTCGGGGTGACTCCCTGCAGCTTTGCTGTTAATTTGGAAGACGAGCGACAGTGGCAGATTAGAAACAAGCAGCCCGACAGATAAACAGGGGAACATGCGGTGACGCTCTGTCAGACTCTGAGACCCCCTGTAGCTCGTCTGAGCTTCCACTTGATCTATGCTGCAGTAACCATCAATAACCACCAAGACGCTGATGAGTTGGTATTGTTCTGAGAAAAGGGTGGATGAGAGGAAAGTGACCCGGTGACTTCTCAAGTTAGTAAAGATGTTCTCAAACTCGTGGCCCGTGGGACACATGTGGTCCCCCAATCAATTTCATGCGGCCTGTAAGAGAGAAAGCGTCTAATTCGGTCCTTTTTAAATTAGCAACTTACATTCCTAAGCACAAACCTAACAACTTAAGTTACAACAAAGTATAGGGCCAGCTGCAACTCACAAAGACCTCTGTGTAACCCTGGCACCCATAATTTGTCTACAGAGTGCTCCTCATTATGTCGTTGTTGAACCTAACCAAACTGGGGCAGAAGACCGATAACTCGACGACGCAGTCCTCCCCAACTCAGGGGGGAATCAGCAGAGTAAGGCGCCAGACATCTTGACCTGACATCTCTCTATCTATCTGTCTCTCTCTCCTCCAAACCAAAGTTATACCTTAACTCTGAGATTCACAGGGATGCCCAGCTGTTAACATCCCCTTGTTAATGTTTGGCATTGTCTCAGTTCTCCTCAGATCACGGCCCACCGCTTAATATCATGTTATAATGACATGTTATTTTTTTCTTTAACCGATTTCTTTTTCTTTTTCCTCATAAATATGTTTATACTGTGAGCTATGTATCCTTCCATATCAAAGCAAACACTCTTATTTTGAAATTCTATAAAATACCATCATAAATAATATTATTTTGATGTATTTTCCCACTTGACTAGCCTCCTACTGACCAAACTAGACACTCACAGCTGTTTTGTTTATTAAAACAAAGGAATGGATTTACAAAGTCTCATTTTGGAGTTTAAAAATAGAGCAGACTATAAGTGTAAATGATATAAAAGAATGTGTCTGTAACAGCTAAAGGCTAAAGTACTGACATTAGACTGGGCTGTGGTTTTGCCTTTGTGTTACATGTTCTCTGGATGTGATTCCTAATCTGAGGTTAGGGTTTGCGCAAATCTGGTGTGACATTTCTATTAATATTTTAAGTATTTTACGAGGCTTTAATCCAGAGGTGGGTGACTTCCACTCTTCCATCAGCGACGACAGGGATGATTAATAGAGAGCTAAAAAAAGACAAACAAACACAAAAACATCCCAAAACACACCAAAATATGTCTGATCTGGACACGTTTTACATTAAAAAAACAAAATTAAAACTCTTTATAAAGATTTAAGTATCACTATGCATACATTTTGTTCATCTAAAGCAATCAAACATGGTTAATAATCAGCCATAATGCCTCATTTTTGTTCTATAAATGAATTGTTGTCTCAGCGACACACTGCAGTTGAAAGCTGTACAGGGATACAGCGCTATCTTGTGGTTTTCAGGTGTCACTGCACTTATTCTGCCAAATGAAAAATTATTTCACCTACATTTTACACACTGGACCTTTTTTTTAATGAAGTGAGGAAAACATACGGCTTTATGTGAAGAGAATGCAGCACCACAACTGTGTGGACAGCTCCCTCTCAGCCTCAGCACTGTTTCCGACCAGTGCAACAGTATTCAACACGTGAAGAACATGTGTCTGACTATGTGTCATATTTATGAGGAAGATTGAATGAGATTGTACAGTTGAGCAATACAATTGAGCCTTAAAACTAGTGTTGTAAATGGAATTTAAAACAAAAATCCTGAATGTGCTGAAATATTTGTCTGAGCGATTGAAATCAGCCCGAAAAAGACAAAAACAAAACAGAAACACTATTACTGACAATGTTGACTCAGCATCTCAGTTCACAAAAAAGATTTATTTAAATTAGCAAGACTGCACTCTCTTTCTCTCTCTCCCTCACACACACATACACACACACACACACACACACACACTGTAAAGTGCAAAGTCACTGACAAGGTTTCACAGATTTAAGAGTAAAAGAGGTTTAGAGGGAATTAGTTTACAGGCATTGGGTTACACAAGGTCCAATTAAGAATACACACAAACGGAAGTTATATCCTTACATTCGTGTGTGTGTGGGTTGTAAGAAGGATGAGTGCAATCATGGCCATTAGATTGTAACTTTACTCGTGTTCACATGTCTTGCTAATTTGAATAAATCCAATTTCTTCTTTGCTGTCACACATCACAGAAGTTTGATTGGATAATCCCAATAAATGTCTCCTTGCTTTTCTTTTTTAATTTGCTGTACGAAAAGCTGAGAATTAATCCTCATTACACAATGGAGGAAAAGCTGTTAGGGTGACACGCTGCTTAAAGCATGTGTAAACTTTTGTCATGTGACAGCCACCACACAAATACACTTCTATCATGTAATGCTCCTATAAGTATTTGAGACATTTTGTAATCTTGTAACTGATAATGTGAAGGTGATACATGTGAACTGACAACGTTTGTGTGTTCAATCAGAATAGGAGAGATTACAGAGTGGCCCCCAAACTGCATTACACTGTATATTCAACACTAATACACATATCCATAGGAGCAGCGATGCATATTTGTTTTATTAGATACAACAAGCACAGTAATCTGACCTACAGCTGCTCCCAAATGAAGAGAGCCATGGACACTGAAGCTACTCTTAAAAAGTAGTAAAATACTATGTCGAATGTGTACTTTTCATAGTTTGCTTTACACTACAATTTCACACATTTGCACATACTTTAATACCCTCTCACACACTGCCGGCACAGCCATCGGGAGCAATTTGGGGTTAAGTGTCTTGCCCAGGGACACATCGGCATATAGACTATAAGAGAGCCACGAAACAAACCCACAACCTTCCATTTGAAAGACGACTCACTCTCCAGCTGTGCTACCGTCGCCCCGAAAATCAAGCCAGATAAACAATAATTGCCACAGGCAAAACAACATAATCACGTCGTTCACAGTTAAAACCCAGTTTTAACAGCATCCATTCAGCCTGTTTTTATTAAGATGGCTTTCTCGCACATTTAAAATAGTGGCCAGCAAATTGGTTTTCACCCTTTTTTTTTGTTAATCCCAAAGCAGCAGCAGCAGCAACAACAACAATGCTTTCAGTCTCAGATAAAAAAAGCAGGCACAGTTCATCTTGAATTACAACATAGAGAATTCAACCATGTTTGAATGAGTCGTTGCCTTTATAACTTTCTTATTATATTACAGAACTTTCAGGCAAACTTAAATTTGACATGAACATGAAAACACCACAGCTGGTGGTGTTCTAAGACTTTATACTGCAGTACTATATGCTGCAGATTTAACTGTTACGGTTACCCCATTTACTCACTAAATCCTCTAGGAGGCAGTGTGTGACTGCAGCCTCATCAGAAAGAGCTGGGCTCATGAATTCCTGATAATAAATGAACTGATAATCATGTACATTTTTTATTTATTTAAACACTGTTTTGTTTACTTTTTACACACACACTTAGTATGAAACACGGCAATCCTGCAATTTTAAAGGATAGTTTAGTTGTTTTTTAGTACTCAGGGCACGGAGTACAGAGTACAATTTATACATTTTATTTTCACAAAATATTATAAAAATTCTTACTGTAGGCTATTGTGAATGTTTTCATTAGTTTCGCATGCTGTCAGACAGTGCTTTGAAAATATAACCTAAACCTAAGGTAACTAAGAAAATGGCTGTATGTACATGAAGGTGGGTGTAGACTTCCAGTTTGCAGAGTGAATCTAGACAGGAACTAAGACTTTATTTAATAGCCACTAGGGGGCGACATCTGAAATTGGAGAATGCAGTGATTTATAACATCAGTAAACATTTTGGTGAGGATGTAATAGCCTCCAAAGCTGGTTTCAGGTCTTCTCCACAAAAACTTGATCTCAATTTTGTAAACAATGTTCCCATTTACAGGAAAACAGATGGACTATGGCAGTGTTTCCAAAGCTTCCGTGACCCCAATCACAAAATTTAATTGAGCAAATTTGCATATTGTTTGAGCGACTTGTTGTCTGTCATTTTTGTATTCATTTTGAATCGGTAAACAAATCATTTCCAAGTAAACTCCATTTTATGCATGATGTAACTGAAACATAAACATAAAGCTCGCCTAGAGATTTATGGAACTTCTGTTTTGGACCCCATAAAAATCTCCTGCGACCCATGTGTGGGCCCTGACCCAGTGTTTGAGAACCACTGTGGTCTGACAGCAGGGTATATCTCTGCAAATATTATTAGGTTATTTAATTTGCCCCTTCTTTTACGTGGTTGAAGGTGTTCCAGTTTCCAAACAGGCTTTAAAGTGTTTTATGGAAATGTCATCTTTAAAATTTCATATCCTGGGTGTTTGTTGAACTTTTTATTTGTTTTCCTCATAATATCTTATTAATAAGCACAGAAGCTGCTCTTTATCCGGATAACATTCCAATAATGTCCGTGTGCAGCGTGCACACCCGCACAGCCCCTAACTTTACACGATCCTGATTGGTGGAGACGCAGTCAGTGAGGGTGGCGCAAAGCATGGGCTTCATTAGCATAACAATCCCGCCTGATAAATGTACCGGCGGCCTTACCTGATGTCGCTGAGGGTATCACACACTCACAGAGGAGGAGAGGAGAGGAGAGGAGAGGAGGCTCGGACACATACACACTCCACCAGCGTCTGCAGTCTGTGCGTAAAAGCGCACAGCCAAGACAGACTTCAGAGACGGCTTCCCTCTCCCTCCCTCCTGCCTGCTCTCCAGGGTCTCGTCCGTGACCCTCAGGCCCGCTTCTGCTGAGTTGTGGCCGGTTCGTACCCGAGCCCCGGGTCACCCATGAGGCTTGAGGCCGCAGCCAGGATGGATGTGTTCAGGAAGCTGTGGAGTGCGAGGAATATGATCGTCGTCGTGTTCATCCCGCTGGCCCTGCTTCCATTACCACTCATCCACCCCACCAGCGTGAGCAAAACAATTATTATTATTATTATTAGTAGTAGTAGTTGTTGTAGAAGAAGTATTATACAAGCAGAACTGAAAAGTAACTTCTGTCATTCATCAAGTTGTTATGTTATTATTAATCAATCAATGAATGTTCCAGCAGTGTGTGGCAGGCAAGATGCACATACATAGGCAAAACTTTTTTTAATAACTGAAAGTTGCTCTCGACAAAGTTTTCAGCGATTTGTTTTAAAGATAATATAAGTGTGTTAATTACCTAGACAAAAATCCATAAAGCTGTAAACAAAACCTCCAGCTGATGTGTTGATAAGTCCCTCCTGATTGCTTCTAATGGCTGCTGCTGTGTCCTGATGGGATTTCGGTTTGTTTGTGTGTGTGGGTTAGCGAGATTGAGAGAGAGAGAGAGAGAGAGAGAGAGAGGGAGACAGTCAAAAGGCACACTGTTCCTGTTTTGATGAATGCTTGTTACAGAGCTGTCCTGATCATCAGCTGAGTACTTTCTCTCTCTTTGTGTGAGTGTGTGTGTGTGTGTGTGTGTGGAGGAGATGTCTCTACATGTTGATGAGATGGAGATGAGTGTTGTGCTTAAAGAGATAGTTCAGGTTTTGTGAAGTGTGGTTGTATGAGGGCGAGTCAGCCACCTCAGACGCTGATGCTGCTCTTGAAAACACAGACTTAAGCCCCTTTAGCAAAGACGTCTCATGTCTCCAGTATCTTCAGAACATGTTGGCCACTTCTGCTCACCTAGAGTTTGAATGACTCTAAGTTAAAGTGTATACATCGCTCACTGTCCCACACCAAAGTTCATAGAGAAACTCACTGCAGCTGCTGCTCTACTGTTGCCTCATTTGGACAGTTTGTGTCACTTAACTAAATGATCCTAAACACTGAAGTCACAAGATATTAAATATTCAAATCACTGATTTTCTCTATGGACTGAAAACATTGGTGCGAACCTCTGAGGCTGCATCTCAGCGTCAGCATCAGTTGGCACTTCAAATATGTCAAACCCTCAACACACACTTTAAAGACATCTGAAGTGAACAATGTCTTCATTCGGACAGCGTGAGAGTAACTTGATACTCATGAGGTGCTTAGGTTTGAGTCTGTGCGGTCGCTCATGTTTCTGCAGACATTTGAACTTGACAACAATAGGATTATCTCAATCTGCACAAACCCAATCTCGGGAAAACGTGTTGCTGTTTGTTGCCAGGGTCAGATACTGAGCAAAGTTTTGTTGCATTGAGTGTGTAAATTCAACTAATCTGACATGCATTTCACTGTATGTGAGATTGTACTTTGCTGTGTCACACTTTTGGGATTTCAAAAAGGTTTTTTTTTTTTTTTTGGAAGTCTAAGGTCCAAATGATGCCCATTAGCCCCAGTTTGCCCCAGCAAACACCGGGTTGGTTACAACAAAAAAACTGCTCTTTCTGAAACTGTTTCCTTTGAAACTCCCAAAGACACAATAAATCACACAGAAGAAAAGGTATTCCATCCAAAAAAGAAAGAAAAAAGAGACTTAACAAGTTGCCCAGGTTGCACCACTTGCACAAACCATGGTAGAGGGGAATTAACTCTCTCGTGGCAGCTCAAGAGAAGCTTAAGTAAAACAAATTTTCTTTTTGTTTTTCCTAAATGTAATAAATATAATACTTAAGAAATACATTGACAGACATTGATTACGCTTCATTCATGTAATATCAACTGATGAGTGAGTGCTCACTTTACACAGTTACAATCACCAACAGTGAAGAACAACCTTTTTAAATGACCTATTTCCCATTGTGCAAACACATCTTATCTTTCAGATAAGAATCCCAGTTTAAGTGTTGATCAATAGTTAAACACACTGACAAATTGCATACGTTTACATGTGTTTAATTTCACTTTATGGTTCTATTTTCAATAGTTCACAGAAGGTTAATTATGAAGTCACAGGTTTTTAGCACACAAATATTAGCACTGGGCTAAATAAGTTGATAAATAACATGTAACAGAGGTATAGTGGGCACAGGTGTGTGCTAATTGTGACTTTGTAATGATTCACATACAAATGCTTGTGTATCTCATAACATCATTGATTGAAAGTGTGTGTCACATGCTCACACGTTGTTGATTAGCCACTCAGCGCTGTCAGCCAGGAGCCTTGTTATTCTGTCAGGACTGGTGCATGTTTGGCAGGAGTAGGCGGCACATGATGAGGCCAAGGGGGGGGGGGCAAAAGAACAAAAGCAGCACTACAAAGAAAAAGAAAGAAACAATCCAAGCAATTAAGTTATATAATCAACCTAAGGCCACGCTGGATTTTGGCCCCCACGTGGCCCAGATGGTGTGAGGAATGTGTCGGAGGTTGAGAGTGACTGTGTGATTGTGTTTGTTGTGGTGCTGTGTCCAGCTGCAGCGGGACAGAACATCAGCTGGGTGCAGTCACAGAGGTGAGACACGGAGAAGCAGAGTTAGTGAGAGACCTGCACGATGTCACGCTCACGCCAACCAGGGACATTTCCCCAAACGTTCATGGCCTCAACAAAAGGGAGCTCAGCTGGGGGCTTTAAATTAAACCAAACCAACTCTTAGGCACGTGAGGTTCAACACTTCTAACACTTCACTATTCACCTGTAACGCCTCCTCCACCTACTTTGGCGATGCAAATAGATACTTCATCAGCTATGGTGCAGAACCAGAAACTCTTCCCCACAGTGCTTTTCAGATGCTCAGAGGATGGTGTAGCTTCATTGTGACACTGCAACACCATTTGATAGGCCAAGTGTAGATCTCAAGCCAAGCTGTGCTCACAGCGCCCTCTGCTGGACTATGCAGTTATTACTCCAGATGGTCTGAGGAGCTCCTAAGCTTTGTGTTTGACTCCCTAAAGCTAAGTGTGCTTCTTTGTCTGTATCTTGATACTAATTATAAAGCATTTAGTAGGAAACTAGTGGCGTGCACCGCCATTACTGGGATTCCTACCAAGTTGTTGTTGTAGCTGCTCATTAAATTAAATTAAATATGGTGCTTAAATTGTCATTGCTTTGAACTTACATAGATATTTGTAGATGTCAGTACATGTACCTCCACAACAATTTAATACGTAATATGGTGAACTTGATGTAGATGCGTAACTAAATAACTAAAAACTACATTGACCACAGCACTGAAGATGGCACTGGGCAGCAGCCAGCTCTGGTTCATCCTGTTCCTGGTCTTGTAATGGAAGTAAGGAGTGGCATGAACTCATTATCTCCTGATGTTGAGATACATGTGGGTCAGAGGAACATCAGACACGGCGGGGCAGGTATAAGATGGCACCATATAGTAGGCAGGTGAACTTGGGGTGCTCCAACAAAGGCTTGACATCTGATAGTGAGAATGCATATTGTGTTTATCTCTTCCTTTCACAAGCACATTTGGTGGCCCAAAGGAAGGGCATTAAGGATAGAACCTTAAAGCTAATGTACAGCAAAGCTCTCGCCTACGTACACGTGAATTCTTCATTTTAAATCTATAAAAACATTCTCTGCAAATAAACCCTAAATGTTACATGTGACATGTCCTTGGTACGTGAATGATTCTCTAAATGTAAAGGTGTAGTTGGGACTGGAGCGGTAACATCATATAAAACAAACGGGATAAAGCAGATTAGAACATTAAGACGTAAAGTTTTGCTGTATGGAAAGACCATATTCTGTTTAATATTACATGTTAGAATGTTTTAGGGCTCCACTAAACATTACATCACTAAACTTACTCATCTATCTATGTATTTTTTGTACACTGTAGCTTAGTGCGTGATTGTTATCTATCAGGTTAAGTTCTCTGCTGAGTGGTTCAGTGTTTTTACAAACACTTTTCCCTGACCTAATCTGCCTATCAGGAGTCTTGAAGCCACTGTGTGTGTGTGTGTGTGTGTGTGTGTGTGTGTGTGTGTGTGTGTGCCATATCCTAAACTGAGCACAGAGAACAGGGAGCTGATGAGACAATCAATGAGCTTCTGTCATACTGTTGCAAACGTTAATAATGATTAGGTTTAAAAAGAAAATGATTAACTAGGCCACGTTACCATATATAATTAGTTAAATAATGCACAGAAACACACTCCTCAAAAGCGTATGTCACTAGAGCTGCAGCTAACGATTATTTTCATAATATTATTTTCATTATTTTCTCGATTCATCGTTTGGTCCATAAAATATCAGAAAACCTTAAAACATATTGATCGGTGTTCGCCACACCTGGAAATGTTGATGTACTCAAATGTCTTGTTTTGTCCACAAACCAAAATTATTCACTTTTAATGATTTCTTTGTTCTCCAGAGCAAAGAAATGAAGAAAATACTCACATTTAAGAAGCTTAAACAATCAGAAATCTTGTTTTAATCATGAAAAAAGCTTCAAAGTGATAAATTGATTATCAAAATAGTTGTGATTGATTCATTTAGTAATCGATGAATTGTTTCAGCTCTATATCTCACAGGCTATTTTCCCCATCAGATTACCATTATTGAATTGACTGCTGCTCTGTGACACGTCTCAGTGTAAAGTCTGGAGGTTGAGACCTGCACCTCTGCCTACTTCAGCACTTTGGCATTGACTTGCAAAACAAAAAGCAGCACAAACGAATGTTTAAGGATCTGCAGCTGTTGAGTTTGTGTGACAACTGTCCTCTGATAGACATAAACCAATAATCAATGAGCAGTGATCATTGAATCACATCAGCTGTGTTTGTGTCCCTTTGTGTTTACTTATTAATCCATGCTCGTCTCTTTTATTTGTTCTTTCTTCCCGAATGCCGCCTCTCCTGTCCTCTTTCCATTCATCTCAATCTCAGTTAAGATCAAGAGTTTTGGCCTTAACTTGACTGCGTTAATCCCGTTATCAGGCAACCTTCTCAGTTACCTCATGCTTACTGAGTGTGAAGGTCTAGTTGTGACTGATGTGCTTCTGATTCATCTTCATTAACGAAGAACACACAGGAAACTAGTGGCTAATGTGCAAAACCATACTTTCATAATACATGTAAACATGATAAGAATTTTAGAAATTGAACCAACTAGCCATCATTTAAATTGAATTAGAATTCTCGTCTTTGATTATGAACCCAAACATCTTTTATATGTTGTGTTCGCAGCCTAATCTAATCGATTCATCGATTAATTGTTTCAGCTCTGGTCAGCATTGACCTATTTCCTTATGTATCACATCGTTTTTCCACAAACTACATGCAATGTAATGCATGGGTGAGGCTTTAAAGGGATCCTACAGTAACACATTATTCATTTCCATAGTTTGAATGTCAGTCAAGTCAAATCAGGTCTGGACACACTTCCTCCTGGAGCCTCTGAGTTCATGAATTTCAGATGAATTGATTTTTTTTTTTCCTCATGTAAATGTATTGCAAGCTTGCACTGTATGCCAGTGTTAATGGCAGGAACACGGTCTAATACAGTAGGAAGGACACATTTCAAAAAGTCGCGATCATTTTCACAAGGTCTTAACAAAATGTCACGAGATTCCTCTTTAGTTTTTAACGTCGGGGAGCGTGTGACTAAGCCTGCTGGTGTTACAACAGAAGCGCAGCATGCAGACTGGTATGTTGATATTATGTAACCACAACAAGATTAATAGCGACATCCGGGCGGTTTGTGTGTTGGAGCGAGTCTGTGTGTACTCGATTTTGTTACCAGTTAAACACCTTTTCTTGGATAAACTTGCCTGTTTCTGGACCAGTCGTCCTCATGGAGACCATAGTCTGGTCCTCATGAAGAAGAAACTCATTTGTCAGACGCTGCGATAAGGCTTTATAAATGAATGGAGTGTCCTAACCAGACTAACTGTGCAAACCTGTGTGTGTGTGTGTAACAAGCGCCTTAAAAGAGCATGTTTTATGATCTTATGAAAGGATCTTCGCTCCTGTGTGTCTTTATTATATGAATAAGTTTCTAACACTGTTCAGATAAGTAATTCCGCAGCCTTTTCATATTGAAAGGAATATAACTTGATGTTTTTGTAAATAGAGCTTTTGACTTTGTTATTGAGAGTTATTTAGAGTGTGACATAAAAAAAAAAAAGAGACTGGAAATGGGTCTTTAATATTTGAAACAATCTTTTAATTTTGTTGCCATTTGTTGTTGTACGTGCAGGAGGCGTGCTGCGCGTACGTGCTGATGGTGACAGCAGTATACTGGGTGTCCGAGGCCGTTCCTCTGGGTGCTGCTGCTCTGGTCCCAGCTTTCCTCTACCCGCTGTTCGGAGTCCTCAAGTCCAGCGAGGTAAGTCTGTTGAGCTGATTCTGCAGGATGTTTGACGTTTTATGTGTCAATCTCTTCATTTGGTGAGTTTTCTTTTATTACAAATGAAATTTGCACGTGTATAAAAGATAATTGATCACACAGCTGCAGAGACACAGTATAGTAAACCTCTTGGTCCAATATCCAGACGCCATCCTATACGGACCTGGACCTATTTGTATGTATCACTGAACGTAGGTTTTCTTGCCTTAATGGCACCAGAGGTCCAGGGAATGGAGCCCAATTACATGTGCTGTATATCACCAGTGAATTGGAGCCACACTGGATGCATGAACAGAGCGTCAACACCACTGACCGTCTTACCTCATTTTGTATCAGTAATCATGATTACAGCAGCTATGCTGAGTGAACCATGCTGGTTTTCCCGGGATTAGAGCTCTTGTCTATTTATACCAAACTTTTAATATTTTTTTACCATATTTACAAATGTAATCTTCTCCAAAATAGACGATTAATTAAGTATTGTATGTGTAGTTTTATCAGAAAGCCAGCAATAATATCACTTGACTCATCGAGTGAGGACACATGTAGATGTTACAGTGTGGTGACCTTTGACACTGTTATCGAGAGAAGTTGGTAAACTGTGTCGGGCTCAACAGTGACCCAAGGCTGCCTTTGAATATTGGGATATCCGATTATTACAATGTGTTACTGTGCTGGTGTTAAGAGTCACCTGATCACACTGCTGCACATGTAGATGTACAGTAATTCCAGATTATGGGGGTACTCACAAGTTAGGACGAACGGTAGCATTAAACATTATTTGCAAGTGAGAGACATTTTTGGATTAATTTCCAGGACAATTTTAGCATAGGTTGTGAAATAACCCTGTTCTTTGATCAAAGTACCGCCAGGGTTCTTTAAATGAAATGTAAACACTTTTAACACCGCTAAGAGTGAACTTCTAAGTGGTGTTAAACTGTTATGATTGTACCAACTGCACAATCATGCAGTTAAAAGGATATAATGGAAGATCAGTTTGAGATTATATGACAGACCAGCGTTCAGTAACTAAAAATATTTTATTTCTTAAAGCACAATCATTTCTAGAAATAATTTCCTCCTGGTACGTAAGAAGCAAACCCTTTTGAAATAGCCTGTGTGTGCTACAGATGCTTAGCTGAGTTTTTTTTTTTTAAATATGTATTTTACGGGGGCATTAAAAGTTTACCTTTAATGCACATTTCAAGGACAATTTCAGATATTTAAGGGGCATTTTGCCTTGAGACCTATGATTCGTGGCTGCTGATCAAGTGCCAATCGGTATCTTGTGTCAGCAATTGGAAAATCATGCTAGAAAAGGCAGCTTTTGCAAGAGATAAATATCTGAGATATATATATATATATGCATTTTTTTTTTAAACAGTTATTTCTTCTACCTTTTCCCCTGTTGAATAATTTAATCCAAACTACATATATAACTTAATGTCCCATTAGGTGTGTGAGTGGTTTGGTGGATTGCATCTGTGCTATATTTATAGCGCTAGGTGTCGAGGTGACGTCACTCGGCCGTAAAAGTTTTATCAGCCATGACTCTGCGGAGCGTGAAGACAACCCCATTAACCTGGTGCTCCACGTCATAATTATACCACTGATGTTTCAGAGTGTGACACCTTCCACAGTCATCAGCACCGGAGCCTGTCTCTGTCTCATGCTCTGCTCGCATGAAAATGTGAATGCTTCTTTGATCTTAACAGCGAAGAGTGTTTTATACACCAAGTAACACTTTGTTTCCTTCTCCATTAAACTCGCCTCCCTCGTCTTTCCCTCTTTCTTATCATTACATAAAAAAGTGAGCTGTACGCCTCATGTGACCAAATCACTTTGACATTTCCTGTTAACGCCGCTTTAAGCCTCTTGTGATGGCGTTCCGTAAATATGCCAGCGGAGAGCTTTATGCAACTTTACCAGTCTATGACCTTTTTTTCCCCCGTGACTCAATACAATACCTCACATGAACCCACGAGTGATCAACACTTGTTTCTATTGGCTGATAATTCACAGCTATACTGTATGTGTGTACGGCAAGTGCTAAATCTCGCCTATTTTTCTCTTAAAACCAAAGACTTGAACCTGAATGAGAATAATTTAACCAGGTTTTCAAACAAGCTTCACTCACCGATGAGCTGAGAAATCACTGGAGCTCATGTCTCTCTTCTCTAAAGCTCTAAGCATTGCCCTGTGTCATTATTTTCTTCTGCTCTATTTCATCTATCAAGTGAAATCACAGTTACAAAGCAACTGGGGCTGCACAGGTAACTGCAAAATAATTGAAATCACAGTGTGACCAAGTGCAATATCCAAATCTAAAGACACTGCAATTATAGTATTGGAGAACGATAATAAATGGGTGACAAAACATAGCATAATGATGAAAGTCTTCAATGTTGCACGGATTCATGTACACAGAAATCATGACAAAACTATGTTTTGTCTCTCATTGATATCACACGATCTGTCAAAGTAATAACAACATAATTCTTTGACCACATCATAAAACCTTGTCTGCAGCAGAAATGCCTGATTACTTTGTATGAAGTGTGAGAATATTAGTTGTTTAATGATGTTATCAGCAGCAATTCCTCACATGGCTTCCTCCCTAATTTAAAATCACCATTAACTGATTGCATTCCGCTGGATTTTTAATGAATAGAATTTGACCTAGAACATTCCTAGATTGCTATTATTTATTTATTATTAGGACTTCAATGGAAAATCAACACATTTATTTTCAAAACACCCAGATTTTACAACAAAACATTTAGTCACTCCTTATTTTTTTATTGAGTGTTGTCGCACGATTGGAAGTCTCAGACTTTTGTGTGTAAAACAGTCCAGAGGGACAATGTGAAAAAATGCTAAACTGTGAGTGTTGATCCAAAGCAAGTGGGGGTGAGGCAGAGAAAACTCCAAGGATGACTCCCTCCTGTCTCCTTCTGTGAACAATTTAAAGTATTATGTAAGCCAATCTGTGTATGTGTGTGTGTGTTCAGGTAGCGGCTGAATACTTTAAAGACACCACTCTGCTGCTGATGGGAGTCATCTGTCTGGCAGCTTCCATAGAGAAGTGGAACCTGCACAAACGCATCGCTCTGCGCATGGTGATGATCGCAGGAGCCAAGCCTGGCATGTGAGCAGCACACACACTCTCATATACTCATGCAAAACACACAAATACACACACACTTTGATTTATAACCAACAACTCACTAAAGTAATAGTCAATGCAGTTAGTGGAAGTCCTTGATTTATTGTCCTTGATGTTTATTGAAATGTGTGGAAAACAACATAATTAGCAAATAAACTTATTAGAAACATAATGTTCTTCCTCTTGGGGACTAAAGCTTGCACTCATTCTCCCACAAATAGAAATGTCACAGACACACAAATGTCAACGTGCCTGTTTCTCTCACGCAGGTTGGTGCTGGGCTTCATGTGCTGCACTGTGTTTCTGTCCATGTGGCTCAGCAACACGTCCACCACAGCCATGGTGATGCCCATCGCTGAGGCCGTCCTGCAGCAGCTCATCTGCACCGGCCTGGCCGACAGCCAAGGCAACTCCGAGACTGCGGACGCCCCAGAGGATGACAGCGGTATTTGTATTGTTATTATGATTATTATAATCTTTATTCAATCAGGAAAACTCTCATTAAGAGTAAAAAAAAGTCTCCTGGCAGCATATTTAACAGAGTTACAAATGGGAAAATAACAAATTGCAGTAAATTAGCAAAGACCATTATTTCCACTATGTATGCAGAATGTAGGTCTTACATTTGGAAATAAACTCCAAAAAGAATAAAGAATAAAAACAAGTGGTTATGGCTGTCGTAGGTGGCTTTCAATGTCTGTCTGCAACACACAGACATGAAACACACGCTTACACAAAAGCCTGCAACAGCACACTCACACCAGACTGTGTACATTAGTTCATCACGCACTTTAAGTAAAAAGCTTTTTTAAAATTCCCTTCCACAGCAGCTGCTTCCCTGTTACAATCTCACACTCACTGTTGTTGTCGTCGACAGCTGTTTTAGACGAACAAGAAAACCGGGACAGGAACCAGCTAAAGCTGATCTATCACAGCAACAGGTACAGTATATGTACAGTATGCAGTTAGTGTGTGTTTGTGGGTTTGAATGTACATGTAAGTTGTGTAACGATGCTTCCTTTGAAAGGCTCTGTCGAATTTCTCGTTCACCGGAAATTTGGTCCACTTTGATCCAGAAGACTTTCTTCAGAGATTTAGATTTCGAGAACAAGCCAATATAGTATCATTTTCATGTGTTTGTTTTTTTCTTCCTTTCTTTTCAGCAATGACCGCACCAAACAAGAGCTTGCTACATTCAGTGAGGTGAGACTTATTATAATAAAAGATATAATTAATAGGGAGTGAAAAATCCTGGAATTAGCCCAACAGTCACATCCTATGTCTGCATCAAATATGATATTTAAAAACCTCCCCAAACTCAACACACCTGTGTTTGACCCACATACTTATGCCAGCAGGTTTTCTCAAGCATGAGTGCCATAAAATCCAAACATTGTTATTAAATTTATATATAAATCGTTTTATATATAAATATATATACTAGAAGTTGCAGATCCCTGCCTAAGACTATAGGAAGAGTTGAAACTGCTTGCCTGATAATAGATAATGAAAACCATACCTCAGGCATAATTATTTTCTCCATCGTATTCTGTCTGAAAAATGTAGGTCAGAATGTAGCTTTTGTTTTTGCTGAGTAGACATTAGTGCAAAAATCAACGTGCTTTCTCTCGTCTTCAGGCTCACACTGGGGAGGTAAATGGTTTGAGTCCAAAGCCAGTCTCAAACCAGGACTTCATCGGTAACACTAATGGACACCTGTCGCAGGTTCGGAACCTTTCGTTGGAGTTAAATGATGCACATGTGAGTGAGAAATGCACAGTTTACAAGTTAATATACAAACACACTCTCTTTCTCTTTCAGGTCGCCGTTGAAATTCCAAACGTGAAGCGGGTGAAGGCCAGGAGAGACTCCCAGTATCCCACCAAGAAAGACCACATGATCTGTAAATGCCTGACGCTCAGCATCACCTACGCCGCCACCATCGGTGGACTCATCACCATCACGGGCACGTCAACCAACCTCATCTTTGCGGAGCAGTTTAACACGTAGGCACATGTGCACACACACACACACACACACACACACACACGGCAGACTCACTTGTCTAATGAGGTAAAACAGGTGTAAAACATAGAGCAAAACAAGACAAAATAAAAAACAAAACAACTAAAACAAGACTAGGCAGAACAAGGAAGGTCAATAACACACAAAAAAGGGAGAACATTAATTATGTAGGGAGTTTGGTTTGTTTGGATTTGGATGCATTTCAGTGATTATTATTTTTTGGCTGCTGTGCTGCTTGGACTGACACACTTCATGTTAATTGAGTGATGTTGTTGCACGGGGCCCAAGATCAAACTAATCAGTCTTTACAGTGCCAACAGAGCCGATTTCCTCCAGCAGCAGCAGCAGCAGCAGCAGCAGCACTAAGCCTGACAGAAAGGCTTTCTTCATGTCGCAGCCTTGTTGGACAAAGGTCAGGTTTTGAGTCGGCTTGGTGTGGGTGTGTGTTGCCAGTTGAAATAAAATTGACAACATGAAACACTGAGCTGCACATTTTCATGTGATTTATAAAATGAGCTAAAGGTGGCGAGGGCCCCCTAGTAACGCACACATGCTGTGATGACATTTGTGATTGACATTTTGCTTATGGCATTCTCACGTCAACACATTTGCAACTAAATGGATTCTTTTTGCGAATGATCTTTTCTTTTGTCATTTTGTGACTCCTCGACACATCCTGCCTGTGCGACTGTGCGTCCGCAGTTTCACAGAAACTAACACTTGACTAGATGAAGTGTTTGCAGCCCCAACAGCAGCAGAATCCATGGCTTTACTGTTTCAATTTAAATCGTCAATTAAACCCTGCATGCAGTATTTCATTCACTTCATGGTAAAACAGTGCAGTAACAGCAGCAGCACGGCAGAGGAACATGAGGGGAGTTTATGTCTCTCGGCCTCTGGGAGGTTTTCTGTGGCTCGTGGAAGGATAACCATTGGGATTAACTCACAAACTAACATAACTGTAAAAGCAAATAAAATAGGCTTTTACAGTTACATTTACACCCATAAATACTCTTTTTGACGCTAACTGTTAATTCTGACATTATCTTTTTAATTGAGAATGAGATGATGCAGCTCCTGAACTTCTTCAGGCTTCAGGCTGAGAAAAAAGGAATTCTTGCTCGATATAACATACAGTTGTTGCAGACAGGGAATGAGCTCATGCTTCCATCTCTGGTGTGAAAGCATGGTGGAAACTTATTCTGGATTCATTTAGATTTGATCTTTTTTTTTTTTGTCTTCCTTTTACCGATGCTGATTTATTCTCCTGTGTATCTTCAGCACACTGCAAATACACTCAAACCTAGTTTGATGTTTGATGTGATGGATGGCAGAGTTGCTTCTGCAGCACATACTGTACATCGCGGTCATTGTCATCGTCGTCGTCGTCCCCTCTGTGCGTTACCTTTACCCTGATTAGTGTCCGTACAGCGCAGAGCTCAGTGAAGCACATCAGAGCAAACATACTTAAAGCAGAGCCAGACACAGCAGTGGAAACTGAGTGATGTGTTAGAGCATGAAGTGCACTGAGGATGAACGAGCACAGGATCACTGCACTGAGAGCTGAACGAATTATGTTGTTTGTTTATTTTTAAATATTGCATAAACTTTATATTACTGTACAGAGACATAATAGTTTGGTAACAACTATAATAAGGGAGGTGATATTATAATTATATCATCATAACACCATCTTATTGCTAATGCAATTTTCAGCTTTGTACTAAGGACTACCATCAATGTAATATATTCACATTAAAAAGTTTTTAATGTTTTTTATTTTTTTTACCATTATTACTAAGCTATTACTTGTGGTTAAGATGGTATTTCCTTAAAATTACTCCTATTACTACAAATTATTACAAAGATGTCAAAGAGGAGGAGACACTAGAGACTAAATGCACGAGTGAGAAATCTATTAAGAGAGCAAAAGTAAAATGAGGTAGAAGAAAACAATGTATTTACAATAAAATGTCGAATTTAAGTGAGAGCAGTGAGAGCTTCTCCCTTAAGGGGTTGCCACATCGGATTATCTTCCTCCATCTTGCCCCGTCATTGTAGGAGCATAATGTTTTCACACTACTCAAATGTATAAAAATGTAACCAGAAAATCGTACGTCATCTAAAAGCAACTACAGATAATCTTTTTTTTTCCGGTTAAGAAGAAATTATACTGAAGTCTATGTAAATCTTGTCACAGTGATACTTGACTCTTATCAGAAGTGCAGAGCAGATAAGAAGATGAGGATGACAGCAGCTGTCACTCAGAGCAAACACATGAGTCCAGTGTAGGATCAAGGGTTCACAGTGACCTCAGTGCTCATGTGATCTATGAGCCTTTTAAAGAGATTGGGTATAACTTTCTGAAGGAATTGCCGCGGGAGTACTGCCCTCTTCTACCCGAGCTGAAGCCGATCTGATGTGATACATTTGTATGAGTGAGAAGTTGAAATGGTGAGTTCACTTCTCCAACTGTATGTCTGTTTATTTAGAAAGAAGTTGAAAATTAGTACAAAAATGAGGGATTGAAAGTGGTAAATACATCCATTAAGGTTTTCACAGTAAACACAAATATTAAATACCACTGTTAGAGCGACACTAACATAGAGGAAGAAGAGATACAGCACAACTGAAAGAACAGGTGCAGTGTTCCTTAAGAGCACCAGTGTGTGACAAGCTGATGTGATTGTCACTCTGAAGCTGACGTTGAGATGTCTACTATTGCTCTATAACTGCACTGACTTTTGCTTTTTATTACTGTCATAGTAGTTAAAAAATAGTTTAATTCATCACAGCCCTCACTGTCTTTCTTTATGTATGCATAAACTCAATTAACATTTAGTAATCTCTGTTGGGGTTAGTGTTAGTGGTTTCTTCTGTTGCCGTGCAACAGGAAGCCCTGGGTTCACAGGGCATTTCTACATGGAGTTCTACATCTGTCCACGGTGTACCCCACGTTTCGCCCTATGTCAGGTGGGATTAGCACCAGCTGCCTTGCGACCCTCACGTGAAGGATAAAGCGATCGACAATGAATGAATGAATGAATCCCCTTTGTTGTCATTGCCAGGTGCCACTATATAAAATGTTGCCTTGAAACCTACCACCTTATAATCATAATCATATCGTCGTAAAAAAAAAAAAAACTCTCTCTACAGTCGCTATCCAGATGCAAAGGTGATAAACTTCGGCACATGGTTCATCTTCAGCTTCCCCATCGCCATCATCATGCTGGTCCTCACCTGGCTGTGGCTGCACTTCCTCTTCCTTGGCTGCAAGTGAGTGTGTGCATGTTTCATGGTGTTAAACAGCTTGTATCCTGTGCTGTTCGTATCCACGTGTGATTATGGTCTGTGCATAGACTCATGATAATCCCTCCCTCTGTCTGCTGTTGAATGTCGAGCCGTGTCATCCTCTGGTGTCCTGTGGCTGCCGGGGTTGGAAAGCGCTGAGTTGCGTGTCCGGGTTCTGTGTGTTTGTTGACGTCGCTGTTGTGTGTTCAGCTTCAGGGAAACGTGCTCACTGAGTAAGAAGCGCAAAACCAAGAGGGAGATTATATCAGAGAGGAGGATTCATGAGGAGTACGAAAAACTGGGAACCATCAGGTGTGTGTTTATCTTACTTTCAAATAATAACATTATCACCCATGTAGTTGTTGCTCACAGACTTTTTGTGGTTTCTGCGGTTTTCATGTGTGTCCCAGCTACCCAGAGGTGGTGACCGGTGTTTTCTTCGTCCTGATGACTCTGCTGTGGTTCACCAGAGAGCCCGGGTTCGTGCCTGGTTGGACCTCTCTCTTTGAGAAGTAAGTGGCTCAGAATGTTGCGACAGGCACAGCCGATGTCAGAATGATGTTGTCATTATCACTGTCATGTGTTCGTGCTCAGACAGAGATCAGTGGTCCAGTTGGTCAGTAACACACGCTGTCAAATTGTCAAGTTGATTTTAAAAACAATTTACTCAAGCAGTGATCACGTTAAACAGGTTTTGTTTTGATCAGTTTATGAACATATTAAATGAAATCTCTCGCCTTTTATTCAGAGTGTTTTTCATTAGGCTTCACGTAAAGTTACCTATTGAAACAAAGTGTGAAAGACACTGAAAAGAAAACTATTTTCCTCATCACCTTTACCTGAAATCTTCTCCCTATCAGGAAAGGCTATAGGACTGATGCCACCGTATCTGTCCTTCTTGGCTTCCTGCTCTTCCTCATCCCTGCCAGGCGACCCTTCTCTTCCTCCTCCTCCTCTTCCTGCAGAAACACGGGTATGTTATGCAGTTTTTGTTTTATTATGTGTATATATATACATATATATGTATATATATGTATATATATATATATATAAACAGCCTTTTTAAATAATATTTCTCTCTCCTCCTCACTCATATCTACTCTATCCATCTGTTTCTCAGTGTTTACAGTTGCTGTGATGTCCTGAGTTTTGCGTTAATTGAAAAAAGTTTGAAAAACATGATGTTCGGAAAATAGATTTTTGACAAGCATGTAGCTCTTGTTCCAACATGCCTCCATTTATGTAAACAGACTCTGCAGGTTGCTTTTTCGCCTGTTTGTTGCAGGTTCACCAGGTCAGAGAAAACTTGTGCATCAGCCCAAAAGAAAAAAAGAAAAGAAAAGAAAAAAGCCTGAAAGTGTGACATCTATTGTATTTCACAGTTTCACGCTGCTCAGCACTTGATGTTTTCCTGACCTCTGAACAGTGTAATCTCATAGAGAGAGTGCCAGCTGTTTGTCTTCGTAGAATTTTGATGAAATTGACTTTTGTTTTGCAGAATGTGTGTTTTTACTGCTGATACATTGAGATTAAAAAATGACAGGTGGGCAGTAAACAATATAAAAACTGAAATGTGAAGGAAAAAAAAAAAATCGAATTAGTGACGACTGAGTTCCAGCTATCTTCCCCGATGTCAGGGTGAATGCTGGCTCACTGTGCACTGTCTTGACTTTCCTGAACTGAACAGAGCCATTGTGAATGTCATCACTAACACCTGTGCGTTTTCCCGCTCAATCATGTCAAAAGCAAAGCGGCAATTTTGACAACACTTTCAATTAGAAATTATGAATGAATTTATATTTTCTTGAGATTTTCTTGAGACGTTTTTTTGTAACTTCATTAAAAATAGGAAATACAGGAACATAATAAATTAAACTTATGAATATAATGCTAACTTTACATCATTACATCAAATGTTAGTATCCCCACTGTGCTGATTTTGTCCTGTGTTCTGTGTTTTTTCCCTCACCAAATGCATAAAATGATCATTCAGAGTCAGACCCTCTGGCTCCAATGATCACCTGGAAGGATTTCCAGAGACTGATGCCATGGGAGATCGTCATCCTGGTGGGAGGGGGCTACGCACTGGCCGCTGGTTGTAAGGTACTTGGCATCCGCTTGATCTTAAGTATTCTGTGTCAAATTTCTTCCCAGGGCTTTATGTATTATGTTCTAAACACAGTTAACATGATTTAATCTTGTATTGAAATGAGTGACTCTTCATAGACGTAACCTAAGAGACTGGTCAAACAAAATGTCAAACATAAACCCGGATTTAAAAGCATCAAATTGAGAGGGTGTAATATTTGATAGTTCACTCACATGTGTTGTATCTACTCCTGTGTGTGTGTGTGTGCAGGTGTCAGGCCTGTCGGTATGGATCGGCAGACAGCTGGAGCCCATGAGCGGTCTTCCTCCCTGGGCCGTCACCCTACTGGCCTGCCTGCTGGTGTCGACAGTCACAGAGTTTGCCTCCAACCCAGCAACTCTCACCGTCTTCCTGCCCATCCTGTCCACACTGGTACAACACTCACTCACACGCACACATACACACCTCTCACACGTTGGGTCTTTGGCAAGAACTGGCTCCAGGTCATGCCCATGTCAAAATATCAGATTTTGGAAGTGGTGTGGAAAAAAAGAAAAAAAAAACTTGTGACGTTTGAATGAACCGACTTTCTTAGTACAATGATGACGTTCTTCACCTCCCTGTTAGTTTAGGAGACACAATTGACTGTAATGACCCTAACCCATCACATGGTCTGAGGTCCAGGAATAGTCCGTGTGAATAGAAGTCAGAAATGTGTTTCTACTTCTCACTTGATTTATGTCTGTAAACATTTTTTTAGTCTCAATTGCTTGTTTCAGGTCTTAGCATCATATCATATCACATTCTTTGTGTTCTTGAGTTCCCTATTTAGAGGAAAATAGACAAAAAACATGGTATATATGAGTGGGCACCAGTGTGATTGACAGCAGGTACAAGCCTGACTTCTGAGAACTTTCAAAACTCAAGGTCTCACAAAGGGAGTACATTTTACACCTGGAAGACTATCTCCATACAGACTTAAGTAGACACCAAGCGAGAAAAGCCCTGTGTTTGGATAAAGCATGAGCAGGTATGAAATAGATTCATGTTTCCATAGTAACTGCATATGGTACAAATCCACTGTTTCCACTGAAAAACATTCACACACCTGATGAGCATAACATACAAATAATTTAGCAGGTGGTGTAAGTGCAGCTTGTTACATGCAACGATGGAAAGGTCAATGCACATTATAGTGGTGCCACATGCAACCAAGCTTCGATTGGACGATACCGGCTGTGAATCACAATGAGCGTGCACTCATATGTGCCGCACTTTATCGTCTATTTTGGTCCAAATGGGAACAACATAGTTTAAAAATTGACAGAATACTTGAAACTACTGTAGAGATTGAGACCATTAACCCCTCAGGAAAATGTGACATTTGCGTGTGGTTACACCCCTAAATTTAAACACTTTGAGTTAGTTACAATTCTTTTTGCAACCAGCAGATGCGCCCCCTGGTGGCTGTTCAATATATTTTCACTTCCTATTTGTTTTCGTGACGACGTGGAAGACATTTTTTTTAATATGGTCTATGGTTTAGCCAGAGTGGAACTGTGTGGATGATTTCAGTTTGAACTGCTCTTTTGCCACTGGTTTGTAGAGGGCTCGTCTCATTTAAAGGGTGGTAACGTGTATTTATGTGCATCAAATTGACCATGTGGTTAACTGGTTCCTACGTTTGACAGTTAATGAACTGAGCGCATTTCACTTTCTTTTGGTGTTTTTGTTTGTGTTTCTCTCTCCCGTCTCCTCTTTCTTTTCCTTTTCTGCCCATGTCTCCTCCGTCCGTTGTCTCTCATTGTTCTCTTTCACCTCCTTCTCTCCCTCCAGTCAGAGACTCTGCTCATCAACCCCCTCCACACTTTGATCCCAGCCACCATGTGCGTGTCATTTGGGGTCATGCTTCCAGTCGGGAACCCCCCCAACGCCATCGTCTTCAGTTACAGCCACCTGCAGATCAGTGACATGGTAGGACACGCACACACACACACACACACACAGTCCCATGCTCTTTGTGCACCTGCGGCATCAATAGGGTACAGTGTGTCATATTTTGAAGATGTATTTCTTCACGCTAAACTAAAATAGCTAAAGCTGGTGCTTTTTGTAAAGTTAAACATTTCTGACATATTTCCATTTAGTTTTTGTTTAATTAATTAATGTATTCATCTTTACATTATTTATTTCATTTCCCCACTAGGTGAAAGCAGGCTTTGGGGTGAACCTTATCGGCGTGGCGGTGGTTATGTTGGCCATAACAACATGGGGCGTTCCGCTCTTCAACCTGAATGAGTTCCCAGCCTGGGCAGCAGCCAGGAACGTCACTGGAAGCTTATAACCACTGAGAAGGGGAATGGTTTGAATCAGTGGGAGATGGAAAGAGACAACAGACAACATGTCTGTGTGGAATGTTGTGCCTGAGCGGATGTTTCGCCCTGAGGTGAGCCCTTTGCTAGACCTTGATGGGAGGAAGAGAAGAAAGGGAGAGAGAGAGAAAAAAAACACTTGGCTTAGATTTAAGAAATAGAAATATATTTTGGCATCACAAGGAGATGTCCTTGTGAAACTGGACTCTGGATTGAACTCTGACCTCCAGCAAAACAACTCTTTTTTTTTAACCCTCAATTAAAGACTTTTGATGAGGATTTTCACTGAATCACTGAAGATATCACTAAAAGCTACAGAGGTAATCAAGAACTGATATTTGATTTATGATTGGAAAATGTTAAATAACTTTTTAAGAGCTACTTCATACCCTTTTCTGTGGAGAACACTGGTATGCAGATAGAAATAAGCTACTCTGATTTCATAGAAAAGCTTCTTTTTACTGCAAAACATCGGCTGCACACAAATGTATGGTTATTTATCCAGATTACATTCGCTGGAACATTGTGGGCTGGTGAAATCTGACTTTGGTTAGCCGATACAGTTTAAAAACAGCAAACTGCTGTGTTTAAAAAGTAAAAAAGGGCTGTTGCTGTTGCCTTTACAGCTTTTACAGATGTATACAATAACCTTTCATGAGAGTCATGCAGAAACATAAGAAGTGTCATTTTGTATTTATCAACAAACGGAACACATATACACTGTCCTTAGCTGCTATCATGTGCCTGAATGTCTTTATGAAAGCTGATCTTGTGCCTATTATACTGTGAACAAGTTAATATACATTGGCCACAGTTGCTCTACATCCAGCTGCTTGTACTACAATATTGATGTGACGAAGTAATCCAACCTCTAACTGTGACAGTGTTCGTGCCTTACGCGCAGGAACTGGGTTCACTGCCAGCACCCAAAGCAGTAGTAAACAGTTTTTTGCTTCACTTCATTACAATATCATGAATGTGCACTATACTTTTTGTAAGATAAAATAGGTATGAGGTTGTTGTATTTTATACTTTTCTCTCACTGTTAAGCAGTTTTGGAGTAACTCTCTTGCCCTTTTACCACCTTAAATTGAACACCAATTGGGCAGAAAACACTTATCGCTTTTATCAATCACGTGTAGCTTCACGAAAACTGGATGCACATTTTATTTAATGTATTACTTAAGTATGTTAATCAACAGGACAACCATGCTCAATTGTTTTCTTCTCGACATGTGAACACAGCAGATAACATCATGTTTGGGATGTTCTAAAATGATTTGAATGGTGCAAGTTTGTCCAATCAGCTGTCAAATCACAGTCGCTGTTACCTGATGTTGAAAGGGTTTGCACATAATGGTTGCTGTACTGTGCAAAAATGGAAAAAGATGCATTTTATACTGTATTTTTACATGTGTAATTTGTGGCCTTTTTATATCATTACAATATAAACATGGGGTTTGGTGTAGGCAGAATCAGAAGCCTGTTTCTCTTGCATAATTTATTTAGTTCTCCTAAAAGTTTCATATGTAACCTGGGGCCATACTTCTTTGGAAATACATACAGAATTGTAATATAAAGATATTGTGCCTTTGCCTATTTCCAAATGAGTTGTAATATTTCTAAATGATGGTATTCATTTACAATTCAACCACACTAAAGATGATATACATGTACAACAATAAAGAAAAACATTAAAGTTGTGTTTTATATTTTAGCTATTCAAACAGTTACACTAGACTTTTTAGAGATTTTTACTGATGCAGCACTGTCCTGGAAATAAAATCTAATCAAAAGGATCCACCATTTTTAAGTATCAAAATATATATGACTGGTCCTAATGCAATAAAAACTTCAACAACTCAGTGATCTGACAGATAATTTAATGGTTGCTCAGAGACAGAGAGTGGGTTAATAAATCTTGGACAGTGTTGAGTGCTCATTAGTGACTCAGACCAAATAACTGAGTGTGTGCATGTACTGTAAGTGTGGATATATGTGTGGGCTGCATTTTTCAGTAATATAATATTACATGTAGGGTTTGTCAATAAAGCTAACAGAATAATTCCAGGTGACCCAACAAGACATAGATTAATTGATTGTAGATCCTTTTCCTCTTTTGTCCCTCTGGTTTCTTTTATAACAAAGACCAGATCAGCTGACACCACTGGTTAGTCCTTCTGCCATTTTAAAGATGTTTCTATATGGTGTCTCTGTACATAAGGATATAAGGATAAGGATTAAGTACAGGTCCTCCATCCACATCACGTTAGAAAAACCACTCTCCAAGTCCTGCACCTCCAGCTCTGGTGTGAATTAGCCTAAAAGCCAGTCCATCTGCAGCTCATTTATGAAGGCTGCTGAGGCCCATCTGCAGGTGTGAAGCCTTGTTCCTGCATCTTGTCTTTGTATTTCAAGTAGACTCTTCTCTTTGTGAAATATTTCACCTGCAACAAAAACAGAAAAGGTGAGATTCAATCCTGCCCAAGTGAATTAAAACGGTGTGTAGCAGATTAGAAAAAGAAACATGAAACTTTACCCACTGAGCAGGGCATTTTCCCTCAAATTCACTCTGGTACTTCTGGCAGGCTGAAACTTTGTCACCATTATAATCCAGACATTTCCACAGCTGGTCCCTGGCGTCCCAGCAGGCCTTCCTCTCTGCTGAATTTGGAGCCGACATCACTTCCTGAGTTTTGGAGGGGATGTAAGAAAAGCAGAAATACACAAGTCTGTACTATTATACTAGTTAAAGAGTCATTATTTTAATACTACCGCTTATCTCATGCCATGTAGTTTCTGTGTGTTATGATCCTCACAAAATCTCTGGCTAAATATCAGGCACCTTTACATTAGGATTAGTCCAACATTAGACTGCAAATCATTTAATCATTTGATTCTTGTTGGAGAAGGAGCAATGCACATTTATGTCCCTCAACATGGACATGCAGGATTTTGATCAGTGACTAATTTACATCTGTTGTCCCAACATATATAAACTAAAGTATATGACATTTATGAGAAGAAAGAAAACGGATAAGGAATATCAGTAAAAGCTGTATTCCACTTCACAAAGACGGACAAACGACAATATAATATGAGCGATTTGACAAGTAAAACAGAAATAGGGACCTCAATTGTAACGCTCGTTGGGTGTCAAAATGTTAAATATAAACGAACAACATATTTTGGTTGTCTATAAAGGAATGTAAGATGATAGTATCTATGTTAATTCTGAAGACTCACTCACTGAATGAAGGATTAAAAACCTCCCGGGGTTTTTCTTCTTTCTCTCTCCAGCTTCTGTCTTCTCCTGTCACTCCACAAAACCAGGAGAATCACTGTAATACCGCCGTATCACTAAAAACACACGATTTTGAAGAGGTTTTGGTCACAGTAGCGTTGTGTAAAGTGAAGGACGTGCACCGCGGTACTTCCTTGTCGCGGCGTGATGACGTCGTCTAGTCGTGGTTAGCAAAGTGTACCAGGTGGTGGCGCAGTTCGTTAATAATTGTGGCTGAAAACAAGCCCGTCAAACATTTTACGTGTAAAATTTTGAGTTAACAAGTAAATACGACGCATTTGAACACAAAGTTAGCCTGAAGAATGTTTTTGTGAAAGCCAGTGAATGGATGAAACACGCCAGAGTAAGTACTTAATTATTAGTTAGTGTGACGCTCTTTCAAACATGTGCTTCATTAATTATAATATGCATGCACTTGTTTTGCAATTTTTTAACATGAAGTGTTCAACATTTACACTCCGGATGAAATGTCATTGATGTCATGTTTCATTTATGGGCCATTGGTTTACTATATAGTTTCAGCCTTTTTCATTGCAGCCATTTTGACATGTTTAGCAGGAAAAGCTCAGGAACTCAGCCATCATTAATTTACATCATTTACACCTGCGCTTTTCCAACTGTCACCTGTCAAAATGAAAAAGCCCCCCAAATAATGATAACTAAAAAATAAAAATCAGTGAGTGTGTCAGGAACTGTTTCGCAAGCTAAATCATGAAAATCAAATAAATAAATTATATATCAAAAGATAGTGACAACAACTTTTCTTTTGTGGAATATAATGTGAATAGAATATATACAGTACTGTACAGTCAGTAAGGTACTATCTATGTTTTCCAAACTACAAGGGACAACCTATAATTTCTTTAATGATTCCTATAAATGTATTCATCTATAATGTTGTGGTTTATAATGTTGTGGTTATTGCAATGATTTTATAACAACATAAATCGCTGCAGTAATTCAAACCTGTTTCCCCCAAAGTAGCCTTTATCAGAGAATAAAGGTGAGATGTTGTTTGTGTATGTTGAAGTTTATGTTCATGTTTCATTGAAATTGGTCCAAAAAAAAGCTTAATGTGAAAACCTCTTTTTATTCTTCTGCAAAACACCTGTTTGCTACTGAGCTGCATCCACAATTAGGTGTGTGTGTGTGTGTGTGTGTGTGTGTGAGGGAGACAGTGCATGCATGTGTGTAAGACTTGCCAGTGAGTAAGGACAGAAAATGTGTGTGGTTGATCAACTCTCTCTCTCCCTCTCTGTGTCTTTTTCTCCCTCCTTTAGCCACAGTGACGGAAAATAGTCCGACTGGTTGCCATGGCGCCCAGCACAAATCCATCTCAGTTTGTCTTCTTGTGCAGACTGAAGGGAATTAAAAACACAAGCACTCTACTGCAGGGGTGAGGTGCGTGCCCTCTTCTTAGGAAAGTAAGTGTTTGTCCCTCTGTGTGTGTGCGTGCATGTGTGTGTGTGACTTCAGTGTGTCTCTGGTGCTGCCTCAAAGACAGAACATTCACTATTTATGTCACACGCCATTTAACAGCTGACCCGACTTTTAAGTGTGTTTCCTCTGCTGTCGATGAGATTGTTTTAATCTCTGCAGCAGTATGGAGACGTAAAGCCTCAGAGCATAAGTGATGTTCCTTACACAAGACAACACAAAGTCACTGAATGTCTGCAAGTTAAAAGGACCAGGAGTTAGTGGCATCCAGGGCTGCAGTTACATCCTGCAACCAACTTTTGCTTCATATTAGTGTATTTTATGCATGAGAAATTATGGCATAAAAACATGAAAGCAACATGAAACATGAGAGCCAGTGTTAGATTGGTCTTGACTTTGGGCTATGATACAACCATGGGGAGAAAAACATGGCAGATTCCATGGATGTGTAATATAAAGGTCTCTTTCCAAGGTTACTTTCTCCTGATATATACCCTCTAAATCATGCACACTGGACCTTCAAAATAATTCATCTGAAAATGAATATATAGTGGATTAAAATGTGAATAAACCACAAAACGGACATACTGTAACCCTGTTTCAAGTCAATCAAATTCTGGTTGAGGTAACTATGGCGTGGAGACCTCTTATATACCATCGGTAACAATATATCAAGGATGTAGTTTAACCTGCAATTCACTTTATAAAATCCTTAAAATCTATTAATCTAAAGACAAACTACCATGCCCTTAGGTTTTTGTTTTAAAACCAGATTGCGTACATTTGCATGTTTTATTTTTCAGCTACTACGATTCACAAGTTCTTTAATATTTAATTGTGAATATTTTGTTCTGTAGATGTGCTTGGTTTAAGTAGCCAAAACAGTATTAGGGGAGCATTTTTTTCATAACTGGCTGCAGAGTTTTAAAGTCATGCTGGAAATATCTGAAAAATGAAGATTGTGGATGTCATGTATGCCTCTAATACTACATTATTCATTCTTATTTCTGTTGATTGGCTCTATTGCTTTTTTATTAAGAAAGGATCCACTCATTATATTATTTTTGAACTAAGATACATAAAATAGTATGAAAATATTGATGAACATGTCTTTGTTGCTGTACAGTCTGTTGGGGTTTACCAGGTTATGTGCCAGTTCTAGTAAATGTTACGTGCACTACACAGGTTGCATCATTGGGATTTAAATCTTAATCCTGGCAGTGTTGGTGATTTAACATGTCAGGAAGTGCTGCCTCTCTCCACCTCAAACTGTAGCTCTTGTAAAGTATTTTGCTTTACATGTGCACAGCCTTTCATTACTCTCTGATAGCTCTTGAAGATATTGCCTCATTCTGTTTGAAGCTCTTACTGCCTGGGTTTTTTTTTAACCAAGCACATTAGGCTTAGTATGAAACCCGAGTCAGAGTCTCAGCAGACAAGGTGTATTTACTGACATGATTGTTTTATGACACCTCCCTCTGTTTTTGACCTCACATTGGTTGCAATCTTTTCACACTTTCCAGTTTACACTGTACCATCGTATTTGATACATATAATACATTTTTATTTGAGTTGTCTCATGCTCCATTAGAGTGTTGGCATGTTGTAATGCAGTTAAACCCATGCTAACCAATATCTGCTTGGATGAGAGATTAACCATAAAGCCCAGGCTGTGCTTGATTGTGTTAAATGTAGCTGTGGGCGAATGGGGTTCCATGAAGTGTATCCTGTGTATCAACTGGTGCCTTCAGACTTGTGGGTGTGACGTTGTGTGTTTTTAATGGTGTAGTTTTGAGAGAATGGTTGCTAAGCAATGGCAATGACAGGTGGATAACTTTAATGTAATTCAAGTAATATAGATGGAGGACAACAAACAACAATTTTGGACTCTATATGAATAAAGTAACAGTATATTCACTTATCATACATTGAAAAATAAAGCTTTGCCATTTTTGAAAACCTCAGCAAAAAAAAGAAACACAACTCATGAACCTGGAGCTTTCGGAGTCTTTCCACTTATGATATTGTATTCACAAAATGGGGGGTTGGGTTGTTTAAATTTTACCATAATACCACAATATTCATGAGTTTGAGAATTGTTTCCTCAAGAGTAAATAATTCAAATGCTGTAAATGTCACATCACAATAAGACAGGCATACATGTGAAAACACACACTTAAATACACACAGTGTCATGCCTTTTCAGTTCCTCTCTTGGAAACACACATGCATGCTCATATCTATTGGTAGGAGCTGTAGCTGCTTGATACAGTCAACAAATGACAATCCCGACATTAGTCTTTTCTCCAGATGTCAGAATCTGGTCTCTGTGTGTTTTCCGATCAAGGAGTCGTCTCTAAAGGAAACCTCTGAAAGATCTTTGTTGACTATTATAGGGTGTATATTCTCTCTAAAGTGATAAAGTATTTGCTCAGTCTGAAGTCAAGAGAAAAGAATAGAAGCTGATGTGAATTTATATGTTTACAGCATTACAGCAGTGGCTGCAGTGTCTTTATTTCTTCTTCTTTATGGGGTTTAGTAGCAGCTTGCATCCATGATGTTGCATCATTGCATGATAATATTTACACACACGGTACATAATAGAAGCCTTCAAAACTGAAACATGCACTGTGACTCTTGTATTTTATTGTTGCTACATTGACATTTTGTGCACACATATTTGTGTTAAAATGGCTGATATCAACAAAACGCATGCATATATGTTTTTTTTTCACACACACACACACACAAACACACAAATTACATTTAACATTTACCCAAAACCAATTTATTTGCAAGTCTAACAAGCCACACACAGAGCCACGTTGCTCCATGGCAGGCATCGACCACTGTCTCTCTCTCTCTCTCTCTCTCTCTCTCTCTCTCTCCCCTCACATACACACACACGCACACACACACACACACACATCGACCAGTATTCCTGTATTTGTCAGCCCGGTGGCGTCCACGATACTGACCCCCAGTTGCCACCACTGGACATCAATATCAATGTCAATTCTGAAACAACATTCACTGTCATGGCAACAGGGGTTTGGAAACACACACATAAACACAATCACAGGCACATAAACAAAGCATGTGGATATAATAATTATGGTGTGAATGTGCGGCTTCACTTGACAATTTAGAGAAAGAAACTATTTGACAGCAAACTCTTCACTTTAAAACTCAGTGTTTACATCACCAAGACCGCATCATACGCTGAATGATGGTGAATTAGTGGTACAGTGGATCCTCTCTCAACTGGAAGGTTATGGGTTTGATTCCCGGCTCTACTACTCCTACATGTGTCCTTGGACAAGACACTTAACCCCATGTTGCTCCTGATGGCTGTGCTGGCAGTGTTTGAATGGATATGAAAGTTGTGTGACAGAAAATGTGGACACCATAGTTTCAACCAAAATGTTACACTCTTGTTCCGAGTTGCACAATTTTGGGCACCACTGTAATATTTGACAAGAAAAGCACAATATAAATACAAACCATTTACCTTTTGCTCCGTCATATAATGTCACATATTATAGTGGTGCCCAAAACTGTGCAACTCGGTACAGAAGTGTAACATTTTGGTTGAAACTATGGTGTCCATGTTTTCCCAAAGATATTATGTGTGATACATTGAGCGGATGCAAATCCGATAGACGGAGCTGACAAAAGATGACCTGAATGAAGTGCAGATGAGATGTTGACTCTACAGTCAGAGAGAGGAAAGAGAGAGCAAACATAATCCATAATCCATAGCTGCCAGTGTGTGGAGCTTTACACTGTAACAAGATCGAAAAAAAACCTCTTTATGTTTTTGCAGGAGGCTGAAGTGGTGGTGGGATTGTCACTATGTATGATGTATGTATGTTTGTTTTTTTTAAAAAGTGTGTTTCTAAATTATCTTTTTTACATCAAAGACTCAACAAGGAAGCATTTTTCAAGGAGCATTTACAATACTTTCTGTCCGTATTAAGTCTGGTTTTATTAGTAAATTCTCAAACCAGTGTTAGAATCATCAACATGTTGTTAGTTCACCAACCACACTCACATTCTCCAAACAAATGCACAGGTTTTTATCCCGGAAGCACCGGGGCAGAGGGAATATTGTAACAAGCATCCGAAAAAATGTTGGACCAACAATTGAGACAAGGCTCCAGTCTGAATTAAAGAGGATTATCGCTCTTAATTTATGCAAATGAATGCGCACACACTAACGAGAGCAGCATGTTATTGTGTGACCAAAGCCTGCCTCACACACACTCACTCTCACAAACATTCATAAGCTTCCACAACTGTGTGTTATTGCACCACTGAAGCCTGTTGCTTGTGGAGCTACACTCAGTCTGTTTCACAAGATACACACTCACACAGTATTATGCCATTGTGTACTTCATGGGAATCTTGCAGTCCAACCTCTGCCAAATCTCACCATCACACACACACAGAAAGAGAATGATTCCCTAGTGGGACAGTCCTGGCTTGGCTTGATCCACATTCTTGTTCTGTTGTGTGACGCTTCTTCAGTTCAGCAGACTAAAGCCCTTTCACTGCTTTAAACACACACACTGTGAGGTAAAGCTTTCTAAGGCACTCCAATGAAGCTTCTCATGAAAGTCCACCACTAGAAGATACGGACCTGTTGACTGTCTCTGGTACTCAGGGGTCAGATAATGGATGTTTGAATTACCTCTGCCATACATAATGTTTGTTTCCTATGCTGTCACTCTTCATATGTTACCTGTTTTCCCATCAAGTACTTGTCTTATCATAATACAGCAGATCAGTCCAATTACCACAAAGCATGAGTCATTCCATCTAAATGAGCATAGAAAAGTATGTAATATATGTAACAAGGACAGAGCACTTAACTACTGTAAATGAAACCAGCCACAACCAGCTGGACACTGTAGTATGAAAGTAAAGCTGCCTGTAACTGATAATTATTTATTTAGTTTATGTATTATTCACTTGATTGATCTATTGGTTGTTTCGCCCATAAATGTCAGAAAATTGTGACAACATTGATTCCCACAAAGCAAAGCTGTTGAGTTCACTGACATAGAGTGAAAAAAGCAGAAGAATTTACCTTTAAGAAGCTGAAATTGAATAACTTATTTAAAAAAAAAAACCTATAACAAACAAACACAAAAAACACAATTGAAAATGGATTCATCAATTATAGTAATTGTTGGCTAATTGACTAAGCTGTTAACTGCTTAATTATTGCAGCCCTAATAGAAATAATAAATATTACAGTAACACAAACAGATTTAGGTGAATAATGCAGTATTCACGTATCATCAAATTCATTATTCAAGTTTATTCGTGTTTTTTTTCAGCAGACAAAATAATGCTACTGTAAATTAGAATTTCACACACTGCAGCACACACTGCTCACACTCTCTCTCTCTCACACACACACACACACACATCTGTCCCTGTGGTCATGTCATAAGAATATTACAGCAGTGATTTCCACAGTGGGCGGCGCGCGTTACATATGTGAGTGCGCGTCCCCACTCACCCAACCAGACCTCACTTCTTAAACCAAACCCAGCCGAGCCGCGCTGATCCGAGCCAAACCAACCCGAGCATTTTAGAGGCAGCAGAGGAGGCACGATGATGTGGTAGCGCATCTTTACGCACCTGATCCCTGCACAAACCCACCGTCTGCCTCTTTACGCTCAATTTTCACGCCGACACCATGGAGACGGCGCTTCACAGGACCGATGTTCTCGTTTCCCAGCTGCTCCTTTTCTGCCAAATAGGTAAGAAAGTGAGTGGAGTGTGGCTGCTGACATGTGATGCTGTGCTCAGACTGAAACGATTGAGCGCTACGCGTGTGTTTTATTCCCGTGGATAATCTGCACACGCCGGGTGTGCGTGTTCAGACTATGCAGTCAGCGCCAAAGAAAGATGCATTTTCTCTCGTAAATGACATTTCTTAAAACGTGCCCTTTTTGAGGGGTAACGTGTTTTTACAGAGTGAATATTCCTGTCCAATCTGATTTGGTTCCAAGCAAAGATTTCAATTAACATGTTGAGCCATTTTCTTAAACACAAGTTGAAGTATAGGCGGTGAATGACATGCAATGTGCAGTGTGATTGTGCTCTGGTTTCTGTTATCCTGGTGGACAGTGGATGTGTGAAATGTGCTCTGTAACTTGGAGCTGCTGCTGCAGCAGTAAGCTACATATTTTTTTATTTTTTTTTACAAATAATGTTTCTATGATATTTTGAAGGGTCATGTGCAACCTTCATTGTGCTTAAATTGTAGACCTATACACATGAGTTCAAATGCATGCATGTGCCCCATTTGTGTAATTTTGATAGCTAAACACCCATTCTTCCTTATCTGAAACTATTGTTTAAATGATAAATAATTAAACATTTCAGGGTCCCTGGTGTGCATGTACTAGACAACAGTTCTATAGGCTGTGTAGCCTGGTTGTATTGAAATGGGTAAACACTCCAGTCTTCCAGTTTCATCCCAACAAGTGGATAACTTATGTTCAGTACTCTGAGCATGCAAGTTTTCAAGCTAATCACTTTATCAGGCCAATCAGTGTCAAATTAACATCAAATAATCATAATGCACCCTCAGTTCACACTTACACCAGTGGCATCTGCAAAATCTAGTTTAAAGAGAAAGATTAAGCTTGCGTTTCAGTGCTCCCTCCATATTTTCACATTAATTCAGGAGCCCTGAAATACTCTAAGCTTCATATCCATATGATTTTGAAGCTCAATTCAAGCTCTAATGGGAAAAAGAAATCACCTTATGGCTAAGCAAATCAAAATTACACATAATGTCATTGTCATGCTTTACATAGAGATGCAAGGACTGATAAATCTGTAGAAGCAATATATGAGGCAAGTAATTAAGCTGTAAGCAGCTGTCCTGATGCATAGTAACAAATGTCAGCTGGGATGCAACTAATGTTTGAATTAGTCACGCTGTTGCATAATTTGTCCTGCAGAGAGCGCTGATGAGCACAACCTTTTAAAATGTAAATTATCCCACTCACTATACTGTATATCACACCCATTTACATATTTAATATAGTCTCCTTTAAAGTGTTTACCACATTTTTACTCCATAATTACCCAATATTGATAATGTTATTAGCATCAAAATGTAGGAAACCTATGTGGTCTGTAGTTTAGTTGAGATCCTCCCAAACGCTCAACGACAGCTCCCTGGTTGTCTGCTTTCTCCCGTCCTCAGTACAGAATTGGTTGACATTTCGATTTGACCTTTGGGAAATCAAACAGCATGCTAAAATGTTTGACCTGGATTCGTAAAAAGGTTATAGTTGTACCATTCAACTAAAGTGTAAGAGGTGAATCTCGCGACACTCAGTTGAGGAGGATGAGATCAGAGGTTTTTATGTCCTGAACTCATGCTCCCATTTGATGAGATTTACTCAGGAGATCCCATTACAGTTTTATTATTATTTTTTAATATTCTGCAGTTTGGTGCAGAAACAGAAAATAGGGTTGATGTGACAGATTTGGTGAATGAGCACTGTTACTACTGAAACTTAAGCTCACATTTAGGTTGTCTCCCAATTTCGCACTGCTCTTATTTCAGAAATGATCTCTACATTTAGCATCTGTCCACTATTTACTTAACCCCTTCCTTCACCCCTTCTCAGAGGTTGGACTGTGGAAAATAAGTTGCAGCCGTCTGAATTTACTAGCACAACACTGTTGCCTTATGATTTGTATGTAGAATTCATACACTACAGTATTCATCTTGTCTATTCACCTTTCTGTTTTACACTGTACATAGAGGCTGGGTGGGGGTTGGGGGGTGCTGAACGGAAATGGAGCATCCCTCAGCCATCTGTCCTGTAGTTGGACACCACACAGAATGTTTTTTCACACACTTCTGTGTAAACACACACGCAAACAACTCACAGCAATGTTGTGAGAGCTCTCATTGCAGCTTTGTATGACTAAGCAGTTCAGCCAGTTAATAGTTTTTATAGCTCAACCGAGTAACGCGTATTTCCAACAACAACAACATGGTTCCCTCTATACATTATACTTATCACACGTGTGCTTGCTGCCTGTCCATACACACTGTTCTGCATACTTTGGGTGTAATGTATATAACTCCTTTTTTCATTGTTTAGAAAACCAGATAACAACATTACAACAATGTCATTAGTTTAAATCTTCAACAGCATTGTCAGTTTTTTTTTTCTTCTCTCCATACAAGATAAATTGAATGTGATGCCTTCTGCTAGCAAACACCTGCATATGTTAGCTGTTTCCTGTCATATGGGGTGATACATTTACACTCTTGTCAGACTGCATTAGATGACTCACTGTTATGATTTCATAGGGTTTTGCTGCATTGGTCTAAACACCCTTAAAGCTGTAGTAGACACAGTCCCTAGAAAATAACGTAGTTAATTATTGAGTGAGCAATTTCTTCTTTTCTGAAACACTCAATATTGACACAGCTTTAAATGATTTTGTCTTGCTTTCTTTTAGACTCCTTTTCATTTTTGTTTAATGTTACTTTGCAGCCTAGGCAGGTCTTGTCAATGGTGGAACAGCAAATTTCTCAGTGTGCAGGTGCTTAGTAGAACAGCAATAGATGTGCGCTCGCCTTTTAATCTATTTGGTAGATTCTCCTTTCCCAAGGCTAGATTTTCCTAAGAATAAACAAAAAAATGCTCTCTCAGATCATTGGATTTACCTCATGCTGAACTATTATTATTGTGGAATTATTATTCAATAGTGTTGCCTACAGCAGGTTTGAAGGTTTGTATTGTCCCTCTACAGTCAGTTGAATGGGAAGAAGAGATAAACGCACTGTGGGATTATTAGATTGATGACACATGTTGATTGGTGAGATTGAGGGACTCAGTTTGCATGCTAAAAACAACTCAATAACTGGCGCGTACAGACATCATTCGTCTTTGTGTGTGTATATGATATATTTTACAAAACCACTGCAGGGTTAACTATTCATGGGTGTATTTTTACACTATTAAACACTTTGTTACACTTAATAACAAAATATTTGGTCTACCAAGTAGACCAAACCAACGAATTAAGCAAAAACTGAGATAAATGTCTGTAGCTTTCCTCCATACTCGGTGTAATAGCCAGTGTGTAATATTTAATGTGAGTTCAGTGATCATATGCTCTCCTTGTAAGAAACCATCTGGCCAACCAGGGCGCTCAGAGTGGATGAACCAGAGGGGATTCATCCGGTCTCACATTAGGAAACCTTATAGTGTCATAGTATAACAAAACACTGGCATACACATTCTGCACATGCAGAATGTGTAAATAATATGACGAGTGAGAACATACACCCAGATTCAGAGTGTTTGGATAGATAGATTTCAAAGGTAAATGTAACTTATATATCTCTGTATTATCTCAGGGATTCTGCTGGTACTGAGTGCCACTGTGATGTAGTTCTTGTTTTCCTCCCTAATTTAAAGTATTTATAACATTTTCACCCACCATGTGATGTCCAACTCAAACATTACTGTTTTGATGAATTGAATACCACGGTAATTAGGGAGTTGCTATGCTGACTGATCACTTTAAAGCTGCAGTATAAGCAACTTGTTAGCCGATCTATTACATCCTGTTGTCTATGACGCCTGCACAAATATCACAATGTCTATTAACCACCACTTATTATTATAACATTCTCTATTCTTAACTTTTTTGTGACTTTATACTGTATAGTATAGTATCGTATAGAGATGTAATTGCATGTCTCCTTACTTCTAGCTTTAACTGGGCTAAAGATGAGATTATGTGAGCAGTAAAACACACACACACGCACAGGCACATACAGCATGATAAAGCTTTATAACCCAGTGAGGGAGATAAGTCTAATTTGCACAAGTTTCCACAGTTTATTTTGTTTTTATGTTGGCAGTCAAACATTTTATGTTCTGAATTTTACAGACTTAATATTCCAAGCTTTCATTATAAAACCAAATTCTGTACTGATGGAAGTGGGTTGCACAGTTACTTTACTTTTAAAAAAACCACAGATGTTACATTAAATAATTGAAAGCCTGGTTTGGGTTAGTGATATTTTGTGTTCCTTCCCTAGGACACTCTGCCTCTCCCTGCTGGTTTTTCATCTAACTTCTCCATCTAAAGCATTTTATTCATAATTGCTGCTCTTATCCTTAAATCCACTTAGCAGCCGTCTGCTCCTATTGTGGCAGCATGCGGTCACAGTTATTTTAGATCCGGTCTGTGCTATAAGGACAGCTGGATCTCTTTGATGCTGAGCAGCCTGGACAAGGACCTCGGCTCAGTGAAACACTTGTGTCACTCAAAAGTTTGTGCAGTAGACCTTGGCAGTGATTGGTAGTTGGTCGTACAAATTCTCAAAAGTAAATTTCAAAATCACAGTGGTAGAAAATCACTCTCGCAAAACTCAGCAGAGCAGACACAAATATAAAGAGGAGAGGGGGTTTGCAACGTCAGCTACAATATGATTTTGCAGGTACAGCAAACAACAGATGTCCACAGCTTCTGATGTGTTTGTTGTTGGTGAGAAACACAGGCTTCTTTTATTCCTTCCTTCACCTTCTCACTCTATCCTGCCTGGCTGGTTTTGCAGCCTGCATTAATGGAAGCCAGTGACATTGGATGTCAGATTTCCAGTGCTGAGCCAGAACCATGTGACAGAAATACAAACTTCTCAAACAAACTCCTGCGGCATCAGCCACTTCTCCACTGTTAAATCACTAAATCAACACTTTCTACCACAGCCTGTAAGTAATAAGCAGTGTATTTAGTATTTGTTATGGGTTTTATGCTGCAGGATTGCTTGATAGTTTTCTTTGACCTTTGCATTGGAATCCAATGCAGTACCTAAAAACTCTCCAGGAAGTTTGTATTTGAGTTTGTATTTTGAGGATCAGTGCATTCAATTTATAAATAAATGTATTTATTTATTCAAGTATGTATTTGTAGTTGACCATAGTTTATACAGTTTGTTGTACGACTGTGGTATGAAGGCACATGTGACCAGACTGTTGTAAAAAGCCAGTTGTCATGGAGAGGATTGAGATGCCTTTTTCTTGTTGAAACCTGGAAATCATATACAGTGTTGCCATTGCTTTTTGATATAAGAGACAAATTGTAGCATAAAATATAATAGATGATAGTCTAGATAAGAGCCTGTACTTTCACACCTACATTACTGATTTCTCTGAAGTTTGGATGTGCAAGGGGATGGTATTTCAGATGTACTTTGAGCCTGCTTAAAAGAATCTTGAAGCTTGGTGTTTAGTTGGAAAAGTGACTGCTCACAAGAAGTCCACCTGAGGAGTAAGTAAATGGTCTGTATTTATATAGCGCTTGTTTAGTCTAGTCTAGTTGATGACCACTCAAAGCTGCTTTATACTACAGTTTTGCCATTCACCTATTCCCTCCCACAATTTTCGTACAGTGCAGCCCTGTATAAAAGTGTGATCTTTCATACTCATTTGCACCATTCTTGCCCAAGACTTGCAGAGACTCCCTATTGCCCCTAACCTTCGTGTTGAAAGAGGACTCGCTCTACTACTGAGCTACCGTCCCCCGTCTGTGTTTTAAGTATTAAAATGAGGATTTGCATGTCATATCAGTCTCTTTCATCTCATTCTTCGTAGTGTCAAAACCACTTTTTGGTCCCCAATATCACAACCGTGAATTTGTATCAATACCGATATCAGTACGATATGTTAACTTTGCTGTCTATATGACATTTGTGCTGATGCATTTGCCACTTAACTATAATGATAATGATCCAATAGTGTGCGTGGCAGACCTTTGCTGCTCTCATTCATGTCCTTGTCACAAGACAGTGGTGTTGGACGTTTGGTAAAGCATTTATATTGTATTTAAGGCTTACGTTACATTTTTCAATATATGATCTCGTGATTTTGGCCAGTATCGGACTGATACAGATACTGACTATCATAACGACTTATCCCTAATTAAAACTGCAGTGTGTATATATGATTAGAAAGGGCGGAGGTGTGATAGGTTCCAGGGAGAACGGTGAGAGAGGATTTCGATTCAACATATTTGGACAGAGGAATAACTGAGGATAACCAATAAATGAGTGTGGGTCAGATGAGGAGAAGACCACAGTATCACGGAGAACAAAAGGTGAAAAGGAGAGGAAGAGTGAAACCAAGTGGCTGAAACTAAACTCCAATGCTCTCGCTGTAGTCTCTCCAGTCGAAGAGCTGTGTCTGAAGTTTCACCAGCTGACAATGGCTGTCTGTCTCTGCCGGTGCCCGCACACAAAAGCCACTGTTGTGTTTTTAAAAGACTGGCACCAAGGACTGAGGCTGCTGGAGAGGGAGAGAACCTTTCTGCCTCTCGGCCGGACATCTAATGGGCATGTGAGCCTTTTACAGCATGAATGGACTCGTGGAGACAATGGACACTCCACCTTCCAGGATAATTCTTTACATAATATGTGTACATTTCTTGAAGCGATAACCAGACACTTCACCTTTAACTAAGTAACTACTGAATGCATCTGAATCCAACATACTCATCCTTCCATGTTATGGAGCACACTAAAGATGTTCCTTGCAACAGTTGTGTTTCCCTGTTGTATATAGTATTTGTTCTTGCTGTCGTTGTGTGGCTGTGAGTCATCCGTGTTCCTGTTGTCTTGCAAATTTTGCAAACACGATGATTCAAAGGCATTGTTTGAAATCCTAAGACCTACATCCGGGGTCATACAGGTCGTGACAGCACTGAGGCTCACCAAAACCACCCTGCTTCTTGTGGCTTTGCCTTGCTTGATGTTGCAAGTGGTATGAACTAAAATGCAATTCTAATATGACTATTAAAGGATGCAATGTATGTTTTTAACGTTGAAAGTTTTTGGCTCAAACTTGACATGATGGTATTTGTGTTGTGGTATTGCAATGGACGATTCACAGCACAAAGTAATTCTACAGCCAAAACACTGCAGAGAATAGCGTTGCCTCAGTCTCTTCTGTGTTTGTCATGCAGACGTTTTTATTATAGCACAACAGAACAGGAAAATGATTCTTACTTTCATTTTGTTCCTGGTCTAAATGTAATAGTGTTTTGTTGATTAGTCATGACTGAGGTGAACATTTCTGAGGTTTGTGTCACTGATATTTAAATGAACAACACAGTTCTACTTCTCTCTTTGAAATGTAACTTTGCATATTTCTTTTATGTGACATTAAACAAAGTTGGCAAGTCAGTCTAATATCCTGTTGCAGTGTTCAAAGACAGAAACACTGAAATTACAAACAAACAATTAGTGTAATCACAATTGAGAGTCCCCTGGGTTTTTGTTTCTCACAAATACATGTATGTTTTTGTTTTTTTTTATGTGAAAAATGTTCTAATTTCATGAGCTGCGGGGTTGTTTTTAAGTCAATTAGGCAGCATTGAAGTCAAGTGAGAACAAAAACGAGCTGGTCTAATGAAAGTTAGTGGATGCGTGACTTTTGCTTTGTCAAGCGTGGAATTCAGAGACAAACCGAGTGGAAGTGAACTCAATTGAACACAGGACAGACTTTCTTCTGCCAGTGAGAAAGTTCATCAGAGGACTGCAACTGTGACTAACTGGTGGTTGAAAGTTATTTAACCCTCGCACCCACCAGCCGACCACCCTCCTAAGTCTTGTGCACGCACACACACACACACACTTTTACACACATTTCAATAGAAATGTTTGGGTGGGCAATTGCACATATGTACGTACTGTACACACAGTGCAAAAGAGACGTCTGCTGTATATTTGTACTACGTTTTATAAACACAATATTTTTTTTATTTATCGTCTGTGTGTTGTGTATGCGTATATTGTGTGTGCGTGCGCGCTGCCTTCCAGACAAGTGAGGAATTGGGAGCGTGACCCCGCACTGAAAGATAGAGAAGAGAGGGGTTGGTTTTGTATCCATGGCGATAGAGAGAGTCGGAGGAGGAAGCTGACAGGAAGTCGGGGTGTTCCACACGCCATCGGGGGGCTCCTCTGTTGTCATGACGCTGTGAACTGTTGTCACAGAAAACTCAGCTCTTTGAGTCTGAAAGCAGATTAAAAAAAAAACAAAAAAAACACGTTGACTGGATTTGTCAATGAGTGTACGTCATCGGCAGCCTCAACACTCGTCGATGAACAGTCATACTTTTATACTAAAGGAATCCAGCTGTACCATGTGAAACAGAGATAGTTTATTGTCCTCGATGGACTTTCCAGACTGTGCGGTCGCTGTACTCAGAATTTTAATATTTAAGTTTGTAATGTGTCATTCTTCCACTTATTACAGCAGGTCCACACGCCAGCCTTTGCTCTCCTCATTAAAGAGTGATCACAGCTTTTAGTTACAGTAAATCTTGCTGCTGTACTAATTTACTGCTGTGCTGCACTCAACTCTTACAGGATTAATAATCACGTACAGTGCTGTACAAAGACACATGCACACACACACACACACAGTATTTTCTCAGTTTGTACAGAACAGATGGAAATGGGGGATCTGACCGCTCAGAGTAGTGGTACTTAGTGGTACACACACACAGGGTTAAAGTGGATCTATATAATCATAAGTGTTTACTGTTTGAAACAGAATTTGCTGTCTGTATCCACACAAAACACATCCAATTCTCTCGCATACACACACAAGCATACATATGTGTTGTGAATACAGACTTCCTTCAGTCCACAAAGCTTTCTCCATCCTACACGTTTGCTTGTCCTATAAATTTTCTCACATCACACAGTCCTGTTTTCACATCTGCTGTGTCCAATGTTTGTGTGGTTGCGTCACCTCATTAGTCAGACACATTCTGAGGTGGAACATTTAATGCAAATTTGTACTCATTGCGTGCGTGTTGGTTTTAAGACTCTCTGTGTCTGTTATTCATAGCTTTTTGAGGAAATATGTTCGGCCTGTCTGCTTTAATTTTGTAGACTATTCGAGGTCAGTCCCCTGTAGGTCTTCTAACCCTCACAGCTCATCAGAAATGTCTCAGTAAATTGTGGAGGAAACATGCTCGTCCATTCCCTTTACACCAGGCTCTAGATCAGGTTTGGAAACGATTGGGAGTGTAATTAGGCAGCTCAGAAGAAAAGGAAAAATGTGAAGTTGTCAGTGGCGGCTGGTAGATAAAAATGTTGTGGGGGGCATACTTTAATGAAAAGAGAAAAGAAAACACTACGCAAATCAAAAGAAAAATACAGCTGACGCGATCGATTAGAGAATAGACAGACGGAAGACACAGAGAGAGAGAGACACGGAGTGTTGCCTCTTGCTGTGACAGTATAGTGTTATTTCAAACTAGTTTGTTGTTCACAAAAGTTTATAAAGATTACACATGGTAGTTACGGACTGTATCATTTTGGGTTAGGGTTATCCTGCAGTGTGTGCGTGGATTCTGAATACTCCCTCTTCCTCTCACTGTCTAAAGATGTGCTGATTAGGGGTTCATTTACTCTGTTGTGAGTGTGAAAGGTTGTTTGTCTCTGATGTTTCATTTCTTTGTGTGTAATTCAGTGTGTCAGGAAACTGTGCCAGTGTTGTTACAGAACGTTACGGGTTATTTTCCATTTGACATACATGGGTCTGTCTTGGTTCGTTCATTTAAAAAAAAAAAAAAATCTATCTCATGACAACTGTAACTGTCCCCATATATCCAACTCCAATGTATGACCTACTACCCTTACATACTAAACATTTCATCCTTTGAGCCCCAACAGAAATCTAACCAGCCATCACTCTCCAGTTGTCACCGTGTGTTTTTGGTTGAAGCAGAGCAGCGTTTTAAATATCAGAACAGTTTGGTTTTATTGTGATACACTGGACATGGAGGGTGTCACCTGACACTGTGTGTGCGTGCGTGTGTGTGTGTGTGTGTTTTTTAACCCATGCAGCTGTTCAAGCTGCATTACCACCTTCAACACTGGGCCCCAAATTCTCACGGTCACCTCCAGACACACACACACACACACAATGTCCTTTAAAGTTGTGGGGCTCCAGACAAAATGTCCCCACAAATGTCCTCACAAAGATAGTATGTTTTTTTCCGGACCTCACAGTGATATAAATACAAGTACACACACACAGAGAGAGAGAGACAGAGAGATTCCAGTGATAGGCTTGTCTGATAAGGTTTTATATTGCGGCTTTAGTACTGCTGTGTCCCTGTGGGACAATGCCTGTTTTGTTTAGCACTCAGAAACAATATCCTGCATTTAATATTGAGCCCAATCTCGTTAACTCATAACCTGTGCTACTGGACTGCACTGTAAGGCTTCGTTCATTCAACTGGACACCAGAGAAGACCAGGGGATGTCTTTCTCATGCTGCAGCAGTAGTGGCAGCATGCTGATGAACCTTGAAGGACCCTGAAATGCCTGGGATCATTTGATCGTTAGGTTACATTAAGCAAGAATGTATGCCTGTGGTTGGAAACTCATTAAATGGACAGTTAATTGGTTGGCATTGTCTCACAGTTAGATGAGTAGATAATTATGTTATGTGCTCCACCATCAATATTTAACGGTATAGTGTGTGAAATTTTATATCCCTTGCCTCAGTCTTCGTTTTCAAGTGTTTTGGAGAACCTAAAACTAAAAAGAATAATGACCCAGTGTCTGGTATAAAAAGGCTCATTCTGGGGTAATGAAAAACAACAATGCATACTATCAGGACAATTATTTTACCTACATTTTAATGGACCTTTCAGCTAAAATGCTACAAGTGATAGACTGTCTGCAACTCTCCTGCACTTCAAGTGTAACAATCATGATCCCGTGTATAGTTTCAAATTTGACCCGTAGCAAATGAGATGGCGGCTGATATGGCAACAAAAAGAGTGAGACGGTGAATGAGGGAGAAGTGGAGTATAACAATTTAACCAGCTGACACTCAACACAGCTGAACGATATATAAGTTATAGCTCGGCCCCTGGAAGTATGTGACACTGTGTGTGTGCGCGCATGTGAGACTGAGGTCAACAGGTGTCACATTTCCTGTGTTAATTTCTGATCAGTTATAACAGTTGTTGTCTGAGACTCCTTTCACTTAACAGGAAATATTGAACAGTAGTCAGCCTGAGCTGTCTGTGTTTAGGACACTCTGCCGAGAGCTGCTTCAGTTGACTGTATGTTACTGACCAATGAACACCCATTTCTATATGTTGAAAAGCAGTGTGCGTTTGCGATACATGACCCTGCTTATATTAAGTTGAAACGACCACTGTTTCAGCATGTTCTCTTGACTAAATGACAAAAGGTCAGCATTTTCCTTGAATTATTGATTACAAATTCTCTAATGTTTGTCACATGTTTGTTAGCTAACCCCCACACACAGATGTAATTAACACACCTTTTAACTAAAAAAAGAAATCAAAGATACACATCTGTATTTTGGTAGATTTTTGGTACACATGTTTGCTGAGTGAGTGACCTTCATATAAGCCATGTGTGAAAATGTTTTATTTTTGAATATTTTTTAATACTTATTTATCTGCTACTGAAGACATATTAAAAGCTGTATGGTTCTATCCCTGAAAGGAAGTAATTGCTGACTGTATCACTGTATTGCCTGGCCTGGCTCAGGTTAAATCCTTTTGTGAAAACAGAACAACACTCATTTGCATATGTATGACTGTTTAATAACATTACAATACCTGCTTTAGCACCGAACATTAACATTTTTAACTCAGAAACCAAATTACAAACGCTTTCGTTTTCCCAGAACAGGCAGTATCAGCCTCTAGACACAGAAATGCACAGAACGTTGCTAACACTTTTCCTCTTGTGGTTTGAACACACAGGCTTTCTGTCCCTAAGGAAATGAAGAGCGGGGTTTAATAGAACCACAGTATTCACGTCAGTGAAAAAAAAATCTGCATGTGACTGTGTAATGCAGCTTATTAATGATTCCCTGGTTGCAGGGATGCTGGTTAAATCCGCCCTTTGAGTCCTGTAGTCCAGCATGGTGCTGTTCATCAGTTTCTAGCTGGGACCGGCTCACTTTGCAACAACATAGACCCGGTTTCAGCAAGTCTTCTTCACTGCCACAAGCTATTTAAGGCTGTTGCTGTATATAATGCAAAAATCCAACACATTTTCCACCCAAAATGTGTTAATAATTCACTCGTAAACATGAGTAGTTACTGTTGCTACAACATGCTTATCCCTCATAACTCTCTATGACGATCAAACGTCCATAACCTGTCCGTGGAAGTGATTGAAAGGTATTTTAAACCCATAAGAAACCAGTAAATGCAGTAGTGCAAGGAACAAGGGCAAATAGATCCATTAGACCAGTTTGAGTACATCATCAGAAATCACTCCTGGATTAATCTAAGCGTGACTGATGAATGTAGGAGAATCTGAGGAGACACTGAACTGTTCAGAGGGTAAGAGGAGAAAAGGTGATAACTGAGTCATAGGTCAGATAAGTTTACCTGACTGTGATATCTTATATGCATAATTCAATTTTGACACTGCTCAAAAAGATCTGCATTGGAGTTTTCTGTTTCTAAATTTGACTAGAGTGGAAAAGGTTGTGACAAACCGCAATAGAATCAGACTTGGCAAATACATTAAATACTGGTATACTTTACACCAAGCATGTGCATTTAACATACACTGATGCTGTGATGTGTTTCATCAGATAAACTTGAAAGCCATTATTCTATCTTCTGTTTGGTGTGTGTGTTTGTTTGTTTGTTTGTTTGTTGTTTCACTGGCACTCTTTTAATTAAGTTGTGTCAATGCAGCTGTGATGGCTGACTGGATAATTATCATGAAAAATGTGTTTATCTAAATTTGCAGAACTCCTAATAAAGCCATAACAACCGTACATGGAAACATTGATATACCTTTTCTTTCCCAAATATCTATATGTTTATATACATATCACTAAAATAACTACTTTCTATGTAGATGCAACATATTACTCATAAGATCAGATATTGCTTTTATTAGAAAACGGCTCAAGTACTAATGACGTTTGGCAAGTGAGTGGAAATGATCTTCAGTTGTGCATTAGCTTATTCTTCATATTACATGTTTGTGAGTGAATTATGCTCAGTGACACTTTAGTATAATAGTCAAACAGTGTTTTGCATGTATTTTCTATGTTGTTATGCCCCACCACATATTTTTCTTCATTTTTAATTAAAAGCTAACTAAAACCTTATTTTCACTGAGTATTTTTACTCAATTTCTCCAAAACCTGTGTGCAGTGCTAACTGCAGTGCTCATTGCAGTGCTATTTGCAAGTATGATGCAAACAACACTGTAATGCAGACCTGCGTGCAGCACTATTTGCATCATACTTGGTCGTGCACTCATAATACTGTCTCATGCTTTTGAGTGCACAGTTTCAGCTGCAGCTGTGTCTCCAATGCAAGAACTACTCTTTTACTATTCTGTGGATTTTTATGTGTGTGAGAGTGAGCTGTGTGCATGTGCATACATCTCCACCACTGCCATAGATTTAATTAATTCTGTGGGAAACACTGGTATCAGGTGTGTGGCAGACACACATTCTCAGTTGGCATTAAATCCAGCTTCATTATTTACAGTGACAGCCATGGACTAAACGTGGTGCAGAGTTTAGATTAAGCCGAATCATATTTTTATTATAGATTCATAACAGTTTTGTGCTGCACTTTATTTACACATTGGAGAATTGAGTAGGTGTGTGGACGTGTACTTTGACCTTTCCAGTATGATACCATCCATATTCCACCATCCCATTCCTGCAGCAGTCACCAACAGTAAACCTTGAATGTCAGGTCTCTGCTGCCTTCTGGGAAATCTGGTGGAGCAGATAGAGTCCAGATGGGTGGAATAAAACCGTGATTCTGCTGTGAGCTTCATGCATGATCAGCTTGCAGCAATGAAGGTCCAACTCTATCCACTGTGCTCTTAAAGTTGCTCACCGGTGTCTGTTTTGCTGCTAGCTGTTGACCTGTGCAGTCCAGACTCATTTTTCTGTGACTGAGAGCTATGCAACTCTCCACCTCTCTCCACAACCCATCAATGCTTTTGTTGAACTCCATTACCAATTTTTTTTCTTTCTTTTTTTTAAATCTTTTTATGTATCTGTTAATGTGAGATAACCCATTCAGTACTGCTGCTTTCAGAAAGTTTATATTGTGAACAGTAGAGAGATTATCAGAAATGAAGAGGAAAGAGGTGACTCAAAGGTCACGGGCAAGACCTGAACCTGGTTCATGACCAAGGTTACTGTAAACACATGAAGTCGCATGCTTGATTTTAGATCTTCATGATCTGACCTGTGTGGTTATTATGCATCCATCTTCTAAACCACTTATCATTTGAGGGTTGCAGATGGCTGATCTTGGGCTAGCGGCAGGGTAAATCCTGGGAAGAGATAAGTTACTCTTTGTGGACTCTGGAGGGATACAGTTAGAGGACAGATGAAGACTGTACAGCAGCAAAGACAGACAGGTGACATGTATCGTGTGTGGCCATAGTGACAATGAAATCATCACATCAACTCTTAATCCATTTCCGTTCTGTGGTTTTCGTGCATTGAACAAAATTCAATTCAAAGTCAATTTCCATTGTAAAACTTTTCAGTCTTGTGCCAAACGTTATACAAAGGACAATTCTGCACCTTTCCATTGTTAATGGACGCTGTTCTCTAATAAACTCCCAAATATAACATAAAAACTACCAATTATCCGGTTTGTGTGTGCAACCATGTGTGTGCACCAGTGTGTGTGTGTGTGTGTGTGTGTTGCACCGAGTTGTCAAGGGTAAATTAGATTAAAAACCCTCACAGTGTGATGTTAATGAAGCCATTATTGATGCTACAATCCCACAGTCAACTCCATTCGTCACTCTTTCCCCCTTTTCCCCGCTTTCATTCATTTCTCTCATCAGTCTCTCCTCTTTTGTGGGAACATGAATGTAATCATCACACGGGATTTCTAGCGAGGCGGTGTGAATGAGGCTGGAGCTTCTCACCTCCTTTCTTCCCCCTCCATCTTTTCTTTCTTTACATGTTCCCCATACAGTATATTATACAGATATTGAGGTATGTCTTTCTTTGCTTTACAATGTATTGTATGGCACAATACAACACTGTGATCATGCTTCCTGTATTATATATGGGGAATTTCAGGGGAAGAACCTTTCCCATACATTTCCCCTTTTGATCTATGTATTAAGTACTTGATTGATCTTTTTTGTCTAGGGTCATTAATCAACTTTCCCACTATGTTTTGGGCTCACCTAAAGGTATAGAAACATTCATAGTCTATACAGAAAAAGAAAGAATTTTCTTTTCACATTTTACGGTATGCATCACTGGTGGAAACATTTTTGTGGGATTGCAGTAGCAGCCGAAATTAAACAAGTGTGAGCTACAACATTTAGATTCCTTGTGGCTCCATCTGTGTCAGGGTTTGCTGAATATTCATGCATGCAGAGGATTTTACAGATGACACAGTGAGCTTTTTTAAGGCATTTATATGTCTGCAGTGGCTCTGTCGCATGTGGTTGTGTTAAAGCTATTATATTGTACAGTATGTTCTATGTGGGGAGCTATTTACTCAGCTGAGCTCATCTGTGCTGCATGGACAGACTTAATGTTGTGGATAGGATGATAGTTGTTTCTGACCTAAATTTGACTCAACACAGCACTTTCATCTTCGTGAGTGGAAAAGTCTGTGTGCAGCAAAGGATCAAAAAAAGAAGATTGTTGTTTTATTCACTTCTCATTCATTCATGATCGTTTGCCTTTATGATGATTGTTTTTTTTTTTTTTTTAAATATTGTAATTTGTAAAAGCAGAGTGGGTGAGTCCTGCTCTGTCTTTACTGATCAGCCACATGGGTTGTACCAGTGGCTGAGGTTTACGGGAGGGGGTAGCATAACAAGTGGTCCTGTGAAATTGTGTATATTGTCTAAAGTGCTAAAACTGCTCATGTTCTGGTCATGCTTTCAGGGAATTTTGTGTTTTATTGAAATTGCTTAAATGACACTAAATCTGTGTGTATTTCTCTGTCTCCTGTAGTTTTGGCAGCAGAGCCGCTGGTCCGAGGCCTGAAGAAACTCCCTGAGGATGTGGACTGGTCATACACAGGTCTGTACACACCAGTAATGGTAAAATATACACAGTAATAAGACTAATGCCATGTGAGTGGTCATAAGCTCTTTGCAACAAATATGACAGAGTGATGTGCCATCTGGTGTAGATGCTCTCAGCACTTCATCTCAGAATGTAACAGACAGCTATTGGTTTGATCACTAGCTTCTTTTTAGACACCCAATCAGAGGGGCAGGACTTGTCACGTTGGTAACTAAGAAAATGGAGAACCTTGTTTTGTGTGATATGTCAGACTGAAGTTTTCACAACAAAGACAATGAGCTCGACCAGACTGTGAATATTACTGTTGAGTTGTTTTCTTTTATCAGCGTGTGTTGAAATCAGCTGCTGTTGGCTGTGGTGTTCTCTGGTGCAGATGGGTCACAGGAGAGTTTCTTTTGGTTGCCAAATAAAATTGTTGGTCTATCTATTAAATATAAGTACAATATCATGGCAGCAAAAATGGTGGGACACATTTGGTCATCAAATTAGGATGTGATATTTTGTAAATTTTTCAATTGTGAGCCTCTGTGTAACATTTTTGGAAACACAGCTGTAGCCAAAAGAGTGGACCCCTGGCAGAAAGCAGAAAGTATTTTGAAATGATATTTGTGGACATGTCAGATTCAGTCATGTTGGAAATGAACTCGTCTGGATTTCACCATGTTTTTCAAACATTCAAACAATTGTACATAGACATTTGACAAATTGGATTTAGTACAATTTGTTCAGTCATGTAAACATCATGAATTTTAAACAAAAAGTGAAAGGAGTAATGCAGAACATACTAGTCTGTACATTATTGGTGATGATATGTTGTCATAAACATAAAAACCCAAGCATGAATATGTGACACACACCAAACAAACAGAATGTTCATTAAAGACTCATTTGATATGACCACCAAACAGGTACAGGAAGCGTCGTACTACTTCATAAAACAGACAGCTCCATCAGATGTCAGCCTCAACACTCTGATCATCACATGAACTGAGGAAATGATTTAGTAACATCTCCCCCAGGACGGCCTTGATCTGCCTCAGAGCATATGGTCAGATGACACGAGCAAACAGAGCACAAAGCCCCTGCTGTGCTAAGCTGTGCTCCAGCAGAAACGGAGAGAGGGTAATGGTCCCACAGGGAGGGAGATTAGCTTCTTAGTGGTCAGACAGAATCAGGATGAGTGATCCAGCTCAACAGGTCATTTGGCGGAACACAGAGCTATTAGAATTATTAACCTGCACCCAAATGGGTTGCTGTGATAATAGACATGTATCATTTGAGTCACATGATCTTATACACTACAGGCAAATGGAGGACACACCATTTACATCCCTAAACCAAATAATTGCAGTGTTACATTCAAGACAATGTTTAAACCAGTGGTCTCAAAACATGTGGCCCTCCAAACAAAATCAAGTTGGAACGAGTTAATTTTGCATCATAAATATGTTTTTTTTCATTGTTAATATTGTTGCATATTAAAATAGGCACTTTTATTTTGAAATGATCCAATCCAATCCAACTTTATTTGTAAAGCACTTCAAAATAAACACAGTGGACCAAAGTGATGTACAGAATAAGGAATAAGTGTAAAGACAGAAAAGCTAACACGAAGCAATGGAGTACATATAAAAAAGGAATCAATAAGGCATATTGATATATCATTTAGAGCTCATATTGTCCACCACGACTGTTGCTTTTCCCAAAAAAAGTTGGCAGTTTTTTTACTTGACTGGCCCCCGACTGACCAGGCGAGACACTCAGTGGCCCACAGGTCATTTGAGTTTGAGACCCCTGGTTTAAACAGTTTACTAATGGAGTTGAAGAAAAGACAGAACCCCAGCAGAAAATATGTGTCCTGTATCTGCACCACTGAGGTCTTAAGAATGTAACTGTGCCCTTTTATGCACAGGTATAGAACTGGAATAAAGAATTGCAACATTCATTCAGCATATACAGTAACTGATGATGAAAGGGTGAAGGTGGAGGAGGAACACAGAAGGGCATCCCTGTGTGTTTAGCAAGCAGTGTGAGTGTATTGCTAACCCACCTATGGAGGTGCATCTAATGCGCTGTTTAAATTAGAATGAAAACACTGCACCATTGACTTTGGACCAGGTTTTTGTTGTGCAGTGGCTTTCTGCTGCCTCAAGACAGCAAATCACCAACAATTCATCTGACCACACCTCATTTTAAGACCAACACAGCCATGTGCACACTGATGAGCGCAAGTGTATTTGCTTCCTATGTGAAAATGACAACTGCATTGGTTGGAATCTAGCGGTGACATTTGCACTGCACTGTGCGCGTGTTTTGCGCCACATGTAAGATAGAGCCATATATTTTTATTGTTTCATTGACCTAAGGGCTTGAATAATTTTTTTTGTCATTATTCCTTGAATTAGTTTTTCTAAAATATACGTATATGATGTAAAGGTTGTTGTGACAGGATGAGCGGAGAGACCATTAACTGCTGCTCTCGAGAAACTCGCGCTGTAAGTGTGTGTGATAATTGGACCCACTTTGCTTACTCTGATTTTGTTTTTATAAACCAGAATTTGTTTTAATTTGGCTGAAATATGAAATATTGTCATGGTAATAAAAGAGATGAAAAAGAAATATATAAATCATTTAATGCTTGTCATCGGTCTGGACATCCAGTTAAAATTAATTTGGCATTAAATCTGAAGCATTTCCATGTTTAAATGAGCACTATAAATCCAGTGACTTTCAGGTTCATTCAAGTGCAGCCATGCGATTGTGTTTATGTGACTCATATTTGGCATAGCAGCATGGATTTCAATGGATGTATTTTTGACAAGCAGTTTTCTTTCCCAAATCTTTTCAATCCAGTCTTAAGACACACACACTCAGGTTTGCACAGCTATTCTTCGTAGAACACTTGCCTTATCCCTTAACCTTTACCTTAACCATAACCAGTTCGTGCCTAACCTTAACCTTACCACAGGTAAATCCTCAGAAATGAGGTTCTGCCTCATTAGGACCATTTATCTACTACTGGTCCTAGCAAGGTCAGTGTTTATGCCAGATAAGGGCCTAAAGAGATAACAAGAACAAACACACCTACACTTGTTCAAATGTAATAGATCATTTTGTGTGTGTGCTACACAGAAATGTTCCTGAATGATTAGCCTTTCTCTTTTAGAAGTGGAGCTCACTCAGTTTGTTCCCGTCTCTTTGAATATGCTGTTTTTCTTAATTTCATTTTTGTGGAGTTCGTCTTCACAGCTGAAGACTTCTTGATAGCAGTTCATTAAGATTCACTGTAACTTTAGCCTTTCCGTTGTGTATGTGTGTGCGTGCGTGTGTTCACAATCTTGTTTTTCTGACCAGCTCTGTTACGTGCCTTGTGCTGTGCACTGAGCCATGAGTAAAAGCATTAACATTTGAAAGAAACACACTTCATTGTGAGGCACTGTGCACAGCTCTTTAGTTGGGTCAGAAGTAGGGGGGCACAAAAGGAAAATAAAGGCAAATAAAAGAAAAAGGGGGGCAGGAGAGTGAGAGGGTAAGTGACAGAAAAGAAGGAGAGGAGAGCTGTACTGAAAAGATGATAGAGGCAGGGGAGGAGAGTGTAAAAGTAGGTTAGATCAGAATCACAATAGAGGTTTTTTCATTGTGCTTTTCTTAAAAACAGACTTAAACCCAGTAACCTATATGTACACTATGGCCTCAAACCAAACCATCTACTTATCATACACATCAGTAGTGTTACATGTAAAGGCTGCACGAATGGCACATTGACAAAGTAACATTTAAAGATTTGAAAATCATACCCTTATTGATGCGTCGGTGTCTAATATTGTTATTTTTATTTAAAAGATATGGTGCTCTAACAGATTTCCCCACAGTTTGACTCACTAGTGTCACTACTTCATGACTCCTCGTGGTGGCACTTATCACAGGAATGTGGGTAATGGGAACAGAAGATAACTGGCTAAAGAGGTCACTTTGCATATTTCTTTTTTAAATTAATGATGTCAGCTTTTCCTTTATTCTGAGCTTTAATTCCTCTAAATCTTGGTGGTATTGAAGTGTCTAAAATTGTACAATATCTTACCCCTCTTCCATGCTATTTTCGTTATTCCTCTCTGCGTTGTCTTGGGGGGTCTTCTGCCTGGAGGACTCCCCTCAGGTCCCCATCTGTTGGGTGTGTGTGTGTGTGTGTGTGTGTGAGAGTGTATATGTGTAATCAAATAATATTTTCTGAATAAAGACAGCAAAACACTAAATCTGTCTGTCTGGTACAAATTTTAAAAATGTGTATGTCTGCACATTAATTTGTTCAATTATGCCGTAAAACCATTTACATTCAGATTTTTCCTTCATTATGTGACTGGAAAGAAAAGTGGGTTTGTTGTTTATATGTCGACATTGAAAACCAGATCACACTCTTGATTAAGTGGTGCGATAGAAAAGATGTATGTCCTCAGCGTTAGCACAGACAGCTCATCCTCCCTGCACAGTCATCAGGATTAGGCCGATATTTATGGATAACATGAGACTGTGTGATGATGGCTCTGTCTCCTCCCAAACCCCAGAATAAATCTTCATGTTAAATTCATGCTCACCCTGGCGATGCAAATTTGGGTCATTGTGTGGGTGTGAACAGTTAACAGTCATTTGAATGTATACACTGAGAAAAATGAAGGGAAGGTGATATTAACGAATATTCCCTTATTCCCATTGGTTGTGCCCAAAGGGTTTTCATGGTATTCTAAGTTATTAACAGTTATATAACTTGAAAAAACTTCACATTCATGTTGCCTCTTCATTTTTTGACCTCCTGCTGTGTTGTAACCAATTCAGTCCCTTTTGCATGTTGAAATATCTTTAAATGGCAATTAAAAAAATGCAAATTTTTCGTGCCAAAATATTATTACATCCCCTGCCATTTGGCTGAAAGATTGCTTCTGTCTCCACATGACTTGATTTCATTCATGTTAATTGAATTTGGCAGGGTTTTTTTTACCTGTTGAAATATGTATACACAAAGTGCAGTTTTCATTTGCCAAAAGAATACAATTTTCTCTTTGTGACGGGATGGGCTCTATCAGTGAGGGTTGTATTTGACAGATTTGAGCCCACTTTCTACCAAAAAGAGGGCTTTTCTTTGGCTGAAAGGTTGATTTCACTCAGGAGAGCTATGTTTGACATATTATTGTCCACTCAGTTCCATTTACCTGTGGAAATACACATGTCAAGGGCCAAAACAACAAAATGCTATTTTTTTTCCACTTGGCAAAAGGTAATTACAGCTCCTACTGTGTGACTGAAAGGTTGTTTTCTTCCTCAAGCATTAAAGTAGACATTTGTTGCTTTGATTTGCACTTCCACCACATGGTGGCCAGATAATTTGACTTGTTGGCACTGCTGATTCCTAACTGACTTTGAAAATGATGAAGACACATTTTTTTTCTTATATGATTTGGAATTATGTCATATAATACTAACTAAAGAATTTCAGATCGGCTTCATCCCAAGTACACATTTTTGATGACATATTGCTGTTTTATTTAACAGTGTATATCTTTTCAGAGCCTTTGATCTGAATAATATTTCTCCCCCTGACTTTTTGTTATCATATTACTAATTAGAGGGATTAAGTGTCTGAACACTGTTGTACAGAATTGAATACTGTGCCAGGCAGATGCCATGGAAGCTTTATTCCAGTTATTTGTGTGTCTCTGTCAGCTTGCTGCTCCATTGTGCCCCGCCCCTGCCTCATCTCATGTTTGATGTTTGATGTCCTCTGTGTACATGCGTGTGTGTTCACCACCCACAATGTTCTAAACTGCTCTCTTAGTCACCAAATATGACGAGATGCCTGGTCTTCTGCTCTAGTTGTTGTTCAATCTGTGTAGCTGTTTGCAGCATTGTAAACATAAATAAATAAGTCATAATCAGCTGATTAGATAATAATTGGCAGATGCACATTTTTTTAAAAGAATTTTAAACACCTGCTGGGTTAATCAGTCTACCTCTAATCTCTTTAGATAAGGTAAACTAAAGCTGAAGAAGCATGTTTCTTTTCTCTGGGTAAGTTGAATAAATAAATGATAGTATAAAGCCTGTTTACCATTTACTATAAAACTAAAACAGCAGCAGAAACTCATGTTTTTTGCCTGTTTCATGTTCACACGTCTAGTCGGAGCCTTCAGAGATCACATCCAGACCATAGAGAGACTGTGATGCAAATCTTAAGATTTTTTCCTTTCCTTCAAATATTCTGACAGGTCTGATCCTCAGATATGGTGTCTGCTGTCAGGACGTCATTACCATATAGTAGATCTCACCGTGAATGACTGATGAGAGTGTGTGTGTGTGTGTTCCTTTGTCTGCCATACTTAATAGATTCATTTATAGCTTAGATTGTATCAGCTTCAGATTTACTCCATTATGACAGTCAGTCTCTCTTTCTCTCACTGCCTGTCTCACTGTGTGTGTCCATGAGAACCAGTCGTCCTCATACAAAACCGGGTCCTCATGAGACAGAACCTAATGTCTGAGGAACTGGTTAAGTTTAGCTGTTAGGCGTTAACTGGTTATGATTAATGTTCGGGATAATGCTTTCTTTAGGCTGTCCAAATGAATGGAAGTCAGTGCAGTTTTCTTAAGAAGATGTGTGTGTGTATGTGCACTTGTAACCCAGTTGTGCATTCAGAGACATTGATTCTGGATTATAATATTAAAAGAGAGAATTTTTTAGTTCTGTGCTCTGATATATTTTTTGATTGTTTTATTGCTAAGTGAATCACATGGCACCAGTTGTGACATGAACAGCTGCTCTTCTGAAGAAATCAAGTCATTGAATATTGAGGAATAGGTTGATATGTTCTGTCTGCTCACAACCTTAAGAAGTGCCTATTGTAGCTGCACTGTAATTTTAAAATGATCCACAGCAGATGTGCTGCATGTTGCATTATTTGTCAATTCCATTGTAATGTTTTTTCAAAATAAAATCAAGCCAAGATTATTTTCCCACTAAAATCTCTAAAAGATTCACTTCCACCACAACCCTGCTTTGTGTCATAAAACAACCCACTAAGCTAGCATTATATCAATCTGTACTCTGCTACCATTCTTATTATCACTGCCAGGATTTCTCTTATTAGAGTCTCATAGTTTTCTCGACTTTCAGTTAGTAATTAACAATGGAATAGCGGTAAATTCTTTCTTCTTTAGAAAAATTAAAATAATTAATTGTTACCTGCTGTGCATATTGTTACTATGCCATTTTTTTAAATTGATCTTTTTTTGTGTGTTTTTTTATGTATGGAAAGAGGTTAAACTATTCAAGTGCTTTTTGTTTAATCCTATCAGCCACCCAGTAATGCATATACAGAAGCACCAGTGTGGGTTCAGCATAGAACAAGAGACATTTTTGCTTTTTAATATTTGATTCATATTCAGCTATTTTTGCTGGTAGTGATGCAGACAAGAGCAGACACAAAAAGTCCTATATTATTTATTTTAATAATGCTGCAAGTTTCCTGAAGTTAGCTCACCCAGCAGTGCAGGACATTTTCACTGAGCTGTCTTAAGATGTGGTGAAAAGAGCAGCGGCATCAATTTAAAGGGATAGTTTGGATTTTTCGACATAGACACCAGTAGTAGAGTGGATGCAACACTGACAAATCATTTAACGAGTCTCCGGTTCGGAGATCTCTCCCCGGAGTATAGTTGTCCTGGGAGAGAGCCAGCATCACAAAACGAACACGTTTTGCACCACAAACAAGCATGCATATGTTATGTTAAAACATTTTAACAATAAAACGAAAACGAGTGACCTCATCTCAGAGGAAGCCAGGACATATTGTACTTCTGCCTGCATCACCAACCCCGGAGAGTTCTATTTTTATTCTCCAACATTCCCAAAATCAACTTAAAGAAGCATCGCTGGCAACTGGACCCAGTGGCCAGCTGTCTTTAGACTGTCTCTGATAATAATATATAAATCATTAGTATTTATGTGGATGCTCAGTTAATTGCTGGTGACTATTCACTATAGACTTATTTTTACTGATCTATAATATTACACAATTTAACTGCTCCTTATGCTGCTGCAGAGATGAAGTCTTTTTTACATGAAATTAATTAAATTGACACCTCATACACAGAGGTCATTTGGTGTCTTCTGTAATATAAATAACATAATATATTGCATTCTCGTGTTGCAGCACATATAAATATACATTGTATTTATTGTCATTAGTCATCATGTGTTTTCTGATTTCAGATAATACATTTTAAATATCATGCAACCTGTGCAAGTTTGTCTTTAATGGTTTTAACACTCCGATGCAGAGAGAGTGGGAGTGAGAGAAACATCTAAGGTACCTTTAGGTATAGCTGTTGGGGTTTAGGTGAATAGACCCTTTAAAGTGAATCACTAAGATGATTGTGTGAACACACACAACCCAAACTATACAGCTGATATCTGTTCAATCATGTGTGACCAGTTACAGTTAAACCATCTGCTCTGACCTCATTAGACCCATTGTCTTCATTGTTTTACTGTAAAGCACACACACACATGCATAATAACAAGTACGTAAATTGAACACGACACCAAATTATATTGAGTAACGTGTCATAATCAAACTCTTTTTTTAAAAGCATTTCAGTTGTCCAGCACCATGTCCTGTAACTCTACTCTAAAAGAACATTAGTCAGCAGAGTAAGTGTAGTAAAGTCAGTTTACACTGTGAAACACTGCTGTATGTGCCTGAAGGAGAGAGCAGATGAATGGCTGCACAATGAATTAACTCATCAACTCATGCAAAGGCGGGAACTATTCCTGTTTGCACATGACTGGAAATAGTAGTTCAGTGCACAGTGTACATGTCACTTTCAATTGTAAATGAGTATTTTACACAGGCGAGGTAACAAGTGTATGCAAATACAAAGATGTAACAAATTGAAACATGTGATTACTGTATACATTGTGAATTACATGTATTTGTACACATGCATTTCTTTCTAAACATCAACTTGAACATCAACTCATGAATAATGGATCCAGTCACAGAGCTGGTGATTTGGCACAACACTTGTCAACTGGAGGTAGAAACAGAAAAATGTCACTTTAATTGGACTTATTGTGTTGCATGTCTGACTGCAAAATACTGTTTATTTACATTATTCATGTGAAAGATACAGTCTTCTCCCTCTCTCTCTCTATCACACACACACAGAAACACACACAGGTTTGCACAGTTATTCTTCTTAGGACACTGCATTTAATTCTATTCAGTTGGACAGCCTAAATAAATCAATCAATTCATCCATCTTCTACCGCTTTATCCTCCACAGGAGGGTCACGGGGGGTGCTGTGCCAATCTCAGCTGACATAGGCGCAGGGGCCACATGTAGACCCAAACAACCATTCACTCTCCCATTCACATATTCCCATATTCCCATATTGCATGTTTTTGCACTGTCGGAGGAAGCCAGAGAACCCGGAGAAAACACATGTACACATGGGGAAAACATGCAAACTCCAGAAGGAAGGCCCTTCTTCCAACCGGGGCTCGAACCTGGGGGTTCTTACTGCAGAGGCAAGAGTGCTAACAACCGTGTGCCCTGCCTAAATAAATCATTATCCCTAATCGTAAACCTTACCCTTAACCTTAACCCTAAAACCAGTTGTTAACCACCAAAAAGCCCTTTAAAGTTGTGAGGACCAGACAATAATCCCAAAATGTCCTCACTCCTTGTGGCTTATATATGTTTTGTGTTCCTCACAGTGATGCGCATACAGGAACACACACACACAAAGCGATAGGATAAAGTATGACCTGAGGCCAGCAGCCATGTTTGACCTACAATTTGACCATCTGCAATCAATAGAGTTGAATCCATTTAACAGCCAATATATTCTTTGTAAACATCCGTACATTGGTTTACATTTACTTACAGTACATCTATTACAAAGGCACATTAAAGGTGCTATGTGAAGTATTTTATTGTTGTTCTACTCAGCCTTTGGTTTTTGTCAAAAAACTGCAGAGCACAGCTGAACTTCCAGGTTTTCGAGTGACTCTCTTTATTCATCCTCTCATGTGCAGGCACCCTGAACCAGCACAACTGGGCTCAGAAGTACCCGGCCTGTAACAGTGGCAGACAGTCTCCTGTGGACATTGATGAGACCTTCACCCAGGTTAGGCTGCAGTACCAAAACCTGCAACTAGAGGGCTGGGACAGACTGACAGCGGAGTCCAGCACCATCCACAATAATGGGAAGACTGGTATGTTGATGTCTCTTTACTGTATCTTTTTTGCAGTGCCTAGGCTTTTGCATTTTGAGAAGTAAGTCTTAACAGTCCAAGCTTGGAAAGGTAGTTTCATGTTTCCACACTGAAAACAACCACAGTCTTTATTTACCATTAAAACCATAATTTCTTAAATGTAATTACAAGCTGTGTTACTATTGAAAGTAGTTTTTTTGTTTGTTTTTTACAGCCCCTGACATAATCCTTTTGCTGTAATACATGACATCTTAATCCCCAAATGTAAAAAGAAGCTTAACTTTTTAGATAACAAGTAAAAATAAGTCACAACCTGTAGAGTAATGAAGAAGAGAAGCAGCAAGGATAGTAGAAGTGTGGAGTTGGGTGGCAGCACAGAGAGATCATGTGGAGAGGGAAGGAAGATCAATGTCAAGAGGCATATGAGATGAAACTGAGCAACAGAAGAGCAAGAGGTTGAAATGAATGTATATATTTATTTATAGAGATACTGTGTGAATGTAGAAAGAGATGCCTGAAAGAGGTGAAAGATATCACCACCATCTTCATAATATTACTGTGTGTGTATGTGTCATTACAACACAACGAGAGAAATAATAATTGATCTGCTCTGTCTCTTTACACTTGACATTCCTTTTATTTTTTTAAACTGACACGCTGTAAAATTCACATTCATACTGCTCAGCATGCACAGTCTATTCAAATCCAACATCAATGCTGAAGATGACAAAGATAAAGGAGCCTGATCAGATGTCAGTCATGATGACCACAATTTGTCCACATTTACCTCAGCAGCAGCCAGTCTCTCTCATCATTTCCACCTTTAAGGAAAGACAAACATGGCTTTTGTGTCTGTTACATCACTGCAGCAGTGTTTCAAAGTCTGCCAGTTGTTTAGAGGCCAGAGGGTTTGAACATGTTCAGCTGTAGTGGAGCTGGCTGCTCACAACCTGCTCACCAGAGTCACTTGGCAAAATCCTTTATACCATAGCTACAGACATTACAATGCTAAAAATGTTGTTTTAACTCTGTTTGTATTACGCGTCGTCTCCTTCTTCTCCGAAAACAACATTTTCTTTGCCATCCACATTTTCACAGTTACTCTAATTCCACTCCCCCCTGATAATTTGAGGGGAAAACAAAAGCAACTATCCTATCACAGTTTGTTTCAACATGAAATTTAAGTGTAATGTATTTGTGTGTGTGTTTTTAGTTGCCATTGAAGTGGAAGGGGAGTTCTTTGTGAGTGGAGGAGGGCTAAGCTCCAGATTTCGTGTCAGTAGAATCACATTCCACTGGGGCCGCTGCAATGCAACATCAGATGGGTCTGAGCACAGTCTGAATGGCATGAAATACCCTCTGGAGGTAAAGGCAGTGTTTGTTTGTCCATGCATCAGCACTCGTAAGCATCATACTGGCAAAACCTCAGCTCAGCTAACCTACTTGTTTCTCATACAGATGCAGATCTACTGTTACGATGCAGATGAGTTTCAGAACCTGGATGATACTGTTAAGGAAGGAGGGAGGGTCTCGGTCTTGGTTGTGCTCTTTGAGGTCAGTGGACAAGTTGGTTAGTGACTTAGTGTTCGAGTCTGTCAGTCTGTTGTTTCTTGAAGTGATATATGTTAATAAGTTCCACAGCAGAATGTTCATGTTCTCATCCACAGGTCAGCCTGGATGACAATGAAAAATTTAATCCTGTTATTGATGCCATCAATACTGTCAGCAGGTTTGGTAGGTCATAAATGATCCTTTTGTCTGCTAAAATTACAAGGGTATGCTTACATTATCTTAGCGTTTGGGGACAATGTATTTCTATGTCCTGTTCATGTTATCCAGCTGTTGATGCAAAAAACGACAAGTATGAATTAAAGAAAAGTGTTACTCACAGATTTGATAGAGTGTGCCTGACGTCTGGTGCTAGACATGGCTTTTGGAAGTTACCTTGAGAGTGCTAGAGTTGCTATTCAGTCACTAAAGCAATGATAAAATTGTGTCTGCGAATGTTGAATGCACTTTGTCTGGCGAAAATTCGAGGGAGAATGAACTCCTTTTGGATGTTGCTTAAGCATAACAACAGCAAATGAAAAAGAAGCTAAATTTTGCCCTTCATTTTGAAAATTCTTTTTTCAAGGCTGCTAGTTATTGGTTATGGCATTTTGCTTTTGTGGGGTCTTTTTTTAGGTAAGAGTGGCTCATTGGAAGCTTTCACCTTGCGATCCTTGCTGCCTAACAACACAGATAAATATTACATCTACAATGGTTCTCTGACTGCTCCTCCCTGCTCTGAAATAGTGGAGTGGATTGTATTTAAACAAACTGTGGCCATTTCGGAAACACAGGTCAGTAGGTTTTGTCTCTTTCACACGCACCTGTTTGTTTTTTAACATCTTAGCACTCACTGTAGTGAATAAATAGGAGTACATTTGACATTAATTAAATCTCAGTCATTGAGAATTGTCTTTTAAAATCTGTGGAAGCTGCTACTGAATGAATGGCTCATCATGCCTCATGAAAGCCTGCAGGCCTGTGTCACACTCATGTAGAGCTTTGAAGAAATGAGAGAAATGTGTTGTCATATGTTGTTTTTCTGTACTCGCTCACGTAGAAGTCGTCACTCACTTTAGCATTCACTTTTAAAAAAATGTCTCTCACTGTTGCCTGCAGTTGTTCTTGTCAAAATGTGAAATTCCAAAATAGGGTTTTTGCAGTGGTATAATCAGATTTAAAAAAAACAAACAAAAAACAGCTGTCATGCTTTAACATCACAGGCTGACAGTCTAGCATCACTGCAGTTTGATTTCAGGTTAAAGACATTGAAGCAACCACAGATGAAGTCATCTGTTTGATAATAATCTGTTAAGCAGCAGAATATTCGAGAGTGAATGAGGTCATGGTTGTGTGTGTTTTGTATGTGTATGTTCGTGTGTGTTTCTGTGCGTGTCTCTGCATGCATGACCAAAACTGGGAAAGTAACGCATGGCAGAAGCACATTAGAGCTAACCAAAAATAGAACCGGGTTGTCTCTCTGACTCTGCCTGGCACCAACGCAAACCTCTTAAACTCACACACAAGATTGCCATTACTTCCTCTTGACGCTGGTGTCTCTGTCTTGTCTCTTTCTGTCTGTTGCTTTTTCTCTCCAGCTGGAGATGTTTTGTGAGGTGATGACCATGGAGCAGGCTGGATATGTGATGCTGACAGATTATCTTCAAAACAACTTCAGGGAACAGCACCAGCAGCAGTTCATTGGTCAGGTGTTTGCCTCATACACTGGAGTGGAAGAAGTGCTTACACCCAGTATGTCATCACACACCCAATATTTGTTTATTTCCACTTTTAGGTTTTTAAATCCTTGTAAATGTGTTAAGTCTGCTGTTCACATTGCTATTAAATGATTTTTTTATTTCAAGGATACCTAATGATTCCAAAATTCAAAGATAAATATTTTCCCCAACCCCAAAGTCTTATTTTCTCTATTAATTGAAATCGTGGACATCCCTTTTCATCTGCAGCTGTCACATTGTCATCTAAGGTCAGCCTCGCCATGTTCATCAAAAGATTTAATTCATGTTGATCTCCAGCTTCATGAAGTCAACCCTCAAGTGAAGTGGGTTGCCAGGGAGCTCGACTTTGTAGTTCGTCCCTGCTGCTCTCAGAGCAGGCAATTTATTTTGCTTCTCTTTTTGAAATTGAAATAAAGTATTTAGATATTCAGGGAAAGGTCTTTTTTTGTCCGTTTCAAATTCATTCATTTTCTAACTAATCTTTATGTCTTTCCACTGTCTCCAGCCTGCAGCTCTGAGCCTGAGAACGTTCAGGCGGACGCACAGAATGACACCACCATCGTGGTGACATGGGAGCGTCCCCGTGTAGTTTATGACACAACCATTGACTGGTATACTGTAACCTACCAGAGGCTGCAGGGCCGAGACCAGAGCAAGCAGGAGTACAGGACGGATGGGGACCAGGATGTGGTACAAACGCATTTCTCTACATTTCAGCAAAAGACAATTAAAAGCATTAACTTGCAAAAAGCTCCTGCTCACTGTTCCTATGCCTACAGTACGTCTGCATATTAAACTAATGAATTGGATAGAGTGTTTTTTTTTGCATTGTCTCTGGATGCAAAATAATTTCAAGTTAAAAGTGTAGGATAATTTACACGTCACAAATACTATGATGTTGTTCTGACATTTATCTGGCAAATGGTAATTATAAATGAGCATTGATTGCACAGACACAGGAATAAATCTGGCAACATGCATTTTCATTTCATGGGGCCTGTGATATCTGCACAGTATTAACTAAATTTTATAATTCCAAAAAAATCAGTAACATGTATGCCAATATGTAAAACTACACAAACTGTTATATGATTTGTTAATTTGTAGTGAAAGTTGAAACTCCCACTGCTATTCTCAGTGCTAGCTACTTCTGCAGTCTGCCGGAATATACAGTAAGTCTTAGGATTCAATAACAGCCAGATCCATATCAGCTCAATTGGAAAAAATGTGTAACATGAGTTGACAGAGTGTGTGAGCTCTCCTGACAGTTGTTTTTCAGAGAAACTAATTGAAACTGTCCTGTTTGATTTTATAGGGAGCCATCATTTCCAGCCTGCTGGCCAACAGCAGCTATGTGGTTCAGGTGGTGGCGATTTGCACCAATGGTCTCAGAGGACGATGGAGTGACCAGATCATAGTGGACATGCCTTTAGAAGAACCAGGTACACGCACACAGTCACACAGACACACACACACACACCCAACAGCATCTTACCCTAACTTTCACAACTAAATGCCCAAACTTAACCCTTAACATTAACCAAAATCAAATCCTAACCCTAAAAGAATAGTCTTAATCTCAAACATCCCTTTCAAGGTGTGAGAGAACATCACCTCCCTTTCACAAAATGTCCTCACATCCTGTGGTTTATAAGGTTTTTTTGGTCCTCACAACATGGTACACGCACATTTAAAAACAAGAACAAAATGAAGAATGTATTTTAGGTTTAATGCTTTGTTTTTTTTCCCTCTCTCTCTGTAGAAAGTGAATCAGATCCTGACAGCCTCACAAAAGATTTGCAAGTCAACAGGGAGGTAGGACAGTCTGTGAATGTGTGGTTTCACCTGACACCACTCTGTGTGCTGGCTTCTATTTAGTTGCATTATTTTGTGGAGCTGATGAAGTTTGTCTTTTATTAAATCATATCAGTGGGCCTAAATATTATGCAAATGATTGTATGGAGAGTCATACTAAAGGATATGACAGACTGCTGCTGCATAACATTAATGTTGATCACTCCTCTGGTAAAATGTTGATGAAGAAGATGTAGGCCCAAAAAATCTTTATAGTTTTTGTTACCTTTGTCCTCCATAATCATGTAGATTATGGAACAAAACAAACCATACTCAGCAGTGCATTTTCCTCCTGTGGCAGGTCTCGACTAACGCTAAGTGGGGGAAGCGTGACAGTCAAAATCAGGTGGATTTATTTCCAGAGGACCACAGTCCTGTGGAGGAGATCCCATTGGAGCAGACCAGAGTTTACCAGCACCAACCCACACACCAACAGAACCAGCCAAGAGATCAAACCCAAGCAAACCAGAATGTCCCAGCGCAGGTCAGTCCCAGTTCAACCCCAAAGACCCCCTCTGATTCTGCAGTCCTACAGAAAACCCAACTCAACCATAGTGGGAAAAAGAAACTGAGACAAAATATGTCTAAACCGGATGATATGGATCAGAACTGGATCGAGGAAGACAGTATCCCAACAGACCGGCCCTTAACAAAATCAGGTTTTGACAGAAATGGTGCTATCTGGGTAACTGAAGCCACTGAACAGCCAGGCTTCCTGTTTCCAGTCGCTCGAACCCCTACACTGCAGACGATCCACCGACAAATCACAGAGGAGGCATCACTGTCACTGTTTCCACAGCAGGTACTTCACTTTACTCTTGCTGATGTGACTTACATTCCGAATAGCACAATAAAATGCATGAACTAAATCTTGTCATTTTTTTCCATCTGTTTGTTCTTTGTACCGTTTGTACTTTATCTTTACTTGCAGTCAACTGATCTAGGTCCACAAGACCATGCTATAGAAGATGGCCTTGATTTTTCCCAGTCAGACCTCTACACGCCTCCTGTGGAGGAAATCCAAGTCACAGACATCTTCTATGAATATACAGTCCACAAATTTCCCTTGGAAAGCTCCGCATCTGCTGCAACGGACTCCTCCGCTGTTGTAGTGCCAGGTCAGATCTGACAAGAAGAGTTCTTTTCTTTGTTGTTTGTCTTGTTTACACAAAAACGTCTCAGATTGGTGCTGCTACTGCATCTATTCCTCTGGTGCCAGAAGGGATTTAAGCTCATAAATGTTTAAAGAGATAGCAGCAGAAGAGGGTCTGTAGCTGCTTTGCTTAGTACAGATACTCCCAGTTTTGTGGAGAGTGTATCCATTTTTTCCACGTTTGTATAAAATGTCTTGTTTAAATGTATGTAAAAAATCTTTCAAATTGCTAATATTATTTGATAGTGATTCATAAATTTAGTTGTAGTATAAAAGTGTGTTGTGCTGGTGTTTAAAATGTATAGTGTATGTATTTATATGAGTCATGTGATGTGGTATCTCAATACAGTACATCAGAGCGCCTGGTGTCTCACGTTGCATTACATCATGGCATGATGTGAATTCACGCACATTAGGTCCACATCATGGCATACCTTATCAAGTTATGTCTTGTGCTGCCTCAAAAGCAGCCTAAAGCAGCGTGTTTCGCATCGCTACATTTTTATTTGTCTCACAGGTAATAATGTGGACCAAGTCTCCCCATCAGTCCCTGAAGACGGCAATGTCCCTGTGAACAAACCAGAAACCGTCACCTCAGTCTCCTCCTCTCCTTCCTCCGCCTGGATCACAACAAGGACAGCGACTGCCAGCAACATCCTTGCCGATTCAGTCTACAAATCCCTCACCACCTCGCCTCTTCTCAGAGTGCTGATGCACACGACCCAGCCTATGTTTAACGGTAGGACAAAAGTTTACATTCATTTTCTCCTCCTTTGAAAATAGTCTAATAATTCACAACACGAGGGATTTATTTGTATCAACAGTGTACATATTTTTTGGTGGTGGGTCCAGACTGAGGTGCAGTTAACTGTGGTCGGTGGTTGCCTTTCTCCTCTAATATTCCATTGCTTTTGGACTAATCACTGCTGTGCTCTGCGATCATGGTGGCAGTTTGTGCAATGGAATGATGTTGATAATAGCAGCAGTGGTGGTGGCTGATGGTGCTAATGATGATGGGCGGTGAGAATGTGTCTGGTGTTGTTGATGATTACTGTGATAGCCTGCAGTTTCCTCACTCTGTCCACTTTCATTCACTTGAATCTACTCAAGCCTGGTGATTAGTGTCTACTTCTTGAATTGGTCTTCTTTAATTCTGGGTCTCCATTCTTTTCTGTGGCTAAAGGGCGTGCTCTAGTGGTACTTTCCCTCTAATGTCTTTAAAAAGAAACAGGATTCACTCGACATGTTTGTCCTTATCGAAGTGATTTATTACATCTTTTTCATTCAAAAACACAACAGATAACTCCTTACTGAAGGATTGATGGATTGGCAAAGTGTTTATTTTCAGTCTTTGACATTTCTTGCAGCAAATACACCCACGTCCACCGTGGAGAACTCAACCATTGACCACTCCTCTCGTTTAACAAACCCTCCTAGCACTTCCAGTGGGGTGATCGTTCACCCTCCAAACCCTGCAACCTCTGTCCCAGGAGGAGGGTTCTCTACATCACTCAACACCTTAAATAAAAACACCATCATTTTTCATCCTTTTCCTGTCCTTCCTAAAGATGAGAGGAGAGTTGAAGGTAAGTCCTCCAAGGATCATGCTAATTTCCATCCACAAAAGGATTCAGATCACCCTCGGTCTTCTACCACCGTGGGATCAGAAGATGACGCAAACACTGCATCTCTGTCTCTTCTGCTTGATTATAACTTGAGAATAATCAACTCATCAAAAACTAACCTTGTTGAAGGAAATACTCAAACTCCAACTTCTTACTCTCAAAGTAACTTTTTGACTCAGGGGGGTCAGGACATCTCACCACGCCCCGACAATGAAGAGGAAGTCAGGACACATCAGCATGAAGATGAACTCAACTCCAGTTCACTCTCATCTCTCTTTGATCCTAACAATCTATCAACAGAGGACAGTGGATCAGGCTCTGACCTTGAAAGTAACAGGTTTACTCAGGACTTTGAAGATGCTGTAATCTGGACAGACCTTTCTACAGTTCCAGACTTAACTCTTACCTTCAGTGTTGATGATACTAGGGAAAAGAGTTTAACTGAGACTGTGATAGCTGCTGAAACGGATAGTGACGTTGACGGTACAAGAAGCAAAAATAACAAAGAAGAAACTGCAGTAAAAAAGAAAACGTACACTGAGACAGACAGTGGGGCTGAAACTGAGTCCAACTCCAGAGTGTTTACCTGGTCTGAGGACATCAGTGGTTCTGGAGAGGGTAGTGGAGATAGAGGTGGTGAAGGAAAAGGAAAGAAAGTCAGTGATGATAAAGATGATATCAAAGCATTAGCTGAAGAGGAAGGTGATGCCAAAAGTGACACATGGAAAGACGGCAACAAAGAAGCTGCGTTTGTTAGAAGAAATGGACCACAGCTGCTTGTCAGTCAAAATAATCCAAAAGCAGTTATCCCACTGTTTGATAGCAGTGAAGAACATAGCAAAGGTGATCGTAATGGACATGATGAAGAGGATAAAACCTGGGAGGGAGACACTGATGGTGAAAGCAACATAGGTACGGAGAGTAAGAAACATAGTGAAGGAGGTGCTAGAGATGATAGCGATGCAGGACTAACTGGGGAAGGTTGGCAGAAGTTCTCAAGGGTGGATGAATTGTTGTTTGATGCTGGAAGAAATCCTGTGTTGGGTCACCTAGACCCATTGTTCAGACTGACAGACACCAGCAAGGCCATGGAGGAGCAGATGAAAGGTAAATATTACTTTCACACAATACAAGGCAACTTGAAAAATACATAGTGGATGACGTTGTTTATCCAAGCCAGCTCAGATCATAGTAGTTTATCATGTTCAAGTACAAATTGTTCATTTATTTATAAAAACTTAGAGATGTAATAATCATCCATTTTATATCAACAAAGGATGGAGTTGCACTTTAGTAATGTGCCCTGGGAAAATGTTCACTTGTAAAAACAATCCTCTTCAATAAGTTATTTTTAATACAGCTTTACTGTGTTGCTTAATGTCATCCATTAGTTTAAAAGATTTTTTCCTCCAAAGGATAAGGAGGACGGTAAAGAGACATCTCACACGGAATATTAGATTCATATCTTATCAATCTTGTCTGTTGGGAGCATCAAGGGGTTGACCTCTGACAAATTTCACCTCCTTACCATTTGTGCTGACTGATGCTTACGTGCTCTCTTGAATTCACAGTATAGTCATGATAATACAGCGGCAGTGTTTGTGACATTTTGGTTGTGATTTACAAGTGTGATTTATGAGTGATGAAAGGGTTTTTGGGGCCCACAAATCAAATCTTCTATAGTACCGGCTCTGGATGCATCACCAACTGTTTGATAACATGTTGCCATATCAACCTTATGTGATAATGATTAAAAATGAATTGTTTAATGTATTGCTAAAACAATGCTCTTCTATCTCTGTCTCACTGACTCTGCCACAATCAAGGTTCAGGTTGTTATTTTCCAAAGGGCCTTTTTTTGTACAGCCAACAGTAACCACATATACGTATTCAAAACCTATCACTGACAATAAATTAGAAATAATTAGAAATACTTTGATTTGATTTGCATCTATTTCATCTTTATTGCTAGTTTTAGAGTTAGAGTCCAAAATAAATATTGAGTTTACAATGATTATCTTATCAAATCTAAATTAACACATACATACATACATTCATACATACATTACATTCTAATGCAGATGACGTACATACATCGGCTCACATGATATACTTACTTCACTATATATACTTACACTTTATTCCACTTTATCTGCATGTGGCTGATAATGTGATTGAAATTATTAAAAATATAATACTATATCATAATGAGTAGGATTAAATGACTTTGATTCTTTCGACTCTTCTTTCTCTCCCCCTTTTCTCTCTCTCTCTCTCCCCTCTCACCCACCACACGTCACCCTCCTTGGCTCCATGTTTCTGTCAGAGGGCAGCAACAGTAGCCATGAGTCTCGGGTCGGGATGGTCGGAGGCGTGGAGAGGGAGAAGAGGACAGTCGTTCCCCTTGCTGTCGTCTCCACACTCACTATCCTCTGTCTGTTGGTGCTGGTGGGCATACTCATCTACTGGAGGTAGACACACACACACACACACACACACACAGATGCATCAGTTTTATCTGTGTAGTTGAGTTACATTCTGATCGGATGTGTTTACATCACAGGAACTGTTTCCAGGCTGCAAATTTCTACCCAGATGACAATGCATCACCTAAAGTCATATCTGCTCCGTCGACACCATTGTTGCTGGCTACAGGTGATTTGCCATCTTTAAATAGTGGGTACTTGCATAGCATGTTTGGGAAACACTATTCGTAGGAGTGCTAACTGCTTTGCTCGAACTAAAGAGGCCTCTTGGATGAGTGCTGAAATGTCTTTCAGAAAAGTAAAGAACCTTCACAGATACATTATGTGCGATGTTAATCGTGCTGAATTGCTCACCCTTGTGTTGCAGATGGTCATGAGCCATTGACAGTGAAGCAGTTTGTGAAGCACATCATGGAGTTGCACACGACCAACACCTTCTTCAAGGAGTTCGAGGTACATGATTGTTCCTGATGTTTGACTTCAGTGAAATGTCTGTGAAGAAAGAAAGAGGTCATAAATATGATTGTTCATAAAATAGACAGTCGATGCTTACTCTGTTAGGAAACAAAGGATTAATCAGAATAGAAGGATCACTAAAGAGACAGTGCCTCATCTGTCATAGCCCCTAATGCTTTTCCATATCTCTATTAACATCATGCTCTATAGGGATCTCACTGAGCCCAGTGATGATGATGTGTAGCTTCAATGTACACCGTATTATACAAATGCCACAAAGTGTGTTTGGTACTAGCCATAGCAAAGCTGCTTGGTTCTCATTTTTGACTTTTAAATACACAACTTCAAATGTGACAGACAGGTTTGTACAAATCTTCAGATGAAATTTCCATCTCTGTAACAATTGTGAAACAAAATGTCAGTGACATTGAATATCTAAAAGCTGGACATTGATATCTGTTTGACAGCAGTGAGTGGGTTTGTTACATGCTATAGGAACATCTGCATGGCATTAGTCACCTTTGTTTCCCAGCATGTACCTTGTGAGTAACACACACACACACACACACAGATAGGATTAATTGATCTATTCTTTTTCCTGGGTTATTTCCTGTGTGTTTGTGTGTTTCACCCATCTTGTTACAGTGGTATTGCCTCTTTTGCTGCAGCAGCTCTTAATTCTCATTGAAGGAGCATGCAGTCAAATCACAGCCTGCACAATGACACCTCGCTCATACACAGTGTAGAATAGAAGAGCATGACTAAGTTCACAGATCAGATAAAAAAAACAAACAGTGTGTTTCCCTCTGAACACAGTCTTTCTGTGTGTATCTGAACCCCATATTCCTGGACCTGCACTGACTCCTTGTCTGTCTGTCTGTCATCTTGTCCCCTGTCCTACTCTCCTTTCACCACCCCCACCACCATCGTCGTGCTTTCTGCATCCTCACCACCCTCCATTAGATTGTCAAAGAATCCTATGAGGTAAGACACCTACAGTATCACCAGTAATCACCTGCAGATGTGCTGTTATATTTATTTATTTATTTTTACAACTCTGAAATAATTTAGCTTTGTTTGAAGTGATATTGACCTTATCTGACCCTCTGTTGACGCTCTGTTGTCCTTTTCTTGATGGTATCATCTATTTTCAGATGTGATGTTCAATGTAGAGTCATACAAAACGGCTCTTTTCTTCCTCTCTATCTACTGCATACTAGAAGAATATTTGTCAGTTGCAAATAAAATGTTTAATCCTTCTGTCCATACAGTTTCACTGCTCTATGTCTTTAATGTGGCCTTTCATTTTCCAGCTTCTGCAACATGTACTAGTAATATGCTCTGAAAAGCAATGAAATACTGTACCTGTCCAGAGAAAGTGTTTTTGCTTGTTGTGCTCTGTGGTTTCATTTCCTCTGATGGATTAATCTAATTCCTGTTTGTGTTGTTGTGTACACTGTGTTGTGTTTCAGGAGGTACAAGCCTGCACAGTGGACATGGGCATCACCGCTGACAGCTCCAATCACCCCGACAACAAAAGCAAAAACAGATACATCAACATACTGGCCTGTGCGTCACATGTGGATATGGTTCAACAATCACATGTTATTGAAGAGTCTGACAGTGATGCTAATCTGTGCTTTTCCTCTCTCAGACGACCACAGCAGAGTGAAGCTCTCCAACAGCTTAGACAGAGACGGGAAATGCGGTGACTACATCAACGCTAACTTTGTTGATGTAAGTACAGTCATGTAGTCTGTTAACTTGTCCAAATTGTACTGGGTATTTTCTTGACTACAGTAAACAGAGAGTTTTACTCTGCAGGGTTATGAGCGAACAAGAGCGTACATCGCAGCTCAAGGCCCTCTCAGAGCGAGCACGGAAGACTTCTGGAGGATGATCTGGCAGCAGAATGTTGGCATCATCGTCATGATCACCAACCTCAAGGAGAAAGGACGGGTACGAAGTCACTCTGCTGCTGAATCAAGGGCGGAAAATGTATGATATGCAGAATTTCAGGAACACTTGGCTGCTATGAAACAACATACTTCATTTTCCAAAGGTCTATGTGGAAGAATTAGTGACATCTCATGTTGAGATTTTCAAATTGTAACAAATGGAGGATTCCTCTGCTCACCCTCCCTTTGTGTGCATCAGGGAACTATGGGACAAAGGTTTTACTTCAATAATACAAAAAAACACACACTGTACGGGTATGAAAACCAAATGATGTCTATTTTAAAGGTATTATACACTAATGCACCTAAATGGTGCACACTGGACTTTAGAAAGTGAATTTCTTAAGAATCATTTCATTACTGCCACCTTGTGGTTTAGATTGGTTAAGTCAGCTGCCATGCAAACGGCTACACAGCATTTCTTTAAGTTTTAACTTTTTCTTATGTTCTCTGACCTTTGACAGACCAAATGTGACCAGTACTGGCCTGAGGAGAACCAGGAGGAATATGGTCCATTCCAGGTGACACTGAAAAGCAGCAAGACTCTGGCATACTACACACTGCGTACGTTCACTGTCAGAGATGCCACAAATAAGGTACGTGACACACATGTGATGTGTAAGAACAGCAGATTCGAGTAAAAATGTTTTGGGTACAAATTGTTTCCACATATATGCGGAAACACACACACACACAACAACAGTTGCTCTGTTCCTCCAGGTGTCTCAGAAGAGAGTTGAACGCACAGTCCTGCATTACCACTACACCCAGTGGCCAGACATGGGCGTCCCAGAATACACTCTACCTGTCCTGTCTTTCATCAGAGCATCGTCCCGCGCCCACACACATGAGATGGGACCCGTCCTGGTACACTGCAGGTAGAGAATTGTCATTGTTTGACACGGCGAAAGCAACGCGAGAGGTAGTATTTCAGAACATACTTTGTGTTTGTTTCATCACAGTGCTGGTGTAGGAAGGACAGGAACCTACATTGTGATAGACAGCATGCTGCAGCAGATCCAGGATCAGGGGACGGTCAACGTTCTTGGTTTCCTGAAACACGTGAGGACTCAGAGGAACTTTCTGGTTCAGACAGAGGTTAGTGAAGAGACACAAAGATGTTTCAGTGTCCAGTTAGTCAGTACTCACTAAGAACATGGTATCTCGCTCTGTCTCTCTTTGTCTCTATCCTCTAGGAGCAATATGTTTTCATCCATGATGCTCTGATGGAGGCCATCTTAAGCCGAGACACCTCGGTGACCTTAGACCTCCTCCACACCTACGTGTCTGACCTCCTGACTCCTGGGGGGTCAGGCAGGACACGCATGGACAAACAGTTCAAAGTACACTTAACATTTTTGTAACCCAAATCATATAAAACCTCTGTAACATTAAGTTAGTAAAATGTGGCCTTTACCGTAGACCATATATAAAAAAGTGGATGTAGTCTTCCAATTTAAAGGGTCAGTCTAACCAGGAAGTAATAGTAATTGACTGGCCATCGGTGTACAATTATGACTAGGCCATAGACTCAACGTCACATTGGTTTTTGATCCTTTTTTCCTGCTCTCTCTAAATGTAATAATTATTGCTGTTTCAGTTGATCAGTCAGCGTCAGGCGAAGCATGCAGACTACAGCACTGCTCTGAAAGAGGGAAACGCTGAGAGGAACAGAGCCAGAGCTCTGATGCCTGGTAAGCAAAACTATATTATTAACTGTACTAACTGATAACTAACTGTACTTTTTATTTTGTTATGTGAGAATATACAGCAATAATGCACAATATCAGTTAATATGATGAAGGCCTTGAGGTGACTGTTTTATTAGTTGATGTAGAGTTCACTGTCATATCTATATTTATGACCCTCATTATCTAAGATGGCATAGAGATTACATCATACATATTCCTACATAAGTTTATTCAATCAGATTCACCTGATCAGCAGGAAATTGCTGGTGTGTTTTATTTAATTATTAAAAAAAGGGTCGTGGGGGGTGCTGTGCCAATCTCAGCTGACATAGGGTGATAGGCGGTGTACACCATGGACAGTTTGCCAGTCCATCACAGGGCCACACATAGAGACAAACAACCATTCACTCTCACATTCACACCTACATTTAATTTAGAGTGTCCAATTTACCTAATCCCCATATTGCATGTTTGTGGACTGTGGGAGGGAAACCCACACACACGGAGGGGAGAACATGCAAACTCCATGGTTCCAACCGGGGCTCAAACCCGGGTCTTCTTGCGTCATAATAATATTATAATCAACTGTCAAGCAGTTGAAGCCATACAATATATTCTTTTATCAAGACAATAATGCCTGTTAAAACAGTATTTGCTGTTTGATGAATGTTACACTAATAACTTGAAAACAAGATCACATAGACAACAGGACAATCAGTAAAAAATTGACCGCAGTAATACATAAATAATTACTTGTAGCAAGAGGTCACTAAAATTAAGTGAAATCAGATATTGATGTTTTAAGGTCAACTAGTTAGAATGTGTAACCCTCTGCCAGATCATGATGTCCCGCAAGTAGAGTCATCAAACCAGTTTTAATGCCAGTTACAGCTGAAGTGTGCTAATAACTATAATATAATAATTAGCTGCTGTAACCTGGTTTTACAGTAAAACCATTCTCACTTTGAGTCAGTGGTAGATTGAGGTGCAATACGCCAGGACAAGGGGTAAGTTATTAGTGGAGCAAACATGGATAAGAGGCTCATAAACAATGCTAGTTTTACCTAAACTCATGCCTTTTGTTTTTCTGTACAGTGGAGAGATCACGAGTCAGTCTGACCACTTCAGAGTGCAACTCCACTGGCTACATCAACGCCTCCTATGTCATGGTAACACAACTGATCATCGTGTGCTCTTATTAGTCCCAGTTTACTATTTTTTTTGTGATTCATGATGTCATATTTTCACAGGGACATCACCACAGTAAAGAGTTCATAGTGAGCCAAACTCCTCTGAGCAGCACAGTGGCCGATTTCTGGAGAATGATCTGGGAGCACAACACACACACTGTTGTTCGCCTGCAGGATGCACAGAGTCAGGTATAACACGCACACGGATACTGGCATTTTCAATATAGGTCTGACAAAATGACTGGATATAATGCACACCCTCGTACATGTTTTCTTGTTGGTATCAGAGTGAAGAGGGGGAGTGTTGTGACTACTGGCCCAGTAAAAACCAACCAATAAGCTTTGAGGGTTTCACTGTGTCATACTCCGGGGAGGAGTATTTGTGCCTGTCCAACGACGAGAGACTTTTGGTGCAGGACTTCATATTGGTGTCTCCACTGGTAACACAAACACACCTTCTACATGTGCTGTCGTATACTATAAATAATAGTACTACTATAATAACAACAATAATAATAATAATAACAATAATATTCAGACACCAGTCCATCTCGCTCTCACACACCTGAATCCTTTTTTCCTGTTTTCTCTCTGCATCCATGTAGAACAATTCCACATTGGAGGTGCGTCAGTACAATGCCCCCTGCTGGCCAAACCCAGACAGTCCAATCAGAAACGGTTTTGATCTGGTCAACACAGTCAGACAGCACAGCAGGCCCACAGACAGGCCAACAGTGGTACATGATCCGTGAGTACAACACATCCATTTGACGGTTCTTTTCCTACACAAGGCAGATTTCCCATGATGGTGTGCTGTCATTTTCTGTTTGTGTGTGTGTGTGTGTAGGTTGGGTGGAGCTACATCAGGGCTGTTCTGTGCTCTCACCACACTGTCCAATCAGTTAGAGGAGGAGGGAGCTGTGGATGTTTACCAGGTGGCACGGATGACCAACCTCATGAGGCCAGGGGTATTTAATGATATAGTAAGTACCGAGAGACACACACACACACAAATAAACAAAGTATACAAATGCCACATTTAAAATAACAGTGAGGTCATTTTGAGACATACAGTACCGTATTTACCGGTTGCCAGGTTTGGAGCAACACCTTTGTTTTGCAAGAATTTGCTGCTACGTGGTGTGTGTGTGTGTGTGTTTGTGGACACCAACAGGAGCAGTACCAGTTTCTGTACCATGCTGTGCTCAGTCTGGTGAGCAGCCAAGAGGACCAGAAAGCTCTGCAGAGTCCAGAGACCAATGGATCTGTACCACTGGGCCATAGCAACATTGCAGAGAGCCTGGAGTCACTCATGTAGACACACACACACACACACATACTGAGTGATATACTGACTGAGGTCTGGTCTATGGTGAGATGATGGGAAACACTTAAAATGACAGTACAGTAACAATATGATAACAATATGGTAATAGTATAGTAGTAACGTACTATTACGTTACTACTATATCTTATTTCTACAGTCATAGCCTTTTAATTCAAATCTGTGTGGGGCACACGGGAGGAAGAATTTCAACAGCATAATATGGTTATTGTCAATTTTCATTCACAACCATGTTCATTAATGGTAGCACATAGTACATTCTCATTGCTAAGCTATAACCTGGAGGGCATTACCGTAATATTGTGTACCACACGATTATCATTCTAACTACCAAGATGGAAATTTGAAATAAGATTGTGTTTGCCATAATGTTATCACTAGAGTATTTCAACAATTATCCCATTGTTATTGTACTGCACAGTAAAGTGTCACCAGATGATAAACACCGACAGCTCTGTGTCTGTGGTTCACAGCTGTGTCCACTCAACATGCCGTCGCTTTAATGTTCAGTAACCACAGTTCATTAGAGACAAAATAAAAACTAACAATCCAGTTAAATCCAGTGAAGCCTTAACTTATCTAAAGCACTGTAGGGATTGGAAACAAAATCAAATCATTCCACGTTCTTTGCTTTACCCTTAATCCTCCCAACACATCATTAAAGGAGACTGTCTTTACATATAATACTGTCATATCCTGGTATTCATTCACAAATCAGATAGTGTAAACCTTTATATGTTAACTAATGGCCTCAGATATGGTTATTAGATCTAATTGTAATGATTTATAGGTGTTAAAAATGAACTTGGGATTCACAAAATGTGGGAACTCTTTCTGATTGGTCCGACAGTGATTGGACCTCTTAGTTAGACCAAAAGTTAGACACTGAAATCAAGCTAATGCTTTGAAATACAGTGGTATAGCCCATGTTAAAATCTGCTACCAAATCAGTGTCACTGCCTTTTCCAGAAAAAAGCTACAAATGTTCCATGTGTGCCCGTCTGTATGAAGCAACAGAGGCTGAACACAAGTCTCCTCAAACACGTCATCTCTGAATATTTCATCATGAATTATCTTCCTCAATGAGGGGAGACATCTTCATTAGTACCACTTATAGACTTACTTTAATTCTCTTTATTGGAAGCTTTATTTAATATTTACTTCTTGTATTGCTATTTTCTCAAATTATTTTTCCCCACTAATTTTCCCTGTCATTATTTTTAGCTAATCTTATTCTTTATTCCACACATATATTTCATCCCTGAAAGATATTGATACAACAGTAAGTTTTGTTAAACAGGCAAAGCACAGAAAATAGACATGAAGTACAAATGATCACATTGTTAGTGCAAAAAAAACCCACAACATTTTTACTAACATATTATTTTATTTTTAAGGCCTCACTCGTGACAGTAAACTGACTGTTGGTATTTCCTGCTGTTTTTAAATTCCTCTGCTTATGTGTTGTCACTGCCACATGGTCTCTGATGCCTTTTTGTAATTCATGTTATTGTACCTATTATGTGTTTTGATACAACTGTGGGACTGATATGCCAAAATATTGGTACAATGTGTGGATTTTATCCATTTTCTTCAAGGGGATCAGTGTCTTGTTGCACTCGGTGGTTTAGTCTGTGCACATCAGGGACGAGATGATGGAAAAATGTCTTTACATCCAGGTGTTAAAATAAAATGCAGCCTGGAATTCAAAAGAGATATTCCACTCAACATCGATCACTGAAGTCAAACACTCCCTGTTGACAGTTTGAAAAGATTCAAGTTACTGTGTCACAGAAATATAAATCAGTAAAATATCATTTTTTAATAGAAAAAAAATCAGTTTCAGATTTCAGACAATGAGAGAAGGTGTGTGTTTTTGTGTAAGGAGCTCAGTTTCCTACGGAGCCACGGCCACGGAATACTAATTTGTTCCTATGAAATAGGTATAATGTGTACACGAAACATTCTCATGAATTACCTGAAGGGCTGCACAAGTAAAGCGAGCGAAGAGGGCTGAAGGACAGAGATAGTGGGATTGAGTTTTATTTTAGGTTGGGAATGAGTTACAGAGATATTCCCCAAAGCCTGGCATCACAAATGTCGTGCCAAGGTAGTTATTCCCGACAGGATTTGTATCGAGGCGGAGGCGGGGTTATGTTGCTACCTGTCAAGTAACCTGGCTCTTAATATTCTGTTTAAATGCCTCTTGCTAATAATGATTCCTTGCAATGCCAGGCTTTTCATGCACACGCTTTACCTATGTCGTGGCCACAGTGTTCTCATTTATGAGGCAGTCTAAATGTTTGCGTCTGGTCAGACTAAATCAAACAACCGCTGACTCATTTTCAAACAGTGTTGAAATCTGAATCTGTGAATGTCGTGCGTCCCTGCTCCACCATTTCTGTTCAGATCCCATCAGTGAAAGCAGTCGGTGACTCAGCAGATCTGTCTGAACGCTCTCTGTGTAAATATCCCTGCATACACCCAAAAGGCCAAATTACTGTATGTTTATATTGTACCTCTATATATTTTCTATTTTACTATAAAAGGTGATTTTCTAGTCATTTACACATATATAACTGTGTGGATTCTATTTGATAATTTTAGCCTGGAAATATTGATCATGTTTAAAGTTTTAATGGAACGTCGTCTCTTTTTCTTATCTTTGATTCAGTAGAAGCTTCATGTGTCTACCTTTATTTCCAGATATAAACTGGTGCAGTATGTACAGAGCAGCAGAATTAAAGAATTGTTTCAAACTTGGTTTATGTTTCAAACTCATCTCTTTTTATAGGAAGTCAAAGTTGTTGTTGTTTTTTAAAGTGAAGGCACAGGACAAATGGGTTCATAGATTGAACATGCTTTTATTTCTAATATAATACATGTGTATTGCATTGTCTCCCCTGATGGACCTGTACATGGCTTGATAGCAAAGACAAATAAAAAAAAAAGTCAAATAATCAATGCACATCCAAAGATTAAGTCAACACCAAAAATATATGCATTTCTCTATATAATCATGTTAATATTTGTCATAGTAACACATGATACTGTAGCAGTCACATAAGATAAAGTGTATATAGTGCATTAAGAATAGACCTCGTTATGCAGTGAGAGTATGAGAGTATGAAAGTTTAAGCAGCAAAACTAAAAAGCAGATTCCTGCCCTCACTTTCTGCACAGAAACATCTCACTAACTGAAGCACTTTCACCTAAACACACCATGTTTCTATAGCCTCCCATCACCTATAGCTTTAGGAGCGTTAATTAAATATCTGAGGTATTAAAGTCCACAATGAAATCAAAGATAATAATTGTACTTAGTAAATAGTTGGCTTTCTTTGCCCAGGGTCTTTGCTTTGAGGTCACGCTACTTGAATAAAAATCACCAGAGCTTTCTTCATGTATAGTGATTTAATTTGAAGGGCTCTTTGTGAAGCAGATTGCTACTTCAAACTACTCATCTTTCAAACCAAAGCTGTGGCTGCAAGAGTTTAGCGAGAATATGTGAATAACAATGGGTTGCATTCCTGGTCCAATGAAAAAGTCCAAACCATCCTGATTAAATTGCAACGCAAGGCCAATCGATTTCTTTTATATTGGCCATGTTACCCCTGAAATGTTCACACAAGCTTATGTAGGAAATATGACATCGTCTTTTGTTTCTGACACGAAGTAAAAACATCGTTAACATGGAGCTTAGTGGTAGTTTTTGTCATGTGAGCAGGTGGCGCTGTCAATTACAGAAAAGGTGATAAACTGATGAGAGAAGCTGTGTGGTTACGGTTTTGCAGTACATCGCAGATGAAATGATGCATACTCACAAAAAACCCACATATGCATTTTTATATAAATGCTTTTGCTCCCATTTTTGATGTACTGAAGATGATTGATGTAAGTTTTTCATTCAAACCAAATGCTTACTTCTCTCAAATATGGTTCACAAACTCATTAAAACCTTTATTACAATAATCCATCCACCTGGGTTAAAGACCATGACTATGGCCACTCGAAAATGAGCTGCGATGCCGCCATTAAAAGTTCAATTCATGGAAAATGGGAACAAAAACAACAAAAACATAAGTGTTGCATATATTATACATATATACTGTATGTGTATATAATATATATATATATATATATATATATATATACACATAGAATTTACTTTTTAGTTTGAAATAAATAAGAACACATTAAGTTTAAAAACAGTGGATAGTTCAGCATGGTTACGCACTGTGGTGACTTTAAACTCGTGCATTAAAGCTGCGAGTAACAAGAACCCTCATAACTTCTCACTTGCATTCATGTGGGTTGGATTATACATTTGACAGAACATATTAAATTGTTCTTATTATGGCACACAGACGTGTGAGGATCAACAGTACTGACATGTCATTAACATATTATTTATCTGTTTGTGTTGTATGTGCTGGGGATCCAGCTTTTCTGACCATGCCGGTCACAATAGGAAAAGCACAGGTGTAAATGAAATGAATGATTTCAGGATGTATACTGTTGCACTCTCGTGACTGACCAACTTGAACTGAACACAACCACTGTTAATGTGATCTGTAACATCTGTGCTTTACATGGTCTTTATTAGTCGTAATGGCTGCTGTGGAAAAGGCCCATTCAAAGTCGCCCCTGCTGCTATAATGCATGCTAGTTAAATAAAAGGCCCCTACACTTCTAAACCAGGGAAAATGCTATTATTGGCACATCATTCATCATTCCAATATCACTCTGCCAGCCACGCCTTCAAAATAAAAGCCTTATACAGTAGGCAACTAAAGGGATTCTAGATCGTACACTGCTGAAAATGTTTTCAAATGTTGGTTAAAAGGTAAAACGCACCACGGGAAGATGAATTATTTAATATTATATTTATTATTATTTTTATTAATAAGTTAAATTAAAAGGCCAGGTAAATGATATCAAACCTTTGCTCCCTATTCAAGGATTTATAGTGAAGTTTAAATATGAAGTGAAATACACTAAGTGCAAATACCAGTAATATCGGCAGAAAAACATATTGCTGTTATATTAATAATGTATAAAATATAATTTGGGGAAAATAGCTAGATTCTCTAAATAAAATACTACAGCACCCCAACTTCCACCTGCAGAAAACGATCACTCTTTTTTTTCCAAATGTCAATGTATGTGCTGTAAAAGTCATTTGTGGAGTTCCAGTCGTGACTAGAAGCCTCACGACCTGCGTCGTAATGTGATGACCTTGGCATGTTCACAGTGAGGAATCGGCACATTTGAAAGGAAGTGACTCTTTGCCACTGGTTCTTTGTCACTGCCTCTGATTTGGACTGTGTCAACTTTGCGTGAGAATTCTTAAAAAGACGATCTTAACTCAGGAGAGATCAAGGTGGGCCCGACAGCGAAATACACAACGCCTCTCTCCTCTCTGTCTGTTTTTAAATGTGTGTCCTCTTTTCATCTCTGAAGACTTAATTTCCCTGACAACCCTGTTAGGCAGAGAGCAGGAATGAAATTAGACAGCAGTACAAAGCAAACAGAGTGTCTCTGTGTGTGTGTGTGTGTGTGTGTGCGCTTACAGAGTTGGTTCGTTTGCGTTTCCAGCAGTCTGGGTTGAGTCTTTTCTGTTCGTCTGCGAGAGCTTTGGCCTCTAGGGTGAACGCCCGCCGCTCCTCACTTCGCATTTTCTTCCAGTGCTCACCGAGGAGGACGCTGATGGCTCTGCAACACACACACACACACACACACACGCTTCCATTGAAGGAACATGGATGCACTGAGCGGCTTCACAGCACACACTGCAGACCACACACCTACCTGTTGTCTTTGCCAGGATATCTCTGTGTGTACTCCACCCTGAACTTCTTGGCAAACAGCATGAAGGCGTTCATCGGCCGCTTGCACTTAACTGCCGTGGCGGTGTTACCTCCCTCCTGTGCACTGACAGACTGACTCTTGTTTGGCTTTTGTTTGGCATCTGTGACAATTGGACAGATTGGCATTAGGCTGGAATTTAAAACCTCTGACAGAACAGTCAGTGCTAACTCCATTTCGGCAGCCACTGTGAACATGGCTGCCAGTGGAAACACTTAGTTCAGCTACTTAATTAAAGGCTAACCTAATAAAAGACATGTCTGCTTATGGATGGATGGATTAAGAGGCTGAAGTTTGTATACTCCTCATTCCTTACACCAAATTCCACAGAAAAAAAATCTGCTATTTTACATCACAACACATCACACATTTTTGATTCAATAGTGTCTCCTTCATTAAGTTTAAATGTGTTATTTTGTGAATCCAGTGTTAGAAATTCTTTGGTTTAGATTTACCACCAGTAGCTCCTGTGTCCTTGCAAGCTATAAATGCTGATATATACAACTGTGCTGCTGTGTTTCTGTGCTTCATGTACTACTGTGTGTGCCTGTAATGTCTCTGCTTATTCCTACAGTGACTTATCTAAACATTTAGCAGACTTGAAGCACGGCATCTCTACCTCGTGACGCGTCCCTGTCCGGAGAAGCGGCTCCTCCGCTGGACTGGGAGGCACGTCGCCGTCTGGCCATACTGCTCAACACATACACCGCAGAGGAGTCCAGAGGAGTGAAGTCATGGCTGTGAGAGAGAGAGAGACACACAGAGACACACAGAGACACACAGAGGTCTTTCACACACAGCAACTCTAGCTTTAATCACTGAATCCCCTTCAATTTAACATCCTAGTGTCTATTTTACCTCCTGAAGGCGTCAAAGACCAGTGAGACGTCCGTGTGTTTGGCATCTCTGTGTCCTGGAGGCAGGCACATATCCCCTACTTCTATTTCATAGCACGGTATCCCATAATGCACCACAGTCAAGCTTGGGTAGAAGGACGACCATCCTAGTAAACGGAAGGGCAGAGATTGAAGTTAAGAAGTCACTTTCATGATACAGCTGTACTGTGGTCATAGCATCACTCCTACCTTTGTTTTTCACGTAGAACGGGTGGTCCAGTTGGCACCTGGCGGTCACGGGGGTGTGTCCGAATGTGCCAGGGTCAAAGGTGAGCTGTAGGACAGCCTGACCAGACAGCACGACCTCTGAGTGCTCCACCAGCTGCAGACCCTCAGAGCCATAACTCTGTGAAAGAGCGTATGTCTACATACATTATTATGTTGAAATGGAAACGTAATCTGCAGTCTGTAAAATTTGGGGTATTTTTTTCGGTGTTGATTTAATTATTCTGTCTCTGTGTAGTACAGAAGCAAAAGAGGCTTTTAAAGCAGAACTTTGCATGTTTTTTTCTCTACGGAGGGTAGAAATCCTTCATAGTTCCACTTCAAGATGTCAAATAGAATGTACCTTCAGAGATCTGGACTGCTCCTCATCATAGGAGTCCAACTCCTCAGCATCCTGCCACTCCACATTGTAGCCACTGTGGAACCGCAGATGAGAGCCTGGCGACGAAGAAGAAGAAGAAGAAGAAGATTCATGACATTCATGTCACGTCAATACAGTAAAGGAGACGGATGATATCCAATCTTGAATGAGAACTGTGTTTGCACATTTGTTTACCTTTGAGAAAACAGTGCCAGGCAGTGGGGGGCCAGGAGAAGCTCCAGCCCATGTCTTCATCGTCAGAGAGAGAAGATCTGGTGGACACCGCAGAGCCACATTCACTTGTCGTCTGCCAAAACAGCAGGGCGTTAGCACATGGCAAGAATGTTGTGTTGGCATGAAAATGGCAGTGAGTCAAGAAAGGGAGTAGGTAAACTTTAGGCTCTACCCTGCTGCGCCGACGCTCCCTGGCATGACCTCGAGGGGGTGACAAGGTGCTGTTGGGGAGACGAGGAGGAGGAGGAGGAGGAGGAGGAGGAGGCCGGGCATAGGAATGAAGATCACCTCTGGAGTTTGATATGTAGACTAAAGAGGAGCTGAGGAAGACAAAGACTTTTCAGTTTGATGGTCAGAGATGGTCCTGACAGAATACAAGATCTGCACAATGCAGCAGATCTATATGTTTATTTAAGTTAAGGGGCTTATGAATTGAGTTGTATAACATTGTTATACAACGGATACAAAATGTTTAAAACAACGAAAACATGTTTAAAATAGTCGACCAACCCACACTCTCTTCCATAGACCTTATGGGTGTATATATAAAGTGTGTAATGTTTTCGTTTACATTATTGTCACCTTCTCAGCATTGACATCTATATGTCTAATATTACAGAATGTTGCCCCGTTTGTGGTAGTTCTTGTTTTAAATTCTAGTGCCTCTATAGCCCCTTTAAATGTATTTTATTAGTGCACTCACCTGCTGTGAGAAGACTCCTGCAGTAGTGGGCTCTGAGACCCAGTGGCGATGTGAGCCAGCTGTGTCAGCCGGTGTGTGTCAGGAGGCTGTGGACTGTGTGCTTCTGTGAATCCGCGTGTCTCCTGGTGAGACACGCCTATCTCCACCTGGTAAACGGTTGGTGCTGCCGGCTCCGCCTCCTCCGGAACCTCCTGTAAATCTGGCAGATCATCTGAAGGCAGAATACAAGACACAGGTCCCATGTCATTGTCACTTCATATCCCCAGTCACTGTGTTAAACCTTGTGTTTGCTGGTGTCTTACGTACCATATTCCATGTAGCTGTCACAGGTGGGGACGCCGGGTGAGGTGGGGAAGTGTTCAGAGCAGAGGAGGTCATGTGACTGGTCTCCGTCTGCATCCATCGTCACTCCTAAAGGTGAGAACAAATGAACACACAGGACATCACTGTGTGAAGCACACATGACACACTTGGCACTAAGTCAGACTACATTGTGGTTTGAGCATAAGAAATGTGTTTATCTTTAAAAGTGACACAATTTTAAATTAAAATTACAGCATAAATTCCCCCCCAAAAGTCCCAGTTTTGGGATCAGTGAAGTCTACACATCTGCTTCCACTCCTTTTTTTATTATTTTGAGGGAAAAAGTTAATAAAAATGTAATTCTAAATAGACAAAGTACTCAATGAAGAGTGTTATGGTGATAAGGAATGTTGCAGACATACCGGTGTGTTCAGCCTGAGACTCGTGCTCCTGGACATTGAGGTTTTTGGGGTCACTCGACAGCACGGCTGGGGTCACCACCTCCCACACCATGATGTCCACAGTCACTGAAACAGGGTTACACAACACAGCTGGATACTTGTTCAGTAATGTAGGATTTCTGTAAAGTGAAATATACCATATATATATATGGTTAGGATAATCTACACATCGCTGATCATAGATGTGAGCTGACGTATATGCCACTGACAAACAACCCCACTGCAATGACACACAAAGAGAAACATAATCCTTTACAGAGCTGTACATGGTTGGAGTGATATAGGGTAACTCTGGCTGTCTGCCATCACTTAAAAAAACACACCTAAGTATAGACACATGCTCAACGCTCCAGTTTAGTTCTGTCTTACTGTTATGATAGAGAGACTAGGTTAGGAACAGTTTGAAAATGTCCGATTCACAATATTATTGCAATTTACTGTAAAAAAAAAAAAGGTTAAATACAGTATTTTTTTTAAAATCTTGTTTTAACATATAGTAAAAGGGTGTGGCCTTCTGTCTGTAGTCTACTTTCATGTTATTTGTATCCTCCATAAGCTTATGGATGTAGTGGAAACTAATATACAAAGACATCACTGAGGTCAATCTTAAACTGTTACAAAACCATGTTTACTAAAATATAACAAAATGTGGTTGTTACGAAAACTATACATTTTTGAAGTAAACATTTTAATGTGAAACACAATACTTCTTTTTTTTTACTGAGACCCTTGAAGGGCCAGTGTATAGGAATTAGTGACATCTAATGGCAAGACTGCAGAATGCGACAAATGGGGAACTCCTCCCTCTTTGAAGCACATCAAGGAACTACGGTGGCCTCCACATACCAAATATGATGCATTTTGTGTGGTAAACTTTCGTCTCAAAACTCAAAACATATAGTCTGGTTGGTTTATCCATCGGGCTGCAACATGGAGCTGCACAAGAGCTACATAACAACAAATAATTAATTTTTATACACTAATACAAACATACCTGTGTATATTATATTCAATTCATGCCCATAAACTCACCTAAATATTACACAAAAAGCTATGAAATAACACAATATTATAACTGCAAACTGCATTAAACCATTATTTCTCAACTGACAACTATCCTTATCATGGAAATTCATCCCCATCAATTAAATGGGACAATCTCACAGTTTGCACACATGTAAACGTGATAAGAACGTGTTTATCTATTACTCAATGTCCTCGTCATGTGACTCATCTTGTTTATAAACTTTTCAGACACTGCGCGCATGCGCATAAACGGCCCATTCATTCAATGCTGAGAAGAGCAGCTATAATACAGTTGTTGTGAGTAGTTTATACCGAGTAAAAAGCACGACATCGACCACCCGGGGAAAACTGACAGTAGTCACAACATAGAATGCTATTAAATGATCATAGTCTGGACGTTTATGAGCTTTGTATATCGTAAAAAAATGGAGCAGTGTTTGTTGACGCGAAACAAAAAGTGCCAAATACTAAAGTTGCGTCGACGAGAATCCATTCGACCTCAATCCTCAGCGGTTTGACATAAAAATCCACATAACGACGGACACTGAGCAAAGAAATAGCGATGAAATGTATTAAAAATGACGAACCATCTTGTTGCGCAAAGGCAGCTCCAACAAAACCAGCCAGCTCTCGTCAACAATGAAGCTGCGCTGGAGCTAATCTGCTTTTTAACACTTAAATACACGATGTCAGCTCCACATTATTACTCGTGTGTCAACTTGAGGCAAAGCGCACTCGCTTGACGAAAGACGTTGTGCAATTTAACACTTAAAAGCCTTTAAATTATTTCAATGAACTTTCCTCAACTCACCACAGCCGTCGCCTTGTACGGGGAAGGGGGCGGGTGTAAACACATCTTACCCTGCGAGTCTATTGGCGGAATCTGCTGTCAATCACCTGCCTCTCGCTCCCTCATTGGTCAGTTTCTTCCTGGCTTGTTCTCTTTAATAAAGTCACCACAATAATAATAACAGTGACAAAACATGTGCGATAAGAGGATGTAGTTTCCAAAAAACAGCCACATTACAATTGATACATACACACACAAGTTTGCACAGTATACTGTACGTAGTGAGGACACATAATGCATGTATTGGTCCTCACAATACCAATACAAGAACACACACGTAGCATATACATTTGACGTGAGAACAACAATTCAGATACTGCAATTGTGTGTGTGTGCAGTGGTGCTAAAATAAATCTGTATGGGATAAAATCTAGTTTGCGTGTGGAAAACATTTGCAGCAGTAGCAGAAGACAAATAGCCCTCAACTAAACTGCAAAGTGTCCAGTTTAACAAGCACAACAGGAAGTTTCACTGCGTTCAAGTTATCTGACACTCGTTTATCCGTGGTCAAACTTCTTACAAAGGCTTTTACGGTAAAAAAAGAGAGCCTGCGCTCCAATGTCTCAACATCCGGTTTTATTTCAAAATAAAAACACAGCGAGCTGTATCTCGGAGTACACGTTTGAATCTTTGAATTGGAAAAATTATGAAAACGGTCATAGCTACAATAACTGGACTTTCAGCAACTGTGTAAAGAGAGTTCTCTCAAAGTTCTAAATAAGAATTAGAATGTTTGTGAACACAGCCTAGTCAGAGTTGTCCAGGATCTTTGGAAAATGTGGTTTTAATTACATCTCAAAGTTAATACATTTTATAATAATACGAATAAATAATAATAATAATAATACTTTTATTTTATTTCTCTAAAACTGTACAGTAAAGCTATATAATCTACAGTATGCTAGTAGTCATAACTTGTGGAAAGTTTATTTTTTTATGATAATTCTTTGATTAAAAAGTACAAACAGGGGAATTATAACTTGAAATTTCTCAAAAACTGTACAGTAAAACATTTTTATGATTTACTGTACGTAGTAGTCAAATATGTCCTGAACACAACCTAGTTTGATAATTATTCTATTAGAACAGGGGTGTCAAACTGGCGGCCCGGGGGCCACATGTGGCCCTCCAATCAATTGCATGTGGCCCGCCGGGTAACTCTGTGCAGAGTTAACCTCTGTAAATTCTCTGTTTTTGTTCATAAGTATGTTTTTATTGTGACCTATACATCATTTTATATCAAAACAAGCACCACCTGCTACTAAATAGTTGGTTTTTTTTACACTTTTTTTTTCTCTAGACCGGCCCCCTCTTTACCAGACTAGATGCTCATTGGCCCCCAGGTCAATTGAGTTTGACACCCCTGTATTAGAAGGTGTGAATAGGGGACCTGTAACTTGAAATTTCCTATTAACTGTGCAGAAAAAAATGTTTGATTTATGGTATGATAGTAGTCATAGATGTTTGTCAGTCTAATCCTGGTAAATGTAGTTTTTGTACATCTGAAATTGATCTTTTTTCGATTATAAAGTGCTTTCAAACGTGCACTCAGAGCTATGACACGCTCAGTGTTTTTATTTTGAAAACCGGATGTACCTGTCCTTACAAATCAGCTTGACAGATTGACTCTTTTTTTTTTTTTGTACCGTAAAGGCATTTGTAAGGAGGACGTTTCAATTGGCGTCAGGTAGTTTGAACGCAGTGAAGTTTCAGCCAAGTCAAAGACACGTCCTGGAATCCGTAGAATATCCAAATATACACACTTAAGTGTAATTCATTATGTCGTTTTCCAGGGGTAATGAAATAAATATGAAGCTGTATTCATAAACAGTATGTAGTAAAATATATAATATACATAATAAAATATTGTATATAAATATACAATAACATATGCTAACTATCTGAGAAAATCCCAACATAAATTTAGAACACATTTGTTTCACCAATGTAATGGTGTTGCTGACAGAATCATTAAAACAAGACGTCCAACAATTATAACTATGACGAATAATAATAATAAAGGACAAAATATGTTTAAAAACACAAGGAATTTCAAATAACACGTTAATAACACACCAAATCAAAAACTGAAATAATCAGCAAATAGTGATCACACTGAGCTTTGGCAAGTAAAGTGTTCACTGCCCCCCAGTGTGCACAGTGCAACACTACATTAAAATACGTCAAGTTAGACAGGATTACGGTCATTACGGACAGAAGTACGGTCAATACGCCAAAGTAAATGAACAAATAAGACCTAAAAAAAAATGTAACGTGAACGTGTAGGTGACATAATGGCATTTTACACACTTTAAAAAAATACCTTTTCCCCCATGTTTTGCATGTAATGGTTCAGGTTTGTGAACCCATTCTAAAATAGCTGCTATTGTATTTTATTTTGAAGAACGAACCGGATATTCTTTTGTTGTTGTAAAGTTGTAAAGTTAGCCGGTGATCTTAACTCGCCTGCTGACAAGAGACGCAGCATTTCCTCCCTGTCAGATTTTTTTTTCTTAAAAAAAAACCTAACACATTACTTTGTTTTTGCTGTGGTTTCTTCATGTAGTCTAAATGCAGACGTACTTATCCAGAGTTCTGGGTTTCGTTGCCTTCCGCCTCTGCGTTCACTGGTGAGTTTTACAAAAGTTATTATTTTTTTTGCTTTAAACTGACGTCTCTCGGTTATTATGGCAGCTGTACCGTTACTCTCGCCATACACTGACCTGGTTCCGCTCTATCTGTGTGAGTGGAACACTTGAAGTAACTGTGATAACTAACACGTTTAACAGACTTCACGGTGAGAGTGTGACTAAGTTTTTAAAAACATCACACGGTGTCTGTGTTTGGAGCGTCGGCAGAGTTCAGTCTGTGTCGAGCTTCCTGCTTTTCTAAACTTCCTCTGATGTAAAAGAAGCTGAAACTCCAGCGTTAACCCAACCAAATGTGTTAGAAAACACTTTCTCTCTCGTTTTGTCTTAAAAAACATGAAATCATTTGACAAAATATTTGATTAGAAAATAAAGTATTTCACAGTAGAAGGTGAAACTTCAATTACTGTATTTAATGTGGTAATGTAGTGTTAAACACTTTATTTTCAACTTAGAACTGAATTGATTGATCTTGTGTAACCAGTTTGAATGTTTTTAGGTTTGTCCTACCATTATAATGTTTTGTGATCATTAATGAATTATTGTTGAAATATTTCATGAACCACCTTGAAGTGTGTAATGGACCCCCAGTCCAGGGGAGCCACATAAATCCAACACAATATCAAACCTCTGTCATCGTCATAATATGAGCATTTTCAACTTTCTTGACCTGCAGTAAATCTGAGATTGCTACTTGCGATAGTTTGGTTAGGCCAAGAAAGTCAGACATTTTCTTATGTTTGTTTGTTTTATTCTTTTTTTACTTTATAATTTTCTCAAACACAACAAAGTTTATTTATGTCGTCTGCGTTACAGAAAAATCCGTGTGTAGGATTAGTCACCTCACTTCCCGGAGTATGTTCACTCTGAGTTGTGCATGTTGAATGACAGAAAAAGCTAACATGGATAATTGAATGTACCAATACTGCAATTCACCATGGCAACAAGTAAATAAAGAGTCACCATTTTTACTGTGTGGCACATTTATCTAAATAGCAGCAGCAGTGAAGGAACCAATACTCAGGACCGATACTATAATAACATTTCTATATTGGATCACGTGTTTCAGCACAAAGTCCTCATCAGAGTTTAACTGGTCAATGGAAGCAAAGACACCATTAGACATTACACATGGTTGGTGGTTAGCAATTTAAAATTGTATTTTTGTCCACATTAAATCACGTTATTAAACAGACTTTAATTCAATTTCCTTTATGGAAAGTAAAGTACTGAAATCCTTGCGTTTGTTAGATTTAATGTTTAAATATATGTATTTGTCGGTACCCTGATATGGTATATGATACTGTATGTATATTATATATTTAAAAACTGTCCACTTCACAGCATCAAATAGCTATATTCAAGGGTAAATTCAATATTTTTTTGAAGTTACTGTTGCAACTCAGTTCAAGTCAACTCAGTGTAAGAAATATAACTAAACCTGTTTTTTAAACGTCATCGATTGGTGTTCTCTAAAAGATTCTGTCAGCATTACTGTTTAATGCAATTGTCTCCACTGTAATTCACTGAACCTGCCTTATATTCTTACATGTAAATATTACAGTACAAGATGAAGAGCGTCTTTTTTTCTGCTTCTGTCTTTTGTCGCCCGAAAGCTAGGCGATGGATGAAGAGCAGACCCAGGTGAGCGACGAAGAGCCTAGAATCCTGCGAGAAGAGAGCCGGAGGAGGAGGAGGAAGAAGGCCATCTCATCAGCCTCGAGCACATCCATGGACCAGATCACTGTTGAGTTCATGCTGCCCACAGTGGCACATGGTGGCAACAGCCCCACTCTGCTGCTGGAGGTTGCTGGAAACTGGACCGTGGAACAGGTCACCTAGTTTTAAAATTAGTAATATCACTACTCCATGTTTTGTTTTTGTTTTTTTTTTAATATGCAAGATAGAGGTAGTCATAACTTTGACTCAACAACACATAAGAACATGAAAAAAAACACATTTTGTAAAGACTGAAGATGTGACCTATAAATCCCCCCTGATGTCCATATAAGGAGTTGTGTATTATTCCCACAGCAGTTTACCAAGGGTGCACCTGTGGCACAGATCTGTGCCGCGTGAGAACTAAAAGAGGGTTAAAAGAGGGACCGAAGTAAATGATACAAAGCAGTGACTGTAACATGTAAAATACTCATTGGTATTTTTGTTTGTTCTCTTCTTCCTCCAACTCTTTGGGTCAAAAGTACTGTGTATAACCACTATTTTTAGTGTAAAACAGGCTAAAATGGCTATAAAACATATTCATTATGTTGATTTCGCAGGTGAAAGCTCAGGTGTGGCTGAAGGCAGTGACTTTGAATGTCTGTCCGGACTTTTTCCAGCGCTATTCCCCCGACCACTGCATCCTGCTCTACCAAAAGAAAGGCACCGTGTGTGAGATCTACGACAAGCACCAGGTCTTTCAGACGCTTGACTGCATTCGCTACTGGAGAGGTACTGACTCGTGACAGGTGTTCTCTCTTTCACTCGTGGACTCAGCAATTGAGCTGCTGCTGATCAGGTACATGTCTGTTTGTGTTCCAAAACAAGCGTTGAAAAAGGATGTGGGGCGGATCCAGCTGGTGCCCCGCCCCATGCCCTCAGACGAGTCTGTGCAGTACCAGCGCTACCTAAACTACCTGATCGGATACGACGTGACGGACGTGAGTAACGTGCACGACGATGAGCTGGAGTTCACCCGCAGGAAGCTGCTGACGCCTCGCCGCATCGAACTGTCCAACCGTGACCCGAGACTCTACTCCATGGACCCGTGGGTTACCTGCAAGCCACTGCCTGAACACCTGCTCAGCAAAGTATGTGTGTAGGATTTTGTCATTTGAGTGACATGTACGCTCACTGGCCACTTTATTAGGTACAGGGGACACCTAAAAATGAGGCAGGAGTGGCATGAAATACAAATAATGCCACATTCAGGGTCTTTCCTCCTCATTTTGATGCTTGAGCTGAATTTCTGTCGGTAATTGACAAGAATATTTGATGAGAAAATAATGTATTTCACAGTAGAAGGTGAAACTTCAATTACTGTATTCAAGTACATGCACAGATGTATCTAATAAAATGGCTGGTGAGTGTTCACTAAGGGGCTTTTTTATTTAAAAGCTGTAATAAGTAACATCTAAACAGCAAGAGGCGAAAGTGAAACTGGTTTATTGAGCAAATCTTTTTTCACAGTATTCTTTATGTCTGAAATAATGCTTCTTTACTCAGGAATTAAGTCATTTGTGCCTCTTCTCAGATTAGTCACAGTCACATCCTGGTGGTGATTCACATCACGACAGCTAGTCAGACCATCAAGGTCTCTATTGACGACACACCAGCACAGGTAGGACTATTGTGAGCAATGCTCACTACTCGCTCTCTGTATTGTAGTTTCTTTTTCTCTTACTGTATTGTTTGTCTTCTGTTCAGGTACTAGTCAGCTTTTTTGCCAAGATGGCAAATAAAAGGGTTTTGCTGGGCATCCCTGAAGACATGTGTGAGGCTGACTATGTGCTCCGTGTGTGTGGCAGGTAAGACGTCTGCACTGAGTCAGCGTAATCAGTTTCGCACTGAGCGTAAAATGGTATCGGACAAGATGATGTTTCCGAGCAGAGGTCACTAATAAGGACACAGATGTCTTCCCATCTGGACCTGGACATATTTTGATAAATAACTGCCTTTAGAGAACCAGAGGTCCAGGAAAGTGCAGATCAACATATTGACCAGTGGGGCCACACAGTGGAGTAGTGGCTAGTATTGTTGCCTTATAGCAAAAATGAGCAGGTTTGAGATCCGGTTTGATTGACAGCATGTCTGTACAGAGTTTGCATGTTTTGGTTTCTCCGGTTTCCTCCCACAGTCTAAAATCATGCAGAGGTTAACAGAGACTCTAAATTGACTTTAAGTGTGAATGAGAGAGTGAACGGTTGTGTGATTAAATCAAAACAAGAGGTTTTAACAAAACTTAATGCAACTTAATTTACTCAATTAATTTCCCTTTTGATCCCTTTTCAGTTGATGTGCATGTTAACTGCTTTATTTTTAAGATTCAATTGTCTTTCTTATGTGGGCCTGTTTCATGTTTTCATCTCATATGAATTATATGAGAGCATGATTTCTTTCTGTCCATCTGAGTAAACAAAAATGACACCGGAAACTAAGAAACTAAGTTATAAATAATATGAGACAGGCTTTATAGAGGATTATTCTGAGCACGTCATTATAAATGTAGGTTTTAAACTCTGAAAGTAGTAAACTATACAGTGTGGGCTCACACAGGGAGGAGTACCTGTACGGGGATAAACCTCTGCAGAACTTCAACTGGGTCCGTCAGTGTCTGAAGAATGGTGAAGAGATCCACCTGGTTCTCGAGAAGCCGCCTGATCCTAAACTGGATTCGGTCCAGAAGGAGGACTGGGCACAGGTGGATGACTGTACCGGAGTTGCAGGTAACGGCAAGAACTGTTTGGGATGTTTGTGAGTGATGTACGACGTCTATTGCATCTGTTGAGTTGTTAGTGGCATGTGATACGTACGTCCACTGGCTTCACCAGGAACCCATGAGCAGCTGACCATCGATGAGAAAGACCATGAGCGAGTGTTCACCATCTCCATGTGGGACTGCAACAGGAAGTTCAGGGTGAAGGTGCTTGGTATCGACATCCCAACGCTGCCCAAAATCCCGGAGTTTGTTGTCTTCATAGAGGCCAGCATCTTCCATGGTCAGCAGCTTCTAGCTCAGGTAAGACAACAAACATGCAGCACAAGTGAAAAACACAGGACATGAAATTAGCAACACAATGGCAACTCCTTGTGAAATTAAACCCACTGCAATGTTTATAACTCATGTAAAAAACTGATTTGTTAACTAGTTGATCCCTTGTGATGTGAACTGGCTGCTCAAAGAGATGTCCAGTTTGTATTAGCAGTAGCTTAACAACAGCGAGGCTGATGTCAGTGACAGAAATATTTAAAATAGCTGCTGATTCCATACTGTATTCTTTTCTGTGACTCATGTGTGAAGGTCATTTAAATCTTTTGGGAGATGGCCAGACTCCACCACTTACTATCATGTAGTTCACCACAGTGTTACAAATGAACAATTTAAGGAGTGAAATCTGGCTAATAGGATAAGAGAAAGGTAGCATTTGATTCAAATACTTAGAGCTACTGTCAGTGAAGTTCTATGGTGTTTCCAAAAATGGAAACACAAAAAAAATATGCACCGTTCCGAACCGAACGATGGATGTTGTTTTATTTCAAAACATGAAATGTACACAAACGACGGGTCTGTAGAAACATGATGACACAAGATGGCTGACTTCTTTAAGACCCCAGCTTTAAGTACATAAATGACAGATATTGTATTGTATATGAAATGATATGATGATGATATTGTACAGGTATGAAAACTGTAATAAACCCATGCAAATGTGACATACTGGACCTTTAAATTACCACACAGAGCCATGTCTGACCATCACTGACAGCAGGGTTTAACTCTTGTAATGTAATCTTTCAGGAGAGGACGACCTCCAAAACCTTCAACGAGGAAGTGCTGTGGAACAGCTGGCTGGAGTTTAACATTAAAATCAAAGACCTGCCTAAAGGTGCACGCCTCAACCTTCAGGTAAAGTCTGACAACTCATTCAATGTTCCTGTAAATATCCCACTCAGATTCTTTGTGTTCTGATGCAGGAGCGATGGATGATTTCATTTAGCTTGACTTATCTACTCCACTTCCAGGTAGTCTGTGGGAAACAACCTCAGACACCAAACACCAAAGGAAGCTCCTACCAGGACAGTACAGGAGGAGGCAGCCATGACGGTGAGGTCCTCTGACCTGTAGCTCATTGATCTCATGCTGACAGTTTACAGAATAACGGCTGATTGCTGTGTGTCTCTCTGTCTTTGATCACCTTTCAGCAAAGACCAAGAGTCGTCTCCTGTACTACGTCAACCTGCTGCTGATCGACCACCGCTCTCTTCTCCGCCAGGGCGAGTTCATCCTCCACATGTGGAAAATGCCCGAGAAGAGTGAGGAGAGCAGCAGCAGCATCAACGCGGACAAGCTCACCTCAGCGACCAACCCGGACAAGGCCTCCTCCATGGCCATCGCCATTTTACTGGACAAGTACTGTTATCCTGTGGTGCTGCCCAAGAGCCGAGAGGTGCTGGCAGGGGCCGAGGAAGCAGAGCGGGGTCACAGGGAGATGCCCAACCATCTGAAGAAGCAGTTTGGGGCTATCGTGGCGACAGACCCCCTGCATCCACTCAGTCCTGAGGACAAAGAGCTGCTCTGGCACTTCAGGCACGAGTGTCTGCGTAACCCCAGGTACTTTTTATTTTAATATACGATTGCTAGCACACGGCCTTAAGTAGAACTGTTCACATCTGGCATTAAAATGCGTCCTGGATGCTTCTTCTGTGGCCACATGTGATTGGATCTGGCATCCCCACCGATTATTGAAATACAGACTGAAGTCAATACAGTAAATTGTGTTTTTAGTGAGTCTGACTGCACAGATTTGTCTGCTGTGTGTCTGTGAGAGAGAGAGAGCAAAAAGACATTATTATACATTATTATCATTGCATGATAATAATGTATGAGCACTGATTAGTGTGAAAAAACACTGCAACTGCTGCAGATCAGACTCTGTCAGCTGAGGAATGGTCCTCAAATTTGGACAGATACCAGGTCTGAACGGGGTAATTAAAACCATTGTTCCTCTTACTGATGGATATAATTTCCTGCTGCCCTCAGAGCGTACCCGAAGCTGCTGGGCTCAGTCAAATGGGGCAAACAAGAAGATGTTTTGGCAACACACCGTCTGCTGGAGCGCAGCAGTGCTTGGGACAGCAGGTAAAAAGGTTTGGGTCTAATTCATCAGTCCACAGCAGGTGCAGAGTCCCATCACTACTGTAACTCTTAATGTCGTTCTCTTTCAGTGGTCTGGACGTAGGCCTGGCCATGCAGCTGCTGGACTGTCACTACTCTGACGCTCAGGTTCGTTCACTTGCGGTCAGGAAGCTGGAGACTCTTGAAGATGACGATGTGCTCAGGTATCTTCTGCAGCTCGTACAGGTGACTCTTTTCACATGGATTTATCTTTTTATCCCAATCATTCAATTGCTCTTTTTGTCTGGGCATGGAAATTGTCATTTATTGTGTAAAATGAAAACTAGGGTGTTTCTCCTGAGACAATTTGTTCACAGGCTGCTTCAAAGACGCAGCTCCGCAACACATACACGTTGCATGTTTGTCATCTGATGTGCTTTTTATATTTGAATGTCTGCTCAACTTTGCATGGACAGTGTGAATTATCAGTTGAGGCCAACAAAGGGCCTTTGGGTCTGATAGGGAAATGACTCCTCCACAGACTGATTATTTCCTCTGACACATGGAGGTTTTTATTCCAGCACATTGTCAGGGTAGACTTTTATAGAATACTCCAGAAAAGTGGCGACAAAGGTGTTTCCACTGTACCAGAACAGGTATTACAGGTGTAAGTCAGACCAATGAAATAAACAATACAATAGTCAAGATTATTTTACAGATATTGAATGTTAAAACTAAGTGATTCATTTGTATAAGATAAGTAGTGGTTACAAACGTAATTGGTATAATTTACATTACACTTTACTAACAACCTCGTACTAGTTTTGCACGAAGGGGTAATATTATGGGAATACACTTTTATTTTGAATTTAATATCCAGTTAGTAACTTGTTAACAGTAAATGATATTAGTGTGGTATAAATATGCAAAAAAAACTAAACAAAAATCACCAGAAATGATGCACTGCAACTTTAATTTCAGAATACTGGTATTTGTCCAGCAGGTCATCCTGGGGGGGCAGTTGTGACAGGCGGCACTGGCTGCAGTGTAAACTGCCATTCTGAGTTATCGCCATAAAAAGTAGTAGTTTTCGCCGATAAATGTTGTTGTTATTGTTATTTTCAGAGTCTGGAAACATTACCAAGGGCATGGGTTTGGTTACAAGACTGGTGGAGACACTGCGCCTCTGTGTTGTCAGAACAGCATATCTCTCTCGCTCTCATTTCCTCTGTGACTCGCAGTTATGTTTCTGCTCGGCTGTGATGTGTTCACCAAAACCACATTGTTCCTACCAGTATTAGAGACGGGGCAATGTGGACAGTACATGTGCACGAATGCTGTGAGAGGAGAGTGAGAGTAGAAGTGAAAAATGTACTGGACCCAAACTTAGAACTAAACTTTTTGTAAATACCGGAATTCCCCTCTAAGTTTTTAATAGAATACCAGTTTCTATTCAGATTGGCCACAGTGTGGATGTATCCAAACGGTTTTTCAAAATGGCTTTGTGTACATTTGTCTGTCTGTGTGAGTCTATGTACTGATTAATCCAAAGTAATCCGCATTTATTTGTGTGTTTCCTGCAGGCGGTCAAGTTTGAGCCCTACCATGACAGTTCTCTGGTGAGGTTCCTGCTGAAGAGAGCGTTGAGGGTAAGCAAGAGTGACATCTTTGTGTGTCTCTTTTCACATTGCACTGGTTGTGTGTGTGTGTGTGTGTGTATATAACATTACAGTTCTTCATGTATACATGTATTCTTCTCTCCACAGAGTAAGCGTATAGGTCATTTTCTCTTCTGGTTCCTGCGCAGTGAGATCGCTCAGTCCATGCACTACCAGCAGAGGTACGCGGTCCTGCTGGAGGCCTACCTCAGAGGCTGCGGGGAGACCATGCTGCAGGACTACAGGAAACAGGTGAGACACACACTGTACCACACTTATATACCACACTATACACAACCACTATAACCTAATAATATTGAACTGACAGTAAAAATGATGCTCCTTAGGTGGAGATGACGGAGGCTCTGCAGAAAGTCACCCGTGAGATGAAGGCGATGTCTGCTGACAAATACGACATCACTGCACAAGGTTAGGAAGAAAGATTTGACTTTCAGGTCCCACTTTAGCTCTTTCCCACTGGAAAAATAGAAATGTCTTATGTGTATCATCATCACAATATCATCATTTGCAAAGACTACTGTAATACATGCACAGTTTCTGTTGAATCAATTGCACAGTTCTGGACATACAGAAAAAAATACCACTAACAAAAGTCTGCTCAGCATTTGACTCCTGCTGCTATAACTACTACATTTCACCATCCTCTACAAACCTTTTATTTTGATCTGATGTCTATATATGATGTATATATTGTACGTTGCGATGCACACAGAGGCAAGAAAACCTGTCGTAGTTCAGTAGTCGCAGTATCTGTTATGTTTTAAAGATTCAAATGAAATACATCCTCAGGAAGTGAAACCAAATGCATTTGTGTGTGTGTGTGTGTCAGTGGTGTTTCAGTTACGTCAGAAGCTGGAGACCATGTTGTCCTCTGGCCTGCCAGAGAGTTTCAGGGTCCCTTATGACCCTGGATTGAGGGCTGGAGCACTTTTGGTGAGGGACAAACACACACTTACTGACGTCAGGGAAAAACCCATACACACTTACACTTGTGTTTTCATAAATCCACTTTTGTGCAAGTGTTAAATAAGCGTTCAAAGACTACCGTGATTTCACATCAGAATCATAGAGTCACTGTCATTTCACAACAAATGTCTGTGCTTACAGATTGAACAGTGTAAAGTGATGGCGTCGAAGAAGAAGCCACTGTGGCTGCAGTTTAAGAGAGCCGACCCTACCACTCTGTCCAAAGACCCCATCGGCATTATCTTCAAAGATGGGGATGACCTCAGACAGGACATGCTCATCCTGCAGGTGAGTAGTAACAACAACAACAACAATAACAACAACAACAACACAGAAGTCAACAACATTATTGAAAAAGTCTCTTATTCCGTACTATTGGTTTCTTCGCGTGTCGCTGTAGATTCTGCTGATCATGGAGTCAATCTGGGAGACTGAGTCGCTGGATCTGTGCCTGTTACCGTACGGCTGCATTTCCACTGGAAACAGAATAGGTCGGTCAAACAAACAAACAAATAAACAAACAATTGGACAGATTAATTGGAGAATCCGGCACCAAAGTGCACCATTGCATGGTGTGATATCCCTCCCCCCCTTTTCGCTCATCTTTATTTCTGTAGGAATGATCGAGATTGTAAAGGACGCCACCACCATTGCTAACATCCAGCAGAGTGTTGTCGGGAGCACGGGAGCGTTTAAAGATGAAATCCTCTATCAGTGGCTGCGGGAGAAGTGTGTCAGCGAGGACAAGGTGTGGCAAGCCGATCCAAGTCAACAAACCGTAGATTAACACACAGGATGTAGCCTTTGATATTATGTATAATGGATTAAACGTGCTGATGGAGCACAATTGTAGCACTCGCTCAGTTTGTCAGACATTAAGGAAGTATCAGTGCAGCAGACAGGAAGGAAGCAACCCTCAGGGTTTTTCCTGTTGCCATAATAATCACACACACACACAAACACCTCTTTTCCTCTTTTGTTTGATTGTTTCTGCTCTGTTTTTAACAATCTACTGTATTTTTTTTATAATCCTAAAGATAATTCTTTGTGTTGTGTTACAGTGAAAATTATAATGGAAGTCTTTTCTTGTCACACATTCACAAAGCGGCAAGCTGTTGCCTCTTCTTAGACGTGACCCTAAAAAGGAAGTTGCGTGTTTCTTTTTCTCTGCAGTTCCAGCAGGCAGTGGAGAGGTTTCTGTATTCTTGTGGTGGATACTGTGTGGCCACATACGTCCTGGGAATCGGGGATCGCCACAATGACAACATCATGATCACCGAGTCTGGTACTGTCGCACATTACAACCTGAACTGTCTCTCCTTTTTACATCTTGTTAGGCAACAAAGTCAAATCGTGCCGTATTCTGTTTGTTTTGCAGCAAATCTAACACATTGCTTCCATTGTGCTATGAATAACGCATTTATTAAACATGGAGCTCAGGAAAAACAAAACTACTACGGAAGGAAACACTGAAAACTAGTCTGCTTTGTGTTCCTGCAGGGAATCTCTTCCACATCGACTTTGGTCACATCCTGGGGAATTATAAGAGCTTCATGGGAATCAGTAAGGAGTGGGTTCCCTTCGTGCTCACACCGGACTTCCTGTACGTCATGGGAACATCAGGAAAGAAATGCAGCCCCCACTTCCAGAAATTCCAGGTGCAAAAAAAAAAAGTGGCCCGCCACTTGATATCCAGCTATAATGTGACATTTCTGTATGTTTATTTGATTTATAGACGAATTTTGCATCATGAATATGCTAATATTGTAGACAATTTCTCATTTCATATCAAAAGAAACAGTGTGAAAAGTGTCATCATAAATATTATTATTTCGATGTCTTCTTCCCAAAATCTTTCTCTGTTTCTCAGGACGTGTGTGTGAAGGCTTATCTCGCACTTCGGCATCACACTAACCTGCTCATCATCCTCTTCTCCATGATGCTCATGACTGGTATGATGTAACGTTTTCGTGTTTATTGTCCTTTCACAGCAGATTGTGAATGATCAATGAAATGAATCATTGTTTTTTTTTTCTCAGGTACTTTTAATGTCTGCACCAAAACCTATTCATACTACTACATTAATGACATATTGAAAGAATGTACACCTCGTAGAGCTCTGAGATCGACTGCCTCTCCTCAGATAGTCAAAGTGGAACAAACTCTCTGTGGAACTGGAATTAAAAACTCTTCTGTTCTCATTTGCTTATGACTGAGCTCTTTTAAAACATTTTAAATTTTAATCTTTAGCCCCTTACATTCTTCTAATCATTTTAGAGTCACCATATTGAACGTATTTCATGCGCCGTTGTAGTCTAACCTTTGGTTTGTTTCTCTTTTTTTATTATTAGCTGCCTTGTCTTGCATTTATGTATTTTTCACGTATGAAACAAGAAAAAAAAACTTCTCTATGGAATAATACTCTCTGATCTTGTGGCCATTAACAGGAATGCCCCAGCTCACGAGTAAAGAGGACATTGAGTACATCCGCGAGGCGCTGACGGTCGGCCGCAACGAAGAGGAGGCCCAGCGCCACCTGCTGGACCAGATAGAGATATGCAGGGAGAAAGGTTGGATGGTTCAAATCAACTGGTTCGTTCACCTGGTGCTGGGGATCAAACAGGGTGTAGACAAACGGTCCACTTAGCACAAGTGAGGGAGGATAGAAGATGAGATGTTATTGTCTGTGATATTTACCGGACAAAGAAAGAAAATTGTGAGGATTTTAACTTGCACATAATATGAAGACCTGACGCCAAGTTGCACAAGTGGTGAATTCACACGAAACCTGCAGTGCAGATCATTTTGCCTCCCCCTCCTGGTAGTAATTACACATGTCCTCATAAAATAATGTCATAACAATGGAGTTTTCATTATAGTGCTTTGACCAAGTTCAACATCGGCGTCAATATTTCATTTTCTTTTGCTCGCTCTTGAAAGTTACTCATCATGTTTCCAAAGTCTAATGAAATCTATAAAGTATATCATTTAAATAAGAGATTGTATGATTCAGACGTCATATTGATTTGACTTGAGTGAACAGTGGAAACTCCAGCATGTCATATTTGAGCTTTCAGATAGAATAAGCATTTTTCTCAGACTTTTCTCCAATTCAAAATCATTTTCTACTGATGCAGCACATTTTTCTTCGTTATCAGCCTTTTGAAAGATGGTACATGTGATTCTGTTCGTTCCATTTTACGGGAGCGAAAAAGCTGTTACCGTTTTAAAACATTGTTCGTAGATTGAAGGTGACGTAATACTGATGTTGTTAGTGTTGTTGCTTTTTGAATTACACTGGCTGTTGACGGAGACTTTGTACGTGTATTTAAAAACAGGTGCTGTGTTAAATTTAAAGTAAATAAATAAATAATGCTAATATGCAACTGCTGTAGAGGGCAGTTAAAATGCCACAGTGACAAACTGCGCATGCTGGTCAGTGCCGAGGTCACTTCTTACAGGTTAATGGAAGAAATCTCTACAACTGGGTTTTTATTTCTCGCCCAAATTAAACACACTTATTCACAAACAAGGTCTTAATTCACATCATGTCACGTGTGAAACCAGAGACTGTGGGTGTAAAGACAATCTGATTTGTTTTCTACGTTGTAGGTAAAACTTAACAGTAGTTTTTTTCCCCAGTTTTTATTTTTATTTTTTTCAGGAATGACCTTTTAATGATGCCGTTGGTGCATTTATATATTTCCAATCTCTGAGGAAATATGTCATTGTTACATAATTATGTTAGTTTTTCTGCAAAATTTTGTCAGAAAATGAAAGCTATTTGCAATAAATCCTTATCGTATGTCAGAAACTTGTACGTAATGGTTTACTTTTCTTTCTTATTTCCCTCTAATGTAATGACTAATATAAACTGTGATAATCAGCTTTGACCAGAAGATGGAGCAGAGCAACACTGCAAACCTTTTCCCCTCAGTAACATGCTTTCAGTGATAACACCAAATCAATCAATCTTATCCTCTTCTTCCTTCTTCCTGCCTCCCTCACTTCCTTTCAATTACACTCTTCTTCTTTCTCTTCCTCTGTCTCATCACAGTATCACACAGAGCAGCATGAGTGGGTGTGCACCTATACTATATATCTCTTTGATGAATGGGCACACACTGATGTAAAGTGTATTGACAGTCTAAATGGATTATAGATGGATAAGCCTCTTAATTCCCTGCAGCTCTGCAGCTTCTTTCCTTCCTTCTTTCTTTCTTTACTGTTACTGTAGTGATTGTAAGCTTTAAGGATTCATGAACTGTGTAGAAGCATGTCGGAAAACAAGTGATGAGGATGTTTATTCAATAGAGGGCGTAGAAAATGGATGGCAGAGCCTCTCTGTCTGTTACTTATCGTTCATTTTATTGGATGTGATAGTGTTTACCTGCTTTGTTTTTCTGTGTATAGTTAGGAGCTGCAGTACCTATGAGGACCAGCAGTGGAGGGAAACTTATGTGCCTAACTTTTGGTCAACTTCCTGTGTGTTATAACGTTCCCATCCCTCCTCCCCGTGTCACCTCAGGAATGATTTTAGTAAGTGGAGACATCCATTCTGGCTCCTGCTTGGATAATGTGTTGTGGGATAGTGGAAAGGTATTTGTAGATTTACAGTCAGACCCACAGACCTGATATAAAAAGTGGATGTACTGTCTTCTAATTGTCTTCTACAAGGAAGTGAAAACAGACTGAACAGCCACCAAGGAAAAAAGAAGTCTGTATGAATGGAAAAATGGGAAATGAGCTTCTACATCTCACTTGATTTAGTCGCTAGTTTTCTAGTTTCTTGGTCTTCTTCAGTAGAACATGATGTCCATTTTAAAAAATACAGTGGCACATGGGCGTGGACATCAGTGTGATTAACAGAGCCCATGACAGAGTGTATGGGCAAACTTTTTGTAGGGTAAAATTGGGTTTAAAAAGAGAAGCTTCAGATTGTTATTTTCACTTAGTTCCTTTCACCCTATCTCTAGACCCAATCTGATATGTGAAAGGGGTCTAAAGACTTTCTGACTTCTTTTTGGTGGGTGACAGAGAACAAAACAGACACTGTGTGGGGGAAAGTGACCACTCTGGGTCAATTGTAGTATTGTAGCCTATTATTTTAAGACATGCACTGAAAATGAGTCCAGTGAAATACCATCGAGCACGTTGTTTCCAAATGGCTCCTTGCCAAACTCGCTTCTTGTGGGAAACCTCTTCCTCCGCTTTTCAAATATGCGACTGACTGACACTGAAATTGCTCTGTAGCTTTAATGGAATAACTTCCCAAGCTGTGACAGGTGTGTGCAACTGGTTGTGGGAGGAGTCAGGAAGAAACTGGAGTGAAGTAAGTGGAGCATTGAAAATCGATTCACTCTCCTTCTCCATTATCCGTGGTTCCTTTCCAGGAAGACATGAACCAGATCAGACGACGGGGGAAATCACTGTGTGTTTGCACTGTGTGTTTGCACGTGTGTGTGTGTGTGTGTGTGTGTGTGTGTGTGTGTGAATCAGTGTGTATTCCTGTTCTTGTGTCTTAGCTTCAGCATACATGTCCTGTGCTCACTCCCTCATGGTGTTTTATTTAAGGTCATAACTTGGCTTCAGATGAATCTGAGTTAATTAGCACATGTGAAACTAATTCATCTATGAGTTCAGGTGACATTTAGAGCTAAAGGTTAAGAGCTAGGAAAAAGAAACCAGTGTCCTCCCACGATTTCAGATGCTCATGCCTGTGTGTGTGTGTGCACATGCTGTATCTACATCTGCGTGAATGTAAATGCAGAGTTATGTGTTCATGTATGTGATGATGACGTGTGGGTGTGATGCGCTCCAGTCTATTTATGGCAGCCGCACTGAAGTGGCCCGAAGAGAATAAATACAGATGTAATGCTTCCCTTTTGATTTCACACTGCGCGTGTGATAACTCTTTTCATGCATTTGTTTTGTTTTTAATCTTCCGTGTTTGTGCCGCATAACATTTTTCCTTTAGCGTTAGCAATGAATCTTTAGTGGAGTGTTAATGCAATTTTGTCTTTGTACAGTGTGCCAGGTTCCATACCATAATATACAGCGTGGAAGAACCAGGAGCAAAACTGGGCCGAGACATGTTTTTCTTATTGATTTATTGTTACGTGACAAACTCTTTCATAGATATTGTACTAGACTGATTAGTCACTTGGGCTTATCAAGAAAATGTCCATATTTAAAATTGCAGCGACAGAAGTCTTGTTCAATACATTTTAATTTAAGGTGTATAAAACAGTTTATGGACGGAAAAAAGGAAAACCACCAAAATACCAAAATCAACACCATATACGAGCCATAATAATAGCTTCTTTGTGTACATACACTATCTGTTATTTCTCATTAGTGTGTTTTTGTGAGAGTTTCTCTGTTGGTGAGCAGCAAAACTCAAAAAAGATTCTGTTGAAATATCCTGGTGATGTAGGTTCTGACCCAAGGAAGACAAGGAAGTCATGCATCCATCCATCAATCCATACCACTTCTCCTTTGAGTGTCACAGGGGAAGCATGGAGCCAATCCCATCTGGTGAGAAGTAGACGCAATCAACCACTCGCATTCACACCTACAGTCAATTTAATTTAAAGCTCTAGTGTGTAACGCCAACAAGGAATGCATTGAACGAGCAGAGCAGTGAATCGAACACATACATTGCCGTTGTTAGGGTTACATTTATGATCTATGAGGGTTAAGAGGGGACGTTTTTCTGGGGTATTTCCTTCATTGATGGGGAGGACATGAGGACGGTTGGTGTAACAGAAGAGGACACAAGGGATAGGGCAGGATGGAGGCAGATGATTGGCTGTGGAGACCCCCCAAAAGAAGGAGCCAAAAAAAGAAGGAAGTGTAGAGCTTTCACTTTCTCCTTATCTGTTCACTGTCGTCTCACTGTCTGTCTGGCTTTACTAGTGTAGCTGTTATGCTTTTGCATTTCCTCTGTCTGTCGTGATGTAAGATGGATCACTCTCTGCAGGCAGCACTCTGTATTTAGAGTAGGCGTAGTGGAACAGCCAGTAGGAGGAGCGCCCAACGCTCTCGCTGAACTGCTCCGTGAGTGGCCAAAGCCTCCTGTCACTCCCGGGAACTTTTCTGTGATCGGATTGGTGAAAAGCCGCCTACAACGGACCACAGAGGAGATGCAAGCAGTATCATCTCTCTCAGAAGAGAAGTTTATGATTGGAATCCTTCAAAACAATCCTGCCTACTGCACCTTTTAATGATAAGCTTTCTGCTGTGACGCGGTGACGATCACACACACACACAAAGAGCCCCGTGCAGACTGTAGTCTGAACTTGACCTTTTTGCGCTTTCCACGATTACAACACCTAGCCGTTAGTGTTACAGCCTTTAATATTTTACAGTCTAATCTGTAACTGGAACCTGAACATGGAGGTGTGTTTGGGCGCATGCATATATATGTGTGTGTGTGTCACATCAGATATCCTTACTGACAGAATGCAAGGGTGCATGCGTGTGTGCGTGTGTGTGTGTGTGTGTGTGAGTGTGCAACCCGACACTCCCCTGCGCTCTATATCTTAATTTAGCATCAGTTCCCATCAGGTACACCAATTAGCCTCTTAGGAGGTTGGCCAAGCAATTAGATGGGGAGGAAGCTCAAAACACAGCAAGACATGTGAAACTAGTGTTTGAGTCTTTTAAGTTTAGTAGGGGGCAATATTTGACAAATGACATAAATAAGACCCTTGGTATACTTTATATTCTAAATATCCAGCAACAAAGTGAACAAGAGTGAAGGGAAGAGGGTTAGCAAACCCTAGTTACAGTTCCCTGTGTTGCTTCTCTGTCCAGGAGAAAAGTATCCACACCAGCATCTTATGACACAGATGTTTTTTTTTTCATGGGCATCGAGGCTTTTAATTGAGGCTCAGTATCCAACCAATTATTAGGGTTAGGTTAGGTGTGAATGTGAGAGTGATGGATGGATATCACCTTTCTTGACATCATTATATTGACGTTCACTGAAATGAAATGGACCCCCCTAAAGCTTTTAAGATGTTGCATGTATTTCCTTTTTCCCTAAAATCTGTGAAACATCGTTGAATCCTCCAGTCACACGTGTGAGGAGGGAGCAGAATTCCCGTGGACACACGAGCGCGAGAGAGCTTAACTTCACCAATTCAGACAATATCGTGCAAAACCATTATTTCTGCAACAGTAATGAATAAACATTCTGAATTGATTACAACTCTGATTCATGCCTCTGACTGGCTCCTTCTCCATAGCAACAGCAGAAAGATTTCAAGGGTATTTTAGTTCTTAGAGCTGGATGCTATGTCAAAAGGGTTGTTTACCTATTGACAGGTAAACTTTTAGTGTAGCTTAAAATGACTGCGGCAAAAATGTAATTGCTCAACTGCAAATATCACATAGTGTTGCTTTAAGTCAAATTAGAATGAGAAAAGCTCTTTACAGCAGTGTAACGTCTTTATGATAAATGCATGGATTATTTGTGATTATTTATTTTCAGCTGCTGATTGCCTGACTTCCTGTCATTGTCCTGATGAAGCGGTGCATTTTCTGTACGTCCAGTGTGACAGACTTGTCGTTCACCCCATTCTTGTGCAACTTTCATCGGTGGGTGACTGGTGAAGGTACAGTGTGTATCATTTCAGTTCATTGTGCATTGTGGTCAAATGTAATAACATGGTCCATGAGACCATGTCTTCAGAGCCTATAAACATGAAAGGCTAATTCTGGGGGTAAAAAAAACAACAATAATTCATACAATCAGGCCACTGTAGAAACCTTATTACATAATTACGCTCATTTTTATCTCAAGTTTCTTTCAAATTACAATGACTTCACCTTCATTCTACACACTGGACCTTTAAACTCTGTGAGGCACACCCTTAAGATCCCACAGGTTTCACCTCAACAGAAGGCGGAGAAGTTAATGCACATTAGAGGGCCTGATAATCTCTGCTCCTCTCCGTGTGGCTGTAATTCCTTAGCCAAACACCCAATCAGCCAGCTCGTCTGTTACCCATGAGTCCTGTGTGCAGTGCTGTGCATTAAGTGAGTGAACACGAGGAGCTGAGCTGAGCTGTGTGGACTTTTTGCTTTCTTGCTCCACAGATATTCAGTTGGTGAGGCGTATTATTGCAGCAGGGCTGAGCTTCCACTGAGCTGGGGATTGCACGAGTGAGTCAGAGTGTTGCCGCTCCTCGTCTCACCTGCTGCTGAAAACAAAGCAGCATGATTGCCTGACTGACTGAGTGAGTGACGAGGGACCCAGAGCAAACAGGGCCTGTCACAGAGAGTTGAGCAGAAATGGCTCTGCGCAGATCACCCTCCTCTACCTGTGCCACAGGTGAGTGCCACAGATACCCATATAGAAAACCCTCCCGTCTCTCTCTCTCTCTCTCTCTCTCTGTCTGTCTCCCCCCCTTTTATTTTTCCTGTGTGTGGCATTTCCCTCCTGCATCCTCACCCAACAAAAAAAAGGACACACTAGACAGGACCACCGTAGAGTAACCTGCCTATTGTGCCGTCCCTGTTCCCCCTGTGTGTGTCTGTGTGTGCGTCAGCAGCCTGTCAACACCAGGCCAGCCGTCAGCGGGCAGCTCTGTAAGGCAGGCAGGGGATACAGTTGCATGGGAGGCTGCTGTAGTAAAAATATAATAGGCAACGTCGAGGTGTGTATCCTGTTTCATGCCACGATGTTAGAGGTCGCTGTAGGTGTTGCCCTTGTGTGCTTTTGTATAAACACGAGAGAAGAAGAAAAGAAGTTTATTTTGAGTTCAGGGAACCACTCTCTTCCGTCACGCGTACACTCACTGTGCCTGGAAATCTCTACAAACAATGTTATAGATTTTGTTGCGTAGTCTACTTTAGTCATAATCTGGATTTCCTCTTCTTCTTAGTCCAGTAAGTTCCGACAGGCTGAACATTACGAGGTAACTGCTGCTGTAACTTCCAGGGCAAACCCTCGATGAAATGAAAGGAAACACTGTATTTGGCACTACTAGTTAGCGTTAATATTAGTGCAAATGCACAGGGGAACCTAATTAGGCACCGGTTCTCATGGTCCCATGGTCCCATGCTGCTTCCTGATGTCATCAAACTAGGTCTATTGTACTGTAATTGTTCTGATTGAGAGACCCCTAGTGGCAGAAATGACATACTGTGTGTTTAATTTGATAAAGCAGTCAGAGCGCTCTGCACTGATGTCGTCCTACTGTCCTTATCCCGTCTCAACGCTGGATAATTTGGCCTCAGCGGAGAAGAATTCATCTTTTCGAAGATGACTTCATCGCAGACGTGTGCTCCCTTGCGGTAAAGCATCAGCAAGGGATCTCACTGCTGAGAAGAGAGTTATAGCTGAAATAACATGGACACTGCTCAGCTTAAAATGCTCACACACCCTGGTGAAGGTGAACCTGCTGTTCAGAAACCAGCTGCGCCTGAGGAGCTCACTTCAGAAGAAGCAGCGCTGCAGTGCATGAGCCTTTTTAAAGGGCTGCTTCTCCAGTGAAGACATGGAGAAACAATGCAAATGGACGAGAGCTGACTCTAGACAAGGAGTAACTGGACTCTTCTGAGAAGTCTGAATTTACTCGGCCCAAAGTCACTATAACACTATCTTTGATAATGAGGGACAACGTTTTGGCAGCTTGTTTTCACATGTGGAAAGTTCTACCTCTGTCAAATTACAGAGGCCCTCTAAACATAAAAGTACACTGAGTTTGATGCTTGTATGCAATTCCAACATTCAATAACTAATTCTACTTATTTAATTCTTAAAAAAACAAACATCCAGAATATATAAATATGCTAAAGTTAAAGCTGCAGTACGTAACATGCTCATTTTAGTTTTTGATGCTGTTATTCGTCCTTTGTGTAACATGTTATTCCTTGAAATCTGATGACTCGATGTACAGCTCAGATGAAGTGCATTATTCCATTTTTCCTGTGTTTATTACAAGATATTGCCACTTCTGAGGGACACAAAAGTTGTTAGAAGCCTTGAAATGGCTTCCATACATCCTGTAAGGCGAGACGAGCCGGAGCTGAGAAAAAGGGATAAAAGTGTCTTTATTAAGTTTTGTGTTTGTGCAGAATAGCCCCCTAAAAGTTGTTCTTTGTCTCAAGAGCAAGTAAGTAAAAAGTATGATTTCCTTACACAATCCCAGACTAACATTCCATATGATCTGATTAAGAGGAACATTTTGAGGAAACCCATGTCTTCTACTGTAAAGAGGGTAAATCTTATTTAAACAAATGTATTCCAGAATTTCATTTATAACTGAATTCTAAAGCAGAACAATGTTGCGTGTGTTTAATATATTCATGCAAGAGGGATTTTCTCTATTGAAACTGGCAAGCGTCCATTTCCAGGCCTTGCTCTCTAACCTCCGGGCTTACTGCGCTGCTGTGAAGTGAGCTGTGAGGCACAGAAACACGAGTGTTGTCATAAAATGTTTTTTTTTTTTTTTTTCTCTGCCTTGATCCGCTTGAAAGGGAACATTATCAAAACAAAACCACGCCCCCCTCCTCCACTGTTGACATATGTCATGGCTATACACCACGTTTGAGTGGCGAACTTCTGCGTGCGTGGATGAAAGAGATTGAAAGATTCGCTCCGTCTATGGGTCTGAAATGGGAGCACAGCACGTGGCCTGGTGCGTTACTATGGCTACAGCTGTCTGTATCCCTAAAATAACCACACATGCCGCACACATGCTAACCTTGTTACAAAAATGACAATCTGTTGCGGCTTCTTCTGACAACATGGAAGTCAAACGGCGAAGATGGAGACGTCTCTCTTTTGTCACTGCTGCATGAGGAGGAGAGACGAAGTGTAGGGAGGAATCACAGCGTCAGAGCAACAAGTCATGTGCCGGTGTTTTTGTCTTCCCCGCTGCACGTGTGCAGACGTTTGTGTCCTTTCATTGTGCTCCTCATGTATTCAGGCTAATTGTTGCGAGCATTTCTATGTGCAGGCTTGTCCTTTTGTAAAGTGCTTTGAGACACGGCTTGTGATCGACTGACGCACGTACCAATTTGCACAGTTTGAGACAAAGCTCTGCCTCATGAGGGCACTTTGCATATTCGTGAGTTCTCCACCTACAGTGAGTGCTAACTGAAAATGTTGATTGTCAAATCCAAGAAATGATGCGACTCCACCAGAACCACAGAGAACCAGTTTGGGGTGTTAGAGAGGAGAGTTTGTGTTTGAGTCTGTCTCACCAAATCCCCAAAATGTACAGTAAATGGGCAAAGTCAATGCATTCAGAGTATTACACTACATCTGAATGGTTAATTCTATGAAAATACACAGCTCATTGTCAGGGAAGTGTGAAAACGCATAAAATGGTGGCAAGAATTAAAAAAGCACCTGCACACCTCCTGCTGTCCCAGACATTATGAGGTACGGGACTATTATCTTTTTTAAATGTCATGTAAAATGTCATTTCATGGCCTTTTTAAACCATTTTCATGTGTCAAGGATTCAAACTAAATGTTCAAAGTGGAGGCAAAGGTCATTAGCTCTATTAAGTGCTCAAATCAAAGTGCATTTAATCAAATCAAGCATATTGTGGCATGTCATATTTGTTTTTATATAATCACCTTGAATTCATTTTATGTGTATCTGAGTAAAATGGGTTAAAGAACCAACAAAACAATGATAAACTATTATAATGTGACATAGTACAAATTGTCGTGGTTTTATGTCGATATAATTAATAATAATAAATTAACAATAGGTTCCTCGCATGAATTCGTGCCAGGAGCCGTTTCGGCCCCTGCCATTTGTGGCTCGGGCCCTAATAATATCCCTATACCTTTGTGGTCGTTTTGAGTGACGTTACATTCAATTATTCAACATTTCACCAACCACATCACTGACATTGACGCAGAGGTCCAAATAGAGACTCAATGTCATCCCTAAAATCACTGCTCTTTCTTTTGTATCTATAAGAATCTCTCGGCCATGAACAAACAACAAACTAAGCACCCACGCTGCCTCCAAAACCATTCACTCCCTTACACCTCACCTCGCAGAACAAACAAACAATAGCCAATGAGTCTTGTCGTCTTCTTAATCCCCACTACATACAATACCGGTGTCATCATGGCACAGAGGAATAGCAGCACTAAATAATCTCTCTTAATCTGTACAAAAACGTGTTTTTGTTAATTCTGCATGCTTGTCCAAAGCTGCGCAGGAAAGATGTGAAAAAGCACCCGAGTCAATACGAGTGAATCATCCAAGAAGCTCTTGGTTCTCCGTGTTTCAGTTTTCTGTTGCGTCTCTGGTGGGGAACATTTTCACAGTGAAGTGAACTAAGAGTAAACTGTGGTCTTTACCACCTCCAGCTCCACAAGGCTGAGTTCCTGTGAAACTCTCATCATTTTTTTGGCAAAAAGGGATTTTTCATCACATCTCATTGTAAATGTCTTTCAGATTCATGGTCCAACAGTGCCCTTCAAGTGACCAGGGCACTCAGTGAGTCATCCTCCATTCAAAGCGACGTCCTGTACCACCTGGCCCGGGACGTGTCTGCGACGGGAATGGACCTCATGTCTTACAGCATCCTTGAAAATGAAGCATGGAAAGAAGAATCATGGGCTCCGGAGTCACAGATCCTGTTACAGGTGACTAAAACGGAAGAGAGGCTGCGTATGGAATAAAAAGTTAAGACTTTAGGGATCACCAGTAGACAAAATATTACATACAGGTAATGTTTCCTGTGTGGGTGATGTATGTCATCACCTTTTTGCTATTTATATGCTATATAAATGTGCTATATAGAGAGACTGATGTGAAGTAAAAGTTGAAAATATAGGTTAATGTTAATTTAGGGAATATACTTGATTAAGACTGATGACTAGCTGCATGCATCATGATATTGGTGAAGCTATGGCCCTTTAACCCTTTAACACCGAGCGTATCGCAGGCGACACGTTTGCATCGGCAACATTCCAACAGTTTCTGAAAGCTGAGAAGTTGCACGTCAAAGCCAACTTGTGGTAATTACGGTAATGTCACTCGTGCTGCTGCAGGAAGCAGATGAATCAGCATTTTTGACACCAGAGTGGAAAGAGTTGGAAAAACGCCTGTACATATAGTTTCCATTTTTTGGCCTGTTTCTGGACAATTGAGCACACAAAATCTGGTGTTCATGGACAAATACAGTGTTTTTTCTCCATAAAATGTTTTTAAATTGTTAATACACTATACTAACATGCAGTAACTTGTAAATAACTGCCAGATATTTAACGTTATTCTGGCAAAATGGGCAAAAGGATGTAGTCACAGGACAATTTTGTGCTCTTCTACGGTTAAAATAAGCAAAAAAAAAAATTCCAGCCGGACATTTTGAGGCTTAGGTGTTAAAGGGTTAAAAAGAGACGTGGAAATATAAAATACATTAACTCAAACGTATTGTAATAATTTATGTCCTTTTTTCCTCTATGCTGTGCTTTCCTCTCGTCAAATCTTACACACCACCACCTCCCAGTCCTTGAAAAAGTCCCCCCCACATGACTCTTTGCATGAAAGCACACAACATGTGACTGGTCAAGAGTTATAGATCATGAAAGAAGAAGAAGTGAAGGGCTATCAGCTCTGCTTCTATACAATTTATAGAAAGTTGTGATTCTAATGTAGCCAATGGGAGGGAAACCACAGGTCTCTCTCAGATATTGGGTGCAATCTAAGAAAACAAGGCTGGATCCTCTCACCACACTGTAAAAAAGCTGCTGCTTGCTGTTCAGTCTAGAGAAGAGGGCAAAGATATTTGTAATGGAACGGTCAGGGAAGTGAAAATGCATTTTGTTCTAGGACAATTTGATTTTTTCCCCCAGTCAGACGACTCAGAACACTTCATTGTTCAAGTCTAAACGTGTCATTACGACATTAAAAGAGAATGCACAGTGTAACGCTACACTCACACGAAGGCAGTGTACGTGTCACACCGAAACACTGCTCATTCACTTTGTTGAAAGGCATTGTCATTCCTGGGCTTCACTTTGAAGTTGAGAAATGTCTTAGCAAACAGAAGCACGAGCTCCGGGCCAATCTAATCACATTTAAGCTCAAAAACTTCAATCAGAGCTCTCAGACAAGGCCGTTCTCCTTGGTGCCAGTGTTTTTGACATTTTGACAGACAAAGTGCTCCTGCCAATGGTGTATATCACGTTGCCATCACTTAAGCAAAATGACCAAGATACAATATTGACCGGAGCCAAATCCAGTATTTTTTTTGTCTGGGTCTGAACCTGAATCTGACACAGTTAGAGGAAGCGGAAGTTTACTCTGACGGTCACAGTGGTTCTAGCCTTTATTTATACTTACAGCAAATGACAAAAACGATCGTTACATCCAGAATGTGCATGCACATCCAACCACCATGCTTTATTTTGAGTTGTTGTCGAGGGAAAGGAATAGTCAAAATAGTAACCCCGGTTCTAAACAGAAACTCTCCGTCAATCATTTATCAGTTTCTACTTATTATTGTGACCAAAGGTTTGTGTAACCCCTGAGCAAGGTACCCAATCCCCATTGCTCATTGTCATTTGGACACTCTAAATTGACTCTAACCACTGTAGCCTATGAATGTCAGACAGTGCTGCTGACCACAGTGAGACTTACACATTGATAAACCATGTCATACAACACTATATAGTATGGTGGTCAACAGTTAAGTTTACAAAAGTATGGACACTGCAAGCAAAAATATTCTGCATAGTAATGTAGTCAATTATAAAATGAACAACACACATTAAAGATCATTTACAGTCTCTCTTTTTTAATTGTTCTGTATTTCTTTTCCATTGATTATATTATTATAATATAATAATATTGAAAAAGACCTGAAATTAGTTGAAACTAGACCTGCAACTTCACCATCACTTCAGACAGTGACCAAACAACAACACTACCACCTGGAACCACTAGGGGCAGGAGGATTGCCTGTTGCTTCTCTCAGCCTGACGAGCTGATCGCATTTAGTGAACCAGAGGGGCATTTTTTACAGTGTGGCACGCTCCGTGCCAAAAGCGCCGGCGGTGCGCAGAGGCAGCCTCCAGATCACACAGTTGGAGGGAGATGGTATCACCAGCGTGTGATCCTCAGGCTGCTGCTCTACATGCGCCGCGCAGCCGCTTCATCTTCATCACTGGACAATGAAGCGTGGCTGCGAGAAGCCGCAGCTCCTTCTGCTCCGTGGACTAACGGCATTGACCTCCAGTGTCATGTGCGCGTGATGGGGATGAAGGTGGTGGTTGTCTGAGTGAAGACATCGCAAACTTTCACCCCTGCTCCTTTTCATCCCTCTCCTCTTCTTCTTTCTTCTTCTGCTGCTACTCTTGTCTGCTTCTCAACAACATGCAGATCTCCCAGAGTGAGGACAAGATCCCGGTAAGTAGACATCAGCTTCCACCTGCATCCCCTCCATCTGCTTCTCTAGTCCTTGCCTTGAGAAGTGAGGATTTTACAACCCGTTGTAGTAATTGTCAGTATACCTCTTGTAGAAACTGTTATATTTAGCTACTGTAATTATAATAATGATAATAATAATAATGATAATGATAATGATAATGATAATAATAACAACAACAACAACAATAATAATAACAATAATAATAATAATGATAATAATAACAATAATAACAATAATAACAATAATAATAATGATAATGATAATAATAATAATAATAACAACAACAACAATAATAATGATAATGATAATAATAATAACAAAGATAATAATTAACCTACACGCATGAGAAAAGCTTTCTGGAATCATTCACACTGAACCAAGTGGGAATCTTCTCAGTACAGTTCAAGGACTCAAGGAGTAAAACATGCAGTGAAATGAGGAGGATGCACAATATCACAAAGTGATACACTTAATATAATTCGAAATGATATCAAATTCTGTACATTCAATACTGAAATTGAAAAATATTTACAGCTTGAATAAATTCACATGCATAAAGTGACGATTTTAAATATTTTAATATATTGAAGTTAGAGTCCTGGGTGTATGGAGGTCAGATGGCCATTGTGACCACAATACATTATCTTTATTTGGTGTTTGTAGAAAAACAGCTAAATATTTCATATTTAGATTTTAGATTGAATCCTGAGAGGCAACACTGATCAGTGCTAACATTTAACATTTAAAGTGGCTTTAATGCTGCTTAAATGCTGTGGCTTATTAGTGAAGATCTCTTCTGCTTTTAATGAATTAATTCTGAAGCATCAATAATGTGAAATGGAACTCATTTTGTGGGTTTGAGAGTTCTTAATGGTTTGAATAAGTGTGCGGTATTTTAATGTTGTGACTGTTTGATGTACAGTTTATTGTCTGCACCCACAATTGCTGATGGGACCAAATGTGGGTAGAGCCTTGCTGAAGAGATTCAAAATCAATGTCATCCTTGTTGGCACGGCAACTTTATTTGTATAGCACAATTGAGTGAGTGCAGTGAGGCAACCCAGAGTGCTTTACAGAAAACTACAGTTTTAAAACACAGTAAAGATAACACAGCAGCACAGGTTGAAAACAATGCAAGGACATTGCCGTTGACACAGTTTTGAAACGGTTTCATTCATCAGGGTTTTAAACTGTGTCAAAGCTAAAAAAGCAACTTCAAATGGGATCAAAACAGTTTTATAACATAAAAAAAAGAATAAAAGGGCGTTGTAAGATGTTTTATACTTTTTTTTTTACAGGCAGGAAAAAAAAGCATAACACTTGTTAAACAGGTGAATATCTTTTACAAATCTAGGTTAAAATATATCAGAGCGTCATAAACATTTTATTGATACAACCAGTATTTCAATCCTTTGCTATTGAAATAATGCAATAATTATTTTTTATTTATTGCCCAGCCCTTTGCTCCCCCCAACAGTTCCGATGTTAAACAGCCTGTGTCCACTCACACAGTCAACAGAAAAGGTCTAATTAGTGTAAAGTGAAACCACCTGTGTGGGAGGACTATGGCCATGAATGTGCTCTTCAGTATTGTAGCTAATGTAGCCCGAGAGGAACCAAAGCATGAGGCCAGATTTCTGTTCTGCTGACAGTCCAGACGGTGCGTTTTATTATGTCTCTCTTTTAAAGGTCCAGTGTGAAACATTTAAGAGGGTTTATTGGCAGAAATGTAATATATTACCCATAATTAGTATGTTTTTGTACATGCATAATTACTTTTGTTTGGTTTTCATTGCCTTTCATTAACCTTTTACGTGTACATTTAGCCAAGGGTCACGTTTTAAAGGGGAGACTTACTTATGCTGAGGCCACCGTAGTTCCCCAACGCTCCTGGGAACGAGATGTAGTTTTAAACTACGCTTTTACAAGGTTAAACAAATAACACAGCCAGGAAAACAGTACTTTCAAAGTCAATTCCATGAAAAATTAAGCTAATGTGCCTTTTGCACAGCAGCCATTTTGACTAGTTGTACCCGGAAACGCACCAGTGTGTTACTGATCACATTAACAGGCTGTTCAGTCCATATAAGTCAGAACATTGTGACAGTTAACTAGCATGCACCCTGAAATTGAGGAAGCTAAACGCAAACTCAGCCATCGCTCATGGTTCTATTTACGCCTGTGATTTTACCGTCAAAATGGCCGCTGTGTGAATGTGGTTAAAGCCGTGGTGAAGGTAATTTGGAATCAGTTTATTCACCAAATTTCATTCAGTATTTTTGCATTGTTTATTTCAACATAATAAAAAACGGTAATGATTTTCATCTGGGATGCTAGCCAGCTAATTTGTTGCTAGTAGCACATATGTTCCTTGTTAATGAATGTCCCTGAGGAAAACACAATACATATTCATCTCATTTTGAGCAACAAGTTGACGGGATATTGCCTTGTCTTCCATTCATTTGTCCACAGCCTCATGCATGAGACTTTACCTCAATTAGGACCTTTTTAATCGAGAAATGGCAACAAACACACGTGCCCTCATACACACAGCCAGACACACATCACAGCACGTTTTAGAAAACTGTCCTCAGGTAAATTCTGCTTTTAGAAAACCACTACTTTGGTCGTTACCCTGAGCTTATCGAGCGTTCCCTCCTGTGTCCTCCATATTTAGTCTCACTCTGTGCTCTTTCAGTCTAAATAAAGACTAAAAGAACCAAAGGTGATCTGATCGACTGCCCACTCCACTGCTGAAGGTTCTCACTTCGGTGTTTTGAGAAGCTTCCAGTAGCCACTTATGTTTGGTGTGTGCTGACATTTCAATCAAACAGTAATTACATAACCCTGTTGCTTATAGGTGCAGGGTGTGCTGTCTTTCTGTTCATTAATTAGAGTGTGATAAATAAATGAGAGTATGGTTACCTCCTTATCACAGCAGTTTATAGTGAGCACTTTCTGGGTGTTTTACTTTGTTTATTTCTTCTTCTTCTTGTTGTGTCCCTTCAGGTTGTGGATTCACCTACAAGCCCTCAGTATCACAGAGAAGGCCTTTACTTTGCTGACGGCCGACGGAAAGTTGACTACGTCCTGGTCTTCCATCATCGCCGCCACAGTTCCATACGTCATCCCAACAGCACCTCAGTGTCACATGACAGATTATCTATTGTTTCCAATGGCAACTTTCCCCAGTCAGTGGGCTCCGAAGCAGGTGCAGGAATAGGAGCGGGTGTGCCGGGGGGAGAGGCAGCAAGTTTTGGCGAGGTGTTCATGGAACTTGGATTTGCTGGAGGGAACGAGACAGTGGAGCCGGCTGACCATGAGATGTGTCTGATCAGACAAGAGTTTGAGGCCAGCCTGCTGGAGGCCGGCCTGGAGATCGAGAGAGACAAAGAGGTGAGAGTGTTGTCATACCATAGACTAAATATAAAAATGTGACATAGTTTGAAAAACAAAGCTGAGAAAGTAGAATGGAAGGTGGACCCCCACTGCTTGCAACAACAACGCTGTTTTATTGGAGATCAATGGAAAATTAGACGACTTTCTTCTTGATTGCTGTCAGTTTTTTTTGATGACTTAATGCCCTCAATCACTAGTTTCAGGTCTTCCCAGCACATATGAGTGAACACCAGTGTGATTGACAGGCAGAATTTTACAATAGGAGCCTGATTGCAGGTGAAAAAAAATCCTTTTCAAACAGACCATGTAAATTTTATATACTGTCTATGCGTCATACTAATGCCAATATTCATTATACATAACAATTCATACAATTTAAACTATGTGACTGACATAATGGCAACAAAAGTATTGAATTATTGGATTTATAGGACCAGTGTGTAACCTGTAGGAGGGTATTTAGAATTACATTGCAGTGCAGTGCATTGCATGTACTTTGGACAAAGGCCTTGCATTACGGCCTTGCTGTGTCCCGCTGTGTTTCCATGGCAGCTTGAATGGACAAACTAGTCAGAGTGGGCATGTTGCATTTTTAAGCAGAAGGAGGCTTGAACCAACTGGGGGGAAAAAAATCTGAACTTAATAACTGTCATTTTTTTTTCTGACAGATATTGTGATTGAATTTCTATCTGCAATGTGGTCTTTTTAGGTCAGGCTTCACTTCAGTATTCACTGTAATACAAAATTTAAAACTGGTTGGATCATTTCTCCATGACACCATCAAAATAATAAGTTGAGTCATTGCGTTGTTTCAAATTGTGATTTCAATTCAAAAACGTCAAACATGCTCCTTGTTATGTGAAGGCCACTGTAGTTCTGTGACATGCTTAGGAAAGAGTGGAGGTTCTATTAATTAGACTTATTATTAATTAAGAATTATTCATTCTTCCTCACTGGACCTTTGAATGACTTAACATGATTTTTTTTTTTTAAATATAAATCTTGCTACAGGATCTGATGTAACTGTCTTGAGCTATTTAAGGTGAGTGCCTACGTACAAATGTGGCTCAGAAGTAGAGGATAGTGGTGGGTGAAAATGCAACACGAAACTCAGCATATAATGTGTGTATTACACCAGCAAGGGCATAGGGTCACATGCAGGTTTCCATTAAACATCAAAATGTGTCTTTTACTCCCCTTTTCTATTAAATGTACAATGTTCTTTCTCCTCGTGTAATCACCTTGCTGCTGTTAAACAGGAACCCTGCATGAAAAAGAAAGTAAGACACAGCCCAGAGGAGTCATTAACTTAATGTTACTGATGAGTACATGTCAGCTGCAGGCCAAACAAATTGCAGGTGCAATCATAGCCAAAGGCACAGTACGATCTCCACTCACAGCTTGTTATCTACAGTGCAGGGTGCTTACTCAGTTAATATGAACAAAACATGTCCACAGTATGATCAAACTCCAATTACAGGGTCAATGTGTTCCCAGTGCACATGATAGAAAGCTCAAAATTCTGTCTTTTTCTGTCATTTCAGTCATTTTCAGAAAACCTAAAAGGGACTGACAGTCTCACGATGTCTTCACTTTTTTTCACTTTTTTTCCAGAAAGATTTATTTGTAGCCTGGCATTGACATGTGTTTGAGAAACATAGAATGTAATTTGGACGTATTTCCACCGGCTCTACTCGCCTCGGTACGGCATGGTTTAGGTTGCATCTTGTTAAGTAGTTTTTAACTTATCTACAGTTCATCACTGTTCGGCTTGATTTGTATCTCGACGTCTCCGGAGCACAGACTCCTACTCCACAGACTACAGCGGCAGGGTCTGTAATGCCGCTTGTGATCGGCGGTGCTGTCCATAAATACACCAGACTCCTCTGTTAAATATGGAGATTTCCCTGGTAGTTGTTGGATATTAACCCACGTTTTTAGGATTGTTAAAGGTGGCATAGAATGCTTGTATCACACATATATGTTAGTTATGGAGGTTTACTTACATATATTAACTTGTTTTCATGATTAAAAACCTCCTAATCGCTGCAAACGAGCCGATCAAAATATCTCCTCACTGACGCTCTTGTCAGCCGCGCTGTTTCAGACCAAAACCACACCCCCAGAATGTGGACTGTGTTGTGATTGGCTAGCCAACAAGAGCTTTCCCACTGTCCTGTGATTGGCCAAGTACCTGGAAGTGACGTAATAGATAGGCCAGCTCTCAGATACACAGCTCCCCCTCTGGCACGGTGGATGCTCTGCATCTCAGCAGCTACAACGAGAGTAGTTCTTCTTCTTCTGCGGTTGAATGTACGCAACCGGATGTGCCCGGACTAGTGCCCGCACCAGGAGGCGCTATGGTGGTGAGAGAAGTGGTGAGGATTTCTGATGACGACATCAAATTAAGGAAGTGCCGATCCGCTTTGCAGAGCCCAGGAAAACAATACAACACTATTTTCTCAGCAGTGGCTGAACTACTGTGGTTTGTTCTGAAACGTTAGGGTTTCATAAACGAGGTAATGACGCAGATACACACACACACACAGCGTTAATTGGAGCTTCCGGTCTATGTGGGCTTTAAGTAGATTTAACTGATCTACAGTTCGGCACTGAATTACATTCTTGATTTGGCTTGATTTGTGTGGTCGTCCCCTCCTGTGAGGGCACTCTGGCCAGTCAGTGGCCGGCAGTCTGGCCAATCACCGCATAGTACTTAGCACGCTTTTGGAACCTCGCCGGAGCAGGCACTAAAAATAGTACTTGGTACCAGGTACCAGGCGCACCTATGGTAAACCCATGGTAAATTGCCGTGGGGAATAATACAAAACTCCTTATATGGACGACCTGGGGGTATGGGTTTACAGGTCACATTCAGGCTTTAAAAAATTTAGGATTCATCGCATTTTTAGTAGTAGCAATATTTGTGCGGAACTCACAAAATAGATCATTTTTCTTTTGTTTTTGTTCATAAATCCAAGCCATGTCAATGTTGAACTGTGATGTATTTCCAAATTTCACAAATTCAATCTGATTTTAAAACATTTTGAGTACTTTTTGCTCATGTGTGTTTATATAGTAAATAAAAAAAATACACATCGTTTTATAGCATGTATATACTGTGTTTTAACATACTAATGGAAAAAAAACTGTGTTCTAAGGGTTAATTATTAAAACATAGTTTCCCACCTTTTGAAGTTAAGGCAAATAATTCATAGCAAGTTAGCAAAGACAAACGGGCGGAAAAGACAAGTTTGTTATACAGCGTTTAACTCTCAACACTATTCTTAATGAAATCTTTCAGTTCCACCAACAGTATATGATGAGGACGCTGTTCATTTTGGATTCACTATATTCACAAGGGCATGACAGTTTCATCTGTGCTGATGGACTTTAATTCTACTTGCTGTAGCAGCTGTCAGCTGCTGTGCTGACCTCTATCCATTCACCAGTTTAGCCCTAAACGGGTAATTTTGTTTCAGCTTGTACTAATTGCTCTCACTGAGATTGGTTGTTACGAAGCAACCAGTATGTGTGTGTGTGTGTGTATGTGTTTGGTGGGTTCTTGGCAGAACCCACTGCATGTGTGTGCGCTCTGCACCCTCACTGCCAGAGTTGTACAAATGTAGTTATTGTTGAAATTCCACTTGTTAAACGGATGATCCATTGCTGCACATTGGCTCCAACTTACAAGAAGAATCATTTGGCATTTAAAAGTGTTGCTCACTTCAGCTGTTGCCGCAGCACTGACAAAATAAATGTCTGCAGATCTCATGAAAGCAAATGGTTTTACTGTGTTGTTCCAATGTACAGAATTAGCCACTGGTGTATGTGTGCCTGTGTGTGCTGGCTAGCAGCCAGTTGGCAGTGGTGAGTCTGCAGGCTAGTATTAATCAGATTGTTGACAGTTTGGCCATGGAGCCTAAACCAGGATCAGATTGGCTGACTAACCAATAGCCCCTTATCTCATCACATGGACTGAGGTATAGTTTGAATCTGCTGGAGCGAGCCGAAGCATGTACTCAGATATCCTTCATTTATCTATAGTGACAGGTAGTCTTACAAAACAACAAATATAATTACACTCCTTCCATCACCGTGGAGCCTGATGTGGTGGGAAAGAGAAGGAACATCGACTGCATGTTGCTCGTTTTGTCACTGCCTCTTTATATAATAACACAATATACACCTCCATAACTGACTCAACTTGTTCCAATTTGTCATCTTACATCTTGTGTTTAAAGCATTACCTTTGTAAACTGTACTTATAAGAATATGGATAGAGTCCTCTGGTTTCCTCAATGAAGTCAATCAAAAAGACTCGACAAATGTTTAATTCCCACTTGTAGGACATCAGTAAACATTTCCCTCAGGTGTAAATTGTCTTAATCATTAGATTCCGGACATATTTTAAAGCATATGACATCAACTTTGTAAATTATGTTCCACTTTTTATAATATATACTTTTTAACAAATATGAGAGGACAACAGTGTGATTGACAGCTGGTGTCATCCAATAGGAGCCAGGGTTCAAGTAACGTTGTTGAATTTTCTTTTGCATAACGTCAGTGTGGCACCAGCCAAGTTGCAATTCTGAAGGCTTCAAAACAGGGGTTCAGATTCTTTGAGGGTGACATTTCCACACTGCACACAGGAAGTGATTTGTCTTATGTCAAGACAAACAGACGCAACAGGAACATTACGCCAATAAAGTGAGACGGTTGGAATATGACTGAAAACTCAAAGAAGCACACATGAAAAGATGTAAATTCTGCTGCTCAAATAACCCAGTTGTTTAGCGGCTTGGTGGGATGAATGCCTATTTCTCTCCACCTTCCCCTGTGCTACCGCTGTATACTCACAAACACTCCCTCAGTGATTGTATTGCTTGACAGCCCATTGTCAGATGAAGGACACAGCATAGAAATAAGCGTGTTGTTTCTGTTGATGAAGAGCAAACAGGCAGAATAATACCGTCGTCAACAACAAAAATCAACAAAAGTTACGCACTGCAGCTTTAAGTGTTGACCTCTGATAAAACAGGTCAATTAAATGTGTGCCAAAACGGTTTTAACGGCCATTGCAGAGGGATTAAGGATAATCTAAGATTAATTTGGTTATGTGATCAACCTCAATTGTTCTTTTACAAACAAACTGTATGAAGCATATCTAAATCATGAATACATTGATCACTGAATAACCAAAATAAAGGTCCTCATCCAGGTCTTGGCACATTAGCCAGTCCATGATGTGTATAAATGGACGTCTAAGCCATTGACACAAGGCAAAAAGTGCTGTTAAGATTTTCAGTCAGGAAAGGAATCAAAAAGCAAGGATGGATACGGTGACATATTGGATATACAATGATCTGAAATGAGTGTTTTATGTAATATTTCTAAAAAGGTAACCCAAACATTTTTGATGAAAAACATAAAAAACAAACCCAGTCTATTGTTTTTCATAGTTAATGTTCAAGTGCTGCTCTGAATGATTCTGTTTGTGTCCAACCTGTTTGTCTTCAGATTAATTAGATGCTGGGGGGGCTGTTGCTTAAATGTCAAACTTGTTGACTGTGCCAGGGGATTATTGAGCTGACCTTTGATCTCTCGGGGACATCCTCTTACGGAACAATTTTAATTAAATCAGAGGTAGATGTTAATTCAAGAAGTGGAGCTGGGACATCTGAGAAATTCAGTCTGTGGGGGCTTGGGAAACAGAGCAGTCTGAGCAGGATTAAGTGTTTGGTAAGACTTCCATGCGGTAAAGTTTGGTCTTTTTCCAAAAATAATGCTTTACCACTTGTGTCTTTACGTTACCTGCGCAAAAAAACATTAGGACTGGTCTCTTTCTCTAGTCGATTTCACTAATGCTATAATCAGCCAGAATGTTTATTGAATTTTTACTGCACACTTAATTCACGCAATACAGTACAGTTAAAGAGTGTAGCTGATATACAACCACCTTAACTGTGTACAGTACAGTATAACCAGGCTGATCCATTCATTCAACCTGCAGGTCTCCTGGAGATCCTCTAATGTCAGCAAACCCTGTAGCTTCCACTTATAGCACCTTTCATGCTGCTTCTCTTTGTGAATCTCCTTTGTCTTAATTCTGTGTGTGTGATCCATTTTTGCCCCCCCACACTCTGTCTTTGTTATTGTCTCTATCTCTATGTCGTCTCTTGACTCAGTTTTTCACTACTCTCCATCCGGCCAACCCTTCACACAACCTATCACCGTCTCCTACTCCGTACCACTGTACCCACCCATAGACCCCCCGGCTGAGTCCTACTTACCCCCCCCACAGAGATAAAGAGCAAATTGAAAATCCCCTTACTAATTAACCTTCTCCAGGCTGAGAGGTATTTATATCCTCTGCTTTTTGATGAAGTGATAAAGGGAAGAGAGGTTGAGGAGGAGGAGGAAGAAGGAAGCGAAGGAAGAGGAAGAAAAGGGGGTGACAGAGCTGATAAATGAATGTCTGTGAGTGGGTAAAATATAGTGGATTATTACATGGAGCCACCAGGATGGATTTAGAGAGTACATTTCTGCTGGATTAGTGCATGTGTGGTCTGTGTTCTTCCTGATTAATCTGTGAGCAAGCATTGTTACTGATAGCGGGTAGTCGCTGTTAAGACTGAGCAGGTTTTTACTTCCCCATTAACTCACTGTCTTAGGGCTAACAGCAACAGCTTTACAAAAAGATCTAAAAAACATGGTTGTCACAGCTGGTTTGGAAAAGGACTTAATATCACGATTGAGACATTTCAAACCCACGTACACTGTATTTGCCAGATCAAGAGGAAGCAAAGACATTCAAGGGAAGTGAGGTCAAACCTTTTGCACAAACCTGTGGCTTCTTAGTAATAAAAAAAAAACAAAGAATACACCAAACGTAAACTAAACAAAAACAACATAACATGACACAACAGCATCAAATCCAGACTTATTCTACATAGTTACTGACGCCTTCCATGTTAATAAAGTAACCTATGAGCATGTGCAAGTGTCTTGAAGTCTGATTTGAGGCACTGATAACAGGCCGGCAGGTTAACCAGCAGGGAAATTCTAAAAATGGGAGTGTAATTTGACATGGAAAACAAAATTGTGAAATGGGGTGGTATATGTTCTAAAGACTAATTAGGGAGTTGGGGAACAGGTGAGTATGTGAGGCCGGAATAACGGATCGCTATAAGGCAGAAGGGACAGGAGAGTTGATAATCTGGAAGAGGCAGATGGAGAGTGAATGATTGCAACCGTGCTTTGCTCTTGTCCTCACTGAGGAGGTTTAAAATACATCGATGTAATCACCCAAAAGTGACAATGAGCACCAAAATAACTATAATCTCCACATTCTGCACAAGCCGCAGCTTCCGTGAGACTGGGAATTACTTTGACAGAACAAATTGTTTCAGTTGAAATGCTGTAAATGCGAATGTTAACCACATTACTTGGACTTAATGCACTCAAGTCTGGGTCATTATAGAATGACAAAGGCTCCACATAAGAGCATTTTTTGCTACTTCCCATTTCTTATTTGAAATGCTTTCTTTTCAAGTACAGTTAAATGTGCAAGTTGGAGTGCCATTTCAGTCACGTGATTACTAAATGTTCTTTATTCACTGAGCCTATTTTTTAAATGTGTTCAGGTTTTTTTATGCACATATTGACGCAGAAAATGGAAACCTGCAGTTAACGCTACTATCTCTCTTCATCGCTTTCTTTACTTTGACGCTAAAGGTTGTTTTTCCATTGATTCAATTCAATACGAGGTGAAAGAAATACACCCACAGGCTGCCTTTTGATTACATTTGTTTTATTGTAAAAATGTCCCATTAAAAGTACAGTGGTAAAGGTAAGATGGCTTTACACTGCACTGTGTCCTGGGGTAGGACAAAGGGAGCGTGGATGTGAGAGAGGGAGAAGATAATGAAACAAAAGAGGAGTAAGAGTGACAGTTAGTGAGTCAGTCAATCACTCAGTGAGAGTCATGCCGGTGGCAGAAGGTACAGTAATGTACGTGAGGGGGGCGGGGGGAGTGAAAGATGTCAGGAGAGTAGGAGTCGAGAGAGGAGAATGAGGATCGTTTCAGGTTTCCATAGTTTGAAGTGCCACCTTTATCTTTTCACCCTCGCCCTCTTACAGAAGCTGGTGGGGGTCTGAGGAGGGTAAGGTTACCTGGCTGTTGCCTCCCGCCAGCTCTGCTGTCTTTCATTTCTTGTTACACTCTCTCTCTCACAGTGCAGCCCAGCTCCATAACAGCTACTGCTGTGCTGCTTCGTATGTTTTAGAAGACGAGTTTTCCCTGATGTACATGTCATGTCCTCACATTTCATCCAGTCGCACAGGGGGAGAGGAGACTCTGTCACTTTACTCAGAATTGTTCAGAATTCACATGCCACTTAATCGTACTTGAAACCTCCAATTACCAAATTTTGCAAATGCATCTTAACATTTAATCATAATTAGTGCGTGGGTGCTGGGATATGATTCATTAACACTGTGAGTTGGATGAGTCAGGATTAGATTTTTCATCTAATAAATACATTTGGCGGAGATGATTACAGAACAAAAAAGTAAAAATATGTCAGTAATAGGCTGCGGTAACGAGATCAGCCTCAGGCTACATCCATCTTTTATAAAGACCATAATAATCCTGCTGGCGAGTCTGGCGAGCCAAACTGATTCACAGCGCTTGGTTTTGCCGGATCTAAGAAGGACTGAGGCCAATGTTGAGATCTGGAGGAATAAAAGCAGCTGAGAAGCAACTGACTACAGTTGAAAGTAGAAGAAGTCTCTCCTGCTTAAACAGACTCTGTCGGCTATAATGGATTGTGAAACAGTTCTGACAGATGGTCTGGTAAACCAGTAATACACTGCCGGCAGTCTAGCCAAACAATCTGGTGACATCATTTTTATTCGGAAACTTAAACCCAGACGTTATGCAGTGCTTGTACACATAGAATATGTAAAAAACACAATATTATTATTATAGTTTCCAAATATTAAACATGGAACAGAACATTTCTGTGTCCTTTGCCACAGAAATGTTTGGTTACTGTTGTAAAGGTGAAGCAATAAAAAGACACCAGTAAGGACGCATACTTTTTCCTCAGAGCCAGTGTTGTGTTTTATCACAAGAAGAAAAAAATTGCTATTCTCTGCATCATTTATGCCATAAATTACTTTGCCATTATAGCACAAAAACCTTCCACTGACAAACACGAACTATGTCATTTTTGACATCAATGTTACAATGACACCTGTACCTATACTTCAGGAGTTTATGTAACCTTTTTGTAATCAGTGGGCTCACACTCTGCAGTCTCCATTTATTTTCTGACAGTAAGGACATAAAATGAACAAAAACCACAACAGGTTGAAGTACTCTTTCCTGGCATATCACAGGCAGGAAGGGGACGAGGTAAAGTGACGGGAGATGTATCCGTCCCACATGTCTGTCTGGTAAGACAATAGGCAGCGAAACAGATCATGTGGAATTATGGACATTAACATGAATTACAAAATAATAACTGGTGTTGTTACATTAAAAAAATGTATACATGACTAGAGTTGTGACTACAGTCACTGCAAGAAATGGAAATACAGTTGGATTTGCTGCTGTTGGCTCTGCTCTTCAGGTGCTCCCAGGCTTGGTCAAGCAAGACATCAGAAACCATTTCAAACTTTGGAGCCTGTTAGACGCTGATGGACGGCCTTGGTGTGAGAGTAGCTGTGATTGGAGTGTGACTAATAGATTGTGGGCAGCTGGCTGTCAGCTGATTACAGCTGGGGTGTTATGATTGCTGTGTCCTGCGTGAACAAATGCAAAGCTTGATTTTTGTTTGTTTTTCAGTTCAAGGCCCATGGCCCCAGCTTCACTCGGCTCCATGCTCCCTGGCCAGTTCTCTGTCGAGAGGCTGAGTTCCTCAAGATCAAAGTACCCACCAAAACGGTAGTATCAGCACCCGTCAGAGGGATTTTATTTTGCAGTCAGTCAACACAGACATTGTGTTTCGTGGTTCACGTGCAGTCGATGAAATCGAAAATACAAAACCACTTGTGTGCAATTAAGCACAACAGCGTCTTACACAATATACCGTTTGTTTCACCAGAGTTACGAGCTTAAAGAAGAAAGTGGTTTTGGGTCCAGGATGAGCACGGTGTGGAGGAAACTGAATCAACCTTTCCAGCCCAAAGTACCACAGCAAGACCATGGACGCACCAAATTTCTCTCACACTGCTTCTCCAGGGACAAACTCCACCTGTGAGACACGCACGTAAACACACACACACACAAAGTGGTCATGTCAGCTATGTATTTTACAACATACTAAGCAATTAGAGGACAGCAAGAACTGCATAACCTTTAGGTGTAAATATGACAAGATGATGGATGAGTATGTACATACTATTTACATAGACTTTAGGGGCCGGTTCAGGTTGTGGTATTAATATCTGTCCTGATTGTGTCTCCTGTGCCCATTTGTGACCACATCTACCTACATAATTCAGTGTATAGTGATACACACGCACATCATCTCTATTCACAAGGACAAATGTTTTGCTTTTAACCGGTCTGATCTGAGATGAGTCTGTTGTCAATGTGTGTGTATATGTCCGTGGGTTTTTATACATTTGTGTTTGCAGAGGTAGAAAGAGTACTGAAATATTCTTCTCGAGAAAAAGTAGCACTATTTTAATACAATTTTACTCAAGTACAAGTTAAAAAGTAAAAGTTGCTTTGTCACTTTTTTAACAAGGTTAGAGAGAGAAATTAAAGAGTCAGGAGGTGCTGAGTGTATCAAAGCCCTACTCACGCAGCTGTAACATTAAAAAACATTTTCACTGTATTCATTTCATTGTATTGAAGCTGAGAAGTGTAAACAACACTATGATTTCACCATGAATCTGCAGCAGCTCAGAGGACGTCAGCTGACGTCATTGCATCCTGCTCATGTAAAATAACACATTCAGGACACATTAAGCGTGTTTCACGCCTGAACTTAAAACTATCCACATGTGATTGGATCACTCAGGATGGATAATACCAGGTCTGAACAGAGACAATCATATTTAGGTCAATCTCTTAGCATGAAACACAACAACTAATAAGGCATATTTTGGTGTTAGAAGTAGGAAGGATACTGAAAACCTGTGCCGCTTTTTTTTTTTTTTTCCAGGTACAACATCACATCTAAAGACACGTTCTTTGACAATGCTACACGGGGCAGAATAGTAAGGGTTTCATTTATATATTTCTTTCTGTCTTCATCTTCATTTGTATGTATTTGTACAGTATGGCATTGAAACTGAAGTCTAACATTGTAGCATCTCCCTTAGGTGTATGAGATCCTGAGACGAACAGTGTGTGTGCGGACCTGTCAAACCATAGGTGAGGAACTGTGTGTGTCTGGAGGAATTATTGAAATATATTCCAGCCCTTTATTTAGCATATTTATGCGTATAACACTTTTAAGCTGGCCAATAGTAAATTAATTGGACTGATTCTAGATGTAAATAGCCTCCCACGGGCATAAACAGTTGAGACGAGCCAGATTTAATCCATTATGTTGTTCCAAGTCAAAAATGGTGATAATCAATGATTTTATTAATGACTTTAGAAAGTGAAACCCTCCTGTCAATAAGTAAAAATAGCAGAGTCCTGTTTTAGAGGAAACCTTGTGAAGTGCTGGCATTGAAGCCTTGTTTGACAGATTTATGAGCCTTTGTAGGAGTTGGATAATTTGTACAGTCAAATATCTTGACTGTACAAATATGTACACAATAAGTGTGTCACACTGATGTGATGTCAAGCCAGATCGAGTATTATTCCAAACCTTTCTGATCCGCACTGTACAGTTTGGTGGGGCTTATTTCGACTGCAGGTGTCCACTGGGATGATAAGAGATGAAATCAGAATGAGAAATACTTTATTAATCCTGGGGGGGAATAGGTTTATAGATGTCATTATTACTGCAGTTGTGATGTCACTTGTTTGTTAGCAGCCATACAGTACAGATTCCAAAAATGGTGATTCATAATACTGTATGAAACATAAAAAATGAATCTGTCGTCAGTCTGCTTGAAACGTTCAGTGGGTGCACTAGTGACTGTTTGTAAACATCCCTGGCGATTTGCATCAAGATAAATTCAGCATTTGCTTTAGTGTTTACTGTACATATATATCTGTACATTTGTATGACGCACAGCAGCTGCCTGTGCATTTATGAGACCCATCAGCTCCATATAGAGATGGGCTGAGACCCAGTTTATTTCCAGAGTCCACCATATGTCTGTTTGGCTTTGCCATCACAGCAGAAGGTCTCAGCCAGCGGGTACTGATGGAGCTGCGGGGGGAAAGAAGGCAACAGAAGACAGAGCTGCCTCTCTGACCTCCCTCCCTTTTTTTTTTTTTTTTTCTTACCAGTACGGCTGATGTACCAATTTGGTTACACACACACACACACACACATCTTGCACTCCGCATGTCTCTGTTGCTCTCCTCCATCTCCCGTACAAGTGGGTCAGACTTCTTGGGTCAGACTGAGATTGAAGCAGGGGCCTCTGAGACTTGTGGTTGTTTCGAGGTGGTTGTGTGAGCATCCGTCCATTTGTATGTCCAAGAGTGCATGTGTGTGACAGAGAATGTGAATTGATGTACTGGACATTAATATCACAGACAATCACACAGGTCCCAGTCGCCTTTCATGCAAACATATTTAATTCATTGGATGTCATTTGACGTATCAATGTCATCGCTGCACTTCACCGTTCGGGCCATCACCTCCCACAGGTCACTTGACAGAGACTAAAAGTGGCACTTGAACTACAGTAGTCCCAGTCGCATTATCGGCTTGCTCTCCACTTGAATCTATCTATATTTTAACTCATCGCCACATCAGACCCTTGCACTTTGTGCTGGCATCTCCTATGTTGAAGCTGCACCCTTGTCTTGTATTATAATACATTTCTTACATTTATCACCTTTAAAGTTTGTGCATCACATGCAAAGTCCATCTGCAAACAGCCATTCGGCTGTAACTTAATCTGTAAGACTATGTCCCTTCATTTTCAAACAGAAACAACAAGGAGCCACACACTCAACTCAACTCAAGTGTGTCTTTGAACAAGTGAGAGTCTTCTTCAAGACTTCCTCTGGAATTCATAAAATATTACATCAAAGGTGTAGCCATTTGGTGCTCACTCCTTATTTGTAGTTGGGTAAAAGTTTATGTGGTTGTTTGTCGATGCCGGTGACTCAGGCAATTTAAGTTTAAAGACACAAAATGAATTCCTAATACGATTCAGATCTGTCATCTACATAAAAGGCATATAAGAGATTTGGTTATTATTTGGATGAAAAAAGCCAGAGAGGGAAGCATTTTTTCACATGGTCTATTTCTGTTTTCTTATGTCTCTGTCTTTTCCAGGCATCAGTACATTGATTGCTAAAGGCGTGTATGACGCTGCATTTCCACTTCACGATGTAAGTGTTTATGCATGTAATTACCTCAAGATGCTGTTTCATATACCTTGCAGAGAATTTAAACAGTTTTTTACATTTCATGGTAAAGTAATCCCACTTATAGGTACTGTAAGTGTGAATGGGGGAGAGACTTTATTTCCCTGAAATAAAGTGATGCCAATGAAGATTAGACAGTCACTCTAAAATCTAAATGTTGTTGTCTCACCTGCTCCACATCTGTGTGCTTTTTTTTTGTAAAATCTGAGCAAAGATTTCAGCTTCCCCTCTTGTTCCACAGGGCGACTTCAGGATCATGGGACACGATGAAGAGAGGAATGACAGACAGGTACTTTGCCTCCTCTCTTTTCCTCTTGCATCCTCTTCTCCATTCTTCTGATTTGTAGGAGTAGGAGTTTTGTGCATTTGCCTGCTCCAGTGCTTCAGAAAGTGACTTGCTAATATAATGTGACAGACGGAAGAGACGAGACAAAAATGAACTGAATCTCTTCATCTGCCTAATCAACTCACAGATTGAGGTTTAAGTTCAGTAAACATTACTCTGCTGCTCTGCACTGACTAACTCATTTTTCAAAGGAAAACAAAGAAATCTGGTCTCAGTCAAGATAAATGAATAAATGAAGCAACTTCCCTGTTATCGCATGATTCATTATAATTGCATTAATGCTGTATATAAACCATACACCTTATTGTGGCTGCATCATGTGCCTTGAGCACTATAGTAGCCAACAGCAGGCACTAATGGTGGGTATTATTTATTAAGTACATTCAGACACATGTTCTTCACAGGGGCAAGGAAACGCATGAAATATACAGAAAGAAATGATCTTCATGCATTACAACATTATTTAAAGTGCTGCTCTTTGTCTTCATCCACTGAGGTTTAACTCGACCAAACACAGCATTTCTGCCTCCAGATCAGTTCTGCCTCCAAGGATTGTTTGCTGATTTTCTGCCTTCTGCAATTGGTAAACCATCAACGTGATAACACACACCCACACTGGCCCCATCACTCTGTTCTGTTCTCTCTGTCAGGTTCTGCATGAAGAGTGGGCCAGATACTCAGCCTTCTACAAGTACCAGCCCATCGATCTTGTCAGGTAATGTGACTGCAGCACACAGATGTGTGAAATTCCATCACATTACAGTACAGTCGCCACCTCATTTCATCACAGCAAGGAAATTAACATCCTAACTCTTCTTTTTTTTTGTTTCAATGTCTTGTGTAAATTCTGCCCTCTGACCCCACAGGAAGTATTTCGGGGAGAAAATCGGCCTTTACTTCGCTTGGCTCGGTGTTTACACTCAGCTGCTCGTACCAGCCTCCATAGTGGGGATCATTGTGTTTGGCTATGGGGTGGCAACACTGGATACTAACATACCCAGGTCTTTGCATATGTACACACATACACACTTTTTATTCAAATTATGTGTCAACAAAGATGAAGTAACACATTTACATTTCACCTGATTTGAACTTTAAAGAGTCTAAAGCTTCAGGCAATTTGATATTTGCTAGTGTCCACCACCGTGGTAATGTTATGCACACATGCTTGTACACACACAGTAGACAGGGATTGCCCAGATACCTGCTGTATCTGGCTTTAGTCATTGTTGTGTGGGAGGAACACAGAAGGGTACAGCTGGCAGTGAGTGTGTGAGTGTGTCCTAAAGCACATGGCTCATATTGTAATCTGCAATGACTCTGAATACTATGAAGCTTCTATTGTGCTCATTTGTTAAACGCTCCATTAATTACAAATGGTTAAATGTAAAAAAAAAAAGGATCTTTTAAGTGGGACAATATCTATAAACACAATTCACACACACATGCATTTAGTCCAACATCCACTGTATATGATGTATTGTATACTGTACCATGGTATTAAAGTTGTCACATGACGGCGCTCTGTGACTGAAGTCTTGAATCCTCCCCGTCCACAGTTTGGAGATGTGTGACGAGCGTCTCAATTTCACCATGTGTCCCTTGTGTGACGGAGCCTGTGACTTCTGGCAGCTCAGCACTGCCTGCGGCACGGCCAGGGCTTCACACCTCTTCGACAATCCCGCCACCGTCTTCTTCGCCATCTTCATGTCTCTGTGGGGTGAGATTATGTGTCTGCGTGAGTGTGTGTTTCAGTGTGTGTGTGCTCAATGAGAAGTTCCTCTCTCACCTCAAATTCATGTTATTATTGGAGCACCGAGGTGAAACAGTATGTTTGAGGTCAATAGATGCAAAAATGCATTACAATTAGGATTATGAAAACACAATTAGCAGCACAAACACAGTAGTAAAACAAAACCGGTTGTTATTTAATGCTCAGATATGTGTAATTGTGACAAAAAGCAGTTTTAAATGGTTGCTCATTTTGAAAAGGTAACAACTCCTGAAATTATGATGATATTGATTTGACGTTTGTTTTACATGTTTTTATTTACTATATACTGTATATTACTAGAGATGTTCTGACAATACAACTAATAGAAAGCCAGAAATAATCAACATACTAAATGCACAATGTACACAATTGTGATATCGAAACTTAAAACTTTCAATGCATGTTCACTGAGACTGCAGTTACCTAATGTGGGCTTTTCATTAAGTTGATGTGATTCCTATTTATGTCAAATTAGATATAAATTACACTTAGGGTTAGTGTAGGTTATTAGTGTGGTTATTAAAAACACATGTAACCGTGTATGTAAAGGTGATACTAATTCTTAACTAATAACGTTGATATTTGTGTGTGTGTGTGTGTGTGTGTAGCGGTGCTGTTCTTGGAACACTGGAAGCGTCGTCAGATCAGTTTGAGCTTCAGCTGGGATCTGACAGGCATCGAGGAAGATGAGGTACACACACACACATGCACTTACCTACAGCTCACAATGCTTTTAATTTTAAACCATTGTGCACTTAAAAAGGATGACAAAATGGATGGATGTAACGCATTCTCTGGTTTCAACCACAGGAACATCCAAGGCCCAGATATGAGACAATCCTTCTCAAGAAGAGACAGAGGAAGCAGAAAAAAAAGAAACAGAAGAAGAAGAGTGAGGTAGGAAAACACTGGTTCAAGACTACATTTCAGCCTGTTTACTAAGACCACAAGGGTTTAGATTGTTACTACTATGAAGAAAATGAATAATTTCTTTTCATATTTACACAATGCCTCTTAACATTACTGGTGGGAATTACGACACTGGTTTGAAAAACACCACATTTAAAATTACAATCTATGCATACCCATAATGCCCCATGGTTATGTAGCAACCAGAGAGAGAGACCCTGGTATCCACTGTATATGTGTAATCATGAAAACTTTTTACCTGTTTCTGTTACTGTTGGAGTCAGATCATTTCTGATGATGAATTGATTTCTAAGACAGAAATTACACTGACACTGGCAGGAATGATGGCAATAATCTAACGTCTGGGAATGAACTACATCTGTAAATTGGGTCAATCACATTGGGTCCCGTTGGCCCACATACACTTCTCTGTGGTGAAATGTGGCTTCCTACTACAAGCCTGAGAGAAATAACCAATTCACATGATCCAAGAGCCGTGCAACGCCATCTCAAAACCCGATTTCAGGACAAAAGCATGAAACCTGGAATCATGCTGGTGTGTGTGTGTGTGGGGTGTATTTTTTAATAAAAGAGCATCAAACAGGCAAGTTCAATAGTTGATGATATAACGTTGTTTAAGGTTTGACTGAGACTTTACTCACCTGATTTGCTTTGTGTTGGAAGATTCATCCTAAACAAACATTTAAATATTAATTTATGTTACAGGGACATGGAGACCGAAACCTGGTCCTAATGAGTGAGAACCTCATTTCTAAGTAACTGGTTAACTTTAGGGCTAAGATTTGGTTTATGGTTAGGTTAAGGTTGGGGTTATAAACTGGCTATGGTTATTTCTGTCCAAATGAATGCAAATCAATGCAGTGTCTCAATAAGAACAGCTGCGCAAACTGGTGTGTGTGTGTGTATGTGTGTGTGTAAATTGTCCCTCTGTCTTGCAGCCAGTGAAGCAGGAGGACGGGACAGTGACAGGGAAGGACAGATGGAGACAAAAACTACTGTCTGCCATGGCTGAAGGGATACCGGTAACCCCTCCCCTTCTCCTCCTCCTCCTCCTCCTGTCTTTCCCTTCTTCCTCTTCTCCATCTCCTTTTCGTCTTCTTTCTCCTTCACCTCCTTTCCCCCTCTCCTCTCCCCTCCTCTGTTTCCCTCTCCTGCAGGCTGCTGTATATCTGTTCTTCTCTTCCTGTCCCATCCTCTCGCTGCTACAGTCTCAGCTGCTCAGGTATTTGTCCGTGTAACTTTCTGTGCATTTCATCAGTGTCAATCCACAAGGCTCTTTCTTTCTGGGATCAAAAGCTTGAACTAAAATCTGAAAAGGATTGGAGTGTTTCACAGAGTCAAAGAAAAACTCCAGGGCATTCTCTTTGAAATGAAAAAAATAAGCCTTTCATGTTCAACTTTTAAAACAAACATAATACAGTCGCCTTTCAGCCTCAAGCCACACCCTGAAGACCATTCCAAAAATGTTTTCTTCTACTTTTTTTCTGGTTGGTCTGTTGTTGAATTGACAGAAAGTTCTGATGGAATGATGGATTTTTTTCAGCATTTCTAGTGGTTTATCACTGTCCTTTTTTTTTTATGAATGAATATGTATAATTTATAATAATGGACATTACAATATAACACAATCAACTTTAATCCAGAGATGTGACTATTTACAGTAGTTTTGTTGTAATAAAACCCATAATGGTTCTTATTGGTAGGTCATGAGCGACATATTCACGGTGATGCAGCTGCTTTGGTTTAGCCCTCTTTTTGTTTTTTTAAACATGTACATATACTGTGTAGTTTAGAGTACACACAGATCCCTCGTTCAGCACAAGAGCAGATAAAGACAAATAAAAATCAAGAGAGACAGCAATTGAGGTAGAAAAAGGTTGACAAATTGAAAGTCGGAAAGCTAATGTAAAGTCAAGTCACACCAGAACCTTCAAAAACTTGGTAGTTAGTGATGACTTGATAGGTCACTGGTTCCATTTTCTATATAATGTAAAACACACTCAGTTGCATGTGCCTGGTCATATATATCATATATGATTCAGATCAAAACAATGTGACACAAAGGTGAAATGTTGAAGGGTTATCCTTTATTATCCACTGTGGTCTCAGTGGAAAAAAAAATGTTGCCTCTCAGATTAGATCAGACCTTTATCTATGAGGTTTGGCCGTTGAGTGATTCAAGCAATCAACCAGATTTTATTCATAAACACATTTCAAATCCAGTTTTTAAGCATTTGTGTCATGTGTCCTGATGAGATTGTCAGGAATGTTGAGTTTCTCCAACAGTGTAGGGAGGTGGGAAGGTAGTATCTCCTGTGATCCATCTGTGGGTCCTAACCCAGTCTTTAGCATCCTATAGCACATGTTTATCCAGGAAGTCTTGGTCGAGAAAGCCTACGATGTATAAAGGATCTTTCAAAGTTTTGAATGAGACACATGACTACAGGTTAACTGACAGGCCAATCAACATCATAGTAATAACAGCTGATGCTGATGAATTAGTATAAAATCATTGCCAGCGCTTCATTCCTCCTGTAATAAAAAGTGTAATCCTGTGGACATGTACATTCATCAAACAGTGATGTAATAACATTAATAATGACTTTGAAATGACTAATGCTTTGCTGACTCACCGTTTGGGTCCAGCGAAACCCCTAAAAATGGAACAGAGCCATTGTTCATTAATGCCATTAGATACTTTCTTTTTCCACAATGACAAGTCACTTTGTCTCCTGGGGGGAAAAAAAGTAGTCATTTTTGCTACTTTGGCAACCTTTTGTCTTTAAAAAAAAAAAAAAAGTCCAAAAATTATTCAAGACAAAGAGACAAGAAGGCAAAGACAGAGACCTACTACAAATAAATGGAGGGACTTGGAGAAACATAACGATGGAGCGCAGCACAGGGAGGGCGGTTGTGTGGGAGTGATGCATGCTGGGCAGGAAGCCAGGGGTAAGATTAGTGACCGTCACTATGGCGACACAGAACTAACTCTCTCTCTTTCTCCCTTTCTCTCTTTTCCTCACACGTACAAACAAACCATTTAATTTATTACCTGAGAAACTGTACTGTACGTTCACATCTAGAGGATTGTTTGCAACTGAAGAGTGTCAATTGTATTTATTCATTTTAATCAGTAAATATTGATTTCATTATTTCATTTGACTGTAAAAACTGTAACTGACAGGGGCCATATTTATATTGAACGATGACTTCACCGTTTTTAATCCTCCACAATAGAGCCTTTGTGAGTTTTGTTTGAGCTCTACATTTTTTTTTTGTTTGTGGCGACATTTCCGTGCTACACACAGCGCAACACATTTCATGTCACCACTAAGCAGATGACGCGCGGAAAAACTAACACACTACAAGTAAAGCGAAATGCAGCCAAAACGTGTTTCTACTGCCAAAAATAAACCTGGACGTTGAGTTTCATGACGATTTTAGCCTCACACAAACATGATACACTTTAATCTCTGATATTGAAAATGTGTGATCTGCCAACAGCGATCAAGTGCTCACTGAACAACTGCCTGGCTACGTGCCCGTGTCTAACACATAGCTTACTACTACTGTAGTACTGTAGAAAAAAGTCGAGACAACTCTGTTTCTGTCTCTCTCTCTCTCTCTCTCTCTCTCTCTCTCAGGACTGCGCTGTTGTGGTCATTACTCATTGGTCCACTGGGGGCAGTAGAAGTTCCACACTGGAACTTTAACATCATCTAATGAGATGTATGTGCCTGACAAAGACAACAATGAGACTGCACATCCCTATGTGGCTCTGTGAGGGACTGACGACCTGTTAAGGTCTACCTTCCCGCCTTTTGCCCTATGTCAACTGGGATTGGCACCAGTGACCCTCATGTTGAGGACAAAGCGGTAGAAGATGAATGAATGAATGAGTCAATGAACGTTTCACTCATCAACAGGCATCAGTGATGCATCAATTTTCACATCTGTTCGGTTGAACGTATTGCACAGAGGGATTGTACAGTATATAAGGACATAGTGTTAATGTTATGCAAACTACTTTTTGTATCATTGTGGGAACTTACAATCATCGCTCTATTATGGTCACGGACCCATTCTTTTCTGCCGTCTTTGTGTGCAACTGTCACGGGCCCCTCTGAAGCCAAATATAACATCTGACCCATTTACTACTGCTGCTCTCTCTGATGGCCGTCCCCACATACCTACTCCCTCTCACACACTTTCACTCCGAAGGTCTCTCTGTCCTTCACTAAGTCAAATTCCTTCAGCTTTGTAAGTTTAATACACTCAGTGGCCACTTTATTAGGTACACAGGACGCCTCATAAAGTATAACAAGAGGGTTTTTTGAGTCACCGTTTTGAACCAGTCTGTTCATTCTCCTCTGACCACAGCCATCAACGTGGCATTTTCTCACAGAGAAATGCTGCACATTTATATATTGCATTTCTTTAAAGCACCACACAGAATTAAACATAATGGAATGATTAATGCAAATGTAATCTGAAAGTCATTTGTCTGTGGTTAAATTGAGACATTAAATTGACTGTATATGTGGTTGGCTGGAAGACTGGCACAGTAGATCATATGATGATCGACGCTGATGATCAGTTTGTCTCAGATACATGTTGTACATGTTATTCTGATTTAAAGTTGTCTATATTTTGGGTTAAGCAAAAGTTGTTTTCCTCTGGTCTGTGAAGAGAGACAAAGCGAAATGAAGCTTCTATTGCATGTTGCACTGTGTCAGTTTATTCACTAGATGGTGCCATTGACTCAGCTGACACTATTCTGTGTGTGTGTGTGTGTGTGTGTGTGTGTGTGTGTGTGAAATTCCTCTCTGACTCTGTCTGAGCCTGTCCATGTTAGGTGTATGTGAGAGCATTTGCCTATAGTGGGGTCACATTCCTGAGGATGGAGAGATGCAGCATTTCTCATTGCAGAGATCAAACCTGATTCATTCAAAGACCGGACGGTCAAAGAGATGTTCTTTTGGGTCACATGTGGGTGGTTATGATCACAGTCAGCAAGTTGGAGAACATTAAAATGCATTTTGTTGCCAAATCCCTGGTGGTGGTGGAACCTTATACTGTGGTCTCTATTTTACACTCATGCTGTGTTTGAAAACCAGCGGAAAGGAACTTGAGAGGGAACTTCTCTTGAGGAGGCTTTTGGGTTCTGCACCTCAGATTTCCTGAAATGTTGAGGTCAAACAGTCAAACTGTGTGAGTGACTACAAATTGTACCTCTCTTTTCCTCCTCTGTTTCCCCCGTCCTTTCCATCAGACTGCCACAGACAAACTGACCTGGAAGGACCGTCTTCCTGGATACTGCATCAACGTTTCCTCAATCCTCTTTATGGTTAGTACATTCAAATTAGGTTAGTCCAAACCGCACGTATTAATGAAAACATAGATGTACAGTGACCTACATCAGTGTCTTCCTTGAAATAATAATCCCAGCCACTGTCATGTGACTGTCAGACGAAATTATGGTAAAGTAATGACTAATTCATTTCCCTCTTTCTTTTTTTGTTCCAGTTTGGCCTGACATTTTCAGCAGTTTTCGGTGTCATCGTTTACCGCATCACGGTGTCCGCTCTGATGGCGATGAGCCCCGACCCGGAGACCAAGTCCAACGTTCGAGTGACGGTTACAGCCACTGCTGTCATCATTAACTTAGTGGTCATTCTGATCCTTGATGAAATCTACGGCGCGGTGGCAGTGTGGCTGACTGAGCTAGGTACTCAAACACAAACTGTCATTTTTTTTTTTTTTATGTATGGTTTTTTGTGTCTTTGAGCTAAAAAAACTAAAAAAATGTGTCAATATTTACGGGAAAGACATGGTTTAGTGGTACCAACCATGTCACGTAACTCTTGGCAAGAGAACCAAGAGGTTTTTTTTTTTTTCCTAGAAGAATGTTCCTTGGAAATGTCATCAATCAACATTTAAGGGCTGCTCAAGATCAGGCAACATTTTTCTGAGGACATGCTTTAGTTTCATCCCAGGCCTTTTAAAACAAAGAGCAGTTCAGGGAATGTTTTTTTCATGGAATAATATTTAAAACTTTGACATATTTCAAAGAAGTTGAAGGGAATAATAATGAAGTTTGCAACTCACGAAATCTATATTTCTACATCGGGTAGTCATTCTGCATGTGTAAGTGTGAGAAACAGAAAGTCCTTTCTGCCTCTTACTGGACAGTTTGATGAAACTTTGATGTTTTCATGCTCCAGCTGTTCCATCACTTCTCCCCGGAGTTTTAAACCACATTTACATTCATTTTCAAAACCTCAGAAAAAGCGGAAAAGAATGTCAGACTGTTCCATCACTTCTCCCCGTGAAGGTTTTAAACCACAGTGTTACATCTCATTTTCAAAACTGGCATACAAACTGACCTTGTCAGGACCAGTAGTCCTCATTGAGACCAAAACCTGGTCCTAATGAGAACGTTATTTCTGAGGAACTGCCTAAGTGTGAGGCTAAGTTTGAGGCTAAAAATGTAATTGTGGTTAGGTTAATATTAGGGTTAGGCTTTAAATGGTTACTGTTAAGGTGAGGGATATGGCCGTCCAAATGAATGGAAGTCATCACAGTGTCCTAAGAAGAACAGCTGCACAAACTCTTGTGTAATGTGTGTGTTTTTTTGTGTGTGTGTGTGTGCGTGTGTGTGTGTGTGTGTAAGCGAAAGAGAGAGGGGTTGGGCCATGTGAAACCTGCCAGTTTTTTAACCTACTTCCAACTCACTGATCATGTTAGAACTCAAATTCAAAAATTGGACTGACAGAGTCACTTTTTTGAGGAACAGCACAAAAACCTTTAACATGCATTTTTACATCCGTACCCTAAGGGAACAAAATGTTATGTCTCTGAAAGCAAAAAATGTAATCGGACTTACAAAGGTGGACTCATTTGCCTCTGTCTCTGGCAGGGAGAGTGCAAACTATGAAGATGAACGTATTTCCTAAATACATTTTTCAATGTATCTCCATGTTCTTGACCAGATCAAAACTATTGACGCCATCATCTCTACATTTATACGAGCAGGAAAGAACCCTAGAATCTGTAGAGCCTCCTTGCAGCAGAGTAGACCATTGTCACTGCCACGTTAAAGATGACTTTCAAAGTGGTCCACTCTTCCAAAGTCAACAGCTATCTGCAATAACCACCTATTCTTGCTGGCTAGATTCGATGAGAGATCAATCAACCATGTGCCACTTTTGTGTTAACCCATTGCATTTTTTTTTTCAGTTATTTCCAATTACGGGACTTTTTACAGACCCACTTTCCAAAATTGCCTCAAATCCTGCCTAGTAGTGGTAAAGACCATAATACTCCCTGCTGATGCTTTGAAAAAAAGGCCATATTTTGTAACTGTATGACCTTGTTTTGCCATCAAATGAATCAATTGTTGAGAAAATTAGGGCAAACTGGCGAATTACAGACAACCCTTTCCGATCAATTTTGGAGAAAAGCTGTGAACTCATCCTCCTCTTGCACTCAGTTTAGCCTAATTCAGTTCAAGGTGCGACAAGGGCTCACTATTGCAAAGCTAAGCTCTCCAAAATCTACCTAAATACAGTAGAGGATAAATATAAAAGACACTCTTTCTCTCCATGTGATTTAACAAACATGTTTTGACTGTGCCCCAAATGTGATCATTGTGATCTCTGAACTACTTGATTCAAATTCCACCATCACCAGAGAAAAATAATAATATGACAAACATTCAAATGAGTGTAACATGCTTTCACTTATTGCAGGCAGCAGAATTCCTTTGCTTTTTTTTTTTTTAAAGTTTAAAGTTAATTCACCAGTCTGCAAATAAAATTATATTAGTGAGACTGATGCAACGCAACATTTCTCTTATCTACAGGCAGTGATTTTTTACCTCCATTTCTCATTATCCCCATAAACCCTTAACAACAAAAAACTCCTTTTGTTGTTGGACACAGACTAATAACAATATTTAACATTTCTTACTGTTAATTATGCCTTTTCCCCCTTTATTTATTCATCTATTTAAAATGTTATTTTTTCTACGTTTTATTATATTTTTATTATCTATTTTCTTTTTTAAACTATTATACCAGGTTGTCCTGTGTTAAAGGGGTCTGAGGGTAGACAGAAGGACTGAGGGAATCATGGGGGGGAACTTGTTATAATAACAAAATCATGCATTTGTATAATCCAGTGACAGCCAAAGCTAACATACTGTATACTGTACAAATGTTAAACTTCATGCACCATTTACCTTGCTCCTTTTTTCCCTCTCTTTCGTTTGCTGTCTTATAAAACAGTGACGTGTCGCCTCTGTGATACAGTTTCACTTTGTTTATTTGTTTTTTTTCCAGAAATCCCCAAAACAGATACCACCTTTGAGGAGCGTCTCATCTTGAAAGCCTTCTTACTAAAGTTTATGAACGCATATGCACCCATCTTTTATGTGGCTTTCTTCAAGGGACGGTAAGTCTGGTTTCAACTGTCAATTTTGATCTTTTTTTTTAATTGCAAAGGAAAACTTTTTGTCATTCACTGGAAAGACACCTAACGACACCAAAAAACAAACATCCCTAACTGAGTCTGTGTGGTACACTGTGTCTCCACAGGTTCGCAGGTCGACCTGGGAATTACGTGTATGTCTTTAACAACTATCGGATGGAAGAGGTTTGTTCTCGGTCTTTTAATCGGAGACTGTTCTCATTTTAAGTGAATGAGTAAAACATCAGCTGATGATGAGTAAGAGAATGAAATCAAGTGCTTGTGTCTCATTCAGTGTGCACCAGGAGGCTGCCTCATCGAGCTGTGCATTCAGCTCAGCATCATCATGCTGGGAAAACAGCTCATCCAGAACAACATCTTTGAAATTGGCATCCCGTAAGTACACCACAGAGAAGTAAGCCACAAGTGTAGCAGGTGTGACAAGCAGTGTCTTCAATATGGCACAAGCATATGGTCGTCTTCCACTTTCTCTGAGCATGAAGATGCAACTCTGTGTTTAACCTATTTTTGCAGGTTGATACCAATGAACTAGGATGGAAGTTTGGGCAAAATATCTAATTCACATTTTTTTTGACAGATTATTGTCATTTGATTTGCAGTTTAATGGTTTTATGTCAAGCTTTTGCTCTCCCACAACACATCCCAACAATAACTTCACTTACTTATTCAGATTATCTTACCTGACATGACCATCCCCCCACTATCACCTCATCCATCTTTTTCATTGCTCTGCATTTTAAACTTTGTATTAATTTTTTTACTCCATCCACTGTGTTGTCCATTTTATTTCATCTTAACTTTTTATCTTAACTTTTGTGTGTTTGATTTACCTCCTCCTTTAAAGTGACCTTAAGAAGGTGCTTAAAAATGAAATGTATTACCATTATTCTTAAGCTTCAATTCAAATTTTATCGCGTGACATGACCACTTGCGATACAAGCAAAATATTATATAGAGTAAAACGTTTCTATTGAGCAACGGAGCAAAAAAAAGCTGTGATAGTGTTAAAATGGAGTAATAGCAATAAGTAAATAATGATTCCGAGAGAAATACAGTTTTCATAGGGTACATACCAAATCACACCATCTGTTATTTGCTCGTTGAACTGTTTTTGATTTAAAAATGATCAATTGTTCAGTTGTATTGTGAATCTGGCAAAGTATAATCACTTCTCTCATCTTCCTTTGTAAGTTATGACACAATCCAACAATAAATCTCTCCAAAGACCTGATAGCACAATATAAATCACTCACCAAAATAACTGTGAGGTAGGCAGTGCCTTTCTTTTAAATCTTTGTTGACTAAAACTTTAGAGAAGAGTGTTGTTTTGTACATAAACTGAACTGCATGAGACTGCATTCCAGTTACTTTAAATTAAGGTTTGCACTATGAGTTGTTGTGCACACTTACTTTCTACTAAACCTGACAAAAGGCTGCACAACACCTACTTGATAACAAGCACTTACAACATTCCGTCAGCCCTTCTTCTTCTCCTAATAACATTCCTCCCCATGTCTGTACAATAGTACTCCATCTTGTGAAAAAGCTCAGCTTGTACATGCAAATCCTGAAGGTTAGAGGTCAGCTCTGTTTATAACAACTGTCTCACAGCTGAGGAGGCTTTTGGCTTCAGGCTTCACTGTTACTGTTGCTGTAAGCACAGCTTGACCTCCAGACCTGCTGGGGGAGTCTCATCATACATGGTGGTATCTCGAGGATGTCCTGAGGGATTGGCGAGCCACAGCACATACCATCATACCAGACACATGCCATCTTCTCATCTGCTTCACATTCACCCAACTAAAAGCTTTCACATCCTGGGATGCAACCTGGAACCCAAATGTCTTCGTCGTGTCAGCCAGTACAGGGTTTTATGGGCAATCTCAGGAGTCGCTGAGAGAAGACAGAGACATGAGGCATTTTCACAGGTTGACAAACGTGTGCCTGAACCTAAAGGCTTCTGCATGAAGATATAATGGATACAAACAAGCAACTGGACATGATGTAGATGAATTGACCTGAATGAAAACAAAGTTAGTTTCATAGCCTCTTCAGTGATAGTGCCTTGAACCATCTAGAAGTGGGTAATTGGGATAATGTTGCCTTTTTAATCATTTTGAAAAGCAACTCTGGTCATTATACTAAATGATGTCTGACCAAGGCTTGTCTTTTTTAGACCATGTGAAAATCCCTATAGATTAGCAGTTTCTCAAATACTCAGACCAGACCCTCTGGCATTGGCATTCACAGTCACTTAAATGACCTTTTCTTCCTCAATCTGATGCTCTGATGTTTGAACTTCAGCAGGTCGTATTGACCATGTCTACTTGCCTAAATGCATTCGGTTGCTACTGTGTGATTGGTCGATTATTTGTTCTCTATAATACATTAATACCTTTCTCAAGTTTGCACGCACATCTAGAATGCACTGGAATTTGTTTTGTATTTCTTTTATGAACTGTTTTTGGGGCGATGGCCGCTCAGTGGTTGTGGGTTTGATTCTTGGCTCCGCTAGTCGGTGTGTTCTTGGGCAAGACAATTAACCCTATGTTGCTTCTGATGGCAGTGCTGGCAACGTATGAATGGGTATGTTGATGCACTGTATGAAAGTGTGAGTGCATGGGTGTGAATGGGTGAATCGCAAAACTGTTTACCATTTGGTTGAGGAATAAAGTTGATCGATTTGCACTGGATTGAAAAACAGACTCCCATCCTACACAGAACACAAGCAAAAAAAACTGGTGAAGTGGTGAACTCAACCTCCACATCTTTCCACAGAGGATTCATGAGTATAGAGACTTCACATTAGTGTCATCAAGAGCAAAAGCAGTGACCGCTGCACTAGAGTGATGGCCTGTTGAATTACAAATGAAGGGTGTATTTGTGCTGCGTCTTGGGAAAACTTGTGTAGAGTGGAACAGTCTAAGATGACTCATCATAACGTGTTGATGTTAATGTAGTGGCAACATAATGTACGACAAATTGTACAGTACAACACAGAGGCTGTCACGGAGGTGAACAGGTCGTGAGTGTTGCCACTTCATGATAGAATTAACAACGGCTGTGTCGCACAGCTCATAAAAAGTAGCCAAGAGATTGTTTTATCGCTTCAATTAGCTTGAAAAATCCTCAAACAAAAATCCCAACACAAAAACATGACTTTTTAAAAAAGAAATTCAGTGTATCTTACGTATCCTGGGGATGTCATTGTCCACTACAAAAAAATAAACAAGCCATAAATCTGCTTAGCGATCAGAAGATACGTCTTGCCGCTCCAGAACTCGCCCCAAGTTACGAAGTTATCTTTGCTATCAAAGTCCACTGATAGGGTACAATCCACGGCTACAGTGCAAACAGGGACACATCTCATGGTGCCAGCTGGACAGAATGTGAAGAAATAAACACAAAGTGCAACAGTATAACTCAATTCCAAAACAAAACATGGCAGTAGACATTAAGGTACGCATGTCTCTAAAATACTTAAATTCTCTTTTATTGAGAAGGTCCCACAGAATATGACGTTGAGAATTCTTAGTACTGTATATCATCCTTGTACAGAAAATGAATATAAGTATTTCCAAAACCACAGAAGGAGAAAATGGAAAAGGAGATATAATGGATGATTAAATCCAGAAAAATCCTTTTGGCTTCTCCCTCTCTAGGGGTCAACACAGCAAATGATCTGCATATTTGATTTGGAAGAGAGAGTTTTACGCCAGACACCCTTCCTGGTGCAAAACTTCCCATTTATCTGGGTTTGGGACTGGCACTATAGGAGAACACTTTGTGGCCCCTGAGGCTAGGGTCTGTCACAGCAGAGTGTCCATGTAACAATGGGCAATGGGGTTTTGGTACCTTGCTCAGAGGTACCCTAGCCATTGACCTGGCTGGGACTCAAATTGGCAACCCTCTAGTTACGAGCCAAATTCCCTTTCCGCTTGGCCATGTGCTGCCCCACTACTAACTATCAAACAAATACAAAAAAAAATAGGAGTTGCTGTGTGACACCACGTGGCAGTACAACAATGGTAATTGCCTGTGACCTACATCAGTAACATCTAGTCTCTTCAGTCTCGTGTGCTGGTCTGACGATATCTACATCTAGTGTGTGTTTGTGTGTTGAGCATTAAGCTGCTTTTATTAGAGTTTTTACAGGCACACACATTCACATGCACAACCACGTGCATAATCAATGGTACCTTCAGACATACATTATTTACAATCACAAATACACACACACACACACACACACAAACCAAAACCAAACTGTCGATTAATTTCCTCGATTAATCGAGTACTTGTTGGTCTGTAAAATGTCAGAAAATGTTGATTCCAAACCCAAATAATGATCTTGAATATCTTGTTTTGTCCACAAACCACAAATATTCAGATTTAGAGAAGAAAGCACAAAATATTCATATTTAAGAAGCTGAAAAATCAGAAACCCTGTTTTAATTATTGAGTATTAGAAATTGGTATTAGTATTAGAATAGCTGACGATCAATTAAGTAACTAATAAAATATTATTATATATTTAATTGAATTAAAGCAAAGATCTCTCTTTCACTGGTTTGGATAGGAAGGGATGTAAAGGTTTGTTTTATAATCATAAACTAAACATGTCATAATGTTGATAGATTGGAAATGTCTCACTCCAATAAAGTTACGGAAAACAACATTTTTCTGTTATGAGATAATATCTTATGGCTGCTCACACGGTGCAGCTTTTTCCTTTTTAAACCTTTTTTCTAATCTCGCCCATCTCTCCATCTGTTCCGACAGGAAGCTGAAGAAGTTGGTGCGTGCGATGAAGGCTAAAGGATCAGCGGAGGCAGAGAGGGAGGAGGAGAGGCCTCCACAGCAGTGGAACCTGGACTATGCCCTGGCTGCCTTTGAAGGCCTGACACCTGAATACATGGAGATGAGTGAGTCTGCACACACACACACACACACACACACTCACACAGAGGAAATATAGCCTCAGGGACAAAGAGCAGCCATTTAGGCACCAACATACTTTTAAAATGAGTATACCTGAGGTATTACATCATCTGTATCTTCAAGGACCATTGTGATTCTTTCAGCTAAACTTGCACACCTGCGTTGTAGAGGTCTCATGATGACTGCCTCTTTAGTGCAAGTTAGTGCAACATCTAAATCAACTTACCATCTACTATGAATGTAGTTATTATTAACTTAGTTAGATTGTTGCATCCGTCCACATGCAGAGGTTTGTACATTTAAGTATCTGGAGCAAGATAAACAATATAAAACATCAAATAAGAGACATTAACATTATGAGACCTTCCATACATGTACATAGTGTGTAAAATGTGTGGGGGAAGCCAGAGGTGTTTGGGGCTTGCACTCGGTGATTGCATCTGTCATTACTTAGCAACCCAAAAGTGGGAGCTGCGGAGATGACTGTGAAGTTGCTGTAGCCTCTCTATAATTGTTTAGCACTAATAATTTATAAATAAATTTCTAAATGTAATAGTTAAAATAATTGTATGTATCTAACATTTGTCAGATTATCTTTGATATATTACATAAGCCAAACGGACAGTGACTCCAAGCCCGTCTTCATTCGAGCCATTGAGCGGTCGCTCCAAAACTCAGTAGCCAATCAGCACGCAGCTTCCTTAGGCCCGCCCATGGTCAATATTGCAAACAAAGAGCCAGGGAGCGCAAAGAACAAGTTTAGATTTTTGTTTTCATACATTCCTTGGTAAACAACGCAGTGGCTGCGTGTAAGAGCAAGGGCCATTTTCAAGTGAGGCTTAAAAAAAGACAACTATCTATTGCACTGAAAGCTCCCGTCATATACACGACAATTTTTACATAATTTCATTTTGCCCTGAGCCCTTGCTCGTTCCTGTTTTTCAGTTTGAGTCTTAATCCTCATTGACATTTTTCTCCTGAGTAAATGGGCTGAGTAGGAACAATCCTTTTTTTTCAGCTCAACCACAGAACAGGCAGCCAGTGTACCGTGATGAAAAATGGGTACGGGAACAGTCATGGAAAACCTTTAAAGTTTTACATCTGTGTCACTGGGGGAACTGTGTAAATGATGTTTTTTGACCATATGTCAATTGTTTCTGCGTTTAAATTTAAACCCGCTGTGGACTGCCTTGATTGCCATGTCTGTTTGATAATATTAGTTTGCCTTTAATGTTGTAAATTAAATACTTTGGGGGAATAAACCCTGTGAGTCATCACAAAATAATACACAGAGCCTCGATAAATTTCATCCTCCCAAGGATTAGATGAGTTCGAGTTCAAGATGGCAAACAAAGAATGACTGCAATAGTGTAAAAAAAAATGTAATTAAGTCAACACAGAAGAATATGTGTCTCAGTGAAAATAAAAAGACAAATCAAGATTATTGATAATTTTCATATGCTTGTCAACAGTATGACAGTCTGCTTAATGCAATCACTGAGGCCAAACAGATGTGAATGCTTTTAAAAGTTGACTGATTCACTGCCTGTGACATAGAAGTGTTACGTGTGCTAGTACACACACACACACACACACGTGATGATTTTTCTTGAGATAAAATCAAGCCGCTTGTGATCAGCTGATTTGTCACATAAACAGCTGCTTTTGCTTAGCTGTGTCAGAGCCACACGTTCAGGCCACACGGTTGGTGTAGTGGTCAGCACAAGGGCCTTTGTGCATGGAGTTTGCATGTTTTCCCTGTGTGTGCGTGGGTTTTCTCCAGCTTCGTCCCACAGTCAAAAACATGCAAAATGGGGGATTAGGTAAATTGGACACTCTAAATTGACCATAGGTGTGATTGTGAGAGTGCATGGTTGCTTGTCTCTATGTGGTGCTGTGTTGGACTGATGGACAGGATGTACCTGTCAGCTGCAATTGGCACAGCAACCCTCATGTGGAGGATAAAGTGGTAGAAGATGGATGGATGTTAATGGACGTTGTGAATATCCTCTCCAGATATGTTTCTTATGGACCAAACCTAAAAATGTCATATACGTGTAGAGTATGAAATTTAAATATGAGAAACCTTTATGATGAGTTCACACAATGATGTTTAAGACTCTCAGCTCCATATTGCTGATAGTCTGTGCTGTATTTAGATCTTGTGTCAAAAGCAACAGCAACATTGCTCTAATAAAGTGAAACAGCTGCAACCACGTGCTAGGATGACAGAAAACACATCATAGACAGGAACAGACAGGAAGTTAGTCAAAACTTAACACCCGTCATATAGTGCATCGCCACTGAAAATGTGTATGCAGTGAGCAAATAAAAACCTGTGCTTAGAGGAAATCCCTTAAACGGATAAAGACAAAAATGGACAGTGACAGATGATGGAGCTGCACGGCGAGATACTGTATCCTCAGGCATTTCCTAGTGGTTGACAACAGCAGTTCAGTACATGTATAGCAATAATTCTATTAACTGATAACATGTGTGAGGAGGATTGTGAAGCAGGACTACTTGCCTTATTGTGCTCTCGGGTCAAAGCCATAAATTATTGAGATTTTGGTGAAATTGTAAGCAGCAAATAAAATTTTGTACTAGCGTGAGAAATATTCTCGTAAATGCAGGGTCCAACACTCGGATCAACAGCTTAAAAACATGGACCAGGCTGATGTTAGAACACTGTTTTTGTCAGTCATTTTCATCTGATCGTGCTGCAATGAAATTCAACGTGATGTGAGGAGAGAAGAACGTGAGATGAAGAAAAATGCAGAGAAGTTGAGGAATGAGCTCTACATTCAAAGTCACACATCATTGTTAGTGTGTAAATGGCTAATCCTGGAATTGTCTTACAACTTTGTTGTCTCAGAGTTAAGGTGTATGTGTGTGTGTGTGTGTGTCAGCCTCATCTCAGGTAGATAGCGAGGTCATTCTAAGCTCGCCCTCTGGCGCTCACTGCTCTTCTGTCGTATTCTCTTCCTCACCGCTCTTTGTCTGGGAGTGGTATCCAAAGGTGAAGCCGTCAGTCTCCTGCTCGCTGGAAATCCCCGTTCCCACACTGCTGAGGTTCCACTGTGCTGATCAGCCTTGTGTCAGCCACAGTTTAGGAATGTCTCTCTCATATTTGTTTCCTCATTTGGATGTTGCTCTAAACGGATCGTTATTTATTCATCTTCTAATGCCAGCCTGGCTTCAAAACACGTTTCTCTTGTTCCCCTTTCTCTCCTGCCAGTGATGCCACAGTGTGTGACATATACTGTACAGTACATTCCCATCAACTTTAGTTTTTATTAGTCATAGATGTGACAGTGTGTAATCTAATCAGACTTCATAACTTACACAAACACGCACATAGGGCCACATAAAACGAGCCAGTTTAACTGGTGCAATGATAGCTTCACCTTAAAAGGCATGTTCTGAAAGCTGGACAGACACTGTGACTCTAACCAGAAAAATGACTTTCATGAATGTCAGTCTGTTTATTCTGATTCCTTTCCCACACGTCAGCCTTTCTCTTCCTGTGTCACATGGCAGAAATGTGCTGATGTCTTTGTTACATCATTCGTAACGATTGAATTGCGTCAGACCTCTCGTAATTTCACATTGTTTAGCACTAAGCATTGAGGTTAAACTGTTTTGAACTCGTGACTGTAGATAACAATAATATAAACAAAATCAAATTATTTTCTTCTGACAAATGGATTGATTGCCTGTCGTACACATCAGTCTGACAACCTGTGCAGTTCATCATGACAATAATTATTCAAAGTGTTTTTTTTTTTTTCTTTTACAAGGTTTTAAACATTCAGGTTCTCTGTGTTTTTGTGTTTTGAGGACGGAGCTTGGATGAGACGAAAGATGGAATGTTTAGTGGGATATGTCAGTTAGTTTTTCTCAGACGACTATACTTATTAATGGCTGTCAGGTTTAAAATAAAACATAATTAAAGGTTTCAGGAAGAAGTCATGGTCTCAAATAATATATAATACATAATATATTTATTCTTCCTCCAAAGGGAAACATAATTACAATTACATTGTCTGAGCACAGCCAATAACATAGCCTTTACATGATGTTATTATTATTATTTTTGCTATAAATGTAGCCACAATCAGCTACGTTTATGTCTCTCACCATGGAAATACATCAGAGGTAGTATTTTTTTTCTATCACACTATTCCTAATAAACACTATCATTGTCTGTTAAATAAAGAAATAATCTAGTTTATGAATGTCTTATTAGTGTATTTAGTATAACAGACATAGTGACAATGTGGATTAAAAACAATAAGCTTCATTGAAGTCTGGATCAGAGACAGAGGAGAGAGTGATATTTGCAGCAGGATAGTAGTATTTCATATGCAGTACCATCCATGACGCTACTGTAATGTAAACTTGAAGCTCACAAGCATCTGGCTTTGTTTACTGCAAAACCACAGTGGACTGTCATCAGATTGTCTTTTTAGAACAGGAATTCTTATTATAAAGGCCTTTATTGTTGGTTTTATTCTCACATATGTTGCAGTTGATTGTATGCATTTATTTGACAGTGTGTATGGGGGATCTCCTTGAAGATAACACATGTACACATTTTTTGATTTATGTTGATTTATGTATTCTCTTCTACCAAATCGCCAAAATTAGTAGGGATCACTGTTGCCATATAGTAATCATATTTGTAAGATAATTTCACCCACTGTGCGATGTACGATCAATAATTTCAAAAAAGGCCAAAATGTACGATAATTTCTGTATTTTCCATCTGGCAACACTGGTAGGAATATAGCACTATAAAAAGTTGAATAATGTTTGAACAGGAGCAGAAATATGTCTTTCCATCAATCTATCTTACATTTATCATAATATTTACTGATTTTGATTGATTTGAAAATCCTTCTTTTCATAACCTTTTGGCCTATAAATAGGGTTTACATTACATTACATGTCATTTAGCAGACGCTTTTATCCAAAGCGACTTACAATGGAATCAAGTACAATTAGCCAGGGGTGGAATCGAAGTTGCGACCATGATGTCTTTGGTACACAAGGTAGGGTCTTAACTACTGAGCCACTCCACCCTACTGTACACCTACTGTAGCTGTTTAATAATGTATTTTCTCTGTCTGTCTTCTTCTGCAGTCATCCAGTTTGGTTTTGTCTCTCTGTTCGTGGCGTCATTCCCGCTCGCTCCGCTCTTTGCCCTGCTCAACAACGTCATCGAGATCAGACTAGATGCTAAGAAGTTTGTAACAGAGCTGCGCAGGCCAGTGGCCATACGAGCTAAAGACATCGGTAAGCTGCTCCGACACTTACAAACGCTACGCAACACACCAGAATACATACGACACGAAACCTGATCAGTTACACAAGAATCTGTCAAAATAAGTATTGACTTTCCCCCATAAATCGTCTTTACTATTTTAGACATCATGGGACACCAACACTCTCCACTGAAACTCGACTGATTACATTTTTTCAGGGTTAGCAGTTCCCCCAGGCTGCGAGATGTATAAATTGACGCTGCTCAACAGTTCAAGATATTCATGTTTTTGCTGTCGGCTATTATCAAATAGTTCTTTTTACAGCTTGACTGTTATGCATTTTGAGGTTATCCATAGGCTTTTGAGTTGCTTCACTGGGTTCAAACATCATCCCGCGAGTCAACTGAGGGACGGTGTGTTCCCGCAAATCACTAAAGTTTGCAGATTTGAAATAACATTTCTGGCTGCTCTATTGTTATCTGAAACCAGTATTTCTGTTTGGTCAACATGGTCATTTCATGGCCTAATATAATACATGTTTGATAGCACCTTAAGTGGTTTAAGACTCGCATGTCTCACAACATGGACACACTTCTGCACTCATGTTTGCTCTTCTTTTTAAAGGGATATGGTACAACATACTGAGTGGAATGGGAAAGTTCTCAGTCATTATAAATGTAAGTATTAATTCAGTGTCCTGCATTTACATAAGCGATGAAGGCAGATGTGTCCACAATATTGTAAGCTCACTGACATCAAAGAAATAGATGCTGGATTTAAAAGGTTGACCTCAAACTTCTCTGGGTATGTATTTTTGTGTGTATTTTAGTATGAAATTCTCATGTGCAATTTAAGTTGTAACTACATATTTAACATCTTTTGCCGCGTTTGCACCGAATGGAATGGTTGTGTTTGGTACAAATTTGTTTTGCATTTCTATTATTATCAAAATAACTGCCCCCAGCCACCCCATTTTTGGTGATGAGTGATGGTACGGGATGGTACAGTATGGTACGGGTGGATCTAGACACATTGCAGTCAGCCGATTGGGCAACAGAAAAGCATCACTCCCTCGCAGCCGGTGTTTCTTCAAAGCCAGTAGTCTATTCTAACATAAAGCTTGATGTCTTGTGCACAAACCAAGCTGAAAAAAACAAGCTGCTGGAAGTCGTCTGTTATTATCAGACATAGCGCACGCTCCACCTCCCAAGGTACTGTTCTCAGTTGAAAAGCAAGCCTGACCGAGGGCTTTACCCTTCCAAACCAAACCGAACTGTACCATGATGGAAACATGCCTTTAGATATGATTAAAACAGTGCATAAAACACCTACTGACATACTGATCTGTGGAGGTCGAGGTGTGTGTTTATTTGTAGGAGTTAAGGAAAGTTCTTCCCGGGATCTGTCCTTGGCCAGCTAACTAAATAGTATTCTGCTCACTTTTAATACTTAACAGATTTGTGGAAGATTTGGAAGAACAATCAGCAGGTTTTATTTAGTCTAGAGCTATGGCGCACCGGACTCACATGCACCCACTTTAGACGCACTGGAAGCTTCTCGCTAATGGAAAACTTGAGACAGAATAGATCTTGAATCCATCAGTTCTAAAAAATGATGTGGATGTGACCGCTAGTGCTTTTTAACATATGAAAAGTAACTAAGTGTTAAATAACTAAATGCTGACAGCAAAATATTTCTCTGCTTCACATTGTCCCTGCGTCTCTCTTTGTCTCTGGAGGCCTTTGTCATCTCCTTCACATCAGACTTCATCCCTCGGCTCGTCTACCAGTACATGTATAGTCAGACCGGCACCATGCATGGCTTCATTGACCACACGCTCTCCTACTTCAATGTGTCCAGTTTCAAGTCCGGCACGTCACCACAGAACTCAGGAGACATCACCGTCTGCCGGTAAACACACACATGCACACACATGCAGTATTTGGAGGTAACAGAGAAGAACACTAATATTGTTTTATTCAGCTCTTTCCAGGACAATATCTACTGTCTACACATTTTACTTAGAAATCAACATACTTTATTATGTAATCAAGCAATTCAAAAGTCAACATTTGATATGTATAATAATGTAAGATGAGAATTATTTTAGCGTGATCGATTTTTGAGGGCCAATTCAAAATGTTGACGTGTTTTTTTAATGTGGTTGTTTTGTTCTATGGGATGGATCAGCAACTATTTTGGGTGGCACACCTTGACGAGAGGAGGCGTTAAGGAAGACCTTTTCAGAGGAATGTAATCCGAGACAAACCCAGTATTACAATAACATATCATCTGCATAGTCTAAAGCTCAATATTTTCCTGACATACAATGAAACAGTATATACTCTTATCAAAACTAAAACTAATCTCCAAAGATATTCATATTCTTATTTTTTAGCAAATAAACTGCAAATGTTAGAGACGTTAGAGAGAGATTGGGTGGAACTTGTGATTCTTCTTGGGTTTTGTGAGAGTGAGGTATTCCTTTGAAGTTGACCAATTTTGTTTTCTCTAAGCAGCAAATGTGGTAAAATCAAACACAATATTAAATCGTCAGGTAATCCCGACGTTATGGTGCAAACACAGTGAGCAGTATGGTCCTTTTGAATCCAAAGGCAATGGCCGCGGAAATGAATGTATCATTTCCGATGTCTAAAAGCCAATGAATCTCCACTGGTCCGTAATCAAAGACAGTGCACTATTGTATCTTGTGTGAATTTTCACTCATGCCAGTGGCAAGCGTCTCTTTCACAACATCAATATAAAGCACTGTAGAAGAAAAGGTCATGGATGCCATTGCCCACAGATAGCTGCGGCTGACCTGCTCTTACATAAGGGAGTAAAGAATGACAAAGCAAGAATCGAGTCTTTGTGTCCGTATAGTGTGGTATGTCATGTCGGAGACACGTCACGTTACTCTACGCCCTCGACAATTTTATAGGCATGAAATTGGCTGGTAGATGTTCTAAGAAGGGAGCATGTGTGTGCGGGTTGAGTATTGTGTACATATCGTGTGTTAGCTGCTGATGTTGTGGCCAAAGCCTCTGGGCTAAAATGATTCAACAGAGAAAGTGATTCAAAGTATGTCCGATGTTTCTTTCTTTTTCTCGTTCTTTTTTGGCCCAGTTAATTCTGAAACTCTGGTATGAACTTACACATGCAGAGTAGGGTGTGGGTTGAGGTTCAAGAGTGGATGAATGAATGGATGGATGATGGTGTCATACAGGGGATGGAGAGATTAGAGATGATCAGATAAGGGTGTAAAGATCTTGAGAAGGAAGGGGAAACTTCCATGACAAATGAGAAAGGTTAGGGACAGGGCAGTGTGGGGGAATATGAATATGACAGTGGTGGAAGGTAGGGCAGAGGGGGTTGGATGGGTGGATGATAAAAGGACGTGTGGTGTGATCGAGGCCAAGTGCTAAGTGTTTTAAATGTTTAATCACATTTAAAAACAGCAGTGTGAGGACCGTGAAGACAGTTTCTGCTTCAGTGGGCAGAGCATCTCTGTCCGTCTCTCCATGTGTTAAGTCCCCAGCAAGAGTCCGTTACACCGAACAAATGTCTGTTATACAGGAATAACAGTCCACGGAGTTCCTCTATTGACCAGTTTCAATCAAATATTCAACCAAGTCACGTTATAAGCCATGTTTCCTAACATGTCAAGTGTAGTGAATTATAGGAGTAGCTGTATTCCCTATTAGGTTTGTGTATGGATGGCCAGTCTTGAAACTAAACCTACGCAATTGTATTTAAGTTATTAGCTCACCAATTGAGTAATTGGAAAACAAATTCACTGATTAGTCGACTACCAAAATAATTGTTTCTTTCAGCCCAACCTTACAGATCACGACTGGCAGACAAACATCTGTCTGGCGTCAATGTCAGACATGATGACACCACACCTTGGTGATGTTCTATCCAAGAAATGTGACAGACTTAATTGTTCCCATCAGACCAGGGGTCGACAACAACTTCATGAGCTGCAGATTATACCAGAGATAAGCTGAGGAGATGCTGAGTATCTGTGGATTTCTATATTAAGATACTGCAAAACCAGACCTGACATCTCAAGTCCTATTTATGCTTCTTTGCGTTGGAAGAATGTTGTTGGCGAAACACAACTTGCCTCCGTAGTTACACAAAGTGCAGTGTGTCTCTAAAAGTGTTAGAATATTAAAAAGGTTAGTGTCCCCCACTGCTTGGTTGACACACGCATTATATCTTTGCTTGATTATGCTCTTCCTCCTGCTCTGTTTTCATTTCAAATGTGGATGTTTTGTTATTGAATATAGCTTTTTTCTTTTCTTACATTTCAAAACGTAAAACATTGCTGTATTCCTGGATCCCATGGGGCAGTGTGTAGGCAAGAGGAAATTTCTCTATCTCCATTTCACGCAAGCACACACACACACACCTACCCACTCACATACACATAGTCTGGTTTCCATGACTTCAGAGGACATTACATTGACAATTGACATTACATTCATTTCCTGGAGACTAACTCTAACCATAACCATCACCATTACTGGCCCAACCATATCCCCAAACGTAATTGTAACCATAAACCTTAAAATGTAGTACGCGATGGGGACTTGACTTGTTTTAGGTACCTGTAACACACACTAATTAGACTAGACTAATTATAATATAATTGAGCAGTCTTATGAAAGAATATTGAGTTAGATGTTCTAGTTGCTGCCAGTATTTCATCCAGACATGGAGTACCGAGAAAATGCCCACGCACACACACACACACAGAGCCTTTTGGATAATTACATTTTCTGTTAAATTCCTCCTATTTGAGTAAAAGTAACAGCACAGAAAGGTCTTGTTTAACTGTTCGGTTCATGTTGTCGATCTACAGCACAATTGTGGAACTGGCTGGTGAGCGAAAGATGAATATATCAAAGGCGAAAGCGAGGGAGAGTGGACTCTCACTCACAGGCAGCATTCCTCACTCATGACTGTATAAGGAGAAGGAATCAGAGACCATAAGACACTGCTAAAACACACAGACACTTTTCACCCTCACTCCCTATTTTTTCCATACGTGCTTTAGTGAGACACCTCAATCAGGCCTTTTCATCTATCTCAGCTTCAGAGGATTTTTTTTGTGTGTGAATGTCGTTTCTCTTAATGTGAGACTTCGGTCTAAGTTGATATTTTAAAGCAGATGTATGTTCCCCTTAACAGACAGTTTCCAATGTGATCGGAGTTTCCTTCATTCTTTTTCTGTGGAGCTGTTAGAATTAATCAGCATTGTGTGAAGTCATTACACACAACAGTTTCAAATCACATTGAATTATTGTGTACAGTGTTTTATAGACTGAATATATAGTGCTATTCATGCTTTTTTTCCACATAAAGTAACACATACCACTATTCTTAAGAATATAATGGGAGATTAATATTCTGTCAACATTTTGGAATCAGGACTATAGACACAACCCACAAGCATTGATTATCCTTTGGTTGAAATGGTAGTCACAACATGGCATTACTATGAAGTCATACATTTATGTTCTTTTTTGTAATAATGCAATAATAATTGCCTCCAATAGGATTAGCCTCAGACATGATCTGAGGCCAGTTTAATCTACCAGTAATTATTTAGCATATGGTCTATAGTGACATCATGGACACATTCTCATAAAAAAAATGAAAGAAGTTAGCATTGCTTTATTGGGGTTTATACAGCGTGGACGTTGGCTGCATCGCTCCTCTGGTTTTCATTCCACTTGACTTTGACGCTGCCTAGTGTCAGTCCAAATATCCTACTGAGTGCATCTGTCTGTAGCTTTGACTCGACATAATGCAGACCTCCATCAGTAAATCTCTACCTCCTCTATGTCGTCTTTGTCTTAAGTGATTTGGGAGGATGGATTTTTGGTTACATAAAGCCAAGAGGGTGTGCAGACCCAGTTTAATCTGGGTCACCCGCTGTCCCTTTACTCCACACTGGAGTTTATCTGTAGAGAGTTCATAGATGGCTACTTCAGTATTCTGATGATGTGGATGAACTGTTTGTTTAAGTCTTTTAAGAATATGCCCTATCACAATATATCTCATATCTCAAAACATATCTTAATCTTTCTACTTTGAGCTTGAAGAGATTTTTTCTGAGAGTGTCTCGTGACAGCAGAGGCGAGGGATGGCACCTGGGTCAAGCCTGTGGGAGGCACACTTAACGTAATTACTTTGATTGGTAGTCAAATGAATTACATTATGTTCTTTCAATTGCATTATAAGCCAATTTCATACTAGTTGTGTACAATAAAGTGTTCCTTTTTTGACTGCAGGACACTTTGCTTGTTGTCAGTGTCCCAGCGATTTTATCCCCTGTACGCTCACATGGGCTCACTTGGACAGTTTTGGAAACATTCTCAAGGAGGAAATGATCACAGAGGCTGTGGACCCTCCTCTTATTTCTTCACCTGTGTTGATGTTACAGTTTGTTATAGCATGCCGCAGATAAAGTCATTGGTCTTACAAAAGTAAAAAAATCTGTAAACGAGACACATTTTGGGCTCTGTGCCGGTGATCTCATGCCAGATGCGAGTAGTAGGTCACATAATTATAATGATGATTGTAATGATTATGTTGTTAAAGCAACTGTCAGTGGGTGAAAAAAATAACCTGTTCTCTGACTCTACACCACAAAATGATTTATTTAAGTGGATATTTTTAATTCTCTCTCTTTCATGTATAATCATACTGTAATTATCTCCTACGACTGCGGTGGTAGACAGTTGCTTGACAGTTACATAGCCCTGCATTTAGATAGTAGTGTAATAAAGGTATTTACATGAAGCCTTCACTAAGTCATTTAAATGTTTGACCCTCAGGTCCAGGTCCACAAAGAAAAATCATAATTTATTGTCATGTGTAGTTGTGTTTTAGATTATATAAATGACTGACTGCATCCGAGTGGTTCCATTATAAATAAACCCTAAAGTGGAACAGACACTATTTATGTTGTGCAGGAGTGATTGCATCCACATGGAAACAGCTTGGCTTTGTCCCAGCAATTGCTGAACATACACGAGATGTAGTCTCATCATATCTATCAGGGCATATGTGTATGTTGTTCAAACCAGATGTTTGCTAATCCTCTTTTTTAATAATCCATCCTTATATTAAATGTTTTGTTCTTTCATAAGAGCAGTCCGACATTAAAAGAAAAACTGCAGGATTTACGTTGCACATCATAAAATATCCCCAGATTGACAAGGCAAACAAGACCGTTCATCCATCCATCTTTTCCCGCTTTGTCCTCCACATGAGGGTCGCAGGGGGAGCTGTGCCAATCTCAGCTGATGTAGGGCGATAGGCGGGGTATACCCTGGACAGTACGCCAGTCCATCACAGGGTCACATACAGACAAACAACCATGCGTTCTCACATTCACACCTATGGTCAATTTAGAGTGTCCAATTTACCTAATCCCCATCTTGCATGTTTTTGAACTGTGGGATTAAGCCGAAGAACCTGGAGAAAATCCAGGCACACACGGGGAGAACATGCAAACTCCATATGCAGAAAGGCCCTTGTTCTGACCAAGTCACGAACCCGGGTCTTCTTGCTGCAAAGGAACCAGCAACTTGTGTGAACCAATTTTATAAACAAACATGCATAGTTTGTCTGAGGAATGTGTCCATGTGTGAGAACTCACACTCCATCAAGCCTTTAACTAAAACAATACTTTTGTGATAGCCGGAACACATATCTTTATGTTTGCATCTGTTTGTGTTTTGTCTGATCAGATCAAATTCATAAAATGCAGAATCAAATAAATTGTTGTACTGTTGCTTTTTTATGATCATCATGAAAAAGTAATTTTTCCTCTTCTTATATTGTTTATGGTTCTTGGTCTCTTCACTTTTTTCCTCTAATCCTTCCTTCAAATCGTTCCTCCTCCTCGCTCTCCTCACTTTCAATCAACACGTGCTTCAAATTTTCAGCCTTTGTTGCGCCAGCCAAAATGAAGAGTGTTTACTACAAAGGCAACAAAGAAAATGAGTTTCTAATAAAGTTTATTGCACTTTGAGTCAGGTTCCTAGCTGAGGGAAGTAGTATGTAGTAATGAGGGTTTGTCTCAGCCAGGTGACGATAAATCAGGATAAAAATAATATTGAACGAGGAAGGTTTGTCTGAGACAGTTTCTTGACTGGAAGCTGCACTAAAGAGTTTGCCCGCCAGTCATTGTGGTTTGTAGTGTTGTAGTCAATACCACACTAATTGAGACCAAGAGAAGACTAAGGTTGTACTGAGACTATGACAAGTCCAGGACTTAAAAGGACCAAACCCCATTCAAGACAAAGACCAGAGTGCACCAAGACCATGACAAGAAAAATACTCAGGCTAAGTCAAGACCAAGGACAGAGTGCACTGATACATTTAGGGACCAAATCACCCAAGTATTGGAGCAGTAGTGCAGCGTGTTGTGTTTGCCATGTATTTTCTTATATATAATCAAAATGAATTATTTGAGGTTTAAGAAAGCAGACTTATTAACAGGTAGTTGGTGACATCTCCACTCCCAGACTAACCCATCATGTTGTCTCCATGAATCTAAGGCAGGAACGTGTAGCAGATGTTGGTGACAAACAAATCCAACAACAATTGACATCACAATAATGATTCAAAGAAATCAATTGTAATCTCAACTGGTCTTGAATTAAATCTCCTCTAGCCATTGGCGACTTCATGGGATTGTTTGGTGGTCCTCTTTGGTATTAATGTTTACCCTTACCCTCATGATTCCAAACTGTATATGTTTATTTCCCACTAAGCATGAAGCAATAACACAATATAAATTTGACTTGCGCCTTTTTTAGGCATCCATGCTGTTTACATGTGTGTTTTTGTTCTAGGTACAAAGACTACAGGGAACCCCCTTGGTCTCCGGACGCGTACCACTTCTCCAAACAGTACTGGTGTGTGTTGGCTGCAAGACTGGCTTTCGTCATATTGTTCCAAGTATGTGCTGATTGTTTTCTTGTTTATGAGCTGATGTTAATTTCAATCGAAGTATGAAGTATAAAGAATTAAATGACAAGCACATTACACAAAGGTCAACTAATAATATAGTAAAAAAAAAAAACACATATGGCACTGATTTGCGTAAAAAAAGACGTGAGAAGTAATTATGAGTGCATGTGTTTGTGGGCCAGTCAGTTCTAATGCTTACTAATGCTTTACTGCAATTACAGTCAGACATTACCAGATGCCAGAGTCAATTATTAACCAGCTCATTTTGAGAAAGGCTCTCACTCATTTATCAATGACATATGCCCATCAAATGTCCAGCTTTTCTTTCATTATTCATCAAGACCATTCTTCATTATCTATGACAGGAATTTTTTTACCAGGTCTCTCAAGTTTTTAGATCAGACTTTTTCAGCCTCCTATTATAAAGTGATTCAGTGATGTGATGCTTTGTTTACCTAATAGTACACTAAAAACTACTACAATTGCTAACCACCACTGCATCGTACTTCCAATGCTGGTTTCACACTGGATGCATGTGAAGCATGTTAGTGCTGATCTTAGTTTTGTGGGACTTCTGTGGAGCTTCTGATGTGTTTTACATAGAGTTTGCCTTTGAAAATCATAAAAAAAACACACTTTAAACTCTCTAAATACTTCTCTGTATTCATTTAATTCATTTAAGTATGAAGCTATACATATGTCTGTTTCACATATGACACAATAAAACTTTGTTGAAAAAAAGGAATTGAGTCAGGAATCTGAAATGTAAGAAGTGCTTTTACTTTACATTAGTTCACATGGGGAACACATGGTTATGCGAGGTGAAGTGCAATAAGATTGAGGAGATGAGAATGTGCAGGATAATTTGTAGCCCCAGGAGAAGGTGGGTCTTCCCCTGCCTGCAGCAGTCTCATTGGCCTTGACAGGCGTGTTGAAGGCGAGGTTTCTTCAGGTTGATCTCGCAAGGACACGATCCCCATACTGATGTGTTGTTTTCCGTGTTTACCGACCGAAAGGGAACAACACATGTACAACCCATCGTTCAAAGTATACAAGGACGTACAAATTGAATTCGATCTCTTGCTGAGAAATTGCTAATACTGGAATGGATTGTCAACTCAAGTACATATGTTTGGAATGCTGGACGGATGCAGACCCACAATTTAGTATGACTAGAACTGCAGCTGCATGAGCATGCAGAAATGTACAGTGGCTCTCTGATGATAGAGGATGGAAAGCACTTTTGTAAAATGTAAGTTAAAAACCTTTGTCACGTTGGAGCCAACAGTAAAAACTTGAACACATCCTTCTAAAGCCTAATCAATAATGTACTTCCACAATTTAGAGTATGATTATCTCCAAAATAGGTGTAGCATAAAGTAAGTTTTATGTTCTATGAGTGTTAGGGCTCAGAGGAAATTGTTTTTCATCACCTGTCATATTTATTAACCATCTCTCTCCCTTCATCTCTACATCAGAATCTTGTGATGTTCCTCAGCCTCGTGGTTGCCTGGGTCATTCCCGATGTCCCCAAAACCATCATGGAGCAGCTCAAACGGGAGAAGAAGCTCCTCGTTGACCTATTTTTAAGGGAAGAGAAGGAAAAATTCCAGCTCATTCGGCGGCTCTTCACCAAGGACCCTAGCCTGCAGCCAGGCAGCCATGCGGTCCACACAGGGCAGGACTTTCCCAATCTAGGTCGCTACAGTACTTTACCCACAGGCCCCACGCAGGCCTCGTCTGGAGAGGCAGGAGGTGGTGGTCCGAGGGCAAGGTGTAGGGCGGCAAGTTTCAGCCAGTTCACCAGGAAGATTCCTCCGTCGCCTAAGAATGAACATGAGAATTTAAGACACACAGCGGTGTGACTTAATAGGCTGGGGGTACATCACCTGAGTCTCAGGACTGTGTCCAAATACGTCTTTGGCTGTGTCCCTTTCAATGTCCTCGCGTGTGTGTGACACAGCAGCGCTGTGACGGAACACATCACAGCCTAGTCTTGAACATTTGGTTAACTTTTGCTTATCAGTCTCAGTTTAGTTGAATGTGCTACGTCCACGTTGGTTGAATGGGTGTGCACGTTGTTGCTATTCCCACCTACAGCTGTTCACGTAAAAGTGTTGACATTTTTACGTTTTTGTAAAAAATACTTAAGTGAGGAATACTAGCTTCATAGCGTAGACAAGCAATAATTGCTAAACTATTTAGGCTGATTGAGTGAGTATTACAAGAACCTTGGATGAGACTGAAGACAGATCTATGACCGAATGGACACTTAGTCAACATACATGTGACTATACAGTATGTATTACTTCTCTTCATGTTATATTGTAATATTGTGAACCTAATTTGTAGCATCTCCAACATTTACAATGCATCGTACTGAAATCACACAAGCCTTGTAGAAGAGCTGATTATTTCTCTCTTTTTCTTTTACACCATTTATTGGACCCATTTATTGGACCAGAGCTCCCCAAACAGCTGCTACTCATTGTCTTGCCCTGTACACTGATGGATGGATGCATATGCCAACAGGGCACACTCTTGTACGCCAATATTAGATTTCAGACATAGTTTCTAGATTGCGATGAATTGAAAAGCGTTTTTCCTGTTAGCCACGTGGACTTTAACAACTGTCTATAGAGTTTTCTAATGACTAGGAAAATCATTTGTCAAGTGAAAAAAGTACTTCAGAAGTGTTGTCTTCAGACAATACTGCGACTTCTATGCTGGTAAGTGATAAATCTGGGTTCCGACTACCCAAACAGAAGAGCTCGCGTAAAAGAAGTTAGTGGCGTCATCCTATTTTTACAGCAGTGTTAGAGGTTTGTGGAGAAACAGTGACTAAACATATTTAAACATCCGTCATTTCAGCACTGATGCATTTGATTTTCTGTGAAGACGACGTCAGCTAGTTAGCGGGTTCAACTATTGCTGTACACTGTAGATGGTAGCATATTAATATATGTATATTAATATTCATACTAATGAACATAACTTTTGCTTGTTAAATTCAAACTCAAATTGTAATTTTACATTTTTGTTGTGTCATGAAAGATAATGCTGCCTTCAAGTATAACTTGTGAGCTTGTGGTTATGACATAAGAGTTCATATATGAAGCTATTGTCATGAGAACACTGCTGCTAGGCAATCTGTAATGCTCACAGAAGATTACATTACTATACTAGTCATTAAATAGGAGGCATAGCTCAGACGTTGTTCCCCAATTTTCTAGTGAAGCCAACAAAGCATTGATTAAAGACTTGATTAATTATGTGTGTCCCTTTACAACATTACGAAATATGGAAGGGCCCATTGTGATGTCAAGTTTGTATATTGAAGCCCGCAAGAAAAACAGTGTTAACTTTTGCTATTGTTTCCCATTTGATGTTTCACTTTGGCTCCTTTTTATTTGAACACCTACTGAGTCAGTGGCAGTGACACATCACACACACACTGCAGGGGGTTTAAAGGCCCTGTGTGTAAGAATTAGACTGAAATGAACTGAGGACTCAGCTCACCCCTCCTTTACAAAGTATGTGGAATTATGGTGACCTTTACATACAAGAGAGGATGTTCTTTGTTTGCGCGATAAGCTTCAGAGAAAAGATGGTGGCCTCCATAAAGCAAGGCCCTTGCCTAAAGTACTTATGAAAAGAAGAAGATTATACATTTACACAGACACACTTATGGGTGTTATATTCAATTTTCTGCCAACAAACCCCTCACTTACGCGCACAAATTTCTAGTTGTGTCAAGTTCCCGCCCTCTTGATAACACTAATATAAAGTGTGCTAACCCAAATCCAAAATGAATTTTGTTTATAAAATGCTTTGCGGTTTGTTTAATTGAGATATTCAGAATTATTGAAATGACTGGGCACTATCTTGACCCAGGCCTTGTTACGTTTCATTCATTCATTCATTCATTACTGTTTCAGGGGCCTTGTCACTCAGTTTGGACTCACTGGCCCTCTTTACACCTGGCATTAAAATGAGTTTTCTGTGATTGCATAATGGAATTGGATAGTCCCCGTGTACAGTACAGGTGTAAATACACCCGAGGACGGATTGTTATCTGATCTACCAAACCACTTCCGGAGGTGGTCAGAGACGCATTGTAACCACATTGAACAGCAGTGTGAATGCGATGCATCTCCAATGAAAGCATTGTTTTTTTTGCCTGTTGAAGACGACTGTCGATCAGATCTTGATGTGGACACTGTAGACGCATGTTAATACCAGGTGTAAATGCATGTGGTGAAGCGCTATCTGATGGCTATCTGATCACAGAAAACACATTCTAATGCCAGGTGTAAAGGCGGACACTGACACAGACTTCTTACTTCTTACATCCCCATCTGGTTTTAACTTACGCTGGTATAGGAGTTCCAAAATACATTTTGATTGTTGATTAAATATTTTTTGTTGTTTGATCGCTGTGCTTTTATTGTTTTATTTGTTGTTTTCTGTTCTATTGTGGCCTTTTCTGAGGTAGTCCTTGTTAGATTTACTGTCTCAAAGAGAAATACGCAGAGATTAAATAAACTTACTGATTAGGTTTCCTTGCTTATCAATGTCATTTCCCCTGGTAGGCTCCTGTACTTGCTGACATTTACTGAAGTTAAACTGTCTTGTCTGTGGGTATTGTGATAAGTTTTTCACGTGTGTGGAAAAAAAATTAACATGAAGATGAGCTCCCTGTGGAGGATAAAGCAATATCATTTAATCAGTTGATCATTTACTTACAGGTAGAAGTTACAGCAAAAACAATATGAAAAACATTCCTTTGTGTAAAAATGTGTAAAATTCTTGTTCAGTTTATGACTCATGTCATGTGACGATGCTGCTCTGTTTTTGTTTCCTTGTAAATGTTTAAATTGTGTCAAAGGTACATACAATAAGCTCCACAACCTGGAAAAACACAGTGTGACAAATCACCACCTTAGTGTCCTGAGTGTCCCTGAAGGCAACACTAGCCACACTTCCTGTTTGTGGATTCAAATGCTCTTGAGTGTAGGTGAGAGTGAGATGTTTTTCATCAAATGTTGAAGTCTTTTTCGCTATAGACAGCACGATATTCACACAGAACAGGACTATGGCAGCACAGTGTTCAGGTAAGTGGTGAATCTGTGACGCACAAGACTGGATCATTCATGAAATCTGGACATGTGTGACTTCTGTAAATGTTTGTACTGACTGAATCACTTTCAGTACACATTACAACAAGTGTTCATGATAACAAACAGAACTAAGAATTATGGGAAAATGGAAGAAGGTCTCTTATAATCTGACTGTTTGAAACCAAATGAACTTTTCAAGGAAAGTTTAAAAAGCCCTTTGGAACCTCTTGACATTTACGTCTGCTGTGGTATAGTCCAAGTGTAGTTGAATTGTTTTAAAACTGTGACAGTCCTTTACTGCACTCTCCTTTATATCCTCATCAAAGAAAAGTGGTTAGAAATGGACTTAAGAGGTCATTGTTTGGACATTAGTTTTTGTTGCTGCTTCCTGTTTGTTGCTATAGTCATCTTTGTTTCTTGGATTAAGTTGACAACAGTCCACATATACATCCTCTCGTCTACTGTTTCCTATGTATTTCCAGTGCTCTCTATGTGTGCGTTTGTGATGGGGGGATGGATTTTTGGATTACAGTCTTTTGTTTGTTGTTTACATTCATGTACGTGGGTTATCCTAGCCAAGGGGTTAGCTTAGCATCGATGAATACTCGCTCTCAAAGCGAGGGGGTGACTTTAATTTACGCAGATTTGTTTGTAACATCCACCACCGATACTGTACAACCTGAAATGCTTCCACATGCCATTTTTCAGACGGTTTTGGGATTCTCTTTTCAGGAGGAAAGTTTATTTTGTGTCCTCCATTTTCATAGCAAAACAATGTAACATCACTGTCACAAGTGTATCTACAACCAAGCTGCTGTCTGACCACCCTCTGCTGGACCATGCGGTATTTACGTCAGACGGCCTGTGACGCTTGCAGGCTGTATGTTTTGAATTTTAAATGGGTGAGTGGTCATCAAACATATACAGACCATTTACGGTATTTAGCCGCTTTGCTCAAGCAGGTAAATTACCTGGATTAGGATCTGCAATCCAGTATGTTACACTTACTGTCTTTGCACCGTTTATCCTTTGTCAGCACATTGAAATGACAGCAGCGTGTGCACCTTTTTTACACCACAGGAACTCCCTATATAAGCCAAATAAAGTCCCAAAATAAGATCATGATCGACACCAGCTGTTCAACTGCGGGTGGCGGTGCACACACACACACTCAGCATCCTGAATGTAGCATTATGGGATTCACATTCCTGACATGAATGAGCCTCCAGCTCTGCCAATCACTGTTGTGGACCAGCTCTTGTTTTCTTTTTTTGCTGAGTTGTGTTAACCTGAGCATTAAGCTGAACCACAAAACGGCTCTAACTACTGGCCCCAGTAAACTGATGCTTTAGTTCAATTATCGTCTCTTCAGTTGATTTGTTTTCTAGAGGGGGGGAAAGAAGTGCTGGGCTCTGATTATAGAAAAACCCTGAAATGGTGATCTCCTGTCATATTTTAAAGGTTTGCTTTCAATGTCAACGGTGGGTTTCCCAGCTCACTTCACAACGCCGCTGTCAGAGATGAGAGGTACATACATATTTGACTTTCTAGAGGCTTGGCTTTTGCAGAAGACAGTCAGAGCATGAGCTAATGGTTGATCACATCACATCCACAAACCTGTTTGTTCATGCAATAGGATGATATGTGGAGCAAAGTGGACTGAACGGGGTGAGGGGTGAACAATTTGGACAACTGAGGAAAATGAGATGAAGCCTGTTTTGGGGAGTCCCACAGGTTTCCCGTTACACAGACCTGCATGAACGTTGTGAAAGGGAAAGAAAAGAAAGAAAAAGGAATAAATATAAGCTAAGAGACACAATAAAGAAGGAAAGAAGGGGCAGAGTCGATGGAACAGAGAAAAGTGAGAATAGTGCTATTCTGTTTGTGAAATCATTAGGATTTTACTTCCCTGCCCAGAGAGACAACTGTATTTTCCCCCCTGTGTTAGAGTTTTAGTTTCATCGTGCCCTCTGAACACAAGGTACTGTGCATTGTTGCATTGTGTTTTAAAGGTCCTGTACGTAAAAGTTAGCAATATTTATTGGGGAAGATGCAGGTTGCAGCTGACTATCCCTCACCTCGCACAGCTGGTGGATTTTATGTCTGCTTTCCCCAGATGTTGATGACGTTTTCAGGAAGTTTCCCCTGTGCGACAGGAATGTGTTTGCCAGTTAAGTCTGCACAGACTGTGTCGTCACATGCACATTATTTGACCTATAGATTTGAGACCACCCCTTATCAAAATGTGGTCAGGAACTCCACCGTCTCTCTTTAAAGGTACAGTATGTGGCATTTATTGAGGAAATTTCATGTTGCCAAATGAAAATAATTTCTGTCAGAGGGGCTTCAGGAAGATGCAATAGGAAATGTAATAAGCTGTGGCCTAAGATTGTTGCTTACTTCTTATCATGTTTATGCGTGCACACACACGTGGTGGTTTGAAGAACTGGAAAAAGCTTTGGGTGTGATTGATAGTCTTTTTTTCTCCTCTCTCCTACATCCTTGACATTAAATGAAACGGAACACACTGTACATACTTTCTGTACGTACATCCATATTAACATGACACATTACCCCTTATAAATCATAATGCATCATTACATTTTCTATATCAATCTTTAAAACCCATCTTACCTTTTTTATCGTTTTTTTTCCCAATCAAATTTCCATTTGTTTTCTGTAATAACCTGCAGAATTACTGTAAATGCAACTGCGCCACATGGTGTCATGAAGTGCACTTCTATCATCTACATGTCTCTGTAAGTATGTGATTCTAGCCTGTAGCTAATTCCTGGCCTGCCCCGATTCGTCGTAAATCTTCAATTATTTTCCCGTCTCTATTAATCTACAGTCTTCCAGGAATTACTTCATACAGGTCATTCTCATACACAATGTCCTTTAAAACACATTTGACCCTATAAGACTCAATATTTCAGTTGTGATGGTTCACTGAGTGTAAAACCAGTTTTCCCAGGGATTTTGGCCAACTAACATTACGTAATCAAACCACAGCATCAATCAATCACTCAATCCGACTTTTTTTTTTTCATAATAAGCGACGCACCTGAAAGTGCTTCACAGGATAAAAACATGGAACAACCCTTATTATACCCTAATAGCCACTCACTGTAAGATGAGGTGGAAAGAAAGTGAACAGGAGAGTGAGGGTGTACAGAGCATGCAGACGTCAAATAGTCTGCATGCTCTGTACACGCACACTGTCCAGGAATCAGGAGAAGTCAAAGCATCCCATTAACTCTTACTGGTGCAGCTGCAGCTCCAGAAACTCGCTAACCTCACTGAAAATGACCAACATTCAAACTATACAGTGAAGGGAGAAGGATGGATTCACTTTGTCTGTGCCCTCGAGTAACACACACACACCTATTTTTCCCTCCCTCTGCCACTCTGGAAGCACATATTTCTTCTCTTCATCTCACTCTCCTCTCCTCCTCCTTGCTTTTCATTCTCTCTCTGTCAACTGCCTTTGTTTCACCTCCAATAATTTATGATAGGGCATTTCTGTAAACATCTGATGTGAATGTTTTCATGTTTCAGTCTGCAAAATGCCCGCTGGCCACACCTCGTGTTCACAGACGTGCAAACAAACACACACACGCACACACAAATGATGTTTTACATACCAGCCATTTTATTATATACGCCTATTCAACTGCTCATTAAAAACAGCAAACGGTAAACAGCAACTCGATGCATTTCAGCATGTAGACCTGGTCAAGAATTTGAAGAATATTTACAGAGAATGGTCTAGAAAAGGAACACATTCAGTGAACATGCCAGAGGTCAGAGGACAATAGCCAGATGTCTAAACATGAAGCACATGGGCTCGAGAAGCGAAACCACACTGTGTGCTACTCCTGCCACTTTATTAGGTGTCCACTGTACCTCATAAAGTACCACTGTTAGTCGTCGGTGGAATGAGCGGGATTCCCCCTTTATTATGCTACTAGGCCATCTGCAAACCATCCCTGTGTCTTCCAGACTGAACCGGAAGCAGTTGGCACCACGTTTTATTAATATCACCATCTATTTTCTGCTGTTTTCCTCTTTTGCACCAACTGTTACCGTACAAAGCCACATAAAGCGCAAGTCTCATGACAATTTATGCCATTATTCACTGGTTACAAACAAAAGCACCAAAGCTCACAGTCACACGTGCTAATTTAGCGCATCATAGCATGATTCTGGCTCAAAAATGGCTTATAGAGTTCCAGCCTTTTCTCATTGAATACAACGTGAAAACAGATCAGTGTATGAACACAATTCATTGTGTGTTATTGTCTCCAGCTGAGATGATCTTTTATTTTAACCTTTTGTTTCATTGTTTTCCTTAAATTTGTTATTTTTGGATGTGAATATGAAGTTCAGTCTTGTTTTGTTTTTCCTGTGTAATGTGCACCACTGTGATCTTATTTTGGTTTAGGGTTAAGAATCCTGCTGTTTTTGGTTTCAGCATCACTACATACCATTATTAAGCAGCATGGACATATTAAACAGTATAAAATCGCTGCAGTTGTTGCATTTTTGTTAATCAAATTTTAACATGTAAAATAATTTAGCGACAGTCTTTGATCTTGATACTGCTCTCATATAAACAAATACTGGAATCACATGGAAATGAATTAGCTTAGCAAATGTTAGGCGGCAAGTTTTTTAAAATAATTATGATACTTTTACTTTCTTGCTAAGAGTTAATTTTCCTGCTGAAAGTGTGATGAGAATTTTCATATAACAACAGAAATGCTGGAGCCACATGGTGATTTGTTAGCTTAGCATAGACTCACTCCAAAGCTCATTTTGAAGCTCCTGTATTTGGCAAAGTATTATATATTTCTACGTAAGTGCTTCCAGCTTGGTGGTACAGTGGTACAGCACACCGTACACATTAATAAGAACATAATATGCAAGAAAGAAGTGGCCGCTGAGTGTGCGCTAGTCCTGTCAACGATGCACTCAGCCTCAGCTGGGATTAGCTCCAGCTCCAGTGTGATCCTCGAAGGCTAAGTCATATAGATGATGAATGGAGACCTGCTTTAAGATGTTATGTTCCGCTCAGCTAATGACCTTCTGGCTCTATAGGCTCATAACTAATGCACACATTTGAGAATGGTATCGATCTGCTCATTTAACTCCCAGCGAGAAAGCCAATAAACATGTAGTCAAACTTGAATGCCGAGTTTGACAATAAACAAACACAATTTTGTGTCTATTAATTGTCGCTGCAACTAGCTCTTGTAGTGTGTAGTCAGGTATGAGCAAAGGCCCTGCAGTGGAAGTGAGGAAGCATGTGGAAGCCACTTTGGCTGTGCAGATTAATTTATCCAATGTTTGCTGTACTTGCTGCACAGTCTTCATGAGCTTATATCTCCATTTTGTTTTTCAGCATTCAAAGGAAACGGCAGCCACCACAAGACGATGTTCCTCATTCTGTAAGTACCACAGCTCACTGACTGTATTCATGTCTCAGTTGACATAGCAATGATTGAGTCGCGTTGAAGTGTGAACAAAAGGGACATTTATCATCATGTGTCACTCGCTCTCATAATGGTGTCTTTACATCCTGGTGAGCAGTTGGTCAACCGCGTCGTTGGCTGCTCCGCCCTCCATCCCCGACTCCTCCACCAGCACCTTCCTCTGAAACTCCTGCATTAGGAGAAACATGTTAAGAGATTTATAAAAAAGGACTGACTTTTTACCTTCTTAATCTTCTTAGGAAATATCTTGACAGGGTAATTGTGGTTATTACCAAAAACAATAATACAGATGGTCACTAATGCCACTTTTGCACCACATTTAGCAGCTACACACCATGTTTTTAACGAGGATAATCCCCTTCAATAAAAAAGGCGACTGACTTATTTACTATGTGCAGCATTCCAGTGAAATATGTGTAGCCTTGACTGGTGATCTGATACAGCCCATGGCCAAGAGAAAAGAAGTTGGATTTGTATTTGTAAGGGTCACTGGTTCAAATCAGAGGACGGTTTAAAGGCTGGGGTGTCAAACATGCGGCCCAGGGGCCAGAACCGGCCCGCCAGAGGGTCCAATCGGCCCACAGGAAGAATTTGTTAAAATTTCACACTAATCTAAACTTAATGTCAAATGCTCCAGATACCTGTGACTAAATGTTTGTGCCTTTATAGATCCAGTGTGCTGTGTAAATAGTAAATATAGGCATGATATTGTTGAAATTGCACTTATATTTCTCAAGAAATTTCATGCTTTGTAAAATTATCCTTCAGTAATGTAAAACAAAGGAGAAAAAACGAAGGGGTTCTTGTTGTTCATAAGTTATTATGCTATTATTTTACTATTTTTACTGGTCCGGCCCCCTTGAGATCAAATTTTGCGGTATGTGGCCCCTGAACTAAAATGAGTTTGACACCCCTGGTTTAAAGGCTGGGGTGCCCCTGAGCAAGGCACCCGATCCCCTATATCTCCCCGGGTGCCGAAAAGTGCTGTTCTGTGTCCAGCTTGTGTGTGTTTTTTTATAAAATTTTATTATATTTATTTTTATTATTATTGTTCTTTTCAGTCTCTATTTAATACTCCGCTGCAACTAAACACTTTTAGATCACAGCTTGAAACGAGGGCATCATAATATCTTGCCGTACAGTCCTCATCTTGACTGCTAAAAATAATTAAGGCACTAACCCAATTGTTAGGTTTGCATCATCGGAGCTGCAGCTTATAAAAACCTGTGTCCAAGGCAGAGTCATTTGACCCAGCCGTGAATGCTGACTGTGTCCTTTGTAAAACTTTGTTTGACTTCTTTATTTCTTATTTTTTTAATATTGGCCTGTGGAAAAGTGACTTTATTGAGAAGCATCAGTGGGGTGAAAAAAAAAATCCCTCATCCTTGGTCACTCCCACAGTATTTGATTGACAGGTAGTGGAGCCCAGCAGGGAAATGATTGCTTGGCACTGGTGTGACGTGAAGTAAATGCTAACTCCATGAACCCGTCACTTCACCAAAGCCACTTATTGGACTTCAAAGCATCCATTCATTTTGATGAGCGACTGACAAGTCTAATTAACAGACGCCTGAACTCTGACCCTGAACTCTGACACATATGTAATTCGATGATGACGACAGGCTGCTTTTCGTCTCTCCAGGAGCTTTGAAACACTAGGAGCCTTTTGTCTATAGTTGTCACGCTGCGGTGTTGAGTCTCAGATTGTTAGCATTTCAAACGTGTCAAAGAGCAGATTTGTCGGCTGTGTATTTGACATCCACACTCATCCTTACTCGGAATCTTCTGAGCCTCGACAGTCGCTCCAGCAGAATCTTCTCCTGGCTGGACGTCACTTCTGCTACGTGAGTCTGCCACTGCTGCTCTTTTTCCTGAAACGAGCAGCATTATTCACATATTGATGTATAAATATAAATGTGGCACTGATCAATATGTACAATGTCAAAGAAGTGGCTCTTAATGGCACCTGAGGTCTGATGTGGGCCAATAGAAGATCCAAAAGAAAATAATCTGTTCTCCCTTAAGGAAAATCATCTCTTTTCCCTTTCAGCTCTACAGAACATTTTAGTGTACCATTAGTTTATTATTTCATTTTTGGCAGCCTTCACCATGGGATTAATAGATATATCATAGATTTACATCTATATAATAGCACCTTGTTTTCCCCACATTGTTAATGTATCTATATATCTATATATCTATATCTATATATATATATATCTATATATATATATATATAGATATATATATGTGTGTGTGTGTGTGTGTGTGTGTGTGCGTGCGTGTGTGTGTATATACAGTATGTGTATATATGTGTGTGTGTATATATATATATATATAATGCTAATAATAATAATTGCTAATAGTTATGCTAACAGGACCATAGAAACATAGAAAAGACTGAAGATATTCTTTTCAAAAATACTACGTCTATTCTAGTAATGCAAAGCTAAATGCAAATCGGTGAAGTATTCCTTTAAGCAGCATTAGCAACTCTTGCTACATAGTTTGCCGTGAGAGACACAGCTCTGCTGACCTTATGTGTGAGTCCACTGTAACATCTGATCCAATAATACTACACGTTACACCACTCAGTCTGGAGCGTGTGCATCTGTGTGTGTGTGAACGAGAGATGAAAAGTGCTGCGCCTGTTTGTGTATCGCTGGCCTCTGGTTTCATTAAGCATGTTTATGTGTGTTTCTTATGTAAAGGGTACATTTTCACACATGTGAGAGAGAACATTTGGACTATCTGTGTATGGACGACTATAAACATTTTCGATGAGATGCATGTGAGATGTTGATTTCAGTGGACAAAGCCTGTCATCAATTAACATTTTTGTCATTGGAAGTGTGTGTGTGTGTGTGTGTGTCGGGGGAGCAATAACGTGTAGAGGAAGCTGATGTGAGCAAGAGAGGCATTTCATTTAAGAGGAAGCCTTGCTGACACATATGGAGTGAAGGTGAAAGCAGTTAAACTGCACATGTACACTCTCTTGCAGAAAAAAACAATCACGGCATTCTTTTCAAGAGGGCTTTGAGTTGAAAATTATCATTCAGCCATTTGCTCCACACACACACTTTCTCTGTCCTCATGGTGTGTGTGTGTGTGTGTGTGTGTGTGTGAGGGGAGGGCAGCACACTTGAAACAAGTGGCCTTAAAACTGGTGAGCACTGACGAATGATGAATTGCATCAACACTTGTCCTCTGTCGGTGATCCAATCACAACATCATTTTGGTAATTAACCATCTGGCCAGTTGTGGTGGTTGTGAAGTCAAATGTGCCGAGCAGTCGGCGGGGCTTTAGGTTGAAACATATACAAGCAAGATAGAAATATGTCCCTAAGGTGGGTGGAAAAACATTCCAAAAGCAGGTTCTGTGGACATTTTTTTTTGGGGGGGATACTTTCTTCTGCCATGGAGGTTATGATTTTACTTGTATTTGTCTGTTTGTCTGGGAGCAGAAAAAAAACTTCAAAAGGAAACTACAGATTTTGATTAGATTTTGTATTGATGAACAGTATAAATATTTGCATAATATATCATCTACATGGACATCATGCAGACAAAATGGAACTGTGAAAGCTGCTTCGTTGTGTGTCCACGCATTGCCTCGGAGCGTTTCACTTTAACCAGCAACATTTGTCCTTATACTTTTTTTCCATTTTCGTTTGCATGCGTCACTGTAAAGATGCTTAACAGTGATAAGCCTCTTTTTTTTTTTGCCTCTGCATGTCCCCACAAATCCCCCTTGTCTTTTATTCCAACAAAAACATATTGTTTTCCTTTTATCTACTGGAAAGCAAAATATTCTTCATCTTCTCGTCTTCACAGCCAATAGACACTTGTCAGAGACGATGCCCCGGAGCGCATCTTAATATATGATCTGAATTTATGATCGTTCCCGTTTATTTGTGTTTATAAAGCGTCTCACAGGCCGCACCTAATTGTCTTATGATTCATATACGGCCTGCGGGCCCTAGTGTGTGTGTTTGGCAGGGGTTTAGTTAGGGTTCAGTGGAAAGTACATGCCGTATGGAGGTGAGAGTGACTGTCCTCTCTATCAGGGTAAATGTTGTCATCCACTTCCTTGTTTTTTTTTGTACGTGTAAATATGTGTGTGTGTGTGTGTGTGTGTGTGCGCAGCGGAAACAGTGACAGCAGTCCATGTCCCTTGTTAACCTCACACACTCCTGTTAGAAGCAGGGCAACTGCTCAACGCGCCCACAGTTCGATGCAGTTCTACTGTGTCCAATCCCTGTCCATGACGTTATCTGTTTTGGCAAATGTGTGTTTTAGAACGGTGTGAACAGTGTGAGCTCAACTTTTCATTTTGCACAACGTTAAATATATCTTTCACTCCTGTGTGTGTGCGTGCGTGTGTTTCGCACTGGGAAGCGCGTGAGTGTTTGATGGCAGCTGATAAGCCCAGCAGCCTTGAAAGAGGGCCAGAGCTGCATTCCCCAGCCTTTCCATGGAAGTGAATCGGATTTTGCCCTGAGTGATGAAGTGAACCTCGTCGGTAAATGAACACTTATCGATCCAGCATCGCACTCCTGCCTGTCTGCCTCATTGCTGAGCCTTGTCTTTCCATTAGATTGAATATAAGCGTCTGGTCTCACGAAGTGTTCAACACAGCATCTTAAAATATGATCTTATGAGCCAACCAAAAGAGAAAAAAACAAGTAGAAAGGAAAACATATTTGACATGTAATAAAGCTGACAGTGGAAATGATCTTGTAATCTTGTCATTACACTGCTCACAGTTGTGGTTACTCCTGTTTGGCTGCGAGGTGCAACCTGTTTGTTTGTGTTTAGTGGGATTAGTGCATGCAAAAAAAAAGTGTTTGTTTCAATAGCCTGATTTTATGCACTCTCTCAGTTTGTGCCTGAAAGGATAATCAAAGCAGAAAATTCTTGAAATATCACATAAAAGTTCTTCCACAAGAGGATGTGGAAAAGCTGGCATAATGACATATGGTATTAGGTAACGAGAAGGTGGAGGAGAGGCGGGACGTGTGGACAGATGAGGTAACGACAACATTCCTCGACTTACTGAAACAAGCAGATATTATTATAACAGTTGGGAAGCGGCAACGAAATCTGTTGTTGTTTTTTTTCATCACACATCTTTTGATCTTGCTTGTCACACATTCTTATCCTTCTTTTGTGGTGACCCTGAGTTTTGCGCCACCTACAGCTCATCTCTGTGAAGTAACAGTCACTGGACAGCAGTGGATGGAGTGAAACATGCATAAATGAGCATTTTCTTTATTTCATTTGAGCTGCATTTTAAAGTGGAAGTGCAGCTACTGAGGCTGGACTGATGTTGTGTTTGTGCGAATAGTGTAATAGTAAAGAGGTTGTTTGGTTTGGACTAGTGGTGTGTGTGTGTGTACTCACCTTCTTTCTCTCCTCTATTTCCCTGAGTCTCTCTTTTTCCTGCCGTTCTCGCTCCAGTTGCCGGTGGACCTCCAAACACACAGAGGCACTTGTACATAATTTTTTTTTTAAAGCAAAAGTGTTAATTTTTTACTGGTTTCATGAAACTTTGAGGGTGACTTGTCTTCATCTCTTACCCGCTCCTCCTTTTTCATACTGCCGTCATCCTCAAAAGCCCCGGCTGCTTCCACCACTTCTTTTGACATCTTTCCTGACATTCCCAGAAATACATAGTCTTCCTCTTTGCACAGACCCCTCATGGACTGGAAGCAGGAAAATAACAGCAATTCATTTGATTTTGCCTTGGGCACCAGTTGCTATACTGCTGTACATGAATAATCCATTCACCTATTTTTGCATTTGTTTATTCACCTCCTTGGGAAGTGTTTCATATTTTGTTGTCCAGTGACATTGAATGATTGTAGAATGAATAATTACCTCAACATTAATCATCTTTCACGATGATTTGTATATTTTGTGATATTAAAACAAGTGATTCATTCGGGAAAAAAAAAACCCAAAAAAACCAAAACTTTGAGTATGGTCTGCGTTAAGATGATGTTGCCTCCATCCACAGGGTGCAATTAATCATTTGAATAATTTTAGCTTGAAAATGATGTGACTCATATTCTACATCCTTCACAGTCACCACATCTAATGACAGAATGATACTATACAGCTGTGGAATAAATCCACAGTGTAAATGGCTGCATATTACTTGATATTTACAACCTTTCTGTGCTGGCTCCTCCAAGAAGAGGGATTAAGTTCAGCTCTTTGGTAATTATCTTGCCGAAAGGATGCGGGGTAGAGCAGGAAAATATACATGAAGGAACTTCTATCCGTCAGTACGGTCATTGATGCACTTAAACCGCTGTTTGCAACTTACGTACCTTTGACATGGGGATTCCTTGAAACCGCTTCACATGTGTCATCTTAATCCAGGACAGGTCTGTGTTTCATCACACACAGATGTTCAGAGTTTGATAAAGTGGACACAAGCTCTGCACGGGTCAAATTATCATCAATTCTTGTCCATGACTCACCTGCAGGTAAAACACCACTTTTGCCGCTTACTGATCAAACACCTGCCGTTCACTGATTCATCCCTTAACTCAGAATAACCACAGGCGGAGATCCAGTTGACTGTACCCGACTGAAACTCCCAACAAAAGCACTCACATGTGAGTTATGGAGGTTCTTATACGGTGACGGCACACAGCTTACATGCTAGTCATTTCCACAGTTCAGTGGCAGATGTGCCACTGTCCCACTAAGGGCTAGTGAGTGATGGATCCTCAGCTCTTTTTAATTCAGGTCACTGCGTCTCAAACTTTCCCACTGGGCTACCAAAAGGCCACGCAAGTGCTTTGTATATGACAGATACAGCTGTGTTCGTTTTAGGATTATATATCTGCTAGTTCCAACTGGAAAAGAACAAAAGTCAAAAAGCAGTAACTTGACATTTTGTTCAATTCTTCTTGCTGAGAACAGGATGAAAATGACGTGTTTTAGTCTTAATGCTAACCATGAAGCTACACAGCAGCTTGAGGCCTTAGCCATTTAGCTTAGCACACATACTAAAATGGCGGAGTAGATTTATTACCATGGTTTGCCACTGGTCAGTGATTAATCTTAATTCTGAAAAGATGACTGTATGAGTTATACAATTCAATAATGACATTACTATTTTGGTGAATATTATTATTTGCTTTTATTTCTGGACAGGTGCCAGTTAGCTCAGCTTAGCTTAGCATAAGGGGTGATATGGCTGGTAACCTCTTAATGTGAGCGACAGTCTTAGCCACTGCTATTATAATATTATTTGAAATTTGTATTTGAAATACAACACATTGCCCTGTCCAACACCACATCAGTCCTATTAAGCAATAGAAAGCTGCAGCTTCAGTGTTTGCCTGCCTTCTGCGACTTAATTTGCCCACAGGGAACAATAAAGTCTTTCATGCCCTCTTAGGTTAATTAATGGCACTTTCACTGGGCTGCTGCAAAGAAGCCAGACAGCCACATCAACCAGTGGTGTGATGGAAATGCAGCAGACATTAAGAGATTCCAGTGAACTCACTCAATCATGGCATTGACAGTGTTATGAAAACATGTCTGAGAGCTGCAGCCTCAGCGCTGCTGTGTCGGAGCAGCTCCACAGCGCTGACTAAAGATCGAACCAGAGCGAGAACCGTATGACTGGCATCAAAGTTTGTTTTCACGTTGAGATTCCACTGTGTCACGGCACATTTATAGTGAGAGGCAGATATGAAAAAAAAGACTGGACAATGAAACAAAAAGACATTTCCACAGTATGAAATGTATACGTGAAAGACAGTGCAGATGCATGAAAAGACTCCCCTCCCGACCACAACCCATTAAACATAATGATACAACGTTGTGTGTTTACATATCTGTGTGATTATCATACGTTTCACATTGTTCCTATTAAAAATCTAACATGAATTACAAAAGGGCTTATATAGAGCGGCATCATGACATATCTTTGGTTCTGTGTTATTATTTTGTATTGATATGTTCTGTGTCCTGTGAAATTACATAAATACATAAATACATAAATAAATACAGTTAATAATTTCATGCTTGTGCTAATAATGAAAAAAAAAAAAACATTATTCCATGACCCAGTATTTTCCAGAATAATAAGCTCCAGACCTGTGGCAGTCAGGTCAATGACTAGTGCTGCCTTTGAAGAAAGGGTTTGAATAATAAAAACAAAGTTTAAAGTATCACTGTGGGTGAGTTACAGGGGTGCAAAATAATAAATAAATTCATCGTGACACTCAAGAGTAGTGTATGCTAATTTGTCTCTGGCATTACATCATCATTTTTATAGGTTGCTCACTGTACAACAAACCTCAATAGGTCTGGCAACCATATAAGTAATGGTCTCTTGTGTGGGCCTTAATGAGAGCCATGCAGTGACATTCAGAACACACAGTATATAAAAAACATAACGATGGTCGTATAACTGTCACATGTGTGTGATTATTATTGTAATTAAGTTTGCTCATGGCATAAGGTTGCAGTAATAAGGTAATAAAAATAAATCAAGAAAGAATCCGAACATGTGTACTTACTGCATGGTGCACGTAGACATTTGCACATACGCGCGCTTGCATATTGGTCCGCTAAAGTGTCTGTATGATCGGCACCCTGCAAACAGCGACCAGCTGTGACCCTTGAACTTTGACCTCTGAGGCCCTGACATCACTCGTCTTTTCGATCACAACAGGAAACTTCCTTCTGTAAATGTCTCCCCAGTGGAATCAATGAAATGACCCTTGAGCAAACTTTAAACAGGAATAATTCACGCCTTATTGTCAAGCTGATGAGATTCAGTAAATGTCATGCAGCTCTTTGCACTGCGTTATTAGCATTTTGTTTGCCATTTTACTCATCGTACCACACTCTTTGAGAAGTGAAGTCTACTACTCACTTGATTTGCATTCCTGATGATACAAGGTCTCAGTCGCTAGTTTTGGGTCTTCTTCAATAGAACATTTAGAGGAAAATGGTTCTTAGTTCCATTATGGCCTGTGTATTTAATAACTTTCTTTACTTCTGTCCTGGACTCATTTTGAAGATGACTTTTCCCATGATCTTCTGCATCTGTGGGACATAAATGCAAAGGGTGACACATTTGCTTTGGCTTCATTCCTAAATTTCTGCTTCATGTCAAATTCGTTCACACTGGATACTGATATCCCACCTTCACAGTCTTAAGTCTTAAGACCTGTCATTTGTACCGTGGCAGGGGATTTACTTTAGGTCCATATGTCAGAATGTAATAGTCCCAGTGGGCTTCAGTTCTACGTAGTTTCCTTGCAAACGTATTTGACCATGTGTGTCCTTCCTTGTTACATTCTCCCGCTTCTCCCTTATGACGTTGGAAAATGCACTCCCACGATAAACAAGACAGAATGACTGATGTCTGAGTAGGTGATCGCTTTGAAAGGAAGACACATCCATTTGCCTGAACTTGAAAAGCATATTTTAAAGTCCCGACACAAGATAAATATTAATATGTTTTTAAATGAAGACAGAATATGCAATCACATCGCCGTGCATGGGGTTTGGATTAGGGTCACTTCTCAAGTCTTTGCCTCTTTTATAAGATGACTTAAACCAAGGCATCCATTACATGGCACATTTGAACTCCCTCACTTGTGGTAACAGTGTTCACTTTGTATTGTCATAGACAGTAAATGCCTAAAAGTGGCTAGAACGTTGTATTTAAAGAATATCCATTCCCTTCCCCAGAGTTATTACGCATTTCCACTTGCATGTACATGGCTGCGGTTCCATTTGTAGTAAAATGAGGGTCTGCATCTGTTTCGCGTTACACACATGAGAACTCAATCTCACGTAACATTCCCGTAGACCAGCAGACCTCCATTCAAGAAAGTGTCCATGGTCATCGTCTTCATTGTCTCGTCAAGCTCACGCCACCATCGAGACGGCACATGCTTAACTTCCTAGTCTGTGGTCCACACGGTCAAATGTTTGGTTGCTCGAGTACAGAATGTCCACACAGTGTAAACGACATATTAGGGGTGCGGCAAAAAAAAACGATGTAATGAAATGTCGTCATATTTTGCGATGTTATATTGCGAGCAACACAGCATCAGTCCACTAGATGGTGCTGAGTGCTCAGTTGAGCTGTTGTGTGAGTATATCGCAATATATGATTGTGCAAATATACGCAACATCATGATACTATTGTATTGTGATAATCGTGGTGTCTCATATAATTATACAGGCTATAATTGACCTCTGTGGACCTGTGACTATGTTAAATATCATAACATATGTCTGCTCTCACTATAGATGATAGAAACTGTCCCAGATGGCTGAAACAACAGGAAAAAAAACCAACCGCTTCTGTTAAACCTGGATAAATACTATACTATATAGTGACCCTTCTTGACTAATCTTAATCTCATAATCTGATAGAGACAGAAACGCATTGGCAGAATTAAGGAGTAACTTTTAAATGTGGGACACAGTAAACTGTGGTCATTTCTTTGGATTTCCTCTGCAATGACTCTTCGCAGCAGAGACAGATGTGTTGTAGATCAGCAATAAACCACAGCTGCTCAAAGCTTGGATAAGTGCACAGTTTAGCTGAAGTGACACAGGCACTGTGGCCCGACGCCTGCGTGAATCACATCCTTTTTTCATTCCAAAGATCTAATTCAGTGCCTGAGTTCGGACATGAACGAGCTGGTGTGTGTGTGTGTGTGTGTGTGTGTGTGTGTGTGTTGACCTAGTGTGACTCCGGGAAAACTCCTGTCATGACGGATTCCTGACACGCCTTGTGTCTTAATGCCTGATCCCTTTGGCCAGTAAGCCAAGCTCATCAATCGGCTTAGCTTCACCTCAGTACCCATTGTCCGGTACATCTGATGAGCCTCGGGGGACTTGGCTCCACCTGCGGGACACTCATTGTAAAGTGATATGTGTGTGTGTGGTATGTGGGGTGTGAGGCAACATATTGGGACAGTAGGGGTCCATGTGTGTGTGTGTGTGTAGGTGCAGATATCCCTGCAGGCACAGTTAGGGTGTGACTGTTGGAGACAGTGTTTGGCAGTGACACTGTTCGGACAATCCCCTGACCTCAATCTCTGGTAGAGCAGGAGTGTGTGTGTGTGTTTGGATGACTTTGTATGTACCGCACGCTGATGCATAAATCTGTGTCAATCATTTCTGTGGGCCCATTCCTTTGTCCAAGCCATTTAAGTTAAAACACCACACAACCCGTAATGTTTTAATTCTATTCGACAACTATGAGGTGGCACACATGACTAAATACATTTGAGCCTGCTGAAACATGCAGAACATTTGTCTCACCCCTCTGGCAGTGAGAGTGATTACACACAACGTTGTCCTCCACTGAGGAAAAGCCACAACTTAGGCAATCAATGTCTGACCTTTGCTGACACGCACTTTCTTTATTTGTCTGTATCTTTCCTCTGAATGCTGTGTCTGCTGATGCATCATTGACTTTTCTTTTTAGGTGTTTCTGATATAGGTTCCATCATGCTCCTCGTGGCTGAACTGGAGGCAAAAGTGAGAAACACGTGTCCTCACAGATTGATCAGTTTCACATTTTATTTGGAAATGGTGTTGACCCAAAGCCGAGCTTACACGACATAACTCATTGGTAAAATGAATACATTATTACATAGCAACACAAGGCGAGTATGAGTATCCAGATTTCATGGAATATGTTGAGACATTCCCTCAAAAACCACAAACGACAACCTCATGCTGTTTCTCGAAAACCCCCCAAAACAAACCTCAGAGGTCTGGTGTCTGTAAACAATCAGGCTGTGAAACCATGATGTCTGAACCGTTTTTATTTTTTCTAATTTTACAGCAATACATCAAATATTAGACCTAAGTAGTGCATCAGTTGTCTCCCCCACTTCATGTCTACAAATTAGCAGACGTTTGATAGCGAGGCAGTAGTTAATGACTCTACATGTGAGGTTGTTTTTTTTTTGGGAATATCTGATCTCTATAAACATCATGTTGCTGAGATGTAGCTCGACGAGCCGCACATGAATCTTCCCCGAGAAAATACATTTAAGTCAAATTTGTCAGCTAGCCAGACTTATAACATCTCAGGAGGGACAGACCTTGTGGGTTTAGGATTAAAACATGAGGTTTTATGACCAAAACGGGGTGATTATCTGTGAGAGAATCAGATAAGGTATTACTTAGAGGGTCGGGTTCTGACTCCACTTGAACAGGGACTAAAATAACATGATGTCACAGAGTTCTGGGAACAGGAGTGCTGTGGCGAGGATCCCTCCGTATCCCTGGTGAAGCTCAGAGCTCCCATTTCCATCCTCATCCTGTGTGAGCATGTGATGAGACATGGAAGGAGATATCCGTCATGTAGGACGTGACACACCGCAGAAAAACGCACCTCAAGTCCTGTTCCTGAAGATTTTAGAACAATAAGCACGCGAGCGACAGAGTCCAGAGGGTACAAATCATCATAACAAGCTTGAGGAAGTGGTTCAAAGAGCCCTGTAAAAATAATTTAGTGTGTAATGTCATTTTTCAAGGGAACCCGAGGTGTTAAATAAACCAGAGCTCTGGCTTCTCGAAATATTCGAAAAACAGGAGTGATAGCCATTGAATTCCCCTCGTATCATAAAGTGGCAACCATTCCAGAATTATTGTCAAGTATGGAAGTCATTAGTGCTGTTAGAGGCTGTCTGTCATTACCCTAGTTTTCATTCCTCAGGCTTTCTGCACTTTTCTTCCACAGATGCATTTTTGTAATTGAAAACCCGATTCATTTTTATGCTACAAACTTGTCTCTGCTGGTTGTTTAAACCATCCATTCAACAATTACAATGCAGACAGAAATGACTAACAGACATCCAGATGCTGAGAGGACATCAGATTTTGGTGATTGGTCTCCCTGTGACTTCGAGACAGTTCTAGTATTTAACCCTGACGACGGCACAATACCTGCAGACGCTTCATTTGTTGGACTTAATCGTCAAAATGATAAATATTGTCATTCTGAGATCTAGGGAAGGAAATCCAACCACTATGGCTATGTTTATTTACTGAACTGCATGGCCCATATTTTTTAGTCCACATTATTAGTGGCACATAATGATTTTGTTAAGTTTTAACAGTCAGTTTAGACACTTGAAGTAATCCCTTGTTTTTCCACTGTGGGAGGAGCCCAGAGTATCTGGAGAGAACCCACACACACACACATACACACACACATACAGGGAGAAGGTACGGGTCATTAAAAAAATAATACGAATAAAAAAAAAGTGTACTAAGCAGCATTTATCAAGTTTCTGAGAACAGAAATGAAGAAGAAAAATAGAACTTGTGCTGTAGTTTTGTTATTGCTGTGTGCTAATTCCATTATAACGTGTCTAGCTTTATGTTAACTTAGTTGTGTTTGATCATGCTTCATTATTTTCATTCAGGACTGAGTTATAAACAGTATAAAATCAAATGTTTTTATAAATTTGTCTTATTAACAGACGGAAAGTGATGCAGTTTCTGCCGTGAATGGGAACAAAAGTCAGTCAGTGTTTGTCTTGGAGCAGCAAACCCTGACGGCTCACAATGGTGTTCTCTCAAGATGGCAGCTGTGCACTTGCTCGAACAGAGCGGTGTTTGATTTCCGGCATTTCCTCTGAGGAGTTCAGAACATTAGATTTGATCACTTGGGTCACATGGGGTCACTTTACGTTTTGAAACGTTGATGCTGTGCTTTCTTCGTCCCTGTTGGGCCCAGCGACGAAGCTCACCTTGAACTCATTGCCAGATGAAAACAAAAGAGTTCAGTTTGTATACTCAGTGGATTTGAAACCATAATATGACCCCGGCCGTTCAACACATGCAGGATCCTGGGTGGGTGTGAATCACTCACTGACAGACTACACAAACTCACATGGGTCAGATGTAGTTAACAACAAACACAATACAGACAAACAACCTTGACTAAAATAGAAACCTGTCATAATAATTTCATCCTCAAGATGATATACATGGCTGTGGGGACTTAGGCGCAGGGTGAGGAGGGAGTCCAACAAAGACTCTATTGATACAACTCATTCCTTTGATTTCACGGGTTTAGTAACACATTTGGCTGATAAGGCAGCAAACATCCATTCACTGCACTGGAGTCGGATGCAGTGGCATCACTGATCACTGGATTTAAGAAAGGCAAACAAAGGACAAGTGATGTGTGATCTCCTGGCCCTTTGTGGCCGTTTCTGTCCCCTTGGTCCTCTGCATCTACAGCTCCGACACTAACATGGCCGACATGTGATTTGATGTGCGCTTTTGTGGCGCCCTTGGTTTGTCATAAAACTTCAGCAACTGGGAGAAGATCCCTGATCAAAAGCTGTGTTTGGGCTTTGAAGTGTTTCTGCAAAAGGCATAAATATGATTAGCTCGCGCCTACATTGGGATATTTGCATGTGATTTGAGTGGCTGTTGCTTGGAAAGTTTCTTAACCGGTCACTCCCGCAACATGAGCAAAGTGAAGCAAAAGAAGCAGTTTCATTGACACTATTGTGTTCTTTGAACAATACATTTGTTTATTCTGTTCCTGTGTTAGATAAACAGGGGAGAGGACAGGAAGACATTTAATTTACTGCTCTAAAATCCAGAGTTGTCACACAGTGTTGGCTCCAGAACAGTTTTTGCTCCCATTCCCTCTGTTTCTATCCATTTCCAGCAATACCTAAAGGAGAAATGATGTCACATTTACAAAGAGCAGACTCCCCTCTCAATCGAAGTAGCCTACATTTGTTTCCAAATAGCTGATATTGTGTGTATGAATGGATAAATAAGTATAGACCAACATTTCTTTTGGCAAAAAATAAAAAAATGTAAGTTGAAATTATTGTTCATATACCTTTTGGAAATTTGTCCAGGAGCAAACCAAAGATATTTGGAAGGTAATGGTTCTGCTGTGTTATTTTGTCAGGCTGTTGGTGGCTGCTCTGTCCATTTAAATTAGAATTGGCAAGTGCAACACAGAGACACTTTATTTTGATGAGTGTTTGAGTATCTCTTCCAGTAAAACACCTATGTACAGGGAGCAGCTCTCCTCATGGATTTGTGGAAAAATCTATACATACAAAGGCTTTTCGCCCACTTGGTCCCTCTCTTTTATTCCTATACATCAACCCAGTGGGTGGTCAGTGCAGCATTTAACTCCAGATGTTCTCAGAGATGACCCCACAGCTCAGGAAATTTCACCTGCCAATCATTTAGCTGAAAAAGCATTTTCTCCATTTCCCCCATTTCCTCTTTTCTTACACCCATGACGAGCGTAATACGGGCTTGACCTCTGCCATGTACACAGGCCCCTCATTGTCACTTAATTAAATGTCTCCATGTGGGGAGGCTTCTCGCACACACTGCCAACGTCAATACTGAATGCTCTGTAGCTTAAAAATCCCTTAAGACTTTAAGCATTTTTTTTTTTCACTCCTCGTGATTGAGAAATTGGCAATGCCTCTGTTTTCCTGTGCCAGCCCTAATGTCGTGTAACATGCAGTTGGAGAGACGTCCAAGTTATACAAAAAAAATAAAATAAATACTGTGGACATCATTCCATGCGGTCATTGCTGAGGTGAGGTCACTTCCTGCACAGCTGATGCTTGAATTGGTTAAAAGAATATGAAGTAGTTGCTATAATGTTATGTAATGTTAGAGTCAGAAAACAAGTGGGAAAAACTCATTCATTTAATAAAAACCATCGCTCTCGCCAAAGCCAAAGTCCGGTTTCTGATTCTGAGACCGCTTTGGCTGTAGACCATTTACTAGTCAGTGCCTAAATTGGTTAAGGCACTTACAAACTCTTGATAAGGTTAGAAGTAATTTAGTGGCAGGAATAAAGTTAATTCCCCTTTCAAGTTTTTTTTCCCCCATCAGGCCTTGCAAACTTTTTTTTTATTTATTGTGTAACTGCCTTCAAATACTGTATATCAGGGGTGTCAAACATGCGGCCCGGGGGCCAGAACCGGCCCGCCAGAGGGTCCAATCGGCCCACAGGATGAATTTGTTAAAATTTCACACTAATCTAAACATAATGTCAAATGCTCCAGATACCCATGACTAAATGTTTGTGCCTTTATAGATCCAGTGTGCTGTGTAAATAGTAAATTTAGGCAGTTTAGGTAGTAAATTTGTAAAATTATCCTTCAGTAAATGTAAAACAAGGGAGAAAAAACAAAGGGGTTCTTGTTGTTCGTAGGTTATTATGCTATTATTTTACTATTTTTACTGGTCCGGCCCCCTTGAGATCAAATTGTGCTGTATGTGGCCCCTGAACAAAAATGAGTTTGACACCCCTGCTGTATATACTCGTCTACAGCCTTGTATTAACCTTATAAATACTTTACATAGCTCTCTGTTTTGCACCCTCTCTGGGAATCATCCACGATCATGTGAAGCATTACTTCAGATACATAGATTGGAATATTCATCGCAGAACATACCTATTTTTGGCAATACCAAGAGCTGAGCTCCCGAGGACCATATTAGGACCTGGATCTGGGACCTGCGAGTTTGAAAATGTGGAATTAGTGGATGCTTCAAAGCCGTTTTATGGAATGTACAATGTTTGAATGTAGTTCTTGCACTGGGTACGACCTGGCTCTTCTACAGCACCGTTTAATCCCCAGAGCTTTTGACATGAGAGCCCTGGTGATATATTGGTTTAAAAGGGCTCCCACACACCGAGATGGTCTTTGAGTCTTAGTAGGTATTAAATGAAATTGTTGATTCTTTTCATGTTAATTCAATACTTTTTTGGATGCATTGACTCAGTAATTTAATTTAATTTAGTTTTACAAGTAACAGTTTTTGGGTTGTTTTTTTTCACCAATGCTCTTGTGCAAGTGTGACTTGTATTCATTCATGTAGATGTAGTTTTAAATACATGGTCTAATAATGTTTTTTGTATCTTAACCCTTAGACCACCATTTCCATTAGGCTATAAGAATGCGCAATACACAGTATTTTTTCACCAACTATATAAACACACCTGAGAAAAAAGTACTACATTTTTAAGAAATCGGATTGAATGTGTGGCATTTAGAAAAATGGCACATTTCAAAGTTATCTTGGTTCGTTTTTATGAACCAAAAACCAATTTTGCCAGGTATCACTACTCCCGTTTTCGGAAGATGTGATCGATAAACACAGGATGTCCATATAAGAAGTTGCACAATTTTACTGGTCATATGGAGCCAACATTTGTTTAATGGGCAAAAAAAAAAAAAAATGTTGAGAACAAGCTTGATCGACAGGTGCCAAACCTTGTCGAATACTCATATCCCCATTGTGATCCCGCCATCTGTAAACACTGGTGACCTGTGACCCTCAGGCCTTCAGCAGGCTCTAGGGCTGTGTGAAATTCCCAAGTAGCTTTCAATTCCTGAGCTCAGCATGAGGATCTCACGCACAGCTCAGCACGATCATCTTAGTCTATGTTACAGAACACCTCCACCCCCGCAACCCCCACCAACAGGTATCAACACGGGATTGAGAGGAAAAGCCCCTTTATGCTCACGTCTGTCAAGCCAACACTGTCTGACACTGAAAAGAATCCTATTCCCTCATATAATCCACCGTCTTTTCTTGCTTGTCAAGCATGCAACGGGGATATAAGTAAAGACTCTAACACCCAGGCCAAGCCTACTAGTAAGCATACTTATAATAGCTGGAGTGGGGAATACGAGAGCATGGAATTTCCTTGCAATAGATCTTTTTCATTTCCTTTTCTGGTCACAAAGCTGACAGGCTTGGGAATGCGAAAGAAAAAAGACGCTGCAAAGTTGATACTTTTAAAGGCACAAAACCATTAAGGAAGCAAGCCAGGGATTTGAGGTTTTTACCCTCAATTAACACGCCATTACTCGTGGCAGTAGCGGCATGTGACACAGATTTAAGAGCTGTTCTCACCAGTTATGCAGGCTTTTGTGTTTCAGCAACACCTCAGATGAACACCATGTTCATCTCTTAATACTGTCTGGAGCTGTGTGCTCGTGTGACATCACAGATTAGAACAGAAGTTGGCGATGTCGGCACTTTTAGCTCTGGCTATAAGAGGGAGAATAAAGACCCATGTGCAATTAGACATGCAAGATTTGCAGGTTTTTGAAAGGTCAACACTGGTCAACATTAAAATGAGTAAGAAAAAAGTAAGGGTTTGGTTTATGCACAGTTTAAATGAGTTTATGTTACAACAGCAACCTTTACCGATTCAATTCTAAACATTTTAGAGCACTGGTTGCACAAGTTTCCTAAACACTACAATTAAACTCTGTGTTACACTGTGTTAATGCATTTACTCATACACATACAAAACTATTTTGTGTAGCTGCTGTTTGCTGTGTTTGAGTAACTGTGCTGGCAACCAGTACTAAACATATTCCATACTTTTCAATGTATCCATCTGTTTATCCATCTTTTTTCAGTAGCATGTCCGCTCTGACTCCACAGTCCACCCAGGGTTTATGTTTCTTTCATTAACCCATTTGCTCTTTTACAATTATGCACTCCCTAAAGCACTTTAAATATAAGCACACATGCAGTCAGCAGTTGCTGATCTGCTCTCCTCTGCAGCCTGACAAGTGGTAAGATCCTCTTAGACTAGGAGATTACTGCTTCAAATCCCAGCTCTGCATGTATGAACATCTCCTTAAGTCCGATCTACTGCACTGTAAAACCGCTGGGTCATTATAGATGCCACATTTTGACAAAGTTAATATAACAAAGCAAACACACAAGCCGCTTTACACCCCAGTGTGAAGGGGGGGCATTTTCACAACTTAACAATCACAACTTAAGGTGGGAGGAAACAATCTGGAGAGAATTCTCTCTTCTTAAGCACGATGGGTTACTTGGGGGCAGAGAGGGGTGATGGATAATCATGCAAGGTCTAATTGATGTTGTCACATAATGTGACAAGCTTGGGGGTGAAGATAATCAGCGGTGATTGACCTCATGACTCTAGTGCGCCTTGTTTTGGCCGAGTCTGTTAAAAAACCAGTGTGTGAATTCAGGCGAAATCATTTTCATTTGGCAGAAATTGAAAATAAAATAATATAGATCATTTAATTTATACAATCTCCCTGATTGATGATTTTTATTGCGCTTCAAACAATGTTGAAAAAGATGTTTTTACGTTAAATGTTTCAACATTCACATTTGTTAACTTTTTTCAGATTTATTTTATTACTTTTTATATTGCCATAAGATTTTTTAATTTATCCGTTATTAATTTATTTTATCTTGTGTGATGTATCTTCTCATTTGATATGTAATGCGACCTTGAGTGTCAGAAAGGCTCTTCCAAATAAAATGTATTATTATTATTGTTAGCATTAACTCTAGATCATCTAGAGCATTAACATTAAAATATTCATTTTAAATTCAAATGGTAGATATAAATGCTAAATATAAACATAAATGTTAAATATACATATTCAATCTAATGAAATTATTATGTTTCCATATTAAATCTTATGTAGTTTTTTTCAGAACAGTTAAGTGCAGCAACCCTTGACTTCTTTTGATTCATACCCAGTTTTCACAGTTCCTCTCTTGTCACAGTCCTCCCACGCTGTTTAAAATAAAGCCATAAAATATGTTTTTTTTTCTTTAATTAATTATTAAGAGGAATATTCTAATACTTAGTTCTTGCTCAGCAGTGATACAAAAATGAGCTCAAGAGTGAGTGAAAACACAGTCAACTTGACGTTCAGATACAGTACTCTGTGTGGTATTAAAGTTAGTTAGTTAGTTAGTTAAAGTTACTTTGTCGTTCCACTCTTCTTGTGTCCAGACTGGTTTCTTAGAAACAGAGGGAGATTTTATCACACCACATTCATCCACAACAATTAAAGAGAACAGCTTCTGTCAGCGCAGAATCAGAACAACATGAGGGAAAAACATTCAGCTTTGATGTCTTTCATTATGATAATTACCTGCATGCTGTATAATATTTCCCTTCAATACAATAAAGAGATTGATCTCATTAGACGGCGACTGCGTGGTTTTCCTGATAACATGGCTGCTTAACCCTACCCTTATCTGAAGAAGGTTCATTGCTTGTAAGACAGCATTTTCTGACTGTAAACAGAAGTTTGCAGAGCACTAACCAAAGTCCAGTGAGCTGTTAATCCACTGCTGCCTTCATAAGCAGACCATTAGGTGAACCTTATGTTGGCCAAGTGGAAAGGGAACTTGACTTGTAACCGGAGGGTCGCCCCAGCCAAAAGGGTTGGGTACCTCTGAGCAAGGTACCCAACCCCCAATGCCCCCCGGGCGCTACTCAGTGTGGCAGCCCACTGCTCCTAATTCTAGGATGGGTCAAAATGCAGAGAATAATTTCCCCAAGGGGATTAATAAAGTATCTATATTAAAAAAATATATTTGAAAAATGGTGCTTCCCAACCTCAGTTTCCCCTGAGTTGAGAGATATCTTCACTCTTTTCTTTGCTACTTATCCACCAGTGAGCAGTTAGCAAAGTTAGCAAAGATGGTGGACACTGTTTACATTCTGGGAATGAGGTCCGTCCCCCTACGAGTGTGGAATTAGCACTGCAGTTTTAAGACACGGACCAAGGCACGGACCAAGTGTCACTGGTGGACACATACCAAAAAAAAGAATGAAGATATTTCTCGAGTCAGGGGAAACTGAGGTTGGAAAGCACCATTTTTCAAAGGTTGTGCAGTTTCCTGGTAAGTTTACAGAACTACCATACTTAAAAAAAAAAAACCTGAGCTATCCCTTTAACTACAGCCAGTTGATAACCATCTCAACACAGGTTACAGGATGGTCATAGGTAGGGCCAGTGAAACCAGAAAATGACAAGATACCCAGCAAATGTTGAACGTGCTTCATGCCACAGGCCTCAGGTGACATCTGGACTTGACGTCACATGTTCGGTCGATGATTAGTGAAGGCTCAAATGAGCTACGTTACCAGTAGACCTTTCATTAGTTTTTTACAAGTGGATTTTTCCCTTTTCAAGCCAAAAGATCAGTTGACAAAAACAAATACACACCAGTCCTCCCTGGATAATGTTGAAAAAAACACGTGGCTGCTGCATTCCTTCTTCAATCCCAACAACAGCCTGTGGCCATTTTTACTGACGCTGGGGTGACTTCATTCCAGAAGCACTTTTCATATGTTTTTGAAGGAAAAACACAACAATGACATGTGTCATGTGTCTTTGACTGCATGAAGATGACTGTGCCTCATAGTAAGCACGTGATGTTGTCATGCAAACAATCATCTGTTATGTATCACACTGTCACTGAAAGCTTCTTCTCGTTAACCTCTGACTCATTCTTTCTTCATACAAAGAAATTTGAGAGCGACTCTTGAATGAATCTTCTTTCAATCAAAGTGTATTTTTTTTTATTTCTCAGTTTGTCTGTCTCTGCTTTTGTGTGTTTCTGATCATTTTTGTGGTTTTTTTTTCTCATTTAGTTGTGGCTTAACATCATATCAAACATTTCATATATGATCATTTCAACAACACACAAACTCTGCACTTGTATGCAAGTTGGACTTTGAGTTAGTCCTGCATTTATTCCGCATTAGTGCTGCAGACAACGGGTGCCATTGTTAAAGTCCCTGGATATTTCCTGCATCCGTTCCATATTAGTCCCACAGATAATTGATTTGTGCCCTCCGCTTAAGAACATCACTTTCTGCAGTGTGAGTGAAATGATGTGAAGCAGCTGGAGGATCGAGTCTCGAGTCTGAGTCTCACTGTGTACAGACATGCACCGTCTGTTGAATAATCTATTCACCACTGACCTAATTTAAAAAATAATAATAATACATTTAATACTGGGCCACACGGTTAGTGCCTTTGCACCAAGAAAACCTGGGACCTGATCGGAACTAGGGCCTTTGTGCATGGATGGAGTTTGCATGTTCCTCCCACAATCCAAAAACATGCAATATGAGGATTAGGTAAATTGGACACGCTAAATTGACTGTATAGGTGTGAATGTGAGAGTGAATGGTTTAATGGTTGTCTCTATATGTGGCCCTGCGATGGACAGGTGAACTGTCCAGGGTGTACCCCGCCTATTGCTCTATGTCAGCTGAGATTGTCACAGCACCCCCAGCGACCCTCCTGTGGGGGATAAAGAGAATCAGAACATTTTATTAATCCCTGTGGGGAAATTAGATAATCAGCTGTCTTCTAGGGATTAATTTCTTTAGAAAATAAGCTTAATAATTTCCTAAAACCATGCAAATGCTGGATTTGGTAGATGTTTTAATAGATGCGATATTGTGGCATTTAGTGAAACGTATAATGAACAAGAAATACATTGGCCAGGGCATTACTGTGGCTTGCCAGTGTGTTTTAATAGCTTTTAGACCAACCAGAGCCTATGGCACAGAGAATAAGATAAGTCATGTTGGCTATACATCGGTACTTGTGACTGGAATCACATCATTGTTGGCTTTTAATGGAATTCAATGAGTAGGAAATATACAGAATATCACCAGAAGCTGCAATTATGTGAAAAGGGGTTATATTTTAGTTTAGTCAGACTCTCAAGTGAACATGTAAAAAGCACAGGCTAACAATCTGAAAGGAAACATGTTTTTACCCAGCAGCAAAGCAGATAAATGGACCCATCTCTCTTTTCCAACACAAGATTTAGCAGAGTGTGGTGGCTTCAGCAATGGTTGCTGCTGCACAACTACGTGACCGGCCATTATCTTCTTTTCTGTCTTTCAGCAACTGAAAGATTGATAATGAAATGTTTCCAACTTTAAGAAATATAGGTTTTTATTAATAGGAAGACACAAAAACAACTCACAATTAAAATGTGGTGAATAGCATCAAGGTGGCCTGAGGAAAACAAACAAATGGAATTTCTTGAATCTCTGCCACTGCCAGCAGATGTAACAAGAGCAACCTCTGGTTTTTTCTTTTTTTTTTTCTTTTCTTTTCACACTGTCCACGAGTGGAATGAATAAATATAATGTGTATTACAGCATAACAGTATGGTCAGTTGTGAATGCAGTGTACATGTTTACATTTGGTCACAAATCTCAGTCACAGAAATCCTTGTAATTTAAGACTTTACCATAAATATCTGACTCTCAGAGTGGTAATGCGAAGAATTTCAAGTGCATTGACAGAACAGGCCCCTGCAACTGTTGTCTGTAAGTTACAGTGTCCTATACGCTCTGCCTCCACACTGGTCAAGGCACATGTAAAGTCTCACTGTGAAGCACCTTTGCAGCCCAGCTCCATAAAACAATCTCAAAATGAGTTCATAGCTTGTTTCATTATTTTTTTTTTTAGAGATTTTTTTGCCTTTTGAGAAGACGTCTTTCAATAAATAACACAAATATTTTCATACATCATATATATATAGATTAACATGTATAAAATACATGCATTTCATATAATTTAAATAATTTATATGTCCTCCATCACGCTCGCGCCCTCCCTCCATGCCCGTCTCAAACGAGTTCTCCCGTAACAGCAAAGCTGCACTGGTTTGTGGATATGCAGCACATTAAAGTGAAATGTCATTTCAATGGACCCAAGGTTTCTCCTGTAGAAGAATCATTTTTATAGCAGAATCTTACTCTAAACCGCCATGACACGTAACCTTGTGGTGGTGAGCATGAGGAAGAGGAGCCAAAATCTTTTTTTTGGAAGTAAATTCCATGCAGGTAGTTCCCAGCGGAGTTTGTCTCGTCCTGTTTACGTCCTGTGACGTTTTCTTGACAAAGCACAGACGCAGGAAGTGTCTATGCGTATCCACCTCCAACGCACTAAATTGTGAACCTGCGTCAGTGCTCGCACAAACGTCTGCGTGGTCTTGCACTGTGAGTTCCAGTTCTTGTCATCAATGCCCCTGCAGCCACCCTTAAAGGGCCTCGGGGTCCGACAGCGTGTCTCATAAAAGAACTGCTTAATCTCCCGCGTGGAAGTGGTATCAATTTTAGCCAGGACGGTAACCGCGTTCCCTCCAGTGTCCACTGCTTGGGTTTTATCAGTCACCCATTGGCTCTCACTGTCACACACAGAATATTCCCCACGGTAGCTTCTGTGCTCAGCATAGCGCTTCTTTCGTGTCTTGTTTCCCACCGGTCCGCCTTCTGGACCGCTGCTCACGAAGTCATCCGCGGGGTACAGCGGTGGAGGCTGCAGTGGTGGTCGGTCGCTCAGCAGCACCCGGGGTGAGTTGTACCGCTTATGCTGCCTGAGTAAGTCTGAGTTCAACATAATCACCTGCTGGTCCACCATCCCGTCACTGCTCCCGCCACCGTGACCCCCCGTTCCCCACGGCTCGACATCACCCTGGTCCTCTAAGGGAAAGTTGTTATTGAGAAGAGGAGGCAGTGTATCTTGGGGCTCCATGTCCCTGCTTTTACCCTGTTGGCTCTGGTTACCCCTGGTCTTCCCCCTCATCAGGTCAGCCTGAAGCAGCTGGATGATAAGAGAGTTTAACGTGTCAGGACTTGGCTGCTGCTGCTGCTGCTGCTGTTGTTGTTGCCCCTGGTGACTGCTATCCATGTTGGTTGCCTGGATACCATAGAGGTACACGAGGACCATCACATACAGCAGGATGGACATCACTAGATTCACCTGTAAGATCTGAAAAGACAAAGAGAGACACACTTTTAAGGGCTATGTTATCATTAAATACAGTAAACAGGGAGAATTCAAATCATGATATACACTGTGTTACACCAGCTGTGTTAACGTGCTTCATCTGCCCCATTTACACACACTAACACCTTGAGGCAAGTAGTGGAGAAGTTATGGTAAAGAAATGCACCAAATGTTGACAGTAAGTGTTACATAGGCATGTTGGGGTGAGGCCTTTGGAGAAGAGGTGCTCTGAGAAGAGACGAGTCATCATTAGGATCATTAGATGGCAATATCACATTGCTCGACTGGGATGGCTGAGAAAGAACATAAACCCCAAACCACTGTGCACAAGTAGATGCACCCAGATGAGCATTAACTGTAACTGAATTTGGGTGTAGGAGGTCCCAGTACCATGCCTTGGGGGATCCCTTGAGGGAGCAGAAATGGTAAGGACAATTTAGCCTGCTATGCAACATAGAAGTCAACCAATTGCAATAATCCTGTGGCTTTTCAATTCTTTAGCCCTGGCTGGTCTAAAACAAGGAGGGCATTCCTGGAATATAACTCTGGAGACAAAGATGTGAGTGCATTTCAGGACATCAAGTGGTTGTGTCTAAGTGGTTAAAAGAATTAACAAATAGCACATGAGTAGTGATGGGAGCATGATGACGTTAACTGAATAATTGCTGTAATATAATACTGTGAGCTCATTAGAGAAACGCCGGTCTGTTTTATAATTGATCGTAGGTGTATCGCATCTTACCAATCAGACAAAGAGTGGTTCTGCAAAACAACAAAAACCTATCACAAGGTAGGGCTGTGTCAGGGGAATTCACTCACAATTCTGAGAGGTTCAGTTCGCAAAAATAATTGAACATATGTAACATGTGTTAACATTTTCCTTCTCTTTGTCAGCAAAAGCTTTGTGTTCATAGGCTGATTGACTGAGGGTAAAACCCGCTGGAATTGAGGGATTTCAACTCAGTAGCTTTATGGTTATGCTTGGCAGCCACATGTTGTGCGTAAATATAAAGCAGTATAGGTTTAAAATAAATGTGCATGCAATAAAAACGTCTCGGCTTGAATAAAAATGTAAAGAACATACTGTGCCCATAATGTATAGTTTTTTTATAGCCGTTTTTTTTTTCATAATCCAAGCAGTCCAGTCTAATAAATTGTTTCTTAAATGTAAATGGAACATATATGCATTCTATGCCAGTTACATTACAAAAGTAGATACCAGCATCATTTACTGTGTGTGTGTATAACCACTCCTGCACAAAAGTCACTGGAGTTTGCTGTTGATGTTACAAATAAATGCATCTTCTGTAAAAATCCATGTACACATACATAGTTTTATCTAAATCTTTATTAAATACTTGTCCATTGTCGCATACGATGGGATGTTGAGCTTTATCACAGGTATAATAATAATAATAATAAAACAGCACTCATCTGGGCTTACATGTTAGAAGACTGTGCTAAATCTTTAGACACAACTCCCCTAAAACCAGGTTTACCCTCCAAATGAAGTAAAAATGATTTCAAATATTCCGGCCAACATCAATGTTGGTCCACCTCCCTTAAAATGGGCAAAACTTTCTTATAAAAGTCAAAATCACGACACTCACCGCAACCTTTGTCTTTTCACTCATCTTTCCTTCTGCCCGGGTTATTAAATCCAAGCACATGAATGAAGATCTCTTTATAAATCAGGTGCCCCGCCCATGAAACGGCATGCAGTCAGACAAATGAATTTATCCTCCTGCTGGCATAATCCCGATCATAAAAGCCCCTCACTGTAGTCGTTTATGATGTTGACATTCAGGGTGCATGGCAGAGGCAAATGGGGCTTGTGCCTTGAGCAATAATTTGCTCTGTGTACAAAGCGATAATGAGCGTGTACATGTGTGTTTGCGCTGCTCTGTATTATCATGCTTGACAAACAAGGACAAGAAAGAAATAATAACAATAACGTGAGATTAGAGTTCGGATTATAATTAGGAGTTGGTGTCACATTCACACGGTTTGTTAATCCGACTAAAACCAGACTTATACATCCAGATAACGCAGTTGGGAGTCAGATTTCTACTGATGTTTAACTAGCCCCAAACTGACCTCATGTTGTGCATATTCTAGCCCCCAGAATTAATAGATGATGCTGGTACACAGAAAAAGAAGATTATGATCGAAATCCATCCAAATAAAGGAAACACCTGATTCACGAACAAGGTGAAAGGGAGTAAATTGTTACTAGATAAAGTGACGTAGACACACTTTGAAAAATTTTTTTAAAAAGTATTTGTATACTGGGACAAGAATAGTCCAATTACATTAAAAAGTTTTGATTTAACATACAGACTAAGTTTCAGGAATGAGTCCCTGAATGTCGTGAGTGAGTGAGTGAGTGAGAGAGTGACAGATGTTAATGCTACTGAGGGACGGAATTAAATACAAAAAACTGCATCCAAAGGGAGAACAGATTGTCAGGAAATCATTATGAAAGCACACACACACACACATATGGCACGGTGACAACGAAGGACAGATTCTGTTATCCTTGACCAACAGGTGCATGCTGGGTCTAAGTGGTGATCATTTTAAAGATCAGAAGAACAGCGACAACGACAATGATCTATTCATCAATTTTGATTTTGTCGCTTTGTTGTCGTGTTGCTTTATTCTGCTGTTAAAGGTCCAGTGTGTAAGAATTTGGGAAACCTATAATGGTGAGACTGAGACGGAGATTTACTCGTGTGTCAGATAACTGCGGTGAAACATGGCCGCACAAGATGACGAGGTCATTGACTAGAGTACATATAAAAGGCTAATTCTACAACAAAAAACTAATTATTTTAATGTTGAATAGATTATACACTAATGTAAGGGATAATATATTCTTCTTCTTATATAATTGTCTCATTATGTTTTTTTTTCAAGATACAAATAGGACGGCTGTTTGAGTGGTGTAGCTTTAAGCTGGAACAGATTTGTAAGGAAATGGTGTGACTTTTAAACCAAAGGGCTGTATATGCGCAGCTGCTGAGGAGAATAATAATCCATTTCAATTCAATTCAATTCAATTTATTTGTCCCCAGGGGGCAATTAAAGGCAGACAGGGCAGTTACACATAACAACACACAGACGAGTAAAAGATGAATGTAGTGAAAGCGATCTCTCTGTGAGCGCGGCCCTATGATCGCCCTTCTGTCCCAGGCTGAAAACAGAGCCTCGAGGACGTGCACATTAGTTCGTTCTCTCTCAGATCACCTGATTTTCATTATTCTGATAGAAGTATTGATCAATCCTTCAAACACGTGTTTCTTACCCAAGCTTTAACATTGCTAGATGAAGTAGTAAACACTAAATTGAAATCAACGCAATTGGCAAAAGACGCAATTTTAAACACTCAGTTTTTCCCTGATTTCAGATTATTGTACTATTCTAAGAAAAAAAAAAACAGTACATAAAGGTTCAAAACAATTCTTAGTTAATACTTTGATGGCATATCATGAGGCAACACTTCCACTTCTAATATATAGTAAATAATGAACTGAAGCTAAAAATTATATATACATTGCAGTTTGATATTCCACCTAGTACAGTCATACTATACATTTAAATACCAGTGCATGTTTGACTGCTTTTAAATATGTAACGCAGTGACATTTACTCCATTTTAAATTTCTTACATTTATCTGGGTACATTTTTATCTAAGTCACTCTTCCTTGTGAAGTAACGACACTTCCAGAGTTTGCCATTATTCTTTCCAACCGTGCAAATCTCTGCCCTCGCTGAAGCAGCTGTTGGCTCAAACAGGCAGCAGAAGAGGTTCCAACCTAGTCGTCAGCCTTGTTTCTTCTAAAATGACAACGACATCTCCCGGACCCACTAAAAGCAGCATTAACTGTCAATCGCGCAATCCGCTGTGGTCACCGAAAATGCAGCCTCTTTGAGTCCAATCCAGAGCTTGTTCGTGACCTCCAGAAGTAAATGGAGTGTAAATATGGAAAATTAGAAGAGCAACAGGTCTGGACAAGGAGAAACATCTAAAACCCAGAGGGAACTCTCATGGGATTCCTCACATTGTTCATCTCCAGGTCATCAGCAATTCAGTGCAGTCATGTTCAGGACAAGAAAAGCGCATCTTTCCTTATTAGGAGCCCGTTTTTTTCCCTACAGTTTTCCTTAAACCCAATTTGCCCCTTAAATACAAACAGGGTTGATTTGACACAGCAGTTTGCGTGTTTACAAGACATTCTCTGAGCGCTGTGCTTCACACTTAAATGGATAATTGCTCAAGGAAGATATATTTTTCATGTGACATTCAGATGCTACTGTGGCCTGAAAATAGTCTCAGAACTGAAAAAGGCGGGTTTTTGGGGCTTCACCGCCCCCCCTCCCCATCACCAGCACAACTCTCCATGTGACTCCCTTTAATTGAATATGAACTTGACTGAATTGTTCTTGGCAATTTCTGGTGCCAATGAACCAGACCAGTTATCTAAAACGATCGCTCCGGGGCAGATTACCAATCACACAAATTCCCGGACAAAGAAATGGAACAAGACGGAACAAGAACAATCTTTCTTTGAATCTTATGCCTTAAACTACTTGATTTGCTTTCCTATGCCCCATTGTACGTCTCCGCCTGCTTTTCCAGTGGCAGGAAATATGGTTTCTTACTGCCAATGGCAAAGATGGCAAAGAGTTGTACACACATCTGTTTTTTTACAACGTGTTTTCTTCTGCTTAAGTTATTTTTGTGGTTTACAAATCATGTCGTGTTTTTTTTTTTCTTTTTCCGAAAGCCAATGTGGTGATTTTAAATGCCATAATTTATTTCTGTCCATTTACACATTTGTCCAAACAAACACGATTTTTGAAATGTTTGTGGTGAATTTGAATTGACAAACCAAAAACGCCGGTTTTGTTGCATTAGGATTCTCAACAGTTGGTGCGGATGTGATTGTTAAAGGACTATTTGTCTCTGTAATTTCACCTCCACGCTATATTAGCAGATTGGTCTCGTCTCGGTTCGTGTTTTGAAGTGGCAGCTAATCCCTACACACTGGGCCTTTTTATGGAAAATAAAAGTGAGCCTGATGGACAAACTTCAACAACTGATCCCCGGAGTGAATCGACAGGAAGGGGGTCCTGCTCACATCACAATGTAACCAAACAACAATAATGTGTGGTTTGATGTAGAAGTAGAATCTGGGTCCGGTTCATACTTTCTGTGTCTGTGTCTGACTCGGAAATGTGAAGCGGTTTTCCACAGACAAGGAACACGACTGTAGACCTAGTCTAAGCCTGAAGACACAAAAGACCCTCTGGCTGTAGATCACAAGAGTGTGGAGCAACTGACCCTCATGTAAAACATGTCACTCGGTGGCTCAGTGCTGATGTGTTTCACATGCCGTCAGTGACACACAGGTAAAGGCGCAGAGGACAGGTCAGGGCTTGATGGGACCGTTCCTAGACTGTCGGCCTCCAACCCTCTAATTAAATAAGAAAAGGACCAGACTGCTCGTCTCTGAGTCCACACACCCCCCCGGGGCTGTCACTTCAGCGACATCCCACAGGGTAACAAAGCAAAAACAAAGCACAGACATGCTGCAGTGTGTGTTTAAGGCCATTAGCAACCAATTAATGTAACTGATGTAACTGTAAAAAAAAGGACACACCCTGAAATGAGCCAATTTTGTTTAATTGCTATAAATTAAAAATGAAGGATGTCATGTATTTGATATTAACAGACGTATAATATAGGGACCGCAACATGGTTTCACATTTGCAGATGTATTACATTACTCTTAAATGTGTGTATTGTCATGATTCTCTGACAAATATACTTTTCATCAAGTCCTACATCATATCAGTTTTTTTATATTCTTATAGCAGCAGTATAAACATCTGTTGCAAAATCACTGGGGTCAGGCATAGAGACCGGTGCTCACTCTGGGGAGATCAAGGCCAAAAACATTATTAACGATCATGATCACATCCTGGCATCGGAGTTTGAGTTTCTACCCTCAGGTTGCCGGTTTCTTTTGTCCCTGAGCAGAACAAATAGATCATCTGAATCTTTTGTTCCCGCAGCTATCAAACAACTCAGCTCGGGTCGGGGTCAGTTTTACTCTCGCTGTCGTTTCATCTGTGTCCCTGTATGTCATGAATGAGTGTGTGAGAACGTATGATTGTGTGGGAAGCTACAGATGAACTGCCCTTCTGGGGCCAATAAAATGTTCTGAATCTGAATCTAAATCTGAAGTGAAGTGGTTGCAAGAGACTGTCTGCAGGGCCTTTGTGCCAAATATGTGAAAACAAAGAAGAGGGTACAGCAGGGAGATGGAAGGAAGGAAGGGAGGGAAGAAGGATGGAAGGAAGGGAAGGGAAGGTAAGAAAGAAACACAAGTGATTAGCAAATGAAAGTTAGTTGCCCGGTGTCACACGTTTAGATCACTCATCAGCCCAACCCTAAGACACAGCCTGTATGAAACGGAGAAGAGGCTTATTACACTTCTTTTGATTTGAAATCAACTTATTCTAAAACTTTCTTTGCAGTTCTTGGATTCCCATGCAAAACACACTGCTAAGAGTTGTATTACATTGTCAATATGGACTTAAAATCCTTTTGTGAAGTGCAAAATAATAGTGTCAAATAATAATAATAATAATACTCACTAACACAACCCTCCCTTTATCCTCTTATTGTTCTATATCCTCATATCTATGTGTACGTGTCGCCCTCTCTGCTACCAAACTGCTCGTTCTAAATAACATTCTGCAGAAAATGTTGCCGTTTGGTTCCACGTCTCACGCGCTCACCGCGGCCGCTACAGGCCGGTGTCAAAGCTCAGAGCTGCTTTCGTGAAGAATGTGCATAAATGCATTTGAAAGGGTCCAAAAAAGTGTGAGTCAAAGGAATATGAGATGCAAGCAGTGCCCTGAGGATACAGTTGCAAAAAACTACGGCTCTTCTTTCAATGCAGTCAGTGAGAACCTACACACTGATGAAGAAGGTGGTGTCTCTGAGCTCCTGCAGGTTTTGTCTGCAGTGTCACGGTGCTACGATGGATGGTTACCAGTGGAGTTCTGAGTGTTTCATGATGAAGTCTAGGTCAAGCACCATGGCATCATGGATTGTTATGAAGACACCGTCAGACATTATCAGACAAGTGGGACATAAGCTTCTGTTTTTCGTAGGATTAAAGGGATTTCAAGGGTGTGTGTTGTGTTTGTTTGGGCAACACTGCTGAGAGTGGACCAAGCTGACACCAGGAAATGATTCTTCTTTTGACACAAGCAAATCCAATATCACACAAGTACATGTAGGGAGGATGATGATGATGATGATGATGCAGAACTTGCTATGCTTTGAATGCTGATATTAGGGATGACCAAATCCTGATCTCAATCTCAACAGCAACACTTTTCCTTGGTTTACTCAGAATATAAACTGTTATCAAAAGTGATATTTTCACCATTTTGGTTGCAGTTTATTGACATGTACACAAACACAGGAAGATTATATCGTTTACTGACAGTGGGTCTGTTTTGAATGGTGCACTTTACATCTATGTTACACCAGATCTGCTTACTGTTGAATATCTGCCGTTATCGTGTCCTAATCTGGTACATAGGTCGTTTTGGGATGAAAAAAGCTGACAACCAGGGACATCCATAATGCTTACAATACACCATGTTAACAAATCCTTCCAAGGCCTTGTTGCATTTAAATACTAGAATAGTTTCGAGCTATGCATACAGTATACTGTATACTACAGTACAATCCATATCTTGGAGAGGCAACAGGGACATTTTATGTCTGATGTTGTTCCAGGTGTATTATTGTTTGGTCACTGTAAGAACATGGCAGCATTAACTCCCTCTTGTATTTCAAGCACCTTTTTTATGCAAAAAGTTGCTTGTCAGATGATCAGCTGAAAGCTCCTCCCACACCTTTGTGATGTCAGGTTCAAAAAATAAGTCATCTTTTGTCACTATTAGTGCACCAACATCAATCAAAGTCTCCTCATCATATAATCTCATTTGTTCTTCATCACCAAAACCTCCTGCTCTCATGCTCTATATCATCTGTACGTTTCTCTGTAGCTCCCTGCTCAACTGTCTCACTGCAAAGTCGTGATAACAATTCAGTTAACTTTGAACGCGCAGAGGCACCAGTGCAGCAGTCTTTTATATGTCTGTAAAATGTAAATATTTCATCAGGACTGATGTACCAAAACGTGCGGCAAGAGTCCGAGTTTGCATGTGCTTCGTTAGTTTGTCGGTTCTGCGCGGCGGTCTGAGGAAGTGTAGTTCGAATCACGTCTGCTGACTTTAGAGCGACGTGGCCCATGTAAACCACACGGAAAAGATAAAGGACCGAAAAAAGAGTGATGAACGGCGTCTTTTGTGTGTGTTTATACACGCCTAAGAGCCTCAAAAACAACACTCCTGTCAGTGTGTTTGATTTTTTTTCTTTTTAATTGTGTGCGTGTGCACCGATCAGTGGTTGTTTTCGTCTTCACCGTGGATTATAAAAGTCATAGACTGTACAGAAGTGTGGGCCAACTCAAATAAACACTAAACCTCAGCAGCGGCCCCCGTTGCTCCGAGGCGAACACACACGTCTAATACTTCTGCAGTCGAACACAGCAAGCCCCAACAATTCTTAGACGTCTAAATATTTTGACTTTTACTCGTAAATGTGAAAACCATGGAACTCGCAGTCCGGAGTACTACTTTATTGAAAAATACTTTCATGACATAAATATTGACACAAATTACGCATAAGTATGAATGACAGACTCACGTTAGACAGTGTGATGCAACTGTTGTGAGTCTGTGTGTGTGTGTGTGTGTGTGTGTGTGTTTGCAGATGAAATGCAGGCTCATCAGGGTGTGGTGGTGATAAAATGTCACAAATAATTGCACACACTCTATCCTGGTGAACTCCAGATTGTAAAGGGCATGAGAGGAAACATGCTGTTTTACTGGCAGTGGCATGTTAGAGCTCAACAGTCACCCACCTGTCTGTCTGTCTGTCTGTCTGTCTGACTGACAGATGCATGCTATTGGCAGACTTTTTTTTTATTTGCTTTTTATTCTTTGATGCAGACTCACTAAGTGCACAGTGATTGGCAGTTTAAATGAGTGCTTATAGTGTGTGAGCATAGTGGAACATTTAGCTAAGCAGTGGCCTACCCAAGCTTGTTCTTTTAATTCAGGGTGAAATATTTGTCAGCAAAATTTAAAATGTAACTTAAATCTAAACATTTCTTCCTGTGTTAAGACTCTTTACTGTGAACAGTGTATTATTATGCTGTGGTTCAGTGGGTAGAGTCGTGTATGTTAATCGGAAGGCCGGGGAGTGGTTGAACCCAGGCCGCTCTCTAGTCTGTGTGCAGATGTGTCCTTGGGCAAGACGCTTCAACCAACTATACAAACTATAGAAACACAGATCATTTACCATGACTGACCTGGAGGGAACACACACACACACACACACACACACACACACACACACACACACACACACACACACACACACACACAGCCTGCTCACATGTGTGTGAAAAAAAAAAAAGCTTCTTAGTACAGCGTTTATATTGATCTCATTAATAAAAATAATAATCCCAACTCAGGAAATGATTCAAATGAAGTAAGTTTCAAAGCATTTGGGACCTCTGTTCATCCTTGACCTTGAGCAATGGTCTGGACTTCATTTGCAGAACCACTACAGAGCAGTTACAGATCCAGTTCAGGCGATGGGGGCAATGAACTTAAAGCTATACTGGGCAAGATTGCCAGAAAGACAGTTAAAGCAGGGTTTATTGTCAAATTATACCCATACGTATGTTTGTATAAAAGTGTAATTACTTAAATATAAAAAAGTAGCCATAGAATAAGCCTTTAAAGAGTAGTTTCAATAACCTCTAGTACCTGCTCTGACAGACCATTTTTGACCCATTTGTGTTTTATTATTTCCAATGCTGACGTATCAACCTTTCCACCAAAGAAATATACATTCACAGCTGCTTGGTATAACAGCCAACAGAAGAATATTCTCTCTCTGAAATCTTATATGTGTTGGGTACGTCCTGCCGTCTCAGGCCAGATCTACCCAAGACTGAAAACAGCGAAAAATCAAGTTCTCTCTCGGATCACAACAAACTAAGATGCCTGCCCCAGCTTTAAGGTACAAAAACTACATCTGTAGCACCGACATTTGTCCTTCGTCAGCTTAAGATCTGCAGTTGTAGTTTTTATTGTAAGAAGTGGGCTGGTAAATTCCAGTAAGACTTGAAGCCTACATATCAAATATGGCTCACCAAGCAAATAGGGAGGGATGGGAAGGGAAAGTAAGTAAGTAGACCATGGTTGAAACAGTTAATACTGTTGAAAAAAAACCATAGCGGAAGAAGGGAAACTGAAAATAAAACATGAGGAAAGGAAAACAAGGCTATCGCAGAGAAATAATAAAACAATTAGAGACGGGAGGTTGGTATGAAAACAGCAAATCACTGTTGAACCTCTGAACTGTGCCTGGCCTGGAGCCTGCTAATCCACCGGCAGCATCGCTTAATAAGGCATTTAGAGCTTCAAAAGGAAAGAAAAGGCGATGAGGAGAAAATAAGATCAGACACATATGACCCAGTCTTTTATTCTCCTTGGCAAGAATTTCTATATCCACAGTGAATTTAATAATGAGGAAGAACAGCCGGCGTCACGAAACGCTCAAACAAATGTATTTGTCCCGATAACAAATTACGATCTCGTGACTTAACTCCAGCCTCGCGGACACAGACAATAACTTGCAGAAATCGACCAAATAAAATTAACTTCAATAACAGTATCGTCCTGAAGATTTTATTGCGTTTTACCTTTAATGGTGTCCCTTTTGTACCGACCGTGGGCCTGGAGGGAGATTATGCTTTTGTTCAGGCTGTCGGGCTAAGACGACATGACGTGAACTATTTAGACATCCACCGTTGCATGTGGAGCAGGAGGAGAGCACTGGCGTTACCTTCAATCCCCAAAAATATCTCACTCTCTGGAGTCATCCCAACCTGATGACACATGAAGGCAGAGCAGGCCGGACTGTACATGTCACCGCTGACTCCTCTGTGATCTCCTAAATCCCAGCAGGGAAAACAAACATGCTATTTCAACCCAAAAGTCTTAAAAGGGCTTCAGAAATATTTGCCATTAGCGCACGCTGACATTAACAGCTGTTTACTGACTAATCTAGCCGACGTGTTTACCATTACTTACCAAGCGCTGTCTCCAGCTGTGAAATGCCAACGTTTAGTCATGTCATATACTTCAAGTAGAATTCGATTTATTTATTTATTGAAGTACTGATAGTGAATTTGACCTCTGTATTTAACCCTACATCCTTTTTACACACCAGTCGTGAACACACGAGCCGGGTGCGAGACCTGTGGGCAGCGCTTATGTGTGCCTGGGGAGCAATGGGGGATTTGGTGTCTTGCTCAGGGTCACCCCAACCTTTGATCCATGCAAGGATTTGAACTGGCGACCCTCCGGTCACATGCCTCTTGGCCCATTCAAGAACAACAACAACACTTTGTGGAAACACGTATTTAAGGCCACGCTTATGCAGCTCTGTGATAAAAAAGACAGACAAAGTTAAGGTTTTAAGGGTCAGTTACACAATGAAAACACCATAAGGGGAGTCGAATGATAAAAAACAACAACAACAAGTAACCATGAAATTGAGCCAAATTCCAGGATTCTTGTGCCTATTACATTTTTTGTTTCAACACATTTTGTTTCAAAATGAATGTGAAGACCAGAGATGATCAAACTGGTGGATTTGGTGCAGCGGAGAGGACAAAAACAATCAGAACTGTAGTCAAAAATAACTGTTTGTAAAAAGGTTTAAAGGAAAAATTTATTACTTTATGGGGTATAATGACTATTCTTCAAAATAACACCAAAATGTTTTTCCAAAATAGAGTTAGAAACACTCTAATGACACAGACCGGATAGATTTAACAAAACAACATCAAAAAAGCTCAGTAAAACGGAATAAGAGGGACATTATAAGTAAGTATTACATGTCGTGTGAGCTATCAAACTAATGCCACAGTTGTGATTAAAAATCTTCACGGTACTTCTATAAATTTAGATCCAGCTTCATTCATTCAGTCCTTAAACTTGTACTAATAGCTATCTAACTACTATGTCAAATATCAGCTGTGAAAAGGGACATGTTTTTATTAATCAAACTCATCGACAGCTCACTAAAGACCAACTTTCAGTCACATCGTTCAAATCCGAAAGCCAATGATCACAGAATTTGATCGACATAAAGACAACAAAACTGTTGGTGCCCTGAGACTTTTGCACAGTCCTTCTACAACCTTCTGGAGTCTCAACTCAGTAGAACCTCTGGCACAAAATGACTCCTGGTCACCACTAAGCACAAAATAAAAACAGCCCTGACCCATTTGTTTAACCTATTTGTCTAAACCTGCTACCTCAGGACACTTAAAGCTATATCAGTTAGAGACCATGACGTGAATGGTGAGCATGGCAGTTGCCGTGGAGACCCCCGTGATGATGCAGTCAGGGCACTTAGTGATGGGGCTTAGCGAGCAGTATCCCCAACCAACAAATCCTGCAGAGGGATTTTGACATGGCAAAGTCTGAGCCCTAATACTGTCCAAGTGACTCCAGATATTACAGCATGAGAGCATGACGTCATTCTGTATGCTGTATTTACGTGTGTCGCTCATAAATAATCAACATGGTCGTAAAATAATCAATACTCAACTGCTGAAGTCATCAATAAAAGTCTTTCATTGCCAACTGCTCGTCGAGGGAGTTCTCCTTGTAATCAAAGGTACGCTCGATGACAGCATCGTAATTACACATCTACAGGTGGTTTTTGTGGTCCTTAAAATGACTGTAAATAGAAAACCAACGTGTAAATGTGGCTTAGGAAAGCCAAAAGATTACATAAAAAAGTTTTTGAATCTCAACCTCCCACCTAGTTGCTCTGTGTGGGGAAGAAAAGGTGAGGAAAGAAATCCAGAAAGTGTTTGCAGAGATGATCAATAGAACTGTGCAACACATTTTGCATGCAATAGACATTTGATAGAAGAACTGGTTTGAAAATAGATAAACAAAAGGAGTGTCGAGGTCATGATGGGGACATGAAAGAAAATATTTTTGAAAACTGGCTCTGTGTGTACAATTCTGTCTCATTGTAGATATTCATGTCACTTATTCCCATGTCACTATAGAGGGCGATGGTGACAAATCCTTTAAATTTGTATTTCACAATTTGTTCCAAATTTCTTTAGGGTCCGAGTGGGACTTGCGAAAAAGAAGGCTCCACACACATCCGCCGGATCCGCCGGATCCGCCGGATCCGCCGGATCATCCTCGTCGTCTTCCTCCACATCCCTCTTCACTCTCTATTCACCCCCGGGATTTTAAAGTAAGTGCAGGGAAGGGCAGAATTCCTGTCGTAACAGCGAGCTACCCTCTGAATGTATCGCTGCCTCCAGCCATGTGAGTCATCTGCGTTTGTGGTGATTATCTCTTGAGAAAACTAGTTTTTGCACGAGTGTGGTTGCAAATGTAAAGGCATGCCGTGTGTGTGTGTGCGTGCATGAGAGTGATGTTTAAGTGTATGTTTGCCAGTGCAAAGCTGGCATGGGAAGTGGCAGGAGTCGCATGCACAGATCAAACTTGTGTGTGTTGAACAACGACAACAGACAGCTGTGCACACTAAGTGTGTGAGTCTACATGTATGCACATATGTACATACCGACAGGTACACATTCCTTTATCTGACAGTGAAAACAGGCGAGGACACACACCTTGCACTGAGTCTGAACGCAGAGGGCGGCAGGACTTCTAAATAACACACTCTGGTCAACTATTGCTATTCCTGGTGCTCTTATCTAACGACACAATGTTTAAGTCATTTTTTAATTCTAAAGACAGTTTTAGTGCTTGCAAAATGTTTCCCAACAGGACTCTGTAGGTCACTCCCATTTTGTCTCGGTACATAAACAAGACATCCACTGTTAATCTGGATGTGTCTGCGCTGCATCGAGACGTAAATATCTGTCTTGATACGAGTCACCAGCGAATCTCCGGTGGAGGAAAAGCAGCACTTTTCAATTTGTTTTCATTCATTCGCTGCAGCAACCTCAGTCATCTCCACAGCTCCCAGGCTTCTGGTTGCTTAGTAATTAATGACAGATGTGGTAGAGCTGATAACCGCCTTGGTTCAAAACAACTCTGACCTCCTTTGTGTGTTTTTTTTTGACAGAAGTCAGCGAGTCCATCAATTTGCTAAAAAACTTCACCTGAGAGACAAAGATTACAGACAAAGCACACAAGCAATAGAAGCAGATGCTTTCTACAGGACTCAGCCTAACGCAAGTGTCCTACGATGCTGTGGGTGGCCATTGTTGACTTTCCACATTTACCTTGATCTTTATTATTAGTATTTTGGATGAAAACATTAGGCACCACATATTTATTTTTTTTGTTTTACCTCCAGGACTTTGTGGAGCAACGTTTGAACACGTTGGATGTTTTTTTTTTTTGTTCTTGCACGTGCATCTTGTGCATATGTGAAACACATTCCTGCAAATGCTTTCACACAATTCCAGTGACTGATGAAGCACCAAGAAATGCAGGATGACTGCAGGAAAGTAGTCGTAGAAGTAGAAGATTTGAGGTTGCACTCTACCAGTAACTATGTGTCTGCACTTGTGAAATAGTTTTTGTGACTGAGCCACACCAGAAACTCATGGAAATGAATATTTCCATCTCATGTTGCAACTCTAAATAGACAGCTATTAACTATCAAGTTCCATGAAGTCGGGTGTTTTCTGAAAGATTTATTTAAAAGAAAGAGTTTTAAAGCCTAACATGATTTTATCTCACTGTTTTCAAAGTCTAGACAGCCCTTTTAGCTTGCAGTTGGGTTTAAGTCTGCATCAAATCCCACAAATTCAGCACAGTGACAGCAGTATCATCAGGTGACCTGAATTACAGAGCATCTTCAGAGCCGAGCCAAGGTTATCCGGGCCTTCGTGTTTCACGCATGCTGGAATGAGTGAACGCAGCTGTCAATACGTTTTGGCCCGTGAACCCGCGGCGGCACAGAGCTGAAAGTTCAAGTTTAAAGTTGTCTTTATTGTCCTCCAGGGGAAAATTTGCTGTACAGCTGCGGCAAAAGCGCAGCACATGTCAGCAAACCACACTAGAACAAATGACATTCACAAGTTGTCCGACAAGACAGTGGAGGAAGGGAAATTGTCACTTCCTTTGACCTTCTTTCCATCAAAAACTCTACTCAACAAATATGCCTAGCTTTCTGTGATCACCGAGCCTCGTGCAGGAGGAGAATTGTCGCTCAAGGTACTTCCTGAGATTGTAGTGTGTTTTTGTTACTGCTACACTGAGAAACACAGAGAGAGTCGGACTTAATGTATGTGTGAACTCATTTAACAATGGAAGCGAATGTAGTGTGTTGATTTGTTGATAACTAAAAGTTCTAAGCGACAGTTTTTAAACGCACAGGGAACATGCATGCACGGGTGAGCTTTGTGCCACACACACGCAGGGTCTACATGATGCTCAAAGGATAAAGAACTGAGAATCATGATGTTGAGATATTTATACTGCTGCACAGCCTGGCCTATACATTCATGCACTCTTTGTTCATTATTGTTGTTTTGTTGTGACAAATTAAACTCAACCGCCCTCCTGAGCAGAAACATCTGTAAAGCAGCGTGTATAGTTCTGGTTCTATATGGTATAAATTATGACCAGTCTGATCATAGGGAACCACAAGAGAGATGACGATGGGATTCTCTCCCTGCATCTGTGTCTCCAGAGTGCATCTGTTTGAGTGCGTAAACAAGTGAAACAGTCTTGACCAACACCTGTTTATTCCATGTGTGACAGGAAGATGAAGAAGCGTAACATGACGGCGTCCATTCATCTCCTCACACAACAGGACAGACAGACCAAACAGGACTGGCCTCGGTGTTGGATGTCTGCGGTTTTGCTCAAAGAGTGAATGGAAAAGAATCCGCTGTTACTTTGATGTGGTTTCCATTATGCCCTACATCTGACAAGATCCGCTGTGGCGCACACACACGCGCGCACACACACACACACACACACACACACACGTTGAACAGTGGTTTGTGCTTTTGCTTCAAGTTGCCCTCCTTTTTTGTTCATCAGTTTTTTTCTGCTTTTTCTCCACCACTTTGTGGCATTTGTTGCTAAAAGCTTTCCAGAGTGACATTTAAGTCGACTTCACTTCATATCACATCAGCACTTAAATTCTCATCGTGTCCACAGGTCTGATACGGGGTCTGAAGCAGACGGGGAAACTAAGACTGAATAGAGGGGCAGGCCGACAACTGAGAACTGTGTGATCTGAATAGGTCCGAGCAGTACTAGGTTATAATAACCATCCCAATTCAGCCACAGAGATCAGGGAACGCTAATCCAGCATCAATCCTAATAGAATCACAGACACAGGAATAGACTGACCTTGCTTCAGTGTGTATGTGTGTGTTATGGTAGTATTCCCTGGATTAATGGTCCAGATTACCAACCTGGCACCGTGGGTAACTCTCCCTGAGCCCCACAAGTCCAACAGTCACATAAAACTCCACACTTTGTGGAATTCTCCGCTGCACAAACCACACGACTGATCCCAGGACAATATGTCGGAATTATGAAATAATTCTCATTAGAAAGATCTTTAATTTAGAAAGAGGATGTTAAAGGTCGCAGTTAAAAGTCGGGAAGTAATGGAACTTGACAAGGGTCAGAGTTCAGTGAACGACCTCTTCATCTCGCGTGTACGCCATCCTCTCCTCGCCCAATGTGTTTGTTTTGTTTTGCACTGTCTGCTTCCAGCCTCAGAGCCCCACAGTTCCTTGTTAGTTGTGGTGGGTTACTGACTACCCAAGTGTGGATCCAGGTTGTCCCAGCTCAGAAACAGGAAATCACATATGTGTGAAGGCTGACTCCGTGCTGAGAGGAGAGTCTTTGTCATGGCACAGGCAGGCAATGTAGAGAGCACAACCTAAGTAAGAAGACTAATGTTAGGCCTTAGCAAAGGCACAGACTCTATACAGAGAGAGATTAGAGCGACCCTATAATTTCAGGTCTTCTTAAATAGAGCCTGATGTTAATTTAGTAAATTGTAAATATGAAAGAGCATCTGTGTGACTGACGGCTAGTGTCAACCACTAAATCTCAACATTGGAGCCATGGTCACATGATGAGGACATATTCATGTCATAGACATCAAGACACCAATAAGCCTCGGGTAAATAGCAAAATAGAACATAGCCGTGTTGTATATTTTCTTTAAGTGGAAGATCTGTGAGGCCTCAGATTTAATCTTCACATCTCCTCATTTGTAATTACTATTAAATAGCTCTCAAACCACGAGGCGAAGAGACAAGTGGGTCATTAACACGATTAATGAGTCGCACGCATGATCCACATGATCGACTATCTTCTGAGTGGTTATAAAACAAGCATCTCAAGAAGCAACATCAGACAATTACTGAGCTTCTGGAACAGGTCAGAATGAACTTGTTCACAATAAGATGGGCTCTGTTGTTTTGTCCTCCCAGGCACAGCTTGTCATCTGACTGTCATCCTAAAAATCAGTTTCATTCTGACTGTCTGTCCCATGGTTTCAAAACAATGTCTGCCACAGAATTTGCCCTTTGAAACCTACGTGACTTTAACCTCTTCTTCCCTGTTATATCTCTGCAATGACAGGCTCTATGTGCATTATCTTTGTATCGAAATCAAGATAACATTGGCGAGATTCCGCAAGTGTAAGCATCACCGTAGATACCACTGTGTCAGAGTAAATACAGATGGAACCCAACATAAACAAAGGATTTTATTTTTCCCCTCGCCTAAAAAAATGTTGCATTTTAAAGTAAATATCACCTTTAAAAATATGCAGAAGTAGCTTACAAACTCTTGGTTGTAAAGTGAGACTCTGTGGAGTCTCTGCTGTTGTTTGTTTACATAATCACGCTGATTCTCCGGTGCCGCTTTTCAGTGCTTACACTGTTACGGTGTTTTCTACTCCTGCTGGTTTGATCGACTGGTGTTTTAACTGTGTTTTGTGAACATCAGAATGTTTTTTATGAGCCTTTAGCCGAGTCCCTGACCTTTCTGTAGGTATGCAGCATGTCTGTGTTTTATTAAAGTGAGACGTGTCTTTATGACGTGTGACGATGCCCCCGGTGGCGTCAGGGAAGAAGAAGAAGCATGAATTCATATAGCTAGAAATGTTATCACGCCTACTCTCTCACTGGCTATTCTCTGGACAGTGACCAGCTCCGGTCACACATCAGCTCAGCTGGACATCACACAGATCGTGTACTCGCACACAGGCAGGGAAATGTCTGTCAAGTGTCTGGTTCAAGTGATTTGCACATTTGTGTTTACAGTCAAAGCTGCTCAAGAGAGATTCATGGCTGTATTGCGTGTAAGAAAGCAGCATTTGTCTCCATCTGGGTAACAAAAGTGGGCTTATGACACTCGGTAAACAAAGTAAACACACAAAGAGGGAGAGGGAGAGAGAGAGGGAGGTGTGGCTGTGCTCTGAGGTTAAGTTCAAAAAGAGGAAAAGGTTACGGCATTTTTCAGGCCGTTGGCATCAGCGTGTCCTAGGTCTGATTGTGTCCTCCTGTCATGTGTAGATGCAGATCGCTGGTCTGCGCGGAGGCTCCGCAGGCATAGTTGCTGCACAGTACATCACTGAGCACAATAATTGGCCGTACATGCTCATAAATAGGCCACTTTTGCTAAAATAAATTAAAAAAAATAAAATGTGGAAATACAAGACATATTTTCTCTCTCATGGTTAATAAAATAAACCAAATGTTTAAATACTCCATGAAATAAGACTGGAGCACCAATCGTACTTCGGAAGTTTCAAGTCGGCCTTTGTTTTTAAATATTCGAATGCTTTTAATAAGTGGTGGAGGGGGGGGCAGCTGTTTCATGCTTTCAGAAGATGCTTTCAGTTAATATAAATACAGTTCACATGCTTGGTCTTGATATGCAACTCTTTATGTCAGTGGTGTCAAACTCAAATGACCTGGGGGCCAATTAGCATCTCGTTTGGTCAAGAGGGGGCCAGTCTAGAGAAAAACAGTGTTCCGTAGCGGGGTGGGCAATATAAGATATTCATGATGATATGAGACTGAATTTCAAAGTAAAAGAGCTTGTTTTGATATAAAATTGCGTATACTTCACAATAAAAACCTATTTATGATAAATAGATGACGAGGATAACTCTTATTAAAACATCTTAAATAAATGGAATTTAATGTTGAGTGTAATACATTTAATAAAGCAATAATTACAACCGAATGTCTTATTACTATTATAAGAAATATTGCCAGCTAATTAATTTTGTGGTGGGCGGGCCACATGTAATCGATTGGAGGCCAATTTGACTTAATCTGAGATGTACTATCTAGATGCTTAGATATTTAACTTTACACATTTGATATATCAGCTTTATTTTAATTTGTCGTGACAAAAGCATCTCATGTTGAGTCTGAATTTTGTTAAACTGCCAGCTAAATGCAACGCCATATGTAAAAAAACATATTCCTCTTCCAATTAGCCGACTGTAACATTACGTTTATGTGCAATTTGCGATATATTCACACTAGTGTTGTGTTTGCTTCTTCAAACTCCTTTAAAACCACCTTGCACTTGCTGTGTTGTTTTGCTCTTTGTTTAAAAGCAGCCGCGTGTAACACGTCCACGCACATGCTAATGTTTGTTTCAGGTTCCCGCAATGACGACCCTGCGATGAGTTGTGACGTATATCGTGGCACCTATTTACTTCATTAGCTCACATGTTGCAACAGAGAACTCTTGCCTCAACTCCTATGGATCAAACACACACTAGATCGCAATCTTATTTTGCCTAAAGTAGCAGTTTGTTGGAACTCTCGTGCGGACATCAGACCTGCAAGCTAGATTTGAAATGTCAAAGGAACATAAAACTGGATATCATTAATCTTACAGTTACCAGATTTATGAATGAAACTGTTCATTTATGAATGCGTTGTTATCGCAGATAAAGTCATATGTCGTATGATTGATGACTTAAAAAAAAACAAAAGAAACATTTGGCTGTTTGGTCTGATTTTGAATTTCTTAAAGACATGTGCATCATCTCGCAGATGTTCAGTGTTGAGGAGGCGTTGATGCCAGAAGCATCGAATCACACCCAGCATTTGAAATGCAAAGGTGTACGACTAAGGGGGTTACAGGGGTCATATGTTAGGATAGGACAGGACAGGATTAATAAATAAATGCAATACTATGTTGAAATTGAAAGAGTCCAAAAACCAAGCTGCCGTTCGTCTTCCTGTTTGTGTTACTGTGTTTTGTTTTGTTTTCTTTGCCAACGTCCTTTCACCCAGGCTGCCAAAACGAAAAAAACAAAAATCTGCTCAAATTAATTTAGACTACTTACTTTAAAGGTGCCAAGTTTGCCTTAGCTGATAGTTTACTTGCACAGACATGAAGGCCAGTGAAAGTGGAACTGAAATGTGTTGCTGTATTTTTGCACAATTTGAGTGATCAAGGATGTTGTGATAAAGGATGATTGATTGATTGATTGATTAAGCGATCGTACACGTATCAAACAAACCTGTGTCTTGAGGTTCTGCCAACAAAACCTCCACATGTTACACACTGAACCTTTAATCTGCAAATGACACCGTAAACATCAATGTGCTGGCATTATTACTGTAAGTGCATTATTGCATTCATGGTAGGTGGCATGTTTCTCAAACAGTACGGAGTATCTCAGTACGAGACACTGATGCAGATACAGAAATATGGACAAAAGCGACAAAACACCGTTTAATCCACTGTGTGTTTGCAGCTGTACTCAAGCATCTGTTTTTCCTGTCCTATTTCCTGTCACCTTTTATCATGCAAAGTCGAGCTCATTCTACGCCACAACATTTCATGCATGCCACGTCTTACCTCAATTCTGAATATCATCGGACGGCGTTTGGCGCAGAGAGTGGGACGGAATATTTTCCTATTCGAGAGTTGCATGTTAGGTCATGCAACATTAGGTTTCCAGAAATAACTGTTATCATTAAATGTGAGGGCTGCACCAACACTCTATGGATGCAGCTGTAGATCATGCATTTACTGTCAACAGCTGGATCGGCTATTTGAATTTGCAAAGGTTTAATTTGCCTTGACAGGACGTTGACAGCTTATTAGACGCAAACAAACTCACCACCACCGTCCCGCTACACACACACACACACTGGTAATGAAGTTGTCCTGTATGCTCATGTGCATTTGGGTTTTCTCTCCCCCTGCTTTTCATAAATGTTTATACTCCACTGCTGAACTGAGAGATGTTGCACATAAGCACTAAACATATTCTCCGTGCATGAACATTCCATCTCCCCTGCACTCACGCTGGAAGCAAGAAACAATCATAAACTGTGCAGAAAAAAAGGAGATGGAGTTTTTCCAGTTTTCTCAGTGAAGTCAATCCGGAAGAGGGAATATACCGACTAGCCACCAGGGGGCAACTCTGCTGGTTGCACTCTCTGAATGAAAATCAATAGTTAAATGAGCCTACTTTTCATTTAATTTATAATATCAGGAATTAATGTTAATGTCTCATGCACTAGCTTCAGGTCTTCTTCAACAGAACCTTGTAAACCTTTATAGACAATGTTCCCATTTAGAGAAAAATAGACAATGTGGTGTCGTCCAACATCGGCCACATTGTGTTTCTGGAGGCTTCAAAATGGGAATTTAAATTTTTTATTTATGGGTCAACAACATGAAGACAAAACCATGATTTAGCTCATTTGGCCATAGTTATGGTCTTTATTTGATCATTTTATATATATTTAAACTATTGTTAAATTTGCTTTATGCTTTAAGGACGGCTAGTCCACAAAGTAACTTATAAAAGGACGGTCCTGGCATGAGAGCTGCTCCATAAAATCTAAAGTCAAAATTTGTTGATACTGTACCGAGAACAACTGGTCATCTCGGGTTCAGCAGGATTATCCAAAAGCAGTATTCCTGTGAGGTCAACGTCGAGGGAGTGATAGAATTTGTCATTTATGATCTGACTGTAACTTATACTGTACTTAAACACCCACCTCCAGACATTCACTCCTACACACTCTCAAGAGTCTTTGACCAGGACATGCTTTGAAATCCATTCCCACCTAAAATGTATTGAAACACTTATAAATACACAAAAAACGAGAGGGATTGCATATTTCCACCTTTAGTATCTAATGACGCTGAAATCAGTGCGTTATATTCATTTTTACATCTATTAAACTACCACAGTTTGAGCAAAAGGTTTGTGTTGATGCATTTTTACGATCAAATACTCTGCTCCTATAAAGAAGACTGTTTAACAGGAGCATTAATGTGCAATTTAAGGTTTTTGGATTTCATGTTTTTCTTTATCCAATATGCGATCCAGTGAATTTGACCAGTATATATAACGAATACTGTGTAAAATGACAAATCACCACTAGCCGTCACCACTGAAATTGTCAGTTTACTGCATCAGTAATTGTGATTTGGTTTGGCCATGGGCCTCAGAGCTTATGAGGAATTAGCTTTTGACTGTGTTGTCCCTGCATTCCTACCGATAACACCTGTCCAGTGTGAGTGAATGTTAAAGTCACCTCACCTCCTTTGCAGAGTAAAATCCAGTCTAAATGAAGACTTAAGACATGCACCTACTGGCAGGATTTTGTGACATCACAACTAGTTTGGTGCCAGAAGGTTGTTCACTATGCAACTTACATAAGTGTGATATGACCTACCATGAGCAGGCCTGTCCAAAAGTGCCTGAAGTAGATGTGCTTCCATCATAAGACACAAACGATGGCTCAAAACAGTGTATTTTTATACTTTTGTTTGTAACAACATGCTGTAACAGTGTGGCGCCTTAGCCACAGTATTTCATGCTCTATCACATTCACACGGTGCATATATGTGTGTAAACATAGCGACTTAAAGCGGCATAATGACTCCACGCTTCAGACTCGAGGGCATTCCTTGAATGAGTTTCACAGGTTTCAAACAGCCGAGTTAAAGGTTGTGATTTAGGCTCCAGGGTTAAGATTAGTCTTATGTTAGGGACAACCAGGGAAGCCATGTAATCAAGGCGACATGCAGTGACTGGGTCTGTGTGCGAGTGTGTGGTTGAGATGCCGGGAAGAGAGTTTCGCCCTCAGGCCGACTGAACATCTGCAAGCTCGCATATCAAAGGTGGCCACTAACCCGACACATCAGTCCACAAAGATGTCACCTATAGGCTTCTCGTTCTATAAGGGCAGAATGAAAATGGCTCTGAGACACACCGGAGCTGCATCCTTTCATTCCACCACTCTTGTGTCTGTGTCCACTTCATCCGCTCTCATTTCTACAATAAATATGAAGTGACTTTAATTTCGCCATAGTTTCAAAGCAATGGGTTGAATACAATAATCATTTTAATGGCAAAAGATGAGAGATCTTAATCTGATATAATCCCTGAAGATAAGACATTTATAGCACAGTTTCAATTTTGAGTGAATTTTCAATTTGACGATAGGTTGTGCATAATAAATACACTAAATAAATGAGTCAAATGATCTAAATTAAAATCAAAATTTTTTATATTCAAACTATGATCATTTTAACTTAAATAAAAAAAATGTGATTTCAGTCAATAGTTTGTACTTTTTTAACTAACTTAACAAAACGTGTAGGGTGTATAAATGACCACAATACTGATCAGCAGCAACAACTAAATCTAATCTGAAATGACTGTATAAATAAATGACAATGAATGATTTTTGAGCATTTCTGCAAACAGCGACTTCTCTTGAGTGAATGTGTTTCTAGTGAACGCTCGAAAATAACCACATTTCTTTTATTTTGTCGTACAACTAAACCTCTGTAATTGGCATGGCTGATTCCAATGCTTCCTCTTTAAGAGTATTGTTGCACCTGTGAGGGTACAATTTATTGAATGTATACATTCACTGCTATTGCTGCAAATACCAGGTCAAGCAAATGCATATATTGACCTCTTCACACACTATCTAGGATATGTTAGAAACTATTGTCTGAGAACGTGGAAAAATGAGTGCTGAGGAGTTTAGACTGAAAACAGTTCCTCTCTAGTCTTTGTCCGGCAAATACATCTTCCTTGGATGCAAAGATGTGCAGATGTGAATAGCTCTGTCACTTTACTGAAAACTCCAAAACATGAGGAAATGAAGTGCAGAGAAGAAAAGACTGAAACACTGAAACATAGATGTGTTTCAGGACGCAACCCCAGCGCCTCAAAGCAGTGAATGTTGCTGAATTTGACATGATTTTAATGAATACGTAGCAACTTGTCTAATCATTCAAACTTGGCAAGGTGGTGTCTAACACATTTTCCTGAAATAAATATAAACAAAGCTTTGCATGGACCGTCACGCAGCCTCTAAATTCGACAGTGCAAACACACATCAAACACACAAAATGTCTGTACGTCTATTTATATGATTCCACGTGGTCTCATTTGAAATGCAAACATGTACATGTTCGGTGCAGATGGAAATCAAACCGCAGAGCAGAATATCCAAAGCACTTTCACATGTGAACTATTGCATATTATCGATATTATATTGCTTTAGAGACATTTCTTTACTGATGAAATAGTCCACTAGCTGTCTCCAAGTGCTCAGTATTTTTGCAATATTGTTACTTAAATATTGTGATAACATCGTATCGTGACTGAAATATCACAAAGATATAGTATGACTTAAATATTGCAATAACATTGTATTGTGACTTAAATATTGTGATATTATCGTATTGTGATTTCAATATTGTGATAACATTGTATCGTGATTTAAATATTGTGATAACATTGTATCATGATTTAAATATTGTGATAACATTGTATCGTGATTTAAATATTGTGATAACATTGTATCATGATTTAAATATTGTGATAACATTGTATCGTGATTTAAATATTGTGATAACATTGTATCGTGATTTAAATATTGTGATAACATTGTATCGTGACTTAAATATCACGATGATATTTAACCCTGACATAAATATTGTGATAAAATTGTATTGTGACTTAAATATCCGATAATAACGTATCGTGATTTAAATATTGAGATTACATTGTATTGTGACTTAAATATCCCGATATCATATCATTTAAATATCGTGATAACATAGTACCATATGTAGCAACAGATTCACAGTCACTGATATCAGTATCATTGCCGACACATATGCAGTGGACACTGACACACTTGGCTCAGAATGGAGCAGTGTCAACTGCATCGTGGGCGAATTGTTTCGATTTTGTCTGGCGGTGTTCGACAAAGGTTGTGAAATGTGGCGATCAAAGCCAATCAATCGACCAATCAAAGCATGTTATGCAAATGTTCCAACACTGGTGCCAGCCAATCAAATCATGGTGACACCAAACATCTTAGATAAGGTTGTTTTCCTCAACAATAGCCAACATGGCGGACATCGCATCGCCACCACTTTAGCAACTTTTGCTGAGTAGCGAGCCATAGCAGACTCTGCTCAGACAACCTGCAGAACCATCTGTATGTCGGCCATTTTGGGTGCATTCAAATTTCAATCCACAAGGTTGTGTAAGTACATGGAGCATTTTTAAAAAAAAGCCTTTGTGGAATCCCATCCCAGTGGACTTTATCAGTGATCCTCTGCATCGGGACGTGGATGGCATCAGGAGGTCACTGGGTTTACTTTTTTAATGTGGAAACATGAGAGTGGAAAGAACAACAGGCTGGGAGGTCGACTCAGACACGGAGCGGGGGATGTAATGAGAGGGAAAAAAATGAGGGATATAAAGATCCAGACAGGGAATTTGAGGGAGATAAAGAAAATCGTTCTGACACAGAGGCAGATTACGGGGTCGAAAAACCCATGTGGAAGGTTGAACTGTTACATGACTGAACTGCTGGGAAGCTCGAGCCTTACCTTGAAACCACATGATCTCAATCTGCTCTATCTGCCTCTCAAGGAGATGTGGAGAAGACAATGAAACAGACGAGGAGAGAAAGTTTGGTTCTGTTCGGAACGGTGATAGAGTTTCAGTTTCGATTTAGAATTGTTTACATCAAAGTAAGAGTTAAGGTTACAGGTTAAATGAATGGATTTCTGTAATGAATATCCTGACATGTGTGTCTGCTCTGTGCCGTCTCTGTTCCACAGAGCAGAGAGAGCGGTTTGTTTGTCTCTCTCCAGCCATAAGAATGTGCTGCATATAAACACTCGGCTAAATGTGTAAACCATCACCTCGGGCCGGGTGGGCGGGGAAACTGAGCTGTGACCGTATAGAATGAAATGTACACCTTGGCCCAACTGCCATAGCAGAGAGTATAGAAAGAAGCATGAAGGGGAAAAAAAACAACAGACTTTCTCCTAAACACAAGCTGAACCCTGCAACATCTTTTCTCAACCTTTCAGCAGCCTTGCTTGTCTGGAGAGAGACCTGCTCCAAACATCTCAGATTCTTGACCCCGACAGTCTGACAAATCATCTCACCTCAGATCCGTTAGACGCACTTGAGACACTTGACTTTTATCATAAAACCCTGTGACGCTTTGAAAAACAGAAACTATCCCCACATAAAATGAAGAGGCGCGGAGTGATAGAAGTTACATGTGGTGCTCCTGAACGTGACATCACTCTGAAGTATGAGAGAAAAATAGATAAACCTTTTAATTCACAGAAGCAGAAAGACCAGGCTGAAACCTTAGCATTACTAATATGTCTGTTTTTCCCAAGAACCATAAGAATTATACTAGATTCTAGAGAAACGGCTCCTTTTTTGTCATTTGACAAAAAAACACTTACATTTAAAGATCTGGTTGATTTTGAAAATGCACAAATAATGTACACAGTAGAAAACAAACATATCACAGTATCCAATGGTCCAAATGAGGTGAAAACAACTCACAAATCTCACTTTAAAGCAATCACATGAGTCAAATTATGGAACACTGTCATGAAATAGGTTCAATCGAAATGTTCAGAAACACCAGACTGTATATACACAGTCAATTTGACAGTGTTAAATCAACACTTTGACACACATTGAACTTTGACACTGCATAATGTAACGTGTACGATGGAAAATCATCTCACTCTGTGTCTTTAACCGAAGCAGGGAGCTTCAAAATGATTGATAAATATTAAAGATTAAAGAACGGGGGGAGCTTCACAATTCACACTTTGTTTCCTCTCAGACACAACAATTTAATTCTTATATTTGATTCTGTTTCAGTGTAAATTAGACTACTCATTTTTGTTGTGATGCTGTTTTCTATACCATCTAAAAAATCCCTTAAGAAACGACAAATTCCAGAGGGACTTTTTGTATTCTCCTGCCTCCTGAACTCTTGCGCAGAGAAACCTGCACCATAAAGAGACACACGTTGATCAAGGTGATTAGTAATAAACCTCATCCAGATCTGCTTGTTTACCTGCTATTGCTGCATCTTAACTCTTTAGAAAAATGATAGTGTTGTCGTATAGTTTAAACTAAAGTTTATCTCATATCACAGATCAAGCTTTTAAAAGACAAAAAAAATGCAGGAATGAGTGTGGATGGCAGTCAAAGCCATATACTGTCATAAGTCGTCTGGTTGAAAAACAATCTATCTTTGTGAAGCCTCGAGATTTGTGAATCTCGGAATATTGTATATCAAGCATTTGAGGTGTTTGGACCAGGTCTCTCCAGATGTGCAGAGCTGCTAAACTGTAGAAAACGAGTGATTGAAATCATAAACTGCCAAGGAACATGTTTACTGATTTTATCAGAGTCGCCCCCTTGTGGCTAAGCACTGCCCCTGTCCTACTACCCAGGCTTCACTTTTCAACATAGTTTTACAGACAGCCTATGGTCAAAGCTAGCCTCACTAGCACTGGCAATAACTCACTGTACCCACAAGAGGGCAGTAAATTAGAGGATGCATTCAAAGAGGCAATCTCACATCCTTTGTAGCATAAAAGCAGTGTTGTTCTGCTCCGTGTCTATTTCTGGCCACAGTTGACCGACCACTGCTTTTCTTGTTCATCCTGACAGCACGTCTTTATTGGAAACACAAGTTCATTTCTTCGGTGAATCTCTTGACGTACACTTTGTCCGAATGTTCGCAACGTGTAGCACTTTGTGGTGACGGCGCGATAAATCAAAATCTCAAGGCACTTCACGTGATAAGGCCAAGACAATGCAATCGTTAAAATGTGCGCTGTGAAAAAGTCAACCTATGAAAGACACCTTGTGGGACGGAGAATGGTTGTGTGACTGTAGTTTTTGACGGGACGAGGTGTCGGGGATTTTTATTCAATGTTCTAAACTCCAAAGAGCATCAATACATCAGGTTCAATTAGTGCATTGGTCAATCGATCCTGAAATCCTAACTGACTCCTCGCACTCAGACTTATTTTCTTTTGTAAGAGTAAGAACCTAATACTTTCATTAAGGCAGTAAACGGGAAGACCCGAAGAGGAAAGTTCAGGGGACTTAATTCCTCTGGTTCCACCATCCACCATCTTCTCTGCCACTGCTGCTCTAATCCTATAAAAATCAGGCCTTCACTGACCTACACTACGAGAGACAGTTCAACCCGTCATTTCAACTCTTTTTGTTCATTTAAACCTCTAATTTGCAAAATAACGTATAAAGTCAGCACACTTTTTCTTTTCTTTTTTTAAACCACAAGTTGTACACAAGTTCCAAGGCATGAGTGCAGTCAAGATCCACAGTGTTTGTGTTGTGCAACAGTAAAAAGTGTGGCAGGTGATTGCCACGGGGAGTGAAAGTTGATCTGCTGCAGTGTGAGTTGTTTGTGCTTCCCAGGTGCAGCGTCTAACTGTGTTTCGTTACAACTTATTTCTTAATATTAGACGTTTCTGCCGTCACCAGCACTGTGACGCTGGCTTTTAAAGCTATGGTGTGTAACTTTTAGTGGTTTCTGGTGGTTGGTAAAATTGACTCTGTCAATGAAAACTATCCGACCTGAGGGAGCATTTGTGTGTATACACCTGCTGCACTGGGGACAAAAAGTGTTGATCCCATCAATCTGCTGAATTATGTAGTAGAATTCACCTCTAAAATGTTTTGAGGGCGCCTCTTTGTGTTTTTAACCATACGCCGACCTGATTGCTGCATAATGTTGCCGTCGCCTACATCTGTCTTGGCGTGAAACAAATCACCTCCTGTGTGCAGCACGGGAAATGCCGCCAGGCAAAACATCTAAGCACCGTGATACTGACAAACACCGAGAGAGTTGTATAGAGCTGCTCGGCTTAATCTGCATTGTCTGAACTCAATGGTTTTTTTAAAAAAAAAACGTATGCACAGCACAGCCTTGACCTTGACCTTAAAACTGATGACATTTATTTTTGTCATCAGGTGCCGCTGGACAAATCCTGCAACAAGGATATTAGAAACTGGGGCAACAAACAAAACAGGTACAAGAGGTGGGAGTGATGCAGATAGAGGAGGGGAGGGATATAGCACAAAAAGGGTGGAATGCAGGGGCGAAAAAGGAACAACGGGACCAGTCCATAGTAACACTAGCAGTTTGTTAAACCACCTGGGAGCCATTGTGGACCCTTTTATCCTTATCTTCTTTATGTTCTTTCCATGAGCCCAACCCCTAATCTGTTCACACCCCTCACTCCTTCTTTTTCTCCTTTCTCCTGCAGTAAAACACAAAATGGGCCTTGTTAAACTGAGTCTTTGCAGCTGCACAGCACCCACTGCTCCGACATGCACGCAACAGCACACAGCTGTAGTATAGTATATGCTCCTCTCGGGGCCTGTGAGGCCATTTTTTTAAGTGTCCATAGCCGGGAAAACAATAAAAACAGGCCTCTCTCTTTTTCGCTTCCTTCCCTGCGTCCTAATTCTCTTGTCCTGCTGTGTGGCGGCATGTCAGGAGAGACTCTGCCTCAAACCCACTGCTGCAACAGCTGCTTCTGCACACAGACACACACACACAAGAGAAAAAGCATCCACCAAAGGTCCAAGACGCCCACTGATGTGCGCCATTACGCAAAGCTTCCCAGGCCACATGTCATGTCAGACATACCACAGCACAACAAGGCCGTTACACAGAGTTACTTCCATGTTAATCCATATAGATACACAGTAGCTAAGATAAACATGCATACGTTCAAGAAAATTCTGTCGAATTCGAACTCTGAGCTCTCTTGAGTTTGTATTGCCCTTCTTTTTAAGTTGCTTCCACTTGTAATTTGAGCCAAACCCAATTGACCACACAGCAATTAAGTTAAACGTTATTGTTTAACATCATCAAACAAACCATGTCATTTTATCAAAAAGTCGCGCGCGCACGCAGGCAGAATGAACATTTGTTGTTACTTTTCATCACCAGCTCCCAACATCCCAAAGTCTGGTGTTAATTCAATATCCTGTATATCCACAATATACCTCTGAATGTCGGTGGCGCACGGAATATTGATTTACCACTTCTCCACGTCCCAACACGACACATTATGTGGTTCCATTTGTTTTTTAAAAATAACACTTTTGGAAAGGTTTCACTCCGCAAAAGACTTAAGAGTGGACTTCTGAGCGCAAGGAGGCTGCCTCTAACTCGTGCGCACACTTGGCACACACATACACACACATGAGGCGAGGAGCGCGCGTGGAGGGAGAAACTACAGTTTGTTTTGGGAGTCACTTGTGACATTTCCTCTGTCGTTCCCAGCACTTACAGCGAGCCCAGTCGCTCAAACACAGGCTGAGCCACATCTGAGAGGTTTTTCCTGTGCGTATCGATCCAGTGACGCTGCCTCCAACACGCGCGGGCGCACGCGCCTCTGGAAAAGCAGCAGGACTTCCGAGTGCAACTACAAATAGCAAGAGTTTCTAATGTTTGCGTGTGTGTTATAGCGAGCAATGTAAAAGACCAACCCTTTTTTTTTCTACCTGTGCAAAGAAGGCTATAGTTTGTCAGCGCGCGGCTCCTAATGGCCTCTTTTTAACTCGCCAAAGCTGAAGTTAAGTGGAAGGAATAAGTCCCTGAACATGTCACGCACCTTCTTATGTCCAAAGGACATCGAATATTTTCACTGAAAATATTCCAAATTCAGTTTTCCAAAACTTTTGTCATATGCAACCTGGAACTTCAGCAACTCAAAATGCACCCTTTTAATTATACCTGTATTTGATACAACATATGCTGTGCACTTGAAGTCAATAAGTGCTGACTTCTCGTCATCTTGAACATATACCAAACTCCAGTGTCTCTCATCTCTTGAGTCCCAGTGACACCAAAGTGTGTTGTTGTTGGGTTTTTTTTCAGCGAAATGCTTCCAAAACACAAACAAATAAACGTGTTCCTACCGTAATAAAGGTAACCATAGCATCGGCGGGTTAGTATCCAACAGAGTCGACATGAAGGTGATTAATTTTTGGACAGAACGGCGAAAACTTCCCACTTTCTGAGGAGACAGCCGCCTGGTCTGTGCACCACACTGATTCTATGTGGAGAGGATCAGGGTGTGCGTAATGCGCTCTCTCTCTCTCTCTCTCTCTCTCTCTCTCTCTTTCTGTGTGTGTGTGTGTGTGCGCTTGCCTCCTGCCTCCCTCCCTCCCTCCCTCCCTCCGTCTCCTCTCTCTCTCTCTCTCCCTCTCTCTCTCTCTCTGGACAGCATAATCTACGCCGCTCTTTCAGTTACAGGACAGATGGCTCCTGGCGCATGTGGCTGCAAAGACCTGCATGCATGCTGCCACTGTCTGTCAGCGCAACAAGCCTGCTGACATGAATTAGGACACCGAATTAGTGTGTGTATGTGTGCGTGCGTGCGTGCGCGCGCGTGCGTGTGTGGCCTTCGCGTCATCTGACGTTCTGCAAGACTAACTTACAGTGAGGTATAGATTTGAGGAGGACATTTAGTTGAAAGGAACATTAGGAATGGTGTAAATGTGAAAGACATTCTACTTCCAGACATTAGTCATTACATAAGAAAGGCTCTGCTTTAAGTACTAACACGTGCCAGATGTTTGCCCCAAAAGAAAAGTTCATATTGACTATTAAGATGCATTTTCCTCCCCTCCTTTGTTTATATAAGAAGTTATGCTCTACAGTTTTAATGTCAATCACCTTTTAGGAGGGCAATATGAAAGAGTGAGGAGTTGTTAGGAAGTTGTTGAGCGTATCATCTCATGCATCATCAGATAAACGAGCATTCATATGACTTGTGTTGGAAGGCGATAACAAAAAACATGTTTTGATGTTGGGATATTAGGATTTGCTGGCAGTCTATATCACATTAGTGACTCCGTTTGACTGAAGTCCACTTTGTGTTGTCATGGTTCAGGTGTGTTTTATGCATTAGGGTCACATGGACAAAGTCATTTCTTGTATCTGTGTCCGGGCTGATTTCACATTTCAAGACATCACAACCAGCGGCAGCAACACTCAGTTAACTGCACATCTGGTCTAACTTCTTCCTGTCTTGTCTATCTCAGGAGCACATGTGGAAAAATACTGTAAATATGCTTTCCGTTCATCTAATTTAGTTTTGTTTTACAGCCCCCTTTTCCCCTCTCCCTCAAAAGGCCCTCCCTTTTGCCAGACCGCAGTTGTATATAAGAATTTGTTCTTAAGCTGTGCTGCCTGATTAAATTAAGGTTAAATAAATGAAATCCAGTGTACACAGGAAACAACTGACCGGGATAGACTCAGCTGATGTTTTTAGTTTTCAGGTTACGTCTCTAAACATTAGAAGTCTAGCATGTCAAATTAAGATAAAAATAATTGTACGAATGAGCCATTTATATTCATATCCGGAACTGGGTCAGGACTACAGAAGCCGCCATTTCCGACCCCCATGTATTTTACACATCTGTTGACTTTGAATGCTAAGACTACAAAGGTTCGCCAACACACTTGCAAGGGAAGGGTGAGATGAGGGTTATTCACCTGCAACATGACACGTCACCATTAAATGGTGCTACATTTTTACGCGCTATACATTTAAAGAGATACTTTGGAGTTTCTGACCACACACTGTGCCGTGGAGACACATTATGATAACGGGTGGTCTCAAATCTTTTGGCTAAATAGTGGGCACGTGGCGACACAGTGTGTGCACTGGAAAGTTTGTAATTGGCAAACACATTCCTGCCACACACGGGAAACTTCCTGTAAATGTCAACATGTGGTAAAAGCTGGTGTAGAATCCGTTAAAGCTCTTAAGCTCTGTTTTAGTGGCGGGAAAAAAAAGTTCATAAAATTCATGTCTGCATGTCTAAATTCATTGAGCTGCTGTGGGTGGAGTGGCTCAGTGGTTAAGACCCTACCTTGTGTACCAAAGACATCATGGTCGCAAGTTCGATTTCACCCCTGGCTAATTGTACTTGATTCCATTGTAAGTCGCTTTGGATAAAAGCGTCTGCTAAATGACATGTAATGTAATGTAATGTAATGTAATGTGATTGGCTCATGAGATATTTGCATTGATGTGCAGTTACACAGGTGTAACTAATGTTAAACAAACATTATTTTTCTAAATGGATGCGGCAAATTAGTCGTATTATTCAGTCAATCATATGAGACATAAACTGCGATATTAGCCAACGTGTGGCATCTAATGAGTGATATAGCCAAGGAGACGATGTCATATCACTTCATTTTAAGGTCCTTGTAAGGTCCCACTAATAAGACCTTATAAAATGCTATAAAAAAAGTCCATGTTATTGTTAAGAAAAGACTATTTTATACATTTATTGTTGCTTTTAAGATATTTCTAGTGTCTAAACATTGATATACCCATCATGATGAGTACAGAATTATTAACAATAACTAGACTACACCAGTGGCAATTAACACCTAATATCCCTTTATTATTTATTATTAGCAACCTCATAAGCACTTACTTGAAAATGATTAACACATTTTATACAAAATAATAAATAAGATTTCTTTTTTAAATTGCTTGTAATGTTAGATGTTTGCACCTAATAAAGTGGCTAGTGACCCTTCTTCTGTGGTCCTAATGTTGCAGCTCTTCAGAGCAATAAAAGATAGAGTTGCGCACACAGCTTCAAATGTAGAAGACTGTAAACTTTTGCCGCCATTTTTAATGTTCTTTGATTGACCACTGCCTGAAAACCCCCATTCTGTCATCTGCCTTTGAGTAAAAGAACAGAACATCTTGCTTTACTGTCAGAAAATCTGCATCATAAGGTATAAGCGTCACTGGTTTCACAGTATAAACAGGCACATGTACTTTTAGTCTGGCACTTTACAGCCATGAAACATGTGGTCACTTTTTGTTTTACCATGTGTTTCTGTTTCTGGGGCTGCTCATGTTCTGTGTGACAGCTTTGTTTGCTGCTTTTATGCACTCACAGAAACAATGTCCAAGCAAACACTCAGCTGGTATTAATTATAGACAGATGGATGGATGGACTGAGAGAAGATGGATGGATGGACTGAGAGAAGATGGATGGATGGACTGAGAGAAGATGGATGGATGGACTGAGAGAATGATGGATGGATGAGACTGGAGGATGAGGATGGATGGATGGACTGAGATGGAAGATGATGATGGATGGACTGAGAGAGAGATGATGGATGGATGGACGATAGAGACTGATGAGGAGATGAGAGATGATGGAATAGCCCGGACTGAGAAAGAGGATTGAGAGATGGATGAATGGATGATGATGGATTGGAGAGAAGGATGGATGGATGGATGGGATGAAGATGGATGGATGGATGGACTGAAGATGGATGGATGGACAGAGAAGATGGATGGGACGGACTGAGAGATGACGATGGATGGATGGACGGACTGAGAGAGGATGGATGGATGGGCGGACTGAGAGGATGATGGATGGACGGACTGAGAGAGGATGGATGGATGGATTGGACAGATAAAGAGAAGATGGATAAATTAATGGATGGATGACGGAGTGAAAATGGATAGATGTTGGATGGATAGACATACATGTAGATTGAAAAATAGATGGAAACAACAACAACAACAATACAAAAACGTAGACTAGGTTTTGACTTTTTCTTTCTCTCTTTTTTCCCACAGTTTCCAGTGTGTGTGTGTGTGTGTGTGTGCGTGTGTGTGTGAGTGAGTGAGCGCATGCGTGTCATTTTCAGTTCAGTTCAAGATCTAACGACACGTCTTATTTTACTGATAAAAGAAATAAACTCTTTATCTCTATGACTAAGCATTTGTTATCCGACAGAACAGGTCCCTGAACACTGTGCCTCTCATTCAGCTTCATCACTGTACTGAATGTGTTCAATATTTAATCAGCACGATGGCAACGCACATCTCCTGCACTTTTCCCTGGGGCTCCACATGTGACCTGACAGCTGTGTCATTTTTACCATGGAACCGCAGCGTGATCATCAAATATGTAAGGGGCGGGGATGGGCGGGGGCGACTTTTAGAGGCGAGATGAGAATGAAAAAGCAGTGGATGACAAAAAATGGCATTAGCTGAGAAAGAAGATGATGATGATTTCCCGCTATTGATGGAGGAGATGAACTGTCAGTGTGGTCGGCATGAATCGACCACATGAGCAAATAGTCCCACTGGGTCAAGACCTGTTTGGACCTACGTGTAATGTTTTTAACTCACCTGACTTTTACAAATTGGGCCGACAAATCAGTATTTTATATATTTAGTCTTTTACGTCATTTTATTTCAGTGTAAAAGAGGAAAAAATACAGAATAACAACGTTACCATATTGTCACTGAGCTCCATTGTGGTGCTGCTGCTGTTTTCTTCTTCCTCCAACTTGTTTGTCATGAGCTGGTTTGTGACGTCACATTTAATGCACGGGTGATGAGTGGCAATAGAGACGAGGGTGACAATCGTACTCCATTTTCTTTGAGTCCCGTCACGGTGTTTGTACACCAAACGGATTATAACGCAGACATGTATTGTGTTGCATTTGTCATTTTGGCACTGGCACGATGCAGATGTTGTCGGAGAAACAATTCAGGTTCACAGAGCATTGTGAGTAGAGCTGTAATGGGTGTGGTTCGTGCACCACAGTGACATGTTGGTAATCGGGTCCAGCTGCTATTAGGACTCCGTGCCTTTGAAGTAACTGGATTCTCAGATGTGACGGGAATCTCTAACACAAAGTGCTTGAGTAGCCACAAGAACATGCAGAAACAGCGTATGATTCTTGCTCAGTTTGTATGTGATCATGATGTCAAGATAACTTGAAGTAATTGTCGTTGTAGACTCGAGTTCTATACTCTCTTAGAAAGTTACCACTGACACCAGCTCAGTGCAGTGCACAATAAAACCAGAGAAGCCACTGAATACAGCGTCAGTTCCCTGAGGAGGAGATTAGCTTAGCCATACTGAGCTTAGTGGTGGTAAGAGATGGTTTAATTCGTGAATGTAGTCTTGTGGTTTGCGAGGAGCATTTTACTGTATAGCCACAAGGCGGCGACTCCACTCGTTGCAAAAAAAAGACTATGGAAAAATGTACCTAATTCTTACTTGATTTATAATTATAACAAACGTTTTCTGAGGAGTTAATAGTCTCTATTACTAGTTTCAAGTTGTCTTCAATAGAATAAGATGTCAGTTTAAGAAATCGTGTTCCCATTTCTAGGAAAATAGATGATAAAGTATTGCATACATGAGTGGACGTATAGAATTTCAAAAATTGCAAATCTCAAGGCTTCAAAACAGGATTTGTTTTTCTTCTTCGATTATGGGATTTAACAGCAGCTTGTATACATGATGTTGCATTTCTGACTTCTTATGGAATTAGAAAAGTCCTACACTACCCAGTTTGTCATATTCTTTCTCCTTTTTTCAGTCTTATACTCTTCACACCCTCTCATCTCCCCAGGAGTTGACAACTGGAAGACTACGTCCACGTTTTACATACGGTCTCTGCTGTATGACCAAAAATGTTACTATCCTATATATTTGACATTTTATATTTGAGTTCAGCACTACTTTTATTGACAGAAAAGAAAACTTAATTTTATAAAGTGTGGATAAAACATTTCTCCATCTATTATTAATCAGCACTTTATCCTACTCATTATATAACAGAATATTCTAAATAGAGAATAATATTAAATAATACATAAATATAATGATGAATGTCATCTTTATGTGGCAGAACTAGTCTCATTTTAATCTTTACAAAAGAGACAATATTGGTAGTTTTGCACAATTTTGCACTTTCCTGCTAGTTGCTGTCCAAGGTCCTGAAGTAAGTTGAAACCAATTATTTAACATATCTCAAAAGAACTGAAAGTATTTGTAACTCTGAAGCCTATGATTAGTCCTGGTGAAACCAGTCACTCATTTTTAGAATTACAAAACATTACGTCAACAGCTTCTGACAATGTATGATTTGTCACTGCAGAGACAATTTGACCAGGCACTGAAAAGAATAGAGACATGACTGGAAGTTGCAACTGGAGGTGTACATCCTCGACCTAAATTGTGAAATCTAGTGGAACCAAAACATTTCATTTTATTTCTCTTATTTCGCAGTTGACTTCTGTACTTTTGCATTGCTGCCTTGCACAATCTTCTCTGTCCTTCTTGCTTGTGTGTTTAATTCTCTCTTTCTACAATGACAACAGGTGAAGTTACAGTTAAAGTTTCATCTACACTCTGACCTCCTCACAAGGCGAAATGTTTTGCACTTGAGGTGAAAATGTGAATGCTGATGTTAGACGTGTGCCAACACACGTGGCGGCTGAGGAGTGTGCACTGCTCCGACAACTTAAGTACACCACCACCTGTTGGTGGTACTGATACTGTGGAGTAAAAATATAGGTAGGAACAACTTTCGGCATGGAGTTTGCATGTTCTCCCCCGTGTGTACATGGGTTTGGTCTGGTTTCCTCCCACAGTCCAAAATCATGCACAATTTGGGGATTAGGTAATTGGACACTCTAAAGTGAGTGTGAGAGTGAATGGTTGTTTGTCTTTATATGTGGTCCAGGGATGGACTGGCGACCTCTCCAGGGTCACCTGGGATTGGCACCAGTCCTCTGTGACCCTCATGTGGAGGAGAAGCTTTTTATTCTGGAAAACAAATAGGCACAAGCCCTTACATTTTCTGGTCTTCTAATGGTTAAAACAAGCAGAAAAAGAGGTCAGACAGACATTTTGAGTCTCAGGTGTTAAAGGGTTAAATGCACAGTATATAATATCTGCTGCTAACAGATTCTCTCAATCAAAACAATAAAACATGACTTAAATGACATCAGGGAACAGCATGGTATCATGAGCTTTGGCTCTCTTACTGGCTTAGTGACTGATCCTCCCCTTTTTTCTCCAAAGTATCTTCCATATGTATATATATGTCTGTGGGTATGTATAACTGTGTATCTCCCACATTCTGCTATGATACACAAGGCAAGCGGTACATGACTTTTTCATCCCTTATTTGTATATTTAAATAGCGTTCCTTGTCATTATGTAAACTTATTCTTATAATTTCATTAGTTTTGAGGCTCCACATGTGTCTGCCTGTTGTTTTTCATTTCTTTTACACCCTCTCTGTCCGAGTTTGCGCCTCGGCCCTGACTTCCTCTATTCAACACAGTGCGGAGCGTGTGACCCCCACCATCGACGCACAAAGCAAATTAAACCGTGTTTACTGAGTAAATTCAGTGCGCTTTATACTGACATCACCCCCACTGCACACTTTTTGTTTTCTTTACACAAATGAACAATCAAAGCCACCATGAGCAAACGCTGCTGTTGAAAACATCAACCGCAAGCAATTGACGGGACACTGACTTTCGTCATGCCATTCTGTGTGACATCCCATTTATTATTATTCCATGGAACATTAAACAGTGCTGATGGCAGTCACACCCATATTAAGGAGAGATCAACACAGAACACACATGCTTATTAAAAATCCAGTTGGATGATAATTCCACCTTTTTTTTCCCTTTTTTTCCAGTTGAGAGAGTGAAGTGATGAAGATGAGGAGATGGGATATGGAAAGAGAGTTGAGGTAAATGAAAAGGTGCAAGAAGTGAATGAGATGAGAAATAGAAGAATATGAGAAGAAGGAAAGTTAAAGTTTGGAGTGAGATGTGACGAAGAGAGGAGACGATGGAGGCAAAAAAAAAAGAGGAGGGAGGATGTTGGGTGAAGGAGAAAGTGCAGTTGACACTGTGCTACTCTGCCTCCCAGACACTTAGACAAATAAACAGAGAGAGAGAGAGTGTGTGTGTGTGTGTGTGTGTGTGTGTGTGTGTGTGTGTGTGTGTGTGTGCTCATACCTCATACAACTTCTGGCTTTGACAGAGTGGGAGCCTTCTTACACGCTGAATAAACACACACACACTCACTGACTGGCAGACCTCACATTTCGAGACTGTGTTTGTGCTGATTATGCAGAGCTCCACTTGAGGAGAGTGCAAGTGTGTGAATCATTTATTTTGTGTTTGTGTGTGTGTGTGTGTGTGTGTGTTGTGTTGAAGTGTGTACCCCAACCATAATAAATATACAAGGCTTTGTACCACATGAAAGTCACTTAGTAAAAGTGAGTGTTATTTAGAGACTGTATAAGAAATGGACGTCGTCTTACGGGTTTCCTCCTGAAGCCAACCAGGAAAAAAAAGAATATATTCAGTAACTACAGGGGGGTGACTTCCATCCATTCATCCATCCATCCATTTTCTACCGCTTTGTCCTCCACATGAGGGTCACGGGGATGCTGTGCCAATCGCATCTGACATAGGGCGATAGGCGGATTACATCCTCTACAGTTCGCCAGTGGGGGGTGACTTCTCCACAAAATGAGCCTGATTCTTACTTGATTTGTAACATGATTCTTCCATGATGTTGATTTGGTATGTTCCCAATTAGAGGAGAATGGATGATTAAGTAAAGTAAGACCGACAGCTGGTATCATCCAACGTCCGGTTGCAGGGTCAACGCGGCGCCAGCCAAATCACAGCTCTTGAGACAAAGATAGCATTTAACCTTTGTATGAAACTGTTTTTTGTTCTTCAACCCTAACCCATCAACAACCAGCATATGGTTTAACTTTCTTCCAAATTAGAAGCTATTGATAAACCACTGCCAGCAGCTAATAGTGGCTCTAAATTTGCATATAAGGTCGGCCTGTTTGTCTCGTTTCACTCACAGCTGTTAGTTTAGCTTTAGTGACAATATTGACAGCTTGGATGAGAAGCAAAGAACGCCACAGAAAAGGAATGTACCAAGACTGACATGAAGAGTAACGGTTTGCCATTATGATGATGTTTAATATACAGCACAAACGTGATCTGGCACGGTGTTGTTTGAAAGCTAATGAATCATCGGTGGCATTCACTTTGTTACATATCAATGACTGTGAAAATATGATAAATCACTCATGTGTTCAAATTTGGCTGGTAAGTTTACACAGAGAAAAAAAACTATGCTACAAGCCAAGACAAGCCTACTTTTTATCACTAACCCTCCTCTTCTGCAGAAGTACAGAAGAGGAGGGTTAGTGATAAAAGAGTAGGGTATGACGGCCAGTAGCGAAATACAAATGCAATAGCCGGTGTTTGGCCAGAGATACAGTAAATCACAAAAGTAAGCCATCCGGCAAATCAAACACGCTGATCACTAGCAGGTGCAGCCAAAAGTAAAAAAAAAATAACAGAATCTGTAGAAGAGTCTTCAGGTTTCTGTCTCTAATTTGGTCAGTCACATTTGATCAGGCTTTGATTGTCTGACTGTAGATGAGCTGAAAGGATTGGAACACAATCTGATGTAGTGGTGTTTCCAAGGACGACAGATGAAGTGGTGTATCCTATGAAAGGTATAAAATGAGCCATGACATCCGCATTTCTGTGATGATCAGGCCTTTTGTCTCCAGAAATGGTTTGATACCTGGCAAAGAAAGAGGGATCAAACATCGAAGTCGTGCAAATACCGTTACCACTGGATGACACACAAGAGCAAAAGAATAGAAAATCAAAGACCTCTAATTGATTCACAAAAATATTCGCCTCTGTATGTGACTGACTGATGTTAATCTCTCCAACAATAGCAGAACCAGCTCCACTCACTTTAAAATGCAGTCACACTGGGCTGCCTGTATGTGTGAATGGGGAATGGGGCGTGGGTAAAGTTATGCAGTTGTGCTTAGCCAACCATCCCTGAGTAAATAAAGCTAATTTAATTCAGTATAGACACACACACACACACACACAGTGCACATAAGGTGAAACATGCGATACTACGTGGTAGTATTCTTTACATCTGTGTGTACATGCACTGTGATGGGCGCCCTTGCTGTGCGTCGTCCATGTTTCATCAAGTGTTAAATGGTAAAATGAAGCGTGTGTTTTACTTTAGAATCCATGAAACGTCGCAGTCACTGGCCTGCACTGGCCTCCTGCCAAAGGTATTTCCCTGCCTTTCACCCAGTTCATTGTGGGAGAGGCTCCAGCTGAATGAATGAGAACGCTTTTAACAATTACTCAAACTACAGCGTTTTCTTAACATGCAGATCATGTTCCTCTTCATCAGTGTGAAGCAAAATACTAGGGAGAGAGGACGGTTTTGCATACACTTGTCTATTTATACCTACACAGTTAATTACCTCTGTAGTTTTGCTCCTCAGAAGCAACAAAATTATGTACAGGAAAGAACCTCCCCCCCAGTTACTCAGAACTTAACCAGCTCCTTTGAAATGAGGTTCTGCCTCCTCAGTAGGACCAGGTTTTGGTCTCCATGGGGTCTCCACTGGTCCTGACAGTGTTTGCCGAAAAGGTCCTGAAACAGTGACACACACACCTCCACCTCTCCACTCATCCAGTTAGACAAGTTGGTGTGAGACAACAAGCAGCTGCCTGAGGAGTATAACCACCTGGGTCCATGGCGATATCTGTTTACCTTCCTTAGAAATGGGTGTTTCTATGTGTTACATTTTTTTCTGTAGGTGATAACAAACGGGGACAAAGGGGGTTTCTTCTGAACAAGCTGGTCCACATCCTTCTCTCGTCTTCCTCTTTCGTGTTTCACTGTCGCTGGAGTTTATCCTGCCTGACACATGAAAGACCCTGAAAGTGAATGAATGTTAAAAGCAGTTCTTTTTGGTGAAATGGCTTTTAACAAGCACAGGTTTCGCATAGGCTGCTTTAGGTTGGATATATATATATATATATATATATATATATATATATATATATATATATGTATATATATATACATATATATATATATATATGTAGTATATGCGGCCCGTGACAGCTGATCTGCTGCATCTTTCACAGCTCTTTCACGCACACCGGGTACCTGTTTCTTGCTCATCTGATGTGCACAGCTTGGTTCTCACTAAAAACTTGGCTGCCAACGATGTCAAGGGGAAAAAAACACTTATTATAAGGCTCACCTAGTAAAATATCCCCCTGCTTAACCTATGACATTGTAAGAAAAGTTTTTTTTCCAAACAGAAACAGACATTTGTAAACCAGTCACTCTCCTGCACCAAAATGTGCATATTAAGGAGATTCTGCGGTCTTCTGCTGCCTTGTTGGTAAGTTTGTGTAGAAATAATTTACACCAGAGTCACAAAATGACACATACAGACATACTTAACATAGGGGGATTAACAACTTGTGATGTAAAAAATCACTGATTTGGTGCATGTGGTTTTCCAGCTTCTGTATTTCAGTGGGAGAAGGCTGTCTAAAGTGAGGGGAAAAGCCATGACGTTCATTTTAAAATATCGTAGATTAATCAGATTTTGTCGGATGAGCCCTTTTGCGAGGCTTAAATCTGTTTTTCCTTGTGCACCCGTCAACCACATTTCAAACAATTTACAAAGTCGTTGTTTTACACATCTTTCATAAACCTTGACATGAAGGGATCCCTTTTAAAGCTTGTGCTCAGTGAGTGCTTAACAAACCACAGTCTTGTGTTATGGCGTGAGTCCACAGCTCCACAAATATTGTTTTAAATTGCCACTGCAAATTGCATTTACACTGGAGTGAGACTTTACAAAAAACAATGTGGTCATAGTGGGTTACAGGGGCTTCATCCATCCCGAGGCAGGAGGAAGTGAATGGATTCCTCTACAGAGGAAAAGGCACAGACACGATAGTTTACTGCAGAGGGAATGAAGACCTTTGTTAAGATATTATATAACCAGTCCACATGGTGGTTCAGGACTGAGTTTACATCAGGGTAGAATAAGTAGTACATTGTAGAGAGACATGCTCTTTAGGAACCATGTACGTTGATCACTGAACAATAACTCATTTTTAAGCAGCTCATATGACAGTCTTAGCTTCTTTTCTTTTTTTATCATCGTTTTACTGAACATTTGCTTCAGCCAAAGTCAATGAAAGAGTGAAAAATAAGGGAGATTAAACTAAAGCAACCGAGGACCCTACCTATAAGTATGTTGTGAGTGAGTGTATAATCACTTAAAAATGAGCATCATTTAGTTTTTGTTGCAGATTGAAAGGTTGTTTGTCTCTATGTGGCCCTGTGATGGACTGCTGACCTTGTCCATGGTGTGCATCGGTGGCCCTATGTTAGCCGGGATGGGCACCAGCAACCCTCATGTGGAGAATAACGCTGCAGAAGATAAGTGATTTTTGTAGCCTTAGCACAAGCCATTTATAAAAGCCACCGCAAGTCACCAGCTCTGTCTTGGCAATGATTCTGCTCGTCTTTGGGAAATGCTCAGTGGTGTTGCAGTCTGGCGATGACGATGCTGCTGACATCATTGTCATGCTCATAAAACCACTTAGACACATAACGCTCGACGTGGAGGCAATCCACTCGCGGTGGGTTATTACAAAAACAAGACGTCCTGTTGTTTTATGAGAACGTTCTGGTCTGCAAGATTGTATGCCACACATTTAAAGAACAAACACATGTGGTGTGTTTCTAATTGACAGTATTTTATGGCACTGTGAGCAAAAAAAAATAAAAAAAACTTTATTGTCTTTGTACCTAAACCCAAACCACATTCATGCTATTTATTCATTTCAGCTAAAAGCTCAACAAACATTTGAAACACTACTCTGTTGATATGCACTTTTTTATGGCGACAATTTTGACATTTGTCACACTTCTCCACTCATTTACTCCTTTAATGTATTTTTCACTCACACAGCTGTAGCTTTTAAATAATCTTTTAAATATAAGGTCACCAAATTATTATTATTTCCTGTGAGGCCTCGAAATGTTTGTGTGAACATGACAGATTGCAAAAGGAACATTTATTTTTCTTAATTAATACCCTGTGAGCTCAGACAATTACAATAATGACAATAAACTTAGATCTGGTCATGGATTTATCAAGTGGGTTGAAAGCACATCCAGGTTAACGCTCGTCAACCCATCTCCTCTAATTTCCTTGATGACCTTGATGTTTGGATTACAGGGCCCCAGCGTCAGTGTTTCTCTTTTTAGTTACAGCCCTCAGTCGGCTTTGTTCTGCCCAACCTGATTTAAATATTTGTGTAGGTGTCCTCCCTCTCATGCTCTGGGAAAACGTCTTGCATGCATACGATGGATGCTGCGTGTCAGTCAGTCAGTCAGCATCTGCAGCCAATTTGTACAGCTAAGAGAGGTCATTATTTGATGGATAGGTTGCTGTCCATTGGGTTTTTTTGGAATTCTTTGACATTGTGGGCGGACCAGAGCCCCGGCCTCAGGGAGGCGATACGGAGGATGTTTTATAGTCACTCTGGGAAAGTGGAGTGGATACTTAGAAGAACCGACCATCAGATTCAACTGTAATTCTGATGTTTGATGTTTATTTTAGACAATATGCTGTCATTGTTCTTGCTCCAGTACATCCTCCACACTAAATAAATCATTTGCTATTGCAATTCATAGGATTCTTTACTGATCTGGCGATCCCCCTGAAGCATCGTTGTATGAATCACTGCCTTCAACCTTCTGAAGTAATAATGATAGTTTCTGATAAACCTGCTCAATTAAAGGTCCAGTGAGTAAGAATTAGTGGCATCTACAGGTGCAGACTCTAACAGAAGGAGGACTCCTCCTCTAATGCATGCGTCAGAGAAGTACAATGGCCTTCACATATCAGAAAGGATGTTTTTCTTCTTTACGTGTAGTAAGAAATCTTACTCAAGGCTATGAAAAGCAAACATTTTAGGGTTAGGGTAAGGGTTAACATTTTTCAATAATAAATAATTAAACATTTTCAAAGGTCAATATACACTTACCGGAACATGCTTATAGGGAGTATACAGTACATAGACCATATATGTAATAGTCTTCCACATAAGTAAAAAGATATCGATTAACTACTGAGGATGAAAAATAACTCAAATGTTTGTGGGAGTTACACTTGACTTGATTTATAACCCTTGTTAATTTGTTAATATATGAGTGGACTGACAGCTGGTATTTTCCAATAGGAGCTTCTTATGCATGTCTTATGCGTGACATCACAACCGGCTGCCACATGGTAGTAAACTCAATCGCTGCTAATAAACCCTTATTGGATTTTGTGATCCATTGGGATGACTTTTTCTACACCTTTTAAACCATTCCAAATGACTGCTGCAATATACATTCAATTTATTTGTGACCAACCAGAGCATATAGACCATGACACACCCTGCTCCTTCTTCCCAAAGGCCAGTCATCTGTTGTTGCTCAGACGTACGCGCGCAGTTTCAACTGATTTATGAACCGGTAAATTCAGGTCAAACATGCGTGGAAAAGGATATCAAGCTAATGGACAGGATTCTGCGTGAAATGAATACTAAAATAACGTGTGCTGAGTTGGAGGGAGTTGAAGGGGGAATTGTCTCACAGCTTGTGCATTTTAATGTCCAACATTTCTGTTTCTGAGACGGAGGATGCGTCTTCACCTAAACCTGTTTCCGCGTGGACGGGCCCTGAGGCTGTTTCTCGTCTTAGCTCGGATTCTGTCATCGCAACTGCTAAAAGCAAAGAATTGATCTTTCACTTGAGCTGAACAAGAGTGAACATGAGGTAAGCTGTGAGAATGTCGCGTTTGCAGGTGAAGGTCAGGTGAAGATTATAGACTGTCCATCAGAACCAGCGAGTGAAGACTTTACGTTATTGTGGAACACTGGTGAAACTGGAGCTTCTCATCAGAGGATAGTGTCATAAGATTCAACATAAACGCTTAAAGAAACAGTTGTGGTCGTTTTTCTGGGAAGGTTGGTGTCCTCTGTTGTTTTTTTTTCCTGTTTTTCATCCTTGGGTCTTTTACTTGCAACTGTGGCCGGGATATGGTTTGGAAAACCACACACTTGTTCCGGTACGCATGAGTTTGAAAGTTCTGAGGTAGCAACAAGAATGCAGTCCCTTCACCGGTGTTCCACTTTTGAACTCCACTGTTCTGTCTCTTTACTCTTTGTTGTTGGGAAGATTCCAACAACAACAACATTAATTGCCTCATTGTCCCAGGTTAAATACAAGACTGGCTCTGCTGCTGCTCGTAAGATCACAATGTGCTGCCTTTTTGTCGTCGATTATGTGAATCGTTAATTGAGAAGCTCTCTTAAGTGGATCCTTTAGCTGTCAGTCAAAACAAATATTTTTTTAAAATTAATTTAATGAGCCACAGCACATACATTTTATTTATTTGACTGTATAGAATTCAAATGAAAGCCGAACATTGTGCAAATCCTGTTGATTTGTCTGTTTGTGACGGCTCGTTTTTAAGCACCCTCTCCCTGATCACTGTTTACTCAGATTTATTCATATTTTTGTTTTACTGCAGAAATTTAAGAAACTAATTGTTCATCTTTGGAAGAACAAGCCTGTTCCCACGTAGCTAGGAACATATTCTCATCTACAATATATCCATCCGTCCATTTTCTAACTTTATTCTCCACAGGAGGGTCGCAGGGGGTGCTGTGCCAATCTCAGCTGACATAAGGCGATAGGCGGGGTACATCCTGGACAGTTCGCCAATCCATCGCAGGGTCACATTTAGAGACAATCAACCATTCATCTTTTGGTGTTTCAACCGGTTACACGTTTCTACTGCTTTCTACACCTTCTTCCTAAACCCTCTTCTCCCCTTACTGCATTCTTCTGTGTCTGTGTGACAGTGATCCTTGGCCCGGAGCTGAATAGCACGGGAGGAGCGAGGGATGAGGAAAAATAATAATGAAAAGACATAAGCACTTTGCGTTGAGAAAAAAGGGAGGAGACATGGAAGGGAAGGAAGATAAGAGGAAACGTGAAGTTCAAAAAAAGAATGAGAAAACAGGTGAGACGAGGACTGAGAGAGGAGGAGGCGAGCGGCTTCCACTCCTGTCTGGATCAAATTTCTGCCCAGTTTCATGGGTCGTCGCTTTGCTTTTTGCCCTATGCTCTTTCACACACACACATGTTCACACACACACACACACACGCACACAAGCAAGTCCACTGTTTAACAGGAATCCGAGGAGCCGTCAAAGTCTCCCAAAATGACATGATTTGCAACAAAATACAAATACCCACAATGTACGGTGTATGGGAACAAGTAACAAAGGGCAACAGTAGGATTTCGTTTAAAAGACAGAAAAAAATTCAACAACATTTTGACAGGAAAAAAAAAGACATAAACAATATGATGGTCGCTCACTACTAAGTTTTCCCAGCGTGAAGTTCGTGAATTTTCCCTCAGGGCCTCTCGATTCCTGGGCTCAGTTGTTGGCTCAGTCTCATATTTACAATACACACACTCACTCAGTCACACATGCCTTTATCTCCGTGCCTCTGCGCTGTCTTTTGCTTACACACACATATGCTCTCGCTTACACGGGCAACATTTAATCTGCGGTGTGAAACACTTCTTTCGCTTACACTCCACATTTTCTTCAAAGACTTGAGAATCTCCACGTCTGCTGTTCTTCACTGTGGCACGCAACATGCGCAGACAAACATGTGCACGCTAAGTCTACTGAACATTAAAGTGCCAACATCTATGTAAATTCAGTCATATGATCCTCTCAGAGAGGGGTTTTATAGAGTAGGTTTATCCAGGTTATCACAGTGCTATACAACAAAACTGGTTATGCCTAAATTGAAGCTTCGTCTATTTGAAATAAAGCACTGAAAAAGAAGTAGGAAGAAAGTTAGTTCCTCTTTAAAGCTGTAGTGCGTAACATTTAATATAAACAAGTCAGCTCTGATAGTTGCAAAATACATAATGCATTGTAGGTTTCCACTTGAAAACACAGAATCAACACGGGCTAGTTTGTCCATTCGGGTTGCTGTAGAAACATGGCTGCATCCATAAAGCAAGGCCCTTGCCTAAAGTACATGTAAGATGCTTAAAACAAAACAATCTTAGTTAGAATGTATATACTTATAAAACCATACTTTAACTGTAACACACTGGGCCTTTAAGTCTGGCAGCAGATGGGTGAAGTCTACTGCAGCATCCACGGGTTGTTTACAACTATGGAGCTTTAAACTTTGACCCTACATTAACCAATCTTCACATGGAATAATGTCACGTTAAACAGAATCTTCACTTCATCTTGACCTCTATTACTTATCTTGACTTATACATCTGTTTAACTTATTTAATTCCTGAACATAACCTAAAACACACTTGTCTCCCATATATTATCACAGCTCATGAATTGAATGTAACAATGTGATATTGTATGTCGCTATTGGAAAGAACGTGAAGTGTGATAATTGTTCCTCCTCCCAAACAAACAAAAAGCAGAAGACAAAAGACTAATTGAGTTCAGCATGAGATCATTGTGCACACTAACTCACTCATTTTCCATAACAAACATCCTCTTTTGGCACAGGCCTCGAGTGCAACATCAGGTCTTTCCTTTTAGGCTCATGTGGAATTTGCAAAGGATTTATAGGTAGCTATTAAACGCTAGTAAAACGTGACAAAATAGCATTTGATTGTATTTGCTTACCCTATAGAAATGAGTCAACCATGACGGCGAGAGCGGAAATGAGCGACAGCTACTGGAGGTACGAGCCTGACTAAGGCTGGGTTCGTGGGTTCGAATCCCAGTATGTTAGACACATAGATGTGCTCTATGAAAGTGTGAGTGAATGGGTGAATGGCAAAACTGTAGTGTAAAGCAGCTTTGGTCGCCAAAACTAGACAAGTGCTATGTAAATACAAACCATTTACCATTACCATCTGGAATAGTAGACCCTGATGTGGCTTGTGTTCCTGCCGTGAAGTTTGTAGGCCAAACTGGTAATAGCTGTGGCAGCTACGTAAGTCGCTGAACGTCCTACAAGCGTGACAGAGTGAAGCCCAAGAAAGAATCCTGTTGTAATGCACAGAATAGGAATCTCAAAGTTACTAGCTCCTCCCTTTAGCTGCTGCCAAAACAGTGGGACAGTACAGATCGGCCATGTTGGTACCCTTCACAGCTTTTAACAAAATGACACAACTGAACGAGACCTGTACAAACCTGGTGGAAATGGGGAACAGGGCCAACAATAAAATTCCTTCTCCACAGGAGTAGTGCCGCAAAAGTTGATGTGCTTTGTCTCAGTTACCATTATCCCACAGTCTTTCTCACTCTGTGTGTCCTGCTAATTTGCACACACACACACACACACAAAAGCAGACTGTCTGTTCTGAGGGCACCTCCAATACCCCGTGTACGACCGTGTGGCAAGTCTAAGAAACAAAGGAGGGGAGATAGAGGGGTAGGCAGGGAGGAAAGGAGGGACAGGTGAAGGGAGAGAGGGAAGGAGGGTAATTCAAGGCCGCAGGTTTAGTTTACCTGTCGTGGCAGCCAGACGGCAGGAGAGTTGCTGCATTAGATCATCCCGCCAGATAGAGGAGGGGGGAAAAGAGAGCTTTTTATTTGTGTTTGTGTGTGTGTGGGAGAGTGTACGTGCACGCGCACGTGCGCGTTTGTGAGACTGTACAAGAGCACAAGGGTTGTCGGGTTAGATTGCCTAGTCTGATAAATCCACAGTTCCCATATGGGAGAAGGAAGGGTAACAGGTAACACTAGAATAAGTGGTCCTCGTGGAATAAATAAAGACGTCTCCTCAGTGAAAGGAGAGGAGGAATTGGGCAGGCATTTGAAATGTTTATAGACTTTATAGGCGAGCGACAGAGTAGGCAACATATATTTGGTTTTACTGTTCAGTTGTAATCTTTCAGCATGATGGAAATCAAGCGATCTTTGAGAGAGAACTGGACATCTGCACCTCCTCTAGTCTCTGCTTCCACTGTGACGTCATCATCACAGGGCAGGTCAGATAGAGGGGGCTCTCCTTTTGATTCTTCTACTAACGACTACACTCACACGTCCCTTCAGTAGAAGGCTGCTATTCCATTATTAACAATAACTGCCAATGCTGCAAAACAACTTAAAAAAAAAAAAAGAGTAAACACAATTAAAAAAAAACATGTCAATATGGGTGAAGCATTTCACAGGTGGCAACATAGCCTCAGGTCATCTGTGGTGTTTGAATTGCGTGCATCTGTCCAATCTTATCTGGTGGGAGGAGCTTATACAAAGAGTTCAAAATGTAGGGGTTTACCTGATCCTGCGAACTACTACTAAATAATAATAATAACAATAACAATAATGATATTTATTGTTATTATTATACAATAACAAGACAATGTTCAGCAATTAGTCCAATCCAAGTGATGCATTGCTAAAATAACCAATGGCTCCCAACTCGTGCCATTATAAAAACACAAAGATGGTTGAGATAATTTCAGGAGAGTGAGAAAATATGTATAAAAAAAATGAATCTGAATTTTTCAATGTGTTTTTTGAAAGGTTTGCAGGATATGTAAGCTATACTGACACTGACGATGTGATCTCTGAGATTAAAGTCATGGCTGAACAGGAAAAGATTTGTTTAGGGGATCGTCATCACATGGCTGCTTTAAGTGTTTGACATTCAAAGTCAAGGCTAATAACAGATGACAGCAGGGCCTTGATTTGTCACTACATGTTTTGGAGTTAACTGGTTATTTTTTTAGGAAACAAGCCATGGCAGATTTTGGACAAGGGTAATTAGGGCGGATGATGATAGTGGTGTCAGCTACATAAATAGCGTAACATCACACTAGTGTAGCTCGCCAATAAATTCCAGGAGGAAGAAGACGAAGACGACAGAGCAATGAAAGGGTAATAATGGAGGACATCCAGAAGCTTTGTTTGAGAAAAGGCTTTCATGAAAACACATCGCACAAAACCAACCAATCAATGGACTGTAGTGTGTGTACATCTACCCTTTAAGAGCTAGATCATGGTACTTGGTACCCAAATGGGTAAGGGGTTCAGGATTTATTTTGGTACCCTTGTCAACGCTTGATCAAATAAGTGCACAACATGTCAAACTGAAATGTTCAAACTGAACAAAAATAGTCAAATACTCTCTATTATGAATAGCCACCATCGAAAAACTGAGTAAACATTTATTTCATTTCAAGTCAAGACTCACTTTATGACCCCCTGGAGTATTTTAGATTTACTACTACTATAGCAGAAGGTGGAACTGTTAAGTATCAGTTCTCTTCACCTCAAAACATTATTATCCCAGGCTTGCATTCATAAAAAAACCCAGCAGGACATAAACATTAAAGTGCAGCACAAACTATCAAACTACAGTATTCACACACTATCATACAGTATGTAAAACATGACTAAAATGTTCATGATGAGGACTTTTCCTGTATATACACATTTACAGGTCCAATTTGTAACATATTGAAGGGTTTTGGCAGATATCCACTACACTACACATAAGTGTGTGTGTGTATCGTTTACTGCATTCCAAAAAGTTGAGATATTTTTGTCTTGGTGTGGCGCAAGAGTCCCTCGAAAAATGTCCATTATGGACCACACACCAATTGTATGTTGCAGCTATTAACAGGTGTTGCAATGTGTCTTGGAGTAAAGATAACAGCACTGCATGCACGGATTGCTATTGTAAGCACTCTTGTAACCATCCCGCGGCTCCACATCACCACTGAGTGCATCCGTGTTTACTCTGACTGTAACCTCACAGCAGTACATTCTCATACAAAGACCGTGGCTGTAATAAAGCAGCAGGCTATCAAACACACACTGAGAACGGGGTAAACATACAATGGAGAGGAAGAGGGTGTTGGCCTGCAGAGAATTGCAGGAGAACTGAGAGTGACAAAACAGTGGGCAATCAAGAGCAGAGGTAAATGCGGACAGGAAGGGTGTGAAGCATGAGGACAACCTGACAATGTGTTAATAATTTGTTCCACGAAGCTGTGACGTGCAGAACAGCAGTCGGCTTATCACCCATGAATAGATCCTATAGATTGGTGTGAATCAAAATGTGAGCTGCCATGTGGGAAATGGGGGAAATAGGAACAGTTCTTGTTTGAAAAGCCTTAACAATACAAAAAATCTAAGGTTAATGGTTTCCCACAGAGGCATCAAAACAACTCCATAAGATCTCCACTTGTAGCACCTGTCACTTTGTCCCAGTGACACGCGTGTCCCCTCAGGGTGACTGATGCTGGCCATCTGGGGTCTGTTGCAGGGTGTGGCTGGAAGCTGGACTGTGTGCGGTGCTGTCACTGTGAGACCGTTAGCGATCAGTGACCCTCATGTAACATTTATGTCAGTTTAGTCAACAACAAAGTCACAGTTTATGCAGGAATACAACTCAACACTATGTTAGAATGAATAACTACAGTGGAATTAGGCCCTTTCCACATGGAAATGGAACAAACGTAAACAGTCTTTTTCTTTTTTTCTTTTTTTAATTGTGTCATGCTTAAAGAATATGGGCTTACAAGACACCATTATTCAAACGAACGAATCACAGACAACGCTAAACTAATCAACCTACCTGGTGTTTTTTTCCCCCCACGCTTTAGAAACAAAGGTCGCCAACTTGTATACGTTAAACTTAAAGGTCCATTCCATTCTGTCGTCATCAGTGAACCATAATATTTCTGGGTTTTGAGGACACATGTCATTCATAAACTTGGTCTTAAGTCATCGTAGTGAGGACCATAAAGACGTAAGTGTGACTCATTCTCAATGTAATCCCCATAATTCCCCATAAAACAATCTGTTTTCTTGAAGAACATCTGCCAACTTCAAGGGCATGTGTGTTGTCACACCTGCAAATGTTTTGGACAGAAGTTTTAAAATGATTGTAGCATTTTACTTGACAACAAAGCAAGTTTAAGACAAAGGGTTGCTTTTTATTTGTCATTTTAACCCACTCATTGGCAGCTTGTGCACAGTTGTGTTCATTCCTCACTATTGAAAATAAGCGGTTCAGCCTTTTCCTACCCACAGACGTTCAGTGGTGATGGAATGTTTTCCATCTGACAAACCTTAAGTCAAAGGTTTTATAATCACTGCGCTACACTGCAGTATTGTAGGAAGTGCTAAAATCACAGAAAGTAACAGGCATTTTGATTTATGAGGCCTCAGGCTTCACCTATACAAAGTGCTGGTACAGTATGGCAACTATAATGCAGAATAAAAATGTAGAACAAATTAGAATTGATTATTTATTTATATGAGTCAAATTAAATCCCAAAAACTGGAAGAAAAATGCTTCATGTGTTGCATGCACACATGATACAGTCAGATGGTCAATCTGGTCAATCCACTGACTGAAGTAAATGTCAGAAAGACCATAGTGAACTTTCCAGATACCAGAGTAAGGTGATACGGAGGAAAAATATGAAAAAGTGGAATGAGCAGGCATCCATTGTCAATTAGACTGTCCTTCTTGTCTTGTTAGGACATTGAAATAGTGTGTTCACGTGCTGGAGGGTGAGAGCATTCAGAGATTTCCTCTCAGGCTGTAGGAGGGGTCACGGGGGTTGAAGCCGACGCCCAGATTGCCTTGCAGGGACCTTATTGATGCATTTATTTGCGTCACAAGTTGATTTGTCTTTGTCATGAAAGTGCGCGGCGGGTTGTGTTCCTCTGAAGGGATCGCCTAAAACAGTGTGGTCATGACACTAATGTTGTTTTTTTTCTTTCTTTGTTTTTTTACTGAGCAGCAATGCAGCATGTCTCGTTCAAACAACTTTTCACTTTTACTTCTGAGAGTAAATAAACAGTACCTTGACATAAGGCATTATTGTGTAAATCCACATAAAATGGGGATTTTAAAATACATGCAAACATGTTCGTCACACTGAAAGTGGGAATAAGAAAGGTCTTGTATCAGAGAAGTAATGTTCACCTGCTCTGGTCCCCGCTAAAACATGTGTGTGTGTGTGTGTGTGTGTGCATCTGCTGGTGCACAAACAGTGAACATATCCAACTTTATTTAATAATTGCCTTAAAGATGTGAGGATGATTTTATCAAATAGAATAGGATTTAAAACAAAGTATAGCTTTACAATGGTGAAATAAGAAAAATCAGTGGGGCTTTGCTCTTTGTCTCCGGCTGATGAAGGCTGATGAGGATGTGTGCACGTTGTGCAGTGCACTGCACCTGCAGTTATTGTGTCTTTGTGTGTTTATGTGAGCGTGTGAGAGGAATTCCTTCCCACTCATAATGCACCAGCTGACTATGTCAACAAGTATTTTCACTTACGTCAAACCAGTATGTTTTCTTCGTGGCTCATTATGTGGCACCTTGTGTTCTCTGTTTCAGATTATCTGTCCTGCCACTGTGTATTTCCCAGCCCCCTATTTTGTGCACGATTCCTTTAGCAGACACCTTTTTCCCCACATCATTACTGACTGGACCTTTACGTTCATCTCACACATCGGGAGTAGTTTTTTGTGCGTTACCTCGCCAGGTGTCTTTTTAATCCTTTTTTAACCTGGTGAACTTTTCCCAGTACCTCCCTGCTTGTCACGCAGAGCTCCACAGCTTAACCTGGGTGTGATCAGTGTGTCAACCACGTGTCTGCTTTATGTAAAACCTCCACAATTGTTCATAGAGACTCTATTTAAGCTGTGCATTCAAGGGAATGATGTTAACCCCAATACAGATTCAGTTCAACACTTTTTCCATGATATGCTTGAGCACACTGCAGGAATCTGACACAGCTGAACCAGAGGGTGAGGTATTGTTATTGTTGAAATACCACACAGATTATGTACTGTATTCAAATTCCCTTTCACGATGTCCTGATAGACGTTAATAATTGAAAGTGTCCCTTACAATACTAAAATAAACACAACCAGTCATTTCATACAGTGCAAATGCAATAATTCACTAGCGTACCTGTCGCTACCCTACCTGCCTGTACCTGCAGTTCATTATGGTCATGATCAGTGTTTTCAGTCATGATATAGTCAGTAGCCTATCATCAACGCTGTCCTCCCAGCAACCTCTCTGTTTGAATTTTTTGGTTTCCAGCTGTTGTCAGGCAGTGCGCATTCATGTGCATTCAGGGCGGAGCTTTGATGGGAATGGGTGCGATGTATGAATCCAAAAGAAACCCCTGGGAATTCTCTTTATAACGCTCAATTACATCGAGGGGGGTGGGACAATAAGGTTATCGAGACAAAAACAGAAGAAAAAAACCAGCTGCTCTGAAGAAGAGGACGGGGATTTAAAGCTCTTTTCTGTTACGTAGACGAGGCCTACATACTAATGGCACTTCTCCATGATACAAAGTCCCGGCACATATGAATTTGCATGTGTGCAGCGTTTTCATGTGTGGAATGTGGCACAGGTAGTCAGTTCAACAGCCTAAAGCGGTGATACTTTCAGATAAACAAGGCCACCATTGTCAGCCTGGCATGACAAGCTCTTCTCTATTTATTTATTTTGAAACATCAAAGTGGATCTATTGTCTGTTTGCTGAAAGGATGTGACAGAGAGACGCCTGTGACCTTGAGCATGAACATCAGGTTATGTTTTTTGGAGGGTGGCTGTTTTTAATTTACCAATCGCTGACCTCGTTGATACCAGTTTGCTGTTCTTTGAAACAGGGAAAACTCATTTCAGGCCCAGTTATTTGTACCTAAATCTTTACATAAATTGTGCAAACAAACAACTATAGAACAAGGAAAATGCTAGAAAACTTTTTTTATTTACAGTGTAACACACAACGACCAGCTATTTGTCTACAGACTTCTCTCGCAAAATCCACACAGGACTGAGACAGAAAAGGCTCCACTGCTGCGTGTCTTTCTGCAACGCTGTCAATCAAAAACTGGTTCCACCTTTCAAATACTTCCTCCGCAGCCACCCACTGCTCCATCGACTCCGAGAGAAGCTGAGCTTCCACGGAAGTGATGTTGTGTCACCATCGAGCTCACCGCAGTGAAAAAAACAATGCCAATGCTACGGGAATGCAAAAGTCACGTCAGACGATCCATCATCCGCGATAAACAGCTGATTCTGAAGGAACTAGTGACACGTTCTAAGCGCGTTCTAGGGTAAATACAACACAGTGCATATTTGACACTATTTTAGAGGAAGCTGAGCTTCCTTTTGCGGTCTTAGAGCAACATGGAGTAGAGAAGGTGAACCTTGATCAATGAGTAATTGATCAAGGCCATACGCAACATCAATGGGTCAGTACTAATGATGTGTCTGTTTGTCTGACACTGATTCAATTTAGAGTAAGTAAGCAGTAAGTGTGTAAAAATTGCAACATGCTGGACATGCTTTTTGTTATTTTTGAAGGCTTAACTCTTTAGAAGTTACAAGTATTTTAACATGCCAGATATTGAAAGTTATTCTGGAGAAATGGGCAGAAGCACTCACTCACAGGACACTCTCTGGCCCTTTTATGGTTAGAGAAAAAATAAAATAAGCAAAAAAGTCCAGACGGACGTTTTGAGGCGTAGGTGTTAAAGGGTTAAGAACTGTTTTTGCAGTGTGCAATGGGTAGTAATAGCTGATATCTCCCAACTGAAAAACCTGGTCACATTTGAACAATGTAGGCCTAATTACCACAGACATGTATATACAGTATGTCCTTATGTAATTAATACATTTATCTGCTTGATCGGGAATTTGGGCTGCTGCCAGTCGTTTGTATGAAGTTTCTGTTTCTATTAAGTTTAGAATGTTGTTGCTTCTAAAGCTCATCAGCCCACACACATACAACACTGGTCGTTCCCTCTCTTTCTTTGAATTAGGGAAGGGCACAGCTGACACTCTCTTAGCCCACACAGGAGCTTTGTGAATGCCACAGATACACTTACTGTCAACACTCAAGGGCGTAAATTCTGGGGGCGCCAACTAATCAAACCAGCAGATGTAGAAAAAAAACCTTAACAGTGTAAACATTGATGAAATGTCACTGGAGAATCAGCTTGATCACGTAAACAAAGAGAACACACTTTATCACTTTGCAACCAAGATTCACTGATTCACTGCAGCAGAATAAGAGCACAACAACAACCAGAACTATCAGAAGAACTGACATCCACCAGAATAAAATCACTACAGAACACCGAGCACAGTTCGTAATGTTCGTTGAAGGCACAATACCAGCTATGCTAATTATAATAATTATATAATTATTCGTCGAACAATTAGCTTGTAAGATTACTACCGCATGCATGTGTCAAATAATTACATCTTGTATGGTTAGGTTAGGGTTTGTAATTCTCCAGGAAAAAAAAAAGAATGTCCTCTGAAGTCATGGAAAACAATATTTAGTAAATTCATTTTTTTCTCAGTGAAAAAAAGAGGGAATATTTGTAAATTGAGAGGGTCTGTATATTTATTTTAACCAGATAATCTGCGCAAAGGGCAGTTAACTGTGAGTTTACATGTGTATACACTCATTCAGTATATCCTATACAGGCAGTTATTCATATTTATATATACAGAATATTCATATTTTGCCACGTTGCATCACAGTCAGACCCAAGCAGTCCACACACACACACACACACACACACACTGAAAACCACATGTCTGTCTGTGGCTCATTGAGGACGTCATGCAACTGTGCAGTATGTTTCAGTTCAATGTTATCTTGACTTTTCCATCTATAAAGCAGGAGACAGACATCAGGTGTTTGTTGCAGGTGAATGCTCCGTCAACGCTGTTGATGAAGCAGAAACACTAGATACACAGGGCGGCTTCTGCCAACAAAGGTCTTCTTCACTTTATTTGGTTTTTATCAATCAGTCAATCAAACAAACTTTATTTATATAACACTTTTCACACAAGGCAATGCAACTCAAAGTGTTTCACAGGATGAAAACCCTACACACCCATCAGCTCACCCCGCAGGGATGTGACATGAAGTAAAAGTGCAATTTTCAATGAGGTAAAGAAGTGCCTGTGTCACTCCACAGCAATTCCAAATTTATGAAAATACTTGTAATAACTAACTTCAACTTATCAACGTATATCAAGTTATTTCCTGATATTTTTCTTTGATTATTAGATTCGTTTTGCATCATTCATCCATTGTTATTATGAGCTATATTATTTCATTTCCAAAAGACTTTTATTTTGAAAGTCTGTGAAACATCTTATCGCCCACCCCCTACTGAACAGTGCCAGACTAGATGCTCAGTGGCCGCCAGCTCATTTGAGTTTGAGACCCCTGTCCTGAAGGTTTGATTTTCTTTTAAACACAGTTTGGTTAACATTTCTGTCACTAAATCTTTCAAGCAAACAATGTGTTGTATGTAGAAAGTTAATGGGTTTTCTCATAAATCCTTAGACTACATCAAATTTTTTATCTAATTTGTTCAGTCAATTTCAATCATCTTTTATTTCATTCTATATATTCAGCCTTTCATCATATTCAGACTTTCTTTCAGTATATTCTTAAATTCATTTTCTTTGTTTTCTCTTCTGTGAGCAATGTTTTTTGTTTTGTTTTATCCAGTGTGTTGTTTTGTTTGTGTGAGCACTATATAAATATAATAACAATCATCATTATTATTATTCATACATCTACTGGTGTATTACCTGCTTCTCAAAAAAAACTAAAAACCCTGCTGTTCATGATCTCCAAACCCTCATGGCTTAGTAACTGACAGTATCAGGGCTATTATTGTGTTGTAATAAAGTGGTTTGGCTTGACATAATCTGTAAAGTTTGCCTACGGTAATAAAGTGAGATTGATGAACGAAAAATAGAGAGCTTTGGCCTCCAGACAGCAATTTATTATTATTATGTTTCGCTGCATTTGCCCGAGAGCAGGAGAGAAAATAAAAAGAAGGGGAAAAAAACTGTTTCTTACATTTTTTTAAATATAACATGTTATATAATTATATATATATATATATATGTATATATATATATATATATATATATATATATATTATATACTGCATTTTCAGACTGTTCAATAACACATAATATAATAATAAAACCTGCCAATTAGCAAAGTGAAATAAGTTATAAAGCTGCCAATCATGAAGATTTAATATATATATTTTTTTTTTACGAGGCACATTCTCTACCTGACAGTCTTTTCTCTGACAGCTGAAGAAAGCTGCTGTTGTTTTACTTGCTGGGCCGTGCACAAACCTTTAGTGTGACGCATGGAAAATAGAGTTTAAAACATCATCAAATTATAGCCATGTACAGTATAGTCAAACAAAAACATCGCTTGGAATGTTTCTTTCGATCTCTGTGTCCCTGCTTGTGTTTTCTTCCTCTTCCTCTTCCTCTCAGTTTTCATTTGCTGTCCATCTGGGAAAGAGGGACACGTTTATATTTTATCATTTCAAAGTTCAGATCATACGCATGACTACTAGTTCATGTTTACATTCCCATCACCTTGTTTGTAATAAACAGGTCACGACTGATCACTAATCGCTGCAGTAGAAGCCAATGAACCTTGTCATCAGTGATTTTAAAGATGCCTCCACGACTGTGTCACGTGATTTATCTTCTGTTATAATGCTCATCGGACGAGTGAGTTCACATCATATACAGTATTTATTTATGAGCTGTGTTTGTGTTACTTTGTGTGCACATGTCTGATTAGTTTGCATACAGTAGGTTTGATCATATATAAAATAGCACATAATCATTTCCACCTTTAGTTTAATGTATAAGATGAAGCAGATACAACATGTGCATTACTCCTTTTACAGCACATCAGCCACTAATAATCGTATTTATAAGTAAATGTCATACATCTCAAATCCGCACATAAATAATGGCAGGTCCTGGTGTGGATAAGCGTTCTCTACGAAAGTTAGGGAAATCACAGTGTGTCTGTTTATGTGTGTGTTGCCAATCACATGCCAGAGTGTTAGTGTTACACAACAGCCTTGCTTTGAAATGATACTTGTGTTGCGTGACTGATACATGGTGGTCCTGACTGCAAAGTTAAGGTTAAAGTACAGACAGTTGCTTTCTGTACTTTGAAGGCCAGAATAAAACAACTGGTTCACAACAGTTTCAGGGTTGTTGTTTTTTTTTTTGTTCTGTAGCAACTGATCTGTCCCAAGCAAAAAGAAAATCTGTAGTATTTTTAGAAATAAGAAATAACCATTACTGTAGTTTTTTTTTTAACTGCGTCACCCTGCCTCTGCAGTGCTAGGCCATTAAACAGGGTTAGTACTTATAATAATCACCTAATCATCCTCATTATCATTATGGAACTCGGCAGAAGCTGCTACTCAGAGAGAAAATGAACAAACCTGCAGCAGGCTACGTGATATGCTACCAGGAAGAAGGCGGTAACCATGGAAACCTGCTTGCGATTATGCCAAGTGGTTCGCTTGTACCTATACCCAAGGAAAAAAAGGAGATGACTGCTACTGAAATAGATAATGTTGTATTAAATAGTTATTGCTGAAAGTCACCTTCTCCATCACTGCTAACAAAAATATCAAGTAACATTTACCTTTAAATCACATGCATTATGAGGTGAAGATTAATGTATTTCTTTGTTCCATTACCGTATCTTTCCATTAAACACTATAGCAGTCATCAGTTTGTCTTCACAACGCAGTGGCTGTAATTGTTTTATATTATGAAGAACCCCATTCATTCATATAACTCTTTATGGAGGGCTATAAAAGAAATAAAGACGTGATTGTTATTTAATCCTTTTCGTGATGGAACCCGACTGCAGTATAAAGACCAGGGAGTGGCACCCAGATTAAACAGGCTGTAGAGATCCGTCATCCCGCTAACGCTCGACTTAGCATTAATAAACAAATTACTTCACCGACTTCTCACCTCAGATGAACAGGCTGCCTGTCGTCCCACTGAGCTACAGTGGCCGCTGTAATCTCACAACGGCTGCCGAGACAAAATCGATATGAACAGGTCAATGTGGGGTCAGTCTGCCTCCTGGACATGTTTATTGATACAGTGAATTTAGATTATACGTAATCATCTATGCTGGGATTTACACAACAGGAAGGTTTTTCCAAGTCACAGCTTAGGGGTTTTACATGTCAGACATGAAACGGAAAAAGATACAAGTCTTTAAATCCTAATGCGTATTTTTTATCTCTGTAAAACTTGATATCAGTCTGTTGACATCTATGCGACCCTTTTCTCCGTGTGACACCTTTATTAACATCCAGCCTGAGGGATCCGATCATGTGAAGGATTGCGCTAATTTAGGTCTGAGCACTAATCCGTCCTGAATATGCCCTCAGATTAGACAGAAACTATTGCCGGAGATGGTTTGATGTTTCCACAGCATGAACTCAATCTGTCCTTCATTAGAGACCATCACCTCAGGTGACTTTATTGATTCTTTTTACACTAGTCAGCGCTCATACGTTAACGTAATTGTGCGATAAACCTCTTTTATATGGTTAAAACTATTAACTTGGGTTGTATTAACTCACTCAGGACACACTTTAATATCTGGTCTGAACAAGGCCGGCATCATCAAATCAGTCACAGATGGCATGAGAGAGCAAATCAATCCTGTCTGTTGGAAAACGCCACATGGAAACGAGAGATGCCAGAGCAGTCTTAACATCTCAGGAGGAGAAGTAAATACAGACGATGGATGGATTTCACACATGTCTGAATGTAACTGACAAAAACACAGCTGTCCGGAGGAAAGAGGTGAAAAAACATTTGAATATTTATTGGGCTTCATCAGTATGGATGTATTGTTGTTGACACGCATTAGACTTTGTGCTGCTTTGTGAGAATTTTGTCACAGATTACAGATACAGATACCAGATACCAGAACCAGGCACTCTGAGAATTAGTGGTGAGAATGGTGGGACTGCAGATTCTGACAAGTGGGTGACTTCCACCTGTTTCCTTCCCCAAGAGCGTCAGGGAACAACAATGGCCTCCAATGTAAACACAAATCTCTCCCCACTCTCTCTGCCAATTTCGTCTTATTTATCATTCTTCTTTTTTTCTAATTTTAGTAGAATATTCGATTCATGCCAATAAACCTTCCTAAATGTTCCACACATAAAGAAAGGACATAACTCTCTGTCTGGTCACAGTTATAAAGACACCAGTAAAAACACAGGTACTTTTCCTCCGAGCAGGTGTTCCCCTGCGTGGAATATAATATAGAGTATAACCGATGTAACATAATACATACTAGATTTCTATTATTTTCATTTCCTATGTGTCATAAATGGAGTCATCTTCTGAAGCTGGAACACATTACAGCTAATTCAATTCTGATGCACTTTGACCAAATGATACAGTATGTGCTGATCAAAAGACGTGAGAGCAATTTCAGTTTTCCTGTCTTGTAGATTTGCCTTCTGGTTGCTTTAAGGACAATAAATGCCTCAGTTTCTGTGTGTGTGAACTCAAACCTCCTGCGGTTTTACACCACTCCAAGTCTAGTTACTGCTGTCAGTCCTCTGCTCATCTCAGTTGGATATTATTGCTGATACTTTGAACAGCTGCCACTTTCTTCTGATGTTCTAGCTCCAAAGCCTTGCCCTGGCCAACAACTAAAGCCGAAATGATGAATAACAGCCGTCACTCAAAAAAACCTTTTTCCACCACATGTCTGTTTTGCCGCTGCCTTTACTTAAAATATATTATTATATAAACGTATTATTTGAATTTAAGGCTTAATATGTAACATTTCTGCATTCAAATATCTAAAACAAGGCTAAATGTGTTGAGCTGTCCTCTTACTTTGAACTTGTGATGACACATCAGTACCTCTAGTTAAATGGTCGGTATTTATACAGTGCTTTAGTCTTGACCACTCAACACATTGGCATGTAGACTAGCAGAGACGGGAATCTAACCCACAACCTTCAAGTGGAAAGACTCTACTACTGAGCAATCGCTGTTTTATTTTTTTTTTAATTTCTTGTTGTGTGTTTGTCACTAATAACTCTCGACTACTCGCTACCATTTGCTTCAATGTCCACTGCAAGGAAATCACAAAGACTAATGGGAAGATGTAAACACTAAAAACATAAACACAAGGTCAGGATAAAGAGTAATATTTAACACTTAACCAAACCCATAAAATGTCCGTCTGGACTTTTTTGCTTATTGAACCAGAAAAGGGACAGAAAATGTCCTGGAACTAAGTGTTTTTGCTGATTTTTACAGAATAACTTTCAAGATCTGGCATTTCTTTACAATTTACTGCATGTTAAAATAGTATATTAACACCTTTAGAATTAAGAAAAACAAAAAGCTTTATTTAGAAAAACACTGTACTAGTTGTACACGAACACCCGATTTTGCGTGTTAAATTTGAACTGTGAACAGTATAACACATATTTAAAATAACATTTGTATCAATGTCCAAAAACAGGCCAAATAAAGGTACTGGCATAATTACTCCTGAGTTATACTGTACAGTACTTAAATGTAGGTGAAGATGTGAATTAATGAGTAAAGTAGTAAGAATTGACGCAAAAACGTAACCGTCATTATCATTTAGCCACATGTTGACGATATTTTAACTACAGATTTACAACTTGATAACTTGTGCACCACTTGACAACAATGTTTTAAGGTTGATAGAATTTTAGAATGTCTTCTTCCTGGTCTTTAATCGAGCAATTTAAAGACCTGTGAAACGTTTGAGAGCCAGTTCTTTCCTCTGCATGTGACTGTAAACCCTTGACCTAATTGTGACCCTGACCCTGACCTGTGCCCCCCTGCTTTTAGGGCCTCTAATTTATGCTCAGTAACTCTATCTGTAGTTTCATGTTGTGCATTTTTTGAAGACTCACTGAGAGAGCAGTTGCACCTCGAGTCTGACTATAGACTAGAGGACTCCACCAAGACAAAGACTTCTTACACAAAACAGGGGACAGGCTGTAATACAGTAATGTGCAAAAGTCCCAAAGTGGATTTGCAGTTTAAATGACCATATAGAATTAGAAAATAGAGGAAATATTCCTGCCATATAAAACATCAAAACATACCTTCAGAAAAAACTGCTTCTCTAGGCTTAAGTGTCCTTGTTTGACCTCCTTTTACACTTAAAAATAGTAGCACCTTGGCTCTTTAAAACCTAAATAAAGTGGAACCGTGATTAATGTCGTTGTTAACACGTGTGTTTTTGTCCTACTATAAAACTGTCTATCTCACCAGGTTTATTCCAGACATGCCTGAGCTTTACATGCACATGACGTACGAGTTAAACTCACTGGACACTGCTTACTTGTAATCACATCCTCTCGTTCAAAATGCCAAAGGTCACTGAATTTGACAATATGACAAAGCTGTAATAAAGACATTTGAAGACTGAGGAAAGGTCAAGGAGACGAAAGGAGTGAGAGGCCAAGGAAACTTTCAAAATCTGCTGAGCAGTGTCTCCGTCTGTTCTTTGAGACACCAGAAGAGTCCAGTGGGGGACACAGTTTACAGAAGCAGATTTATTCTGAAGTGGGTTTTTTTTGTAAATATTCCCATTTGAATTTTACTAAAACAACAACGTCATGCCAGGTACTTTTCAGCCATGTTTGCAAGATGAATCCATTTGAAAGTTTCTGGAAAATGTGGGTGCACAGGTTGTGATGTGCTTCATTAAACAGCAGAGCCTGTGTAAGTTCATTTTTCTTTGGATGGGGAATGAATAAATTGCAGTTTTAACCATATCGAGTTTGAAATTGTTTAACTTGTCATAAACACCGTTATCACCAACGTTATAATACAGTGATGTAAATAGGCTGAACAAAGTCAGCTATACAGACTTTTCACTGGAGGCAGATTTATTCCCAATAACATAATTTCCTCCTCTTCCACAAATATACTTCAGACACTGGTACAGCCAAATTAGACTAAGATGGAGCGATAAATAAGGTGATTTTTATTATTACTAAATGTATTTATTTATTTTATTTATTTGTTTCATTTTCACACATCCTGGTATATGCAGTAGAACAGTATTCTGATTTTCCAACAGAGGTAACTTAGGTACCACTGGTGGTACTCGTACTACAGTTTGAGAACCATGGGACTATTTCATTCTCTTGTCTCATGACTAAAGCATTTGAATCGTAATTATGCCTTTTGTCTTGAAAATAAAAAAAAATGACAATGTTAATCTACTTTAGATTCATGATATTCATTCCCAACATACAGTGTCCCATTAATCAAAAGATGAAAAACATTTGTTCTTTGCTGAAAGCTGGACAATCTCGTGAGGATCTACTTATGCATGGATCGTCTTTGTGCCAGTGTATGCATCTGCGTTCTGATCTGGATTTGATCACCCTCGGCCTCAGAATTACTTTGAAATCCTAACCAAATAAATGAATAAATCACAAGGTTTTTATGATCCAAATTATTGGAACTTCTAATACAAAAAACATGAGCTTCTCCTGCTGGGCTGTTGGAACGGCACAAGCTATTATATCAAACTGATATGTAATACTAATAAAATGTAATTTGTGCAGTTTTTGTTTTTTTTATTTTGCTATTTTATTCTTTTATTAAAAAGTTAGCACATTTTAGCATCCGTGCTTATGTTGACCTTCTGCTCAAGTCTGAAGTTGGGTTTCAGTAAGGTTTGGTTCGTCAGCAAAAAGAGACCATTTCAGGGGTCGTACGCACAGAAACACGTTCAGGATAATGTGCGGAAATGTATTATGGCAAGCTTTTACTATCATCAGCTTTTTGTCCACACAGAACTGGCATTTTGGGAGCAATAAAATGCTATTTTTGGAAAATGGGTCCCAGAGTGAAAAATATCAAAATGCCACCCTTGTGTTTTCATGTGTACAAAAAATCCTACTTGATGAAGATGAAGATATGTCATAGTCCCACCTCTCTCTTGCACCTGCATTCACTACCTTCTCATTGTATCTTGTCTTTCTTTCTTTCTTTCTTTCTTTCTTTGTGTTGTGTGACAGTTAACAAATACTAATCAATTGTGTGGCTTGTTTTATTCATGAAAATAAAATCTAAAAAAGTGCTTTTGTGAGAGAAGTGTAATGAAAATATTAGTGAACACAAGTAAACATTAAAAACCGTGCACCTGCTGTCCATCTCCATTTGCTCGGGGCACATAATACCAATATTGCTAGTTAACCATATCAACAGATGTCAGGTAAAAACATACAATTAAGATAACAAAACCCCTTAACCATCAGAACAGCCCTATCACTTCGCTTTTTTCTCTTTGCCTCTATTCCACTTGTATCCCTGTCTCCTATTCAGTAGTTTCTGTTTTCCTCTTTTTCTCTTTCTGCAATTTCCTCCTCTCTTTGTTATCCCGTGGGGGTGACCCTTCCTCCTCTTCCACATCCCTGATTCAGAACAAGAAGGGCTGTAACTTCAGCGCAACATCTCAGGATCTATTACAAAATTAGCATTAGCGCCAGGAAGAGAACAGAGGGGAGAACAAGAGAGGTTTTTCTTTTATCATTCTCTCCTTCCCTTCCATAATTGTTTCCCTTGTGTCTCTGAAGTGAAAAGTGAAAACTTAGAGACAGATCTTTGTTTTCTTATACGGCTACATTTCCATATTAGTTAGCGGGCCTTTATTTAAGTGAAGAACTTTAAAAGGGTATATCTTAAAGGTAGGGCTGGAGATCCTGGAAAAACAGTTGGAGCACGCTAAGTTTTTTGGATATTTGTTCAATTGGCAGCGGGATGACGAAAAACAACACATCAGACAGCCATTTTTTGCACTTATGATAAGAGATGTACTTCGTAGTAAGAGTTGCTAATGCTGCCAAAGTGATTGTGATGAGCTGTTCGTCGATGGTCCGTCATTGTCGGGTGCCCTTTGTCAGTCACAGGGACCGAGAGCTCTATTTGGACTATGTAGTGTTTTAGCTAGAAACAATTGGCGAACACCTGGAACGTTCTGATGCAAATCAAAGTTACAGACGGATTTCAGAAGACTCCTCCACCTGGTATGTGGACTCGGTCGTTATTGTTATCTGTGAGGACATAATGATTGGGCAATTTCATTGTATTATATATCTTTCCTTTGAAAAGTCAATATCGTGCATATATTTTTTCAGCTGTCTTTATCTGTTTGTAACACAACTTTTGCCAAAAGTTTGAAACTATTGCCAAAAGTTTGAAACTATTGCCAGCAGTTGATGGATAGGTAGTAGGGGGTTCTGACTTCATATGCACACACACACACAAACACACACACTGCCCTGTGTATGCTAAAAACAGTTGGCAAGGCAGGGAAGAAGCCAAGTTTTGACAAGTCTCTCTCTCTCTCTGTCACATGCGCTCCTTTCTGCCTCACTCTTTCACCCTCGCTATCCATCATCTTCCTCTACGTCGTTCCTCCCCCTTTTTTTCAGATGTCACTCTCCTCTCATCACCTCCCGTTCAAGTCATGTCAGCAGCATTTTTTTTTTTTAACTTTCCCAGGAAACATAGACACACAACATGAATTATTTCCAAGGCCCTGGAAGGGATTTAGGTCAGAGGCAGCCCTCCACATCCCTCATCTGTCTTTAAAAGTGGTGGCTCAAGAATTAGAAGAAAATCCTTACATTTATTAACATTACTGTATGAATTAGTGACATGTAGATTGCAGGAAATGGAGGACTCCATTGCTCACACCTCCCTTTCCCAGGTGTCTTATGGTGCTTTCCACTATACAGTTGTAGCACGGCTTGGCGTGGCTTTTTTTAAATTTTTATTTTTTTTTGCTTTTCCATCAGTGATAGTACCCGATACTTTTTTAGTATCTACTCTGGTGAGGCAATACTAACAGGCTGTCGGCCACTGATTGGAGTCATGAGGAAATGTCCGACACAGGAATCAAACCAAACAATGTGAAACAGTAGGTCAGTTAAAAAAAGGTGTAAAATCGTGAAAACATGCGTTAATCTCCAACATTTAGCATTGGACATTTCTAAAAATGCACCTTTAACAGAGGTGTCTGGTGTATTTAGCAAAAGCACTGCTGAAAGCTGGCGACTGTGAGCCGCATCACACCCCCTTCTGCTGTATTTTAATTCAACGGACGAGTTAGAAGGCGTCCATGCTCCGGTCATGCTACAACAAAAGCATCATTAAGCAACTATGCTGCCTTTCACATTGAAAGGATCAGTCATCATCATCAGTCTGTCAACTCTCTCCACTTTACTGCTCTCTTTGTGGTTTCTTCCTTCTTTTGCATTGGTATATGTGGGGGCGGAGCCACTTATAATAAGCTTCAGACTAAATGGTAGACTGTTGTATTATTAATATAAAACTACTTACTTTAATGAATAATTATTTCACATGTGCTTTAGGCAAAGGTCTCTCCCAAAGAATCAAACCTATCATTGTGTGTTTTGAAGCGGAAGCTTTTTACACAAATAAAGAAAAGCAACATACTTTCTGTTATTTTTCTAATTAAATGGCTTTGTCCTGACTGGTCAGCGGAAAATACAGACACATAACATTTAGGATATATTCACCAATACTTTCTTTGGGTTAGGGTTAGTTCACAATTCAGTAATTGTGAACTGAGTAAAGGCTCAGAATTCTTCTCATTGCTGGAGATGATTCCTGTCAAGTGCACCAGCATGTGGGGATGTGATGAAGGCAAAGAGAGATAATGGAGAAGGAAATGAAGTGTTGGGGCGACTGGCAGACAGCAAAGTCAAAACTCTCTGTCTCTCTGAGAGGGAAAAGATGGATGGGGAGAGGGAAAAGAGAGAGAGGTTATCACTTCCACTCAGACAGATGTGTTTGGTAAATGTTGCTCATCCTTCACTGCCTTTCTCAAGTATGGACGTTCACAAAGTTTTTTTTTGTTTCCTTGACTATGCAACATGAGCTGTTATTGGTTTATAATGAAATGAAAAACTGTTTGTTTTCCCTGTGGTGCCGAGAGCTCACTCTGTGATGAGAGACAGAGAATCTGACTTCAGTTCCCTACAAGGAAAAGTGGCTATGATTTCAATAAATAATTTAAATTTATGGTGAAAAGCGGGCAGAAAAAAACATTTGCCTAAGTTTAGTTAGGAAAGAATATGTACATATACTGTACATTGTAGAATGTGAACGCCTGTGAAATTTGTCTTTGCTGTATAGTTTATGGAGGTTATTTTATTTTGGGATATTTCAACCGTCAGTTCTGAGATTTTAATAGTTTTGTTTTATTAGATGCTGGGAATTATTGGTGGTTAGTGAAAGAATTGGGGGCTAAAGAACAATCTTGGGCCCCACCCTCTGAAATGTTCCACTACATTTCAAATTTAAAAGACAACTGATTTCTATGGCTTTAGTTTTAGACGCTGTGCATAAAACAGTGCATATTATAGCTGTCCTAAAGAACACTTAAGGAGTTTCCCCATAGACCATTATGTAATAAAGTGGATGTCCAATTGTGGTCGTTCAGGTTCCGCCTGAAGCCAACCAGGAAATAAGAGAATACTGAATAGCTCATAGGTGATGACTCTGCTGGGGGCAAAAAGAACTAGTCCTAAAGTACGTTTGGGTCGAAAGCTTCTGCCATGACCATCAGTGATGCTGTGGAAGTACAAGATGGCAGCCTAAACACTTAGGCTTTAAAAAGCTTATTCCAAAGCTAGGAATACCACATCGTTACACAAACATACTTATGCATAGTATAATTACATTCCTGCCAATAAACCCTCCTAAATGTTACACACTGGAGCTTTATTTTATCCACCTGTCAAAATTATCTACAACTGGGTGAGATTGTCGGCATGAGAACAATATTTTCAATAAAATTATTGTGGAAAAACACTGTACTCACACTCGCACAGCCTCCACGGCCACAGCAGTTAACTATCATGTAATGAGCGAGTAACACAGGAGGCTGCTCTGAATCTGTTTCACAGCAGGACAAAGTTTCCCCCCCGAAAATAAACACTGGTCTGGACATGAAGCTGTACTGCAAGTTAGTCTTCCTACTGGCAAAGTCATCTGACATCCACATCAAGATCTTACTATGACAGAAAACAGCAGGACAACTGTTTCACATGAGGAGTTTATAACCAATAGCAGCAACACTCAAACCACAAATGAAAGTTAACCAGTAAAATCTGTGTGCCTTTCTTGGTTTTATTTAGATGCAGTCACTCTGGTTCACCCTTGCCAGTTGTGAGTGAATCATAATTCTGACATATGGGGAAACAAAAAAATTCAGCTGGGAATAGCTCCTAAATTCTTTCCCATGTAGACGGCCGGCGCAGAGCCATGTGGCTGTTTATTCTTGCTCACCATCTTCACCCAAGTGAAGTGTGTCTCTCAATTTGTTTACAGTGGCACTTCCAGGTATTTCAAAGCATTTCAAAGGGAAAGAAAAGATCATTTGTGGTTTTGTTGATATTTGATGCAACTTTGAGGTGTGCACTGTAGATCATTTTGTAAAAAATTTACCTATCACCAATGGTCTCTCCACCAACTTCAGTGTCTGACATTTGTATTATCTGTAATGGCCACCAGGAGGAGACTCCACTAAAAAAAAGTTGAATATAAATATTGACCCTATATAGGGGAAAATGGTTGATGAAGCATGTTATTTGGGAACTAATTATGTGACTGACAGCTAGTCCAATAGTGGTCAGGTGTGGTTTCTTTGGAGTGCAAAATGACTTGAAGTCAGTAGGAGTTCACGCTACACAAGGGACTGGAGATGTAAGGATGACGCACTATACATCATCACCTGTATGTAGGGTTTATGATTGGAGTGGATCTGAGGAATTTTGACTGGCGTGCGTCTGTAAAATGAAACAAATAACAACAAAATTAAGTAATAGTCACCTCCTCATCACCTCTCGCTTCATCTTAATCTAATTTCACTATACCAGTGTCAGAAGTTTATGTGAGGGAGCGGAGGGTAATGAGAGAGCAAATGATCTTATTGGGAATAAATTTGCCTCCTTTGAAAAGTCCTTGGCTGAGTTTGCTTGGCCTATTTACACCTCTGTATTTTAAAATTGGTAATAATGGTTTTACTTCGAGTTCTCTTCAATATTATTTGGTATACAAAGTTTGAGAACAACTGCCTGTTTAAGGTTATCTCCACCATCGGACCTTAGATTGGGGTGGAGCTGAGGGCAAATATTACCAAAGTGTAGTTCAGGAACTATGCTGGGTTTTTACTCTAATGTAACAGCTTTGGAGACGTTGGTCAAACGTGGTCAAATGGCTTGTTGCAGCGAGATTGGGGGCTGTCAACACTCCGCCTACTGCCTGTTAGCGGAAAACCAGTGTTGCAAGATCAGGGCCACCGACCAGGAGTTCTGAGAATCAGGAGGTCTTGCAACGCCTTGGTTTTTTTTGACTGTGAGGATAAAGCAGTAGACATTTGATGGATGGATGTCTATGGTGTTGTCTTAAAGGTGAGCCTTTTAAACTGCATCTAATGTGAATATCAGGGGATTGACTGCAAGATGCAGAACTCGCTAATGACCGGATCCCAAACGTCTCAACCAGACTTAATCAAAATGGTGTACTCAAAGCCAAAATCTGCTGTTTCAGGAAGCATATTTTTGTCTGAGGTTTACACAGTACTACCCAATTTTCTGCAGGTTAAAATTCATTAATCAGGCTGACAACAGCATCATTGTCCAAACAGGCCGTTCTAACACTCAACACAGCACACTATCAAATTCCCCTAACTCTCCAACACATACAGTATTAATAGGAAGGCACAACTTGTGATATCAAAGAACCTTATCAGCATTTGTGTGGAGTTCCTGGAGTTTCTCCGGTTGTAAAGTTAGTTTTGTGTTAAATCTGGTCATAAAGGAGGTCTAAGATTGTGCTTTTCAGTGCCTCCAGCCAGTCCAGTTCCTATTATGTCATCAGGTTATGTCACTCTTTCATGAGCACTGACAAAAAGCAATGCGCTTCACAAAACTGGAATCACACTTTTGTGCTTTAATTATTAATTAAATGAATCACAAATTAGCAAAGTATTCAATTAGATCGTCTTTCATTCAACAAGAGCTTTTTCAATTGTATGTGATAAAAAGTAGTAAATATGGTATGTTTTCACTGTGTGTGTGCGTGTAGTTGGTACCCCCTTGCAAGAAAAATAACATTAATCATACTTTAAAGCATCAACATTAATTAAACAGCAAAGCAAAACAGATTAAAAATGTGTTTGCAAGGTTGAAGGCATTACAAATTTGATTCGACAAGTTGTTCAATTAAACAAGCACATTAAAAAGTCAACCACTTTTGAAATAATTAACTTAATCTTGTATTATTGAAACATATTAAACAATAGTTTCAATTCCATAACAACGATTATGCTACTGAAAATCTCACTGACGCACTGTGGCATTATTCCATTGGTTCTTCTTCCTGAGATAATGTTTCTTTTATCCTACTGGCTATGTCAAATGTGCGTTTAAGCAGGGTTCCACATTGTGGTCTTTAGCAAAACACTAGGTCCACCTGTAGCAACATTTAGTCTTTTGCGTTATGTCATAAAGACATAAAAGCTGGTCTGTGTTCAGAGTTGCATGAAAGCAGAAGTCAAGTGTACTGTTGTCTTGTCTGTTGAGTTGTTACAAGAGGACTCTTTTATCATCGACTACAGAGCCTCGTGAGGAGCATCCTGGTTTGACCGAGGGTGTTAAACAAAGCAGGCCCAGAATTTCATAACAGCTCCCGTAAAACTCTATCTGTGTAAGAGGCAGCGTGTCGGTGGACATCACAGGAGTCTACGCTATCAGCCAAACTCACTTTAATAATGACTGCACTGTAGTGTTATGTAATCTGGTTTTTCAGCAGCCCACCTCCGTCAAACCAGACTCACAGTCACCACTGTCTGTGGACACAGTGAAGAACAAAAGTGACCTCAGTTCTCTGATTGCTGTCTCTTCTGTGCTCAGACCCCAAATTCTCTATTAGCACTAAAATAAAAATTGTTTTGCCATCCTCACACCACATGTGACTGCTGAAATAATTTTCCGTGCCCATGGCAAGTTATGTAATCAAAGTTGCAGTAAGAGGCATCTGTCAAGAACACTTGCAAGCCATAGCGCTGTCCTTAGGCAGTGAACACACCAAGAGCTCATTTCACCAGCAGCTGAACAAGACATAGCAGTGAAAACAGCATCCGTAAATGTCTGTGTATATTATCATTCATCCAATTCTCCAAAAGGTCACTGAATCAGTAGCAGCTTGAAGAGAAGAAAGGAGATTTTGTGTTGCAGTAGTATCAGAGAACAGCAAGATAGAGACTGTCAGATCATAGGAACCACTTAATGCCAGCGTCTTACTTTCCATGTTCAGGTATCCGCGGACGCTAGTGTGACATACACTTTGTCATCAGCCAATTTCTGCAGTCCACGCAGACCCTTTGTGGATGAACACTGTAGTACACACCAATAGTGAACACACACAAATAGGGGACAGAAGCTGCGGGCAGTTGGGTACGTTGTTCAGGGCGACCCTCCAATTGCAAGCCCAATTCCACTCCACTTGGCTGTCATTTGAGTCCACTCTGACTGACAGAGCAACACTTTCCATTCCAGTTGGTGGAGCACTTTTGTTTTGCTCAAAAGAGGCATCAAAGTAGATACAACATGGACACCTCATGTGTAGGACATACAAATGCAGGTAAACAATGGAGTTGAGTTGGAGTTGGAATTGAGTACGCAGACCCTCGTTTTAGTATGAATGGATCTGTGGCCATGTGTGAAGCAGCTCTCTCTCATGCAATGTGAAATGTACTCTTGGAGCCCAAGGACTGTCGTTTGGACACACTGTAGTTCCATGAGCAACAGCATTGCTGGGTTTTACCACCAACTTTTAGAAATGAAGAAGCCTCCTAGACGTGAAAAATCCTCAAGAGATGCCAGTTGCTACCGATTCAATGACTTTTTGGAGAGCATCCATGACTGTGTGCTGGCTGCAGTTGATTCCAGTGGATTCCTAGTCCAGGTCCTGGTCCATGAGAGTTGAAAAGCATAATCAAGATTCTGGATGTTTGAGTAATAGACATTTAGTCAATATACTATTTGTCAGCTGTCAGAGGTTTAGCGACACTGCTACAAGGAGGAGTCCGTGAAATGTTGGTACATTGGTAGCAACAGTCCATCATTTCTGTTGCATCAGAATTGTCGGAGCTCGAGTTCAAATTTTCCAACTTGAGCAAGTGAAGCAAACATATTCAAATTGCACATCTACTATGCATGATTCACATTGTGGTATTTCATTTGCCCAACACAGCTGAAGCAAAATCCATGTGTGTACTTGTGATAATGCCCTTGGTCATAAGGGCATTGACTGATGAGGAGCGTTGAAGAGTCTGAGCTGCAAGCACAGCTGTGGGTTTATTTACACATTTCACCTGTGTTTGTCAGTCCTTTGCACGCACGCACAAACACACACACAAAACAGAACGGATTAACTTTTGTTATAATAAACCCATCTGGCTCAAAGAGTCAATATGGCAATACAACCTGTTAATGGTGAACCCTGTGGTTTTTAGATCACCTTCCCCTTTTGTTGTGATTCTGTTAATCCAGCACGCTTATTGTTATACTAGAGCTGCATAAAGATTGTTTAATTAAGCCATTGCCCCAAACAGGCTGCATAATGCAATTAGACTCACAAACACACAACCAACCACATATAATACACCTTAAAACTGGCAGCAAAGTAAGCCACAGACCTACTGCCAACAGTGTTGTTGTTATTTCTAATTTAAATATAAACTGGGTTCTTTCTAGAGAAGAAACTCAAAATACAAAATAAACCTTGCAAAATTAAATATAATTCTGTCCATCCATCCAACCACCTATCTGAGATCAGGTCGCGGGGGTAGAAGCTCTAGCAGAGAGTCCCAGACTTCCCTTTCCCTGGCCACAGTATCCTGTTCTGACTGGGGATCCCCAGGCGCTCCCAGGCCAGCGAGGAGATATAATCTTTCCACCTGGTCCTGGGTCTGCCCCTCAGTCACCTCCCAGTTAGACGTGCCAGGAACACCTCCCTGGGGATGCGCCCTGGTGCTTACCAGGTGCCCCCGAACCACCTCAACTGGCTCCTTTCAAAACAAAGGAGCAGCAGCTCTAGTCCACGTCCATCCCAGATGGCAGAGCTTCTCACACAATCTCTAAGGGAGACCCCAGCCACCCTTCTGAGAAAAGAGATGCTGATTTATTGTTCAGTCATTTTGTTCAGAGACAGACAGATCATGGAAGTTTGCAGCTCCTCTGCTGACAAGCTGTTTTCACTCAGCTTCTGTAGATGTATGTTATTAAAGAAAAGAAAAAAACCTCCAAAAACCATATTCCCTGATGGTTTTTAACAGTTTTCCAAAGTTTATTTTTCTACTATATAAAATTGTTGTTGAATGTTAAATAGAATGTCCTGGAATCTTGCCTAGCTGTCAGCGTGGACATGTATAGTGTTAAACTTTTTCTTACATCTGCTTGTTTGACTTGTTACTCTAGGAGAATGATCAGCTTCACTTTATTAACAGATGCTAAATCGAGCCTCCCATGTGACTTTGGGTTTGGCAGCAAACTGGTGTATTACTGGTGGAGTTGCCTTTCTCTCTTGCACTGTTTGAATTCCTATAGCAATCTCTTTGACTCTAAGAGACACTGAACTGAAACAGAAAGGGTGGTGATTCAGTTCAGTATCTTCGGCTCTTGTCATTTCTAAAATACATTTTTTTAGAAATGTCCTTGCTAAATGTTGGAGTTTATCACACATTTTCTGGAATTATACATCTTTTGAACTGATCTACAGTTCGGCATTGTTCTGGAATTTGCTGGGGCAGATCTTCTGACAGTTTAAGTTGCCGAATCACTGCCCTGGTATGCTGATTAACGTACAGTTCACTCAGTGAGTGAACTAATCACTTGATGTATCAGTACAAGTACTGTTTCCTCACAGGGAGAAGAACTGAGACGTCTCAGTCCGCTGTTTAGAGAAAATGTTGGCGTTTAACAGACATTTCTGGGAATTGTATGTCTTTTGAAGTGATCTACAGTTCGGCATTGTTCTTGGATTTGCTGAGGCAGTTCTGACAGTTTAAGCCGCTGACTAACTGAAACGGTAAACTGGTGCGTGGATTAACGCACAGTACACTCAGTGAGTGAACTAATCACTTGATGTATCAGTACAAGTACTGTTTCCTCACAGCGAGAAGAACTGAGACGTCTCAGTCCGCTGTTTTTGTCATATTGCAGTGGAGAATATGAAAGGTGGCGAGGTCAGAATGCAGCACTTTTAAATATAATCCAATCTCGTTGCACTGTCCTACTCCTCTCATCACAGTTTCTTTAAGAAGAAACTTGTTCTTCACACCCATTTACACCATTTCTACGAGGATCCTGAAATTTACTAAAGACCCATAGCCTCTTCATTTAACTTTCAGATTTTCCTAATTCTTTCTCTTGAAAGGTTGAACCTCTCTCTCTTAAACACAGAGATGCTCCATCTGCACTTGGAAGTTGCTCCACAAATGTCGTGTGCTTCGGTTTGACTCCTTGTGTCCACAAAACATACTCTCAGATTTCTGCTCGGGTTACCTAACCAACAGAATGCCAGACATGATTTTAGCAATATAAAAAGGAAGCACCACAAAGCATTCCAATATCTGAACAAGAATGAAAAAATAATGCTCTCAAAATTAAAGCCATCCTCTTTAAAGGCAATGGAGAAGGAACAAAAATGTTATACGATTATTTTAGAAATGTTTTTTTTGTCCCAAGGCAAAACAGATTTACTGTCCATACTTTCATTTATCATTGCTAAGAGCAAACACATTGCTCATTGTGTAAGAATAACAAAATCTGCTCCTGGACTTACGGCATTACAGTGGTTCTTTCTCACTCAAGCTGTGTTTCGCTTTGGAATGGTAAAGCCCTGGATCAGACTTGAATTTGGACTGAGAACAGTACTTTTACTTGGTAGGTGGGCTGTGGGCTGTTACTGAAGGCCATGTCCGCTAGATACGTAACATGACCTTATACCAGTGCAACGACAAGGACCTCTAACGTGACACAACAACACAACACAACAGACCACAATGAAGGACACCCAGCAGCTCTTCTTTCCTGCTCAGTCTGAATGAGACGTCAAGCTCTATATGAAAATAGACCATGGGTGTTGGAGAAAGGGTGTGGCGTTTTTCTGTCTCACCATCAGTTGACTGTTGTGGGTGGAGCTATAGTGTACCATTTTACTCTGGTACCCTAAGGGATGGTGCCGAAAATAGAATGGATTATTTTGGTACTATATCTCCATTCATCCATTTTCTTTCCACTTTATCCTCCACCGCAGGGTCGCGGGGGGGTGCTGTGCATATCTCAGCTGACATATGGCGATAGGCGGGGTACACCCTGGACAGTTCGCCAGTCCATCACAGGGCCACATACTGTATAGAGACAAACAACCATTCACTCTCACATTCACACCTAGGGTCAATTTAGAGTGTCCAAGGTACTGTTCCTAATAGTACAAAATAGGTACTATGTCCAAGTGCCAAAGACTCTAAAGACTATCTACACATTATTTGGTTTCGTCTGTAATAAATCAATTTAGACCTAATTTATTTTGATTAAAATGACATGTCCAACTGTCATGCATTTGCTGCTAATCACAATGTTCAACAGTCTCTGCTGGGACAAAGACAGAGAGAACAAAAGGGTGGGAGCACAGTCCCAGCGAGTCACATCCTTCTGCCGGTGTCGTGACAGAAAACATGACTCTCAGTGACTAATCCAACAGGAAATGGAGATGAGCATTAATCAAAGCTCTGCTGACGGCGGTGGCACGCATGGATTACTACCATAAATGCAGACACATATATGCATGTTTTATTATGCCATATTAGTATATATTACTCTCACACAAATACTAAGTGGCTTAACCCATGAACACAATGTTTCCGTAGACCATCTGCATAAAGATTGGTAGAAGAATCATCTCAGTTCCCTGCCAAAAATCCATCCAGTATCCCTTTGGTACTATGGGATAGTGAACTTATTTATTTTTACTTTTAAACTAAAAACAACAAATGTATACATTTTACATTTTTAAGGAGCTGACCATTATTAAACAAGGCACCACCAACACTGGTGGATTTTAAAGCCAATATAACTCGATTAAAGGTGCAATGTGTAATGCTTGGTGATTTTGAAAAACGTTATTGGAGAGCCAACACGGAGCGTCAGTCTCCTGTTAATGGTCTGATTTTTCCAAGGATGGAAGAAGATAGCAGAGGTGCTGACATTCTCTCTCAGATCACTTGAAAACAGGTTCTATCAAGTTACGTATACTATCAGACCTGACTTTTGTGTTTGTATGGGTTCAATAACCGCACCGTGTAGCTTTGTTAACGTTGCTTGAACGCCAAAGTATTCATACCCAAGATACATCCGTGCCAAAACTCTTAAAGGCACAGTAACCTGCCACTTACAGAACATAACCGAACCAGGCCCAACAGGACACTATATAGAATATTTTAAATTTTTGCACACACACCAATTAGTGATAGTGAATGTGTCTTCTGTATGTAACTCATCCTTATTACACACCAGAAGTGAACACACACAGACAGGGCACAGGAATCAGCATTGTGTGTAATTTGACAATGAAATTGATATTCATGTTTATTTCTGACATTTATGACTAAAGCTGAATGAAACTGACGTGTAAATCCCCAACTCTGCAAGTGACTGACCAATAAATGCCAGCAGGACTGGATTTTACTGAAATCTGTCACAGCTCTGTGACTGGGGGGGTTAAAAGTCACGTCTTTTCTCCTTTGGGTAAATGCCGACTTAATCCGAAGGTCATAATCTCGCACCGAGGTGGCAGAGTTGGTCATTAATCCGCCTACAACGTCATTAGGGAAGCCCCCACAATCACTGCCCCCTCCTCTTTTTTGTCCCCATTGGAGTGAACACATCCGTTTGGGCTTTGCACTTAATCTCTGTGATGAAGTGGGATTGTGAAAAATCTGGTCGATGGAAGCGGATGTGATGAGAGGAAGTGTGAAGAGGATGAAGGAAGAGGGAGGAGAAGAGGATATAGGTGGGTCTTAATATCGGATCTCTTTAAAAATCTGACATGCAGATTATAAGGCCTTTTCATCCGCTACATAACAGGCGTCCATTCATGAAGTGGTCTGCACGTCACAGCAATATCCTATAGCATTTGTCCCAGTGGACGCCTCCCTGTGACGTCAAAGCATCTGGACCATACGACCTGCTGTCTGTGGCAAAGGCAGGATTTGTGTTGTAGTACATATGATGATATTAGACAATATGAGGCCTGTTACTTTTGAGAAAAGGTTTGAAGGAACTTTATACTTTTATACCCCATTGTACCCCTTGCCCCTATGATTCAGCGTCCAATTTGCACGTTGCTTGTTTTTTGACAATGGCATGTTGAATCGTTGGTAATAACGTCATTCAAGTTGCCTAAATTTGATTTCATTGATGTTACATTCACTTGACATGATGTGTGCACTGAAAGGAACCTATTAAATGTTGTGTGGTGGCCATTTCATGGTGGGATTGATCTTCAAAGGAAAGAAGGTGACACGAGAACTGAACATCCTGTCTGAAACCACACATACATTTACTGGTGTATGATTTTTTTGTGTCAGGTCTTTGTTCAAGTATGTAAATGGATCATTAGCTGGACTGGTAGGCTAAAGTTACATAATAAAGGTTGCATTTGATAAAGAATGATCTTTAGAATTCTGACTGAAGCTCGGTAGTTGTACGGGCTGCTGGAATAAGAATAACTAATTCATGGAAAGACTCCTCACACTGCTTTTAGTTGTGGAAAATATTACAACAGTATCCTTTTGGAGACAAACTTTGTCCTTGGGAAAAGCTGAGTTGAATAGAAAGTGCGCCTTTGTCCATCGGGGAACTCCAAGTTACTGTAATATATTATTTTAATAGACTGAGGCTGCTCTCTCGTCTTACAATGTTATCATTGACATATTATATTTACTGCAGTTACATAACATGTAATTGAAGTTTACAACCAAACGTTGTGACATTTTGGACTACAAATCACCACATCAATGCTAACTGTGTTTGTGTTCCTCTCCTGTTATGTCATGTGTCATATTCAAGTATTATTAGATGTAATTTTATACACTTACTATGGGATTGCCACAACATACAGCATGCCCAGTTACCTTTAATGGAAAGTAAATGCTAAATAGCGTCATCGTGTATTTGCAGTGTAGCTAATGTCAGCTGATCTCAGGCCTTTATCTTATTGTTTTTCTCCTCATTCCCGTGCTCACATATAAATTTATTAAAGCCCCACATTCCTGTTCCTGGATGGATTAAGAATGAAATATGACTACAATGTTCCCCATTAAAATCACATGTTGAAGCCACATGTTATCCCCATGTGCCTTTTGCTTGAGACCGTTCGTAGGCCACATCCATACTAGAATAAAAATGATCAGCATTCAGACAGCAGTGGTGAAGAGTAAGAACATGAATTTCTTTTTATCCAACTCACAATCATGTGAAACTGTAACTCAAAGGAATACGATTTGCATTCAGCTTTGTATTACTAGAGTAGGGGTAGTATTTTTGAAAAATTAAACGGTGTCCAGGTGTCCTGGAAAGTCCTCATAAGACCCTCCTACTACAGTACACATCACCCATGCTAAGCATTATGAAGAATGACCAATTTTCCGAATTAACCACGCCCACTTCAAATTTCTCAATCAATTTGTACAATAGTTGTCGGACACTACACAAGAAAAATGTCCAGCCCAGACGATGTGTCGGGAACTCCCAAACCCAAGGTGCTAGAATAGAATTATATCAGGGAACAAATGTCTCTAGTTTGTATAAAAATGAACTTTTCTGGGTTGTTTGGGGTGGCATGGGATCATGAGCTTTGAGCATTTTTTAATTAAAACTGTGAAGTATGGCTGTAGCCTTAGTCTCTTTTTAAGAGAATAGCATCAGATGTACTACAGACACACACACAAAGGTTTCCTTCGGTCAGGTCTTTTTTGAACAATGTTAAACCTGTTTCGACAAAAATCTTGTCCAGATGCCTCATCAATAAATACCTACCAGAATCTCAGTGGTGCATCCAACACAAGTGACCACGAGACACTGCTCAACAGACCGGAAAGGGGATGGGACTTTATAGCACACTGGCTCAAATCAAATTTAAAACAAACATTTTGTCACTTGGTAGTTAAAAATCTGCACAAAAATAGTACATGCAGTGTTCATCGTAGTTCAAGTTTCGGGCGTCTATTATTTAACATCTACGTACCTCGTCTTTTTCATAAAATGTAATATTTATAGCATCTGTAGTCCTAATTATTTCAGAAGACACAATACACAGCGGTGTCACCAGAGTCCCTTTACATTCAGTGGGTTTATGATGATGGTGTGAACGCAGACTTCCAGCCATGTGTCCACTCCAGCAGATGTCTCCTCTCTGTATCTCGCAGCACTGCGCCACTTTCATTTTCCCATGACAACTAGCAGGAGCTTTGTGGTCGTAATGGTAACGTGCACACACTCACTTTCACTGGATGAAAACAAGTCGTCTTTGCACATCATGTGAACACAACAGCCTTTGACCTCTCTGATAAAAGTAAACATAAACTAAACCTTTTTTTTTCTCCTTCCAATTTTAGTGCACTGTCTCTTTATTTAACTTTAGCTCCTGCCATGTTCACATTTCACGTTGTTGTCCTACAGTCCTACAGGCCCAGTTATGGAAAATGTCTTTTTTGGTTGCTCGATAGTCAGACACAAACAATAAAAATAACAGATACTGTTTTATTTTTCCCAAACTGTTTGGGTCAGTGTCCTTGGAACTTATTTGGAGAGAAGAGCAGTGAGATATTCCTTCAACTATTCCTACTGGACGATGTCCAACTATTTCTGAGTGATTACTACCGAATGGGAACATACTGCTGTAAGAAGCTGTGGGCTCGTAGCCAAATGTTTTACATCTGTCAGTAGCACAGGCTCATTCTGCCACTCGTTCCTCATGTCCAGGATTACATGAGGAAATGATTACATAATTACCATGATTATGAGCATAATGGTAAGAAAGACAGTTCTCAAACCATCGATCGGAAAACACAAGAATAAACAATGCAAGATGGAACAATGGCACACATTAGAATACAATCAGGACATCAATGGAAGGATCTGATGAACTCAAATGAAATAAACACTCAGTCTGGAGGCAACTAATCAAGAGGAAGAAGAGGAGAGCAACAGAAAGTTCATGCAGCAAAACAAGCACAAGCTCAAATGTACAGAATGTCAATACTTGGTTCTGCAGGCAAACCTGCACTAACAGAGACATGTCAGTCCCGTCCACACAGTTCTGTGTCTGGCAAGTGATTTCCACATGTAAGAATAAGCATCTTTCCATTAAAAGCTCCCATAGCCTGAGCACTTCTAAAAGCATATGTATGCTAATTACTTTTATTACTACCTATCTATTAGACACCTTATTGGAACATCCCAAAACCAAGAGAAAGTGCATATCCTTCAGACACTCATATTGTTGAAGAGGCCCCTCACTTCCTACCAGCAAATGGTCATTTAAAACAATGACTTTAGCTGTGTGATGTCAGCTGAACCGCCACGGTTTTATAGTGCGAGGTGATCCAAGACAGGCTCCACAAATCCCCAGCGTTCCATCAGCAGTGCAGACAGGAACGTGATACTCACTGAGCAGTGACAGTTTTATAATCAGTCGTAAAGTTCAAACCCAAACTTTATCCTGATGTGAAAATTCCATTGTAACTGTGGAGTTAAATACTTTATTATCTTAGGCTCCTGCTGCTGCTGAAGGGAAAGTGAATGACAGGTGAAAGGTCAGTACCACCGTAGCCCATTCTGTGAATCAGTCAAGTGAAGATTTGTGTGTCGGGTTTCATCGATGTTACAGTCCAACATTCACATTTTTATGTGCCATTCTCTACACACTATAAACTGTAACCATCTCATTTTGCTCCTATTACTACACTTTACCTTAGTTTTCCACGTGGACCCTGTGCATGAAGCTCAACCCTAATGAGGTGATATACTGACCATGTATCACTATTGTAGCTTGTGTTTGGTCCAGATTTGCTTCCAACTAGAGCTGCAACTACCAATCATTTTCATAATCAATGGATCTGTCGATTATTTTTCTCGATTGATCGAGTAATCGTTTGGTCCATCAAATGTCAGAAAACGTTAAAAAATGTTGATCAGTGTTTGTCAAATCACTTTTAATGATTTGTTTTGTTAAATGGAGCAAGGAAACAAAGAATATATTCACATTTAAGAGCCTAAAACAGTCAAATCTTGTTTTAATCATGAAAAAAGCTTCAAACCGATTAATCCATTATCAAAATAGTTGACGATTCATTTGGTAATTGATTAATAATCGAGTAATTGTTTCAGCTCTACTTCAAAGAGTACTTTTGAAATTTAAATTGAGTGTTACCACAATACAGCTATGGGCTTTTTTGGGGATATTTGTTGATTTAGACATTTTAATAGTTCAAAAACTGTCAGGTTTTCAAAACTAAGTTGGGGTAGTTGTTATTTTTAGTGAAAGTATATTTGATCCTTTTTCCAAATCATGGGAAATGATACTCTTTACCAAACTAAGTGTTTGAATCTTAGATTTTGGCAATTTTATGTGATGTATCAACATGTTCAAAGTGACATAGTTCTAAAGTACTCCAAGCAAAACTGGTGGCAGAGGGCCAGTGGTTGCCAATAGCAACCATAATCAACAAACCACTGTCAGACCAAATGTGGGTGTGATATTGTGGATTTTAAAGTGTGGTAAGGACACTGTCCCTCTGACTTTTAACCCTACAGTGCATTGTGTTTTGAATGGGAAGGATGTTGACACTATGAGGTAAAATCATGATCTTTTCCCAGCATTAATCATGTGTTTTTGAGCCTAAACGTACCCACAAGTGATTAAGACATTATCTGTTGATATTCAGATCTGTATATTGTTGATTTGGCTCAGACACATGAGCTCCCCTCTATCTGTTTTGAGGAAACCTAAAATCCCTGCAGCCCCCATATACAGTATATCCCTGGGAAATGACCAGCCTGCACCTGGAGAATATATGAACACAAAAGGCATCACTTATGAAACAAACACACATTTCTTTACTGACATTGATTCAAGAGATTCAAGATCTTTTATTGTCATTCCAACACACATTGAAACATGAGGTAGGAACGGAATTTCAGCCTCTGATCCCAAACAATTAAATTAAATTAAATTAAATTAAATTAAATTAAATTAAATTAAATTAAATTAAATTAAATTAAATTTTGAAATAAAAAAAAAACAAAACAAGAATAGAATAAAAATAAGATTTAGCTAACTAAATTTAAATAACAACTACATTTAAATAACAGAATATAGTCAGACTCTTCAGATTGTCATGTTCCCCATTAACTGTCCCTCTGGAAAGGAACCTCTTGATCACGCCGTGCTGATTTAAAGTTTGGCCCTGGAAGGAGTACAGCATGTTAAAAGGGACAGTTTTCTGGTGATCAAGCATCAAGCTGACAGGACAATTCACTGTGCTCATTTGGGACCAGAGCCAGAGTTTAGCACACATTACAACTCGTGATGAAGTAAGTGCTTGAATCATTATTGTTATAAGAGCCTAATTTATCAGCGCCTTTGGATTATTTGAGATATGACTAGTTAATGTACTTTGGTGGCAGTTTGTCTCTGTGAAGATGTGTGTTTTGGTCATGTGATCATTGACTTGCCTGTTGAATAGAGTAAACTGGGCATTTCTCAAATCGCAAGTCTTATAGCACCATCTAGTGCGTGCAGGTGGTAAAGCACCGTTTTCATCTTGTAGAGTGAATAAAAATGTGATTAATAACACTGCAATCATTTATATAAAGAAACATATGTTAATGTAAAATCACCTGGAACTCATTGTGAAGCTAATAAAGAAACATCATATAGTATTATAAACAAAAAGTAAAGAAATGTGTGTGTGTGGCCCATGTGTATGGTTCTTCCACATGCTACTGAGGCCCCTGTTTGTTAAATTAATTTAAAAACCAATAAACGTGCATTGGCAAAGATGATTCTGCTGCCCCTCCCACAAATGCACTTTCCTTACAAATGTGACACCATTTAAGAGGGAAATGAACAGACCTTCCAACGGTATAAGATTTATTACCAAGAAGCATTGTTACAACAGAGATATAAATGACCAAACACAAATTGCCTTACTTGTTGTGCTAAGTTTATATATTGTTTGTGTCATTCTAAATGAATAGAGGCTTTTTTTCATTTCCATATCTTGTATAAAGTAAAATTTAGCAAAGCAGTCTGCATTTCCCTTACAGCCTGGATTAATTGTATGACTTGTAGTATTTCATTGTGTCCAGCAGATGGCGCCATAGCTGTAAAGTTCGACTGAGTGCTTTCAAACCCTAAGAGTGAGTGCCATCATGAGAGCTGCAGGACGAGCCAGCCACTGTGATTCTATAGTCAAATTACTATAGAGAAAATAAAAAGATAACATAATATGAACTCAATCAGCCAATGAGAAAGAGATAAAGAGAAGAATTACAAGACAAACAAGATGAAAATATAATAGAAGTACTATGTAAAATAATACATACAATATGAACAGTATAAAGGTGACAGGTGACAGAATGTGTACTGTTTTCTTCAAGAGGTAACTGAACTTGCTTATGTTGAACATATTTCACCTCTCAGCTAAGAGTCATTTGACCTGGCAGTGAATGCAGATTAAACATATTTCCACAGGCTAAAAATCCAGTTTAAACCCAGATTAAACTGTTTTTTGTTTTGTTTGTTTTTTAAGAGTTGGGGGGGGAGGAACTCCCCTTTCAAACCGTCTTTCTTTCCTGGCCAGAATTCAAAAAATGTCATCATTTTAAGTGCTTTAAGAAACACTCTGTCCTTCAGATATGCTGTGCCATGAGTTTATGTTGTGTTTGCTTGGTTTCTGCAGTGTAAAGTGGAGGATAATTGGATTTTTTTTTTCTTTTGAATGAATTGAGTTCTGTCTCAAAGTGTTGCGGATTTGAATGTTTGCGGAAAATCGTCTTTCTCAGTGACTCCTGTGATATTATGGAATACCATGTTTATTTTCTCCCTCGTCTGCTCCTCTTCCTTTGGAGGTTTTGTTGACTCATTCACACACCTTGACTCAGGTGACTGAAGTGGGTCAGGGGGTCAATGACTGGTATTGTTGTTTCACATAATGACTCTCTAGACGGGTCATCCAGCACTGCAGAGGTTAAATATCTGGATTTTTCCGCCAGTTATTCAGAGCTGAAGACGATTCTTGGAAGAGAGGTGACATGACAAAAGCAAGGAAACAAAGTTAATGTATGCACAAGGTGAATATGTTCACCTGTTGAGGAAATGATTTGCTAAGTGCTGTCATACTGAAAGTGGAAAAACCCACATTGATAAAGTGACACACACACACACACACACACATTGCATTGCACCACTCTGCTCACTGCAGTCCTTCACAGAGCCAACCCATAATCTTATTAGTCTTCACATTTCCTGTCTACCTTTGAATGTTCCGGGCTGCAGCTAAAGTACAACACACAGTCACGCTGCTTTTCAATTGTTGCGCAACCAGAGCAGCTGCAACTTTCAACCAAAATTAATCTGAAACTTCTTTCCTTTAAAGAGAAGCGACTTCTCTTTCACAGCGAACAGGAACACCCTGCTGCATTTTCCTCGAAAGTTTACTCCACAGTCATTGAAATCGTGCAGTGTGATGTGAAGACGACTGGCAAACGTGCAATTAATCGTGCAGATAGGGAAAATATCTCAGTCGAATCAATTAGAAAAACATGTTCCCCTTGACTTGAAATGGTAGTGAACATAACAACACAAGGTTCTCATGGTGTAAGGCAGCAGATAGATTAATAGATAGCAATCAATAGATTACATCCATTTGCATCGCATACATATCGATGATCAACAACAAGCTGCAGTGGCAGCACAGTGACTCCACTGTCTCCTTTTCGTAACTGTAACAGTTCCACTATTTGTCCTGCAGAGGGCACACTCTCACTTCATATCACAGCCAGAATAGAGCCGATGAAGAGTAGGACCTTACTTCCTGTGTGTCACATGACACTGACTCGCTCATCTGTGTGGTCAGTGAAAGTGTGAGTCATTCTGTGGAATTTCTCCAAAAGGGGTGTGTGTGGGTGTGTGTGTGTGTGTGCGTGTGTGTGGGTGTGTGTGTGTGTGTGTGTGTGTGTGTGTAATGTTCAGATTAGATGACGATATTAACATAACAGAACACACTGATCTGAACACAGCCAGCCCACAAGATGGTCAGACAGACAGATTACAGATCCTACCCACACACATACGCGCACAGACATAAACACACACACACACACACACACACACACACAGGTCTGGTTGGCAACATGTGCACTATGACCTACAGCGTGGTTTTAATCTGCTGGTACACTCCTCCTCCTCACTCTGATATTTCAATCCAGCTGCAGTGCGATGTGTCATAGAACATCCAGCTGTGTGGCAACTGCACAACACAAACATTATCATACAACGTAATACCATTACAAATCAGTACGCACCTCCAACAGTTGTAGTTTCTGTCTTATTTTATTTTCTATACAGATATATACTGTACACACACCGCAATATGAGTGTGTTTAAGTGGAGACAGGTCCGTTTACTACAAAGATGTAATGTTGCATCATTGCATTCTTCTGGTATCAGTCATGCATCTCATTATCCCCTTCATTGTCATATGCTCTCACTCTTACAATGACATTTCAAGGGCAAACACGTTTTCTGTAGATTCATCTATTCAATTCAGTGTCAAAGTAAAGGAGCATCCACAATCCACTATCAAGTAAGAAAATACTTGATATTTTACATATTTTATATATCATATATATAACATATACAACATATACACATTTTACTATGTGTATTTCTTTTATAGTTTAAGCTTTTATCTTCACATGTCCAGAGGATGACTATATGATGATAATGTGAAAGTAATAATAATTGATGGGGAACATATGCTAATTTGCTAATACATTTTCAAATGAGAAGCACCATATTATTTATATTATTCAATAGAGCCTACATAATAGCTTCTTCTTCTTCTTCTTGCTTCTTCTTTTTGCTTCTACCTTTAGGGGTTGCCACAGTGGATCATCTGCCTCCATCTTGCCCTAGTCATTGTTTTCAGTGATACGCACATATTTGATTTGGCAACATCCATCCATCTTGTACCGCTTTATCCTCCACATGAGGGTCATGGGCTGCGTCATTCTCAGCTGACATAGGGCGATAGGCGGGGCACACGCTGGACAGGTTGGTTTGGCAACATATCAACTCTAAATAAATTGTAAGATCATAAAAACGCCTGCACATGTGCATCTCCTCAACGCTGTTGAGAGAAATAGGAAGACGTCATATCAGGACACAGTGTCGGCAACAATATATACTACCTTTGCATGCATACATTTACATGTATTTGCTTGTTTACTAAGCAGTGTTGTACATTTAAAGTGCGTGTAAAAGTGATATATATAATGACATATATATACTGTATATATACACATACACATGTATATATATATACATATATATATATATGTATATATATATATATGTACATACTGTATATCCCTACAGGAAATTGTGGTAGTAACCATGATTAAAAAAAATTGGTTTCGTATTAAGTAAAAATTCAGAACGTATACATACTTCATATTTTGGACACAAGGGTAACATAAGGGTAACACAAACGCACACTGAGTGTTAGCCGATCTTTCTCAGTCATTTGAATTTGCAGAAGTGACTGAGCTGCAACACCGGGAACTTGTTTGTCCTTGAAATCACCTCTTGTTGCGCGGCAAGTGGCTTTTGAGTTTCACACAGTTTCACATGAAGCACTTCCTGATAAAGTGTTGTGGCATTGTAATGAGGAACAATCATACTCTTTTGTAATGAATCCGCCTGATTCTGGGACTTGAACCTCTGACGCAGGCAACATTAGTGAAAAACGAGGGTCATCTTGGGAGTCAGGCATTGCGATGTCATGCTTTGGCAAATTTGTTTTACAAATGACTGTAGGACCAGAGAGACAGAGAGACAGGCAGACAGCTACAGCTAACCACATAAGATGAATATGACCTGGATGACAGAGAACAGAGAACATTTATATCACTGACTATTCAAAAATTCAGTTTAATTTCAGTGTGGTGACATGTTTTCACACAGTAACATTGTTCTGCGTAAGAATGAGTGGTTCCCAACAGAGGACCTTCACATACCAGAGAGGATGGGATTTGTCTGTCTCTAAGTGTAGAAACATGGCGGCACAACATGGCAGTCTCCATAAAGCCCCTCCATAAATGTCCCTTGCCTAAAAAATATATAAGAGGGTTTTGTAAGGCTACAAAAGTAAGCATTTATTTTTAAGGGACTCTACACTGTATTCTTATAAGTAGTATATTCATTTTCTGCCAATAAATGTTCCACCCTGGACCTGCATACTGTCCCTCCCCCTTTTTTTTTTTTGCAATGTCACTGTGGAACTCTTGCAGACTGCTCATAATAATATAATGTGCATAACACAGTAAGATAGAGAGTTCAGCGGGTCGGCAGAGCTGTGCTTCATTTCCAGTCTAGACGTCCCACTCTGTTTCTTGTTATAGCAGACGTAATAAAACATATAAGGAATTTCATAAACAGTACTTTGCCCTCCTTCTATCATCCATCTTCTGTAAATTGAGGGTGCACGAGGGAAATCTAGAGCTAATGCCGCTTGATAGATCGCCAGAACAAAACATACACAGACACAAGCAGCTATGCAAACAGAAAAGTCCTGGTCCAACCACAATTCAAGCCGTGAATCTTCTTACTGTGGAGCCTCTTACTGCAAACGCTGCACCACCGCCGTGCTGCCCCGACTGACTTTAAACACTTAATCGTAAATTAGAACGATTGAAATGTACAGCTGTAACACATAAGTAGCTGTAACTAAAATAGTTGGTCAGGACTTTTAACAGATGAGTAGCTGATGGATAAACACTTGTAAATAAGTGAGGCATAAATTGTTGGAATATGAAGTTAACATAATTTAAAGCTGCACTGCAGAAGTTTAGGTATTGACTGCAGTTGCTGTTATTAGACCACCTCTGTTTGGGCTTTGTGAACAGAAACAATGGAACATTATTTGTGTGCTGCATCCTACAACAGACCATGGTGATAATAGTTTGGGATTTTACTTAGTTTTAGTTTTTATTTCGTTTTGACTTTTTGTTTTTAAATTCGTTCGAGTTAGTTCTTATTTTTTGTAAACGCTGAGTTCTAGTTTACTTTTTTTTAGCTTTCATTTTTTGTAATATGGAGTACTTGCCATGTGCAAGATTCAAAAAGGTGATCGGAAGTATTGTGTCTCAAATACAACCTTTCAAAATTAGCGGCAAAGAAAAAATAAATACACTTCATATGAACCCAAAAGGGTTATGTATGAAATAAATCTACAAAGACGAAGAAAACTAAGCGCAATTTTACTTAGTTGTAGTAAGTTTTATAAACACACAATTCAGTAACCCTAACCCATTTCAGTTAACGAAAATGTTGTTGTGTTATGTTTCAATCCTTAAATGTCACATGCTACAGTTATGATATTGGACAAACTAAAAAAAAAGAAGATTCCTTTTGTTGTAGCCCCAGTGAAACTTATATTTGATGACATGGGAGATTAAGTTGTAAGAGGTTACTGTGTTCACAGAGGTGCTGGGAATGAATTTTTACAGACGTTTCCCAGCAGATTCTCAGTAACCAACACAGACACACGGGAACCGCACATCATACGTCACACGTAGCTTGTGCTTTGTGTTGTTCGCCTCACACCCCATGACAAAAACAATGGTGTGAGTCAGAGGCCTGCAATCTATACTGGAAAACACATGTAGTAAGTGCTATTTCAAAATCTAATTACAGCATTTCTGAAATCAAGAAGTTCATCCAAGACTTCACCAACAAATTACCTCCAGGTCAGTCGGTCTTCTAAAGTAATTTAATTGTCATTAGACTTATGATTAGCATATTAGCATATATGCCTATGATTAATTAGTACGGTGACTAACAAGGGCAATCACACTGCAACAACCTAAAACACATGCAGAAGGAGAAACGAGCTGCATTTTCACAAACACTTCAAATTCAAAAACACAAATGAAAACAAAAACACACGCAGAAGCAAAACACACACAAACCCCAAAACACACAGGACAGGAAACAAAACACCAAGCAAGTGGGACTTGCAAGTGTTTTGGGACTTGCGTGTGTTTTGGGATTTGCTTGTGTTTTGGGGTTTGTGTGTGTTTTCTGTCCTGCGTGTTTTGGGGTTTGTGGGTTTTTCGCCTCTGCATGTTTTTTTGTTTTCGTTTGTGTTTTTTGGCCACTGTAAATTAGATATAATTTAAAGCAGTACCACAGGAATAGTCATTCTTCTGTCTACTATACACTTACAACCAATATACGTACTGCTGTTTATTAATGCAAATATCATCACTTGTTTGTCCAAACTGGTACATTTGGCTGCATGTGTGCTTTGGAACACTGACATATTTGTGTCACCTCACTCAACCTCTCCTGGATTTGCATGTCGGGTTAGAGGTTTGGCAGCGACAGAGACAGGAAATGTTCAATTCCTCTTTGGCACCACTGTCAAAGTTTGACTTTAAATCACATAAATTAGCCCTGTATGAAATGGTGGCCTGGGGAAGAACCATGGTTTTGATTTATTTAATTACTTATTTTCACTTTGAGTATTTTACTTTATATATGGATATGTTATAGATGAATGTATCACATAAAAAGATAAACAGATGATGACAACAATAACTCACAAAAGGCTATGCACTGCAGCTTTACTGCAGAAATTCCATCTTCCATGGAAAGTAATTGGTGAACTACTTTGCATAGGAATATATTAGTTTCCAGAGAAGAAGAGCATCAGTGTCATTGTTAAAGACTGTGGACTTTGATATCTGGGTATTTCGAAATTACAGAGAAGCGTGTGCGTGTGGTCATGCTGTCTCACCGTCCGTGACTATAGGATGAAACAGATGCATCACCATGGACACTAGGTTACCATCTCTTTCATCCTACTGTAAGCGCCGCCTTCATACACCCACACATTACTGGTTACTTGTGTAATGCCATCAGAGACATGTTTTTTCCCCCCGTGTCTCGCTGAGTCTACGTGAGTCTCCACACATCACTCCCCTGGTTCTATTATTCATACAGGCTAAAGAGGAAGAGGAGGAGAAAGATGGGCAGAGGAGGAGGGATTAGAGCAGGTTATGTTCAGGTGGACGTGACTCTGCTCACACTGACCATTTTTAACTTCACTCTCCAGGTCTTCTTCGGGTTTCTCTTCATCACTTATTGCCCCTTTCCTTTCCTCTTCAGCCTCAGCATCTGATCTCTCCTAACTTCTTCTCTTTACATACTCATATGATGATAGTACCACCCCGTGTGTTTCCCTTACTTCTCATTCTTCTCGTCTTTGTTCCTCTCCGTTCCTTCCCTTTTTCATCTCATGTCTCACGTCTTCCTCTTTTCTCCCTCTCATCCTAATGTTGTCATGTCTGTTGCCGCGAGTGATCCTGTTAGTCAGCCCTCTGTAACCCATTAACTTGGCGAGGCTTTACAAGGAGTCAGGACACTGATATAACACGGAGTAAGCTGCTGTTTCCTGATGTCATGAGTACTTTAAGTCATTGGAGTCTCTTCAGATTTATGACTAATCTAATCTAATGTCTGTTTCACACTGACAAGGTGGTTGGCTTTAACTTGTTAACTGTACTTTGAATGGACTTGATTATTTAAGGCATTACCGGACGAAATCCACACCTGTGTGATGATCATGATCTCTTATTTATACAACTGGATAATGAGTGTCAACAGCAACGGCAACTCTGAAATTAAACACTGTTTACATAAAGTTTAGCTTACCATCCAACACAAATGATACACTATAACCGACAATTAGCAGTTACTGATTCTATTTTCCAGAAATGTAATATTATTCGATTTTTCTGGTTGGAACCAATCACACATTAGGCATTGTCAGATATATATGTATAACAGATTCCCTCACAAACTTTCATTTCATTGCAGTGTTGCTTTGAATGAATATCATGACATGTTTAAATTTCACCCTTTCATTAATTCAAATACACAAGATGCAGTTTCAGTCACAAGTCTCAGTGTTCTGTTTTTCCGTCAGTTTGAAACCATATGGTCTTGATTATAGGAAGCAGGATAGCTCCAAGAAAAGGGTTCGAAAAAACAGTCACACTGTACTGAAACCACGAGATGAGCACGGACATGCACATGTTTCATTCCCAAAAGATGACACGGGGCAATGTCTCCATCTCTGAAAGGGGGTGTGATGTTTATTGTCCAAATCTCTTTTATATTCTTTTCTCTTTTGTTGCTTTGCTAGTATAGCTGCCCTGTGATTGGCCAGTTTCTCCTGTCACTGCATGGCCAGATTTCTCCAAGACTGTTAACAGAGCCTTAAGGAGGTGCAGAATTCCAGTCTCAGATCACTTGATTTCCATAATGCTTGATAAAGTTTGTTTGGAATTATTGCTCAATAAAACCAAACGTAAGTTGCCTGCCCCAGTTCCAAGATGTCCTCATCTTTTGTTTGTGTTAAATCAGCATTTGTTTCCCCTCACATGTCCTCGGCTCCCTGCAGAGTCGGGTACATTCCATGTGACCGCAACATCCTGGTTTTTAGCTCAGGCATCAACATCTCCTAAATCCTAGTGTCCTCCTGTAATCAGCTGTGATCTCCGCTGTACCAATAAATGTACCAAATGAAATAAATATCCTATATTTAACATGTTGTCGCTCTGCAAAACAAAAGCTCAACAACTTTTCTAACTGTATGTAATATTTAAAATATTTTCAGTGGTTTACTTTGATGATGTCAGACAGATCTTTACTTTTGACGCTATATTTACTCTTCATACAGTACCTTTACTGTGCAATGTTCAGTTTATGTTTATTTCAACAATTACTTTATGTTTATTATGTCACTCAAAAACTTACACCTCTGGAATGCACCCAAACAGACCTAAATCACTGACATTAGTATGTTATTTTTGAGTGTTATTTGCAGTTTAATGACCTTTTGCTCCTCCTTCTCTTTGTACTAATGCAACATAAGCTGTTTGTGTGTGTTTTTTAAAGTGACTTGTTGCTAAGATTCCATAATGAAACGAGTTATATGAAAACTGTCCAAGTATGACTTGTTACTCATTTAGGTTTTGCCAACTCAGCTAAAGTCTTTTTCCTTTTTCCCCCCGTGCACTCTGGTAATAGAAGTAGCACACATGAGAACACTAGTTGGAGATACGGTGATGGAGCTGTGCACAGCATCACGTAGGAGGGCTTTACTGTTAGTGCCAGTTTAATCAGGGATAAAACACGGCCTCTTTAATCTGCTCCACTCCATTCAAGGCCCACTGCTGAATGACTTATCCTGTCCATTGAGAGCAAAATCTCCCCATCAATGGCTTTTTGCACAAAGAGAAAGGGATGAGTTTTCAGTCCACGTCACACACAAAGCATTCCTCACACAACAGAAACTAAATCCATTCGGTCAACTTGAGCATGTGTGTAGATAAACTCTTCCGTCGCCAAGCACTGCTTCATTTTTAAGTGATGAGTAGCCGGTGAAGTTCAGCCGACGTGTGCAGCACCACCTTCATACCTGTCACCCGCCGTCAGCTGAGCACCGGTGCGTTTGCTTTGCTCAAAGGCGAGGCAGTTTTATTTATAGGGCACTTTTCATACACAAACACAGATTCAAGGTGCTACCCAGGAACATTTAGAAGCAACATATTTAGAGACAAAAATGTGAGAAATGATTGCAAAAAACAATAATTAAAACAATAAAACAACAACTTAAACTAAACTTAAATGCTTAAGATTAGAAGTGGTAAAAGAGGTAAACAAAGTTAAAGTAAAAGTAAGGATATACTGTATTTAATGATATACATATTAATTAAAGGCACTGATGATGGTGAGGAAACAATAATTAAATCTCTTGCATTTCATACTAACAATCTGATGATAGTATGCTAATCAATACAGCTAAGTAGTATTGTAGTAATACCAGCTTTTAATCACTGAGCTGAACGCTGCATGAGAAATAACAACGTTTTACCACAATATTACTAAATTACTACCACACTATTCCCATTTGTTGCTATGCTGTGATGTGACCAGTAAAGCTATCTATTATGGGTAATACTGTTAGTGACAGTTGGTAAAGACTGCTGTGTCTGCTGCTGGCTTTTAGTTTCCAGGGGTTTGAACCAGTAAACTTCCATGCACGAGCTGGACAGGAACGTGTCACGTTGCCGTGTCTTTACTGGAAAAGAGGAAGGGTTACCTAAGACCATATGATCACAGTTTCCAGAGAGAAAAAAAACAAAAACAAAAAATCATTCCCAGGTTGTTAAAGAGTAAGAGTTTGGGATGGAGTCTCTCTCCTGTTATGAGCTCCTTCCACCAGCATGGACAGATGCACATGCTTCATACATGACCTGGTCTCGCCGCCTTTGAGATGCTCTGCTGATGTTGACATGTTTTGTGTTTGCTGTTGAGGTTTTTTTTAGATTGTTTTTTTTTTTCAAGCATATGGGCAATTGTTTTCAATGCTGGACTCACGATATTTCCACTTAAAGTAAGATAAGATAGTCCTTTATTTGTCCCGCGATAGGGAAGTTTACAGTGTGACATGAATGCGCAGGAGCTTTCTCTCTCTCTCTGAACTGTCCTGTGATTGGTCAGTCCCTCCCTTTACACGACTGATAACTCCAAATTGAGTTCAGTCATTAATCAGTTGATTAATTGAGTTTTACGATGTGTTTAAACCTAATTGTCTGCTTCAGTGGTCTGGACCTGATGGCTGTTTGGCTGTTAATGCTCACTTCTAGTGGAAGGTGTGTGTCTAGAGTTCAGAGTCCAGTTCCTTGGTTTGCATTAGACGTCTTTGACAGCATTTCGAACACCCCAAACGAACAGCATCAGAGGCACAAACACTCCATGGTTTGGTTCAATGGGATTAAAAAAATAAATAAATAAGAAAAAAAGGCTGTCGTGAACTCTAAGTCTCAGCAGTTTGAACCATAGACATACATGAAGTGGCCTCATTGAGTGTGAGTGTGTAAATGCGAGACCACTCTGTGAACCAGTGCAAGTAGATGTGGACAAGGGGCAAAATGCATTAAAGGGCCACTTCACCCAAAAATATATACCGTTTTTTAATAATCTCATTCCCACAACAACAGAGGAAGTTGGGATTGATAAAACTGACAAAAAGTCGAAAATAAAAGCCCTGCACTGCTCTTCACTGTATTTCTGTCAATTATAATAAAGAATTATAAGTAAAAGATCTGAAAAAGTTAAATACATTTTTTAAAAAAATGGTCAAATTGAATCAAACTCTAAATATTGACATTTAACTGATTTTGATGCATTTTCAGAATGTCTATTCATTTCATACTCCGTGACAGAAAACAATGATTCCACTAACATTCTATGGTAAAGGGACCTGTTTTAAAGTGCAATGATGTGTGTGTGTGTGTGTGTGTGTGGCGCCCAGCAACACACGAGTAATGCATGCTGCCCTCTCGCATAATTACACACCTGCACACTTAAGATGGTGGCAACGCTGACTCATTCTCCAGCCACGGATGCGGCGTCTGTGGCGTAAACCAGTAAACTTCCACACACGTGTCTGACCTCAGCGGGTGTTTTTACAGGACATGGGAACGTTTACCTATGACCACGTGATTACTGATGTGGGGCAGTCATAAAGACATAAACACCACTTTATTGACCTTACTGATGCAATGCAAGATATCTGTGGTATGTATGTCAGTCGTTCTGGGGGCTTTTGTAGCTCCACACTGACCTTGATTTAACACAGCCGACATTGGCTCATTATATAATTGATTTTAAAAATGTATCCATTATTTATTTTACCGTGATCATTTAGCCAGTGTTTGTGGCAAACTATTTTGACAAAGCCATCATTTTAACTCTTTGTGGTCGTGGTTGTTTGGCGAGGATTCACCTCCTGAGCATCCGGCTGCTGTGAATGTGTATATTTGTGAATCGCATCATGGGTCAAAGAGTTTGTTTTGTGTGCGTGCGTGCGGCGTGTCCGCGCTCTACGCGGATGTGTGTTTGTGATTGGCGCATGTAAACGAGATTATGTTAAGCTGAAATGGCACAGGAACATGATGAGCTAATCGGGTCGAATGGGAACAACATGCTGAGTCATGATTAGAGGAACAGAGACATAGCACTGCTCACCTGGAGATGACGACACATTTCTTTGAAGGAGAGGCCGTAGAAGTTGTAAATGTCTCCAAATGCTCATTTAAATATACACAACTGGGCCTGCTCCAATTACTTTATTTCTTTGTTGAGTTTATTGGGAACACACACACAGTCCTGCATCAGTACTGAGGCAGCTATTTGTGGAGACGCCAAACTCCATGAACCATTGCCTGACTCTGCAGCTTTCCGCTCCCACAGAGATCACACAAACACACACTCACACACAGCAGCAACACCAGACCACCTGCACATGCACACTTTAAACTGTAAACTCTTTTTAATACACACCATTAAATTTAAAAAGCAGGTTTCATTTAGTTCACAGCGTCTGAGTGCAACAGGGTGAGGAAAAGGGTGAGAACTAAAATTATAGACAGTAGAATGCAGGGATGACGGTTATGTTCATCCATTTTCTACGGCTTTATCCTACACATGAGGGTCGCAGGGGGAGCTGGAGTCAATCCCAGCTGACATAGGGGGTGAAAGGTGGGGTGCACCCTGAACATCCATCCCAGGGTCAACATACAAGGGGTACAGAGGGTTAAATGATTAGAATGTATATTTAACCTAATCGCCAATCTTAAGAACCTGTGCACACATGGACAGAACATGAAAACTGTTCTAAACTGGTCACCCTGCCATGCGGAAGCCCCTGATCTAATATGTGATGCCAAAAAAGGTCTGCATATAAACACTTACTACACATGGAGGAAGTGAGTCAGTGTGAGCTAAAAGCTTGTGCAAAGGTCTCAGGGTTTGTGTGATGGCATAAAACTCAGGGAAGGCAAACCTGTCTGGAGTCACATAGGCAAGTGTGAGTCTGTGTGTGTGTGTGTGTGTGTGTGTGTGTGTGTGTGTGTGTGTGTGTGTGTGTGTGTGTGTGTTTCTCTGTGTGTGTGTGATGGAGCAGTAAGTGGTGGAGCTGACAGTAGTCACATAGCCACAGACTGAGCCAAGATGCTCAGTCTGCCCAATTCAGACCGGAGGAAATACCACATTCGCCTGGCAAATCCAGACCGCACAGCGTATGTTATTAGCGAGTCAGCAAATAAGTGAGTGAGAGGACTAAATGGCATGCCACTGAATGCACCATCTGGCACTAAAAAAAGGCCAGTTCATGTTAGTAATCGGTTAAGATAAAACAACCAGGAACAAAGCTATTATACAAGCCTGATTCAGAGGAAAGTCTTTTGTGTTCATCCGAAAAGTAGTGTGTAATTGGAGCAGAAGAAAAAATCTAATCAATTTATTATCACAGTAAAAGTCAGATAATCAATGATAGAGTTTTACTCCTGAATGAAAGTTACAGACAAAACATTTCCTTTTAGATCAGAGGAATTTAAATTTTTATATTTCATGAAAGAAACTAATTCAAAACACACTTAAAGATCAGTTTTAGACGTAAGATTCAGTCATTAAATGCATTCTCAATTAAAAAACGTTATTTTTACAACTTTATCACACTCACTGACTGTAAATCTGATGCATTTCATTGCAGTGACTCACTCTGCCGAGAACACGGACACTCACCTCTACATGAGGCTCGCACTTCAATCGCACTTTTTATTTTAATATCAGGGTCATTTTATGACAGCAATTCAGCTGCTGCTCTGGCATGAGTGTTGTTGACACTGTGAGCCAACCGTGCCAGGTGAAGCCCACCTGTCCGCCATTGTCAGGAAATTAAATATTGATTATAGTTCAAATCATTCAACATGGCAACAGCAGCAGCCTGGTACCGGATCCAAGGTCAGAAGCCATGCAGAACCTGGTGCAGATCACATTTTCTAAACCTTATAATGCCAGCCTGTAAAACTTTAACCCTCAGTCTCCAAATATCAAATATCTGATCATTATTTTATGTTCATATTTGTGTACGGATCTTTGTTATTACACATGCAGGAAATATTTTTAATGCATGGCCACTTTAATTAAATGTTTTTAGTAAGTATAAGCTCTTATTGGTCCTTAAACTGACTGTGATTTATTCATCTTTTAACATGACCCCTTCAGTGACTGAGTTTGGTGAACATGCTGCTCATTATCTGAGTGTAGTCAGAAGCAGGGTGACGCTTTGTAACTGGAGAAAGCACTCGGAGAACATAAACCTCTGCCAAGGCCGCTCAGTTTCCCACAGTGTCAATACGCTGATCCATATGTGGATCATCTGATCATTTTTCTTCCCTGTGACATAACCTACATCCCTACATGAGATGTGGTTTGGAAAAAGCAGCAGATGCTCAGTTTAAAGTATAAGATAAATACAATATAACTCAAGTTAATACAATATAATTACAACAATAAACAATAACATATTAGAATATAGTCATTAAAATGATTAAAATATAAAATATTGGCACAGAGATGTAATGATATTATGTACATGGTAAAGAGTGTAAAGTATACATCTATAGATAGATAGATAGATAGATATTTAATGCATTACCTTCTTGGTCCACCAGGGGACCACTGCCTACACCTTTGGATTCACTGTGCTAGTAAAGCAGTAAAATATGAACCTTGGTATTCATTTAAAACAAAAAATACTGTATATAAATGATAGATATTTTTTTATATCATCACAGTATATATTGTAGAATGTGCTCTCTGTGTGTTGTCTACATTGTCTACCGTATACTTGGGTGTCTGTGTATAATATACAGTCCTAGTCCTGATACTTGTCGCTATAACAACTGTTCTTGTGACTTGTCATCACTTTTTTTACTGTACTGATGCATAATCACAGACACATACTGTCACTTATTCTGATAAGCTGCATGTGCAAGTGCACAGTGCGACTCATGATTATTGTAAACGGTAAGATAATAAAGGCAGGAGTGCCAGAGCACGTTGTGTTCGCTGCAGATTAGCTCCATATAAGGAAAACAGGATATTGATGTTGGCTTTGTGCCAATAAGCAAAACAAAAAAAACATTGTTTTTTCTCTGGAGTGAATTTATTAGTCCAGCAAAGTCAAGTGAACAACATCTCATCCTCTCTCTCTCTTTCATGCATAGTACTCAGATTAAAACAAGCACTCGTTCAAAAACTACATACAAATAAATTAAGAGAATAATAAAATAGTTAAAAAAAAATAATAATTCAAGTATCTCGAGCAAAAGAGTTTACAGCAGCTTTGACCCCAGCAGACGTTCTGCGTTCAGACCCAACACATTAGTACAAAAACTATAACACTTCAGTCATTAAAAGACACTTAAGAGTCCTTTCCTGTATGTACACTAACATTTACAAGGATATTATTTAGCACTGAAACTACACCAGATAAAAAATAAATAATATAACTGTGACATGGAGTTATTAGGTGAAATGTGGTGCCTCTCCTCAAGCAATCGAGTTAAGAGAAATAGCAAGAGAAGCAGTGACAGGCTTGGAAAAACAAGCACTACAGGCACTCTATGGCAAAAAAAAGAAAAAGACAAATCACCCCCTTCATTGTGAAAAAAAAAAAGACAGTGACGCATAAACCAAACAAAGGTTTAAAATACAGATCCATATCCCTTCTGTGCAAATCACCTCATTTTGTAGTGTCAATTAAATCAAAACATGCCAAATTCTGGAAAAACATGGACTTAAAGTTTACAGTGGAAACATAATCTGATTTGCCTCTGATCATCAACAATACAAACATGAACACCTGGTTGACAATTGGGTCAGGTTTTTAACCAGTTTCCCTGAAGGCCATTTCATTTTGATAATTGTGTGATTCCTTCCTTCAAACTGAATGAGGTGTACACACCCCAGTTTATAAAACACAGATTCATCTGTCTGACGTAACATGGGGGAAAACAATAAACAATAAAAGGTGACGTCCACGACTGAGATGCTGTTTTTGTTTGTGTTCATTAGTGATACTCTCGCTGGCCGCTGGAGCCTCGCGACACATCGGTGCAATTTCATTGGCAGAGCTGCAGGACGTCATGGCGACCAGACGAGCTCCTCCTCAAGTTCTGCAAACAAACACAGAAATAAAAAAAAAAAATGTTAAAAGACTTGTAACGCCTTCTGTATACGGAGGCTAACTGCGATGACGTAGAGCACGTACACCAGCCAGCAACTACACACACACAGCAGTGCTCTTATAAACTTCCTCAACACTGACTGCATCATGTAACGTAATCTCTAAACCACCGGTTACATCACCTCCTTGACATTTTTAGAAGACGTGAGAACCTAGCGCCGGCTTCATGAGTGTGTGAGCAGGTTGCAGTGATTCTGTGCACACCTTAATCCTCGGGTGATTATAAATGAAGCTGACAAGCTTCTGTGCGGCACACACCTTTCCCCTGGGACAGCAGAAAATAGCACAAGAGCTTTGTTTGAATTTCAAACCGTTTTTGTTTGCTTACGTTAAACTCGGAGCTTCTATCTTTTATTATTCAAATATAACAAAGAAACAGGAATAGTCATGTCTGATGTTATTTCTGCTATCACTGCAGACACAAGGCAAAGGTTGGAGGCCATTTTGGAAATTGTTCAGCAGCTGCAGTTAATTATCTTGTCTTACAATTAAACGATCAATCAAACATTATTCATATAGCACCTTTTTTTTTTAATGAAAAAAAGTACTGAACAAAAAGTCACACGCAAGAACTAAGAAAATGGAAAACATCTGGTGAATCAAGTAGTTTAAAGTGATTTAAATGATTATATAATGGATTAAGAAGAAGCTAAGCTCAACTCCTCTGACAGCTTCATACCGACTGATTTAATAATTTTTATTGTGCTTAAGTTTTGGACCATATTGCCCAGCCAACACAAAACAAGAGTAGTAGTAGTGGAAGCTAAATTCAGCTTGTTACGTCTGTGTTTTGGCCAAAATGAGCCTGCTGACTACAGTTAACTTCTGTGAGTCACCAGCCTGGACCTGCGTTGGCAGATTATTTATTTGTAAGAGACGAAGCTGCAGTGAAGCCGCTGTGAAGCCGCTATGAAGCCGCTATGAAGCCGCTGCGTAGCCTCCGCTACAGCTTGTTTACCTTTGGAGGACTAAGAGCAAAACCACTCTCAGATAGTGGAGTGTGGTTCGTCTTTAAGCAGCACATGACGGGGCCAAAAATAGATCAAACACAGGGACAAAAACAGGACAAGTCAAGCATGAATCAGCGGAGTATAGTAACAAGCAGACAGTGGTGACGTCAACACACAGGAATCACAGGAATGTAAACTAGGCAGTGACTTCCCCCCGTACAAATATGGAGCGGAGATGTGTTTCCTTTTTTCCCCTCACAGCCAGGAAACAGTGCTGCACTATGCAAGACGTAATTTCCCATGTAACAAGTCTGGGAAAGTGCAGAGTTAGTGTAAGCTGTGTTACGGAAAACATAATTTATGTTGCTTATATGGCATTTCCCTAATGTATGTTACAATTTTCTGATGAATGGAGTGAGAACAAGAGCAGATTTCAGTGAAATACTGAAGAAATGTGGAAAAATTAAACACGATGTAAACAAAAGACACAGCAACAGGAAGACAAGAGGATAGTGAGGACAGACACTGAACTGAGCAGATACTTACAGGCAAACTTTGCCCAGCCAGTGCTGTAAGATGAAGAGGAGGAGGAAGAGGCAGCAAAGGAAAAAAGGACGGGACACAAGTGAGTGAAAAATACAGACAAAGACTGTCAGAAAGGAGACATGGGAAGATTCTCCTGGAGAAAACGTTTTGCCAACTTTAGCATCATAATTAGGCACGAAGCATCAGCTTCTCGTGATTTGAGATGAATTAAGACTTTGCATAAACCCACCTTTCCAGTCAGGGTGAGAGGGAGGTGTGAGGGGCTGCAGAGGGCCAGAGAGGAAACAGACGGTGGCATCTCCTGGATCGGAGCTTCGTCCAGGTCATCGATGCGAGGTTTCTTGATGATTGACTCGGGGCTGGTCAGAGGAGTCACGCTGTTCCTCCTGATCAAAGTGCCAGGACCTCTCTTGACCTCCTGCGGGAGGGCGCAAAAGTTACACATTCAGTTTATTTTTCTGGTGTGATGGCCTGAATCTGTCAACCACAAACTTTCTAAGGGAAGTGAAAGTAAACCAGAAAGTCCCAGAAGGCCCAGTCATCACATTACCTCGGGTCTGTCTCTGTGGGTGTTCACTGCGTCCACATTCAAAGAGATGGACTCCACTTTGCAGCCATAAGCGACAGGGGTGAGCTTCAGCACGGTGTGGAGTGGACACTTCAGGTACGCCATCTCATCTGGTGCATTGAAAGGCAGGAAAACACACTTGTGAATATAAATATCTCATGAAGATGCTTTTGAGTTAAACCATGGGATTTACTGGGATTTGTGGTAAGCACCTGCACTCTTGTCTAGGAAGTAGGCGAGCAGGCAGCGCATGACGGCCTGGTGGCAAATAACCAGAACATTCGCCTGCCTCTCAAGCTCCATAATGACGGGCTCCACTCGCTGGACCAGGTCCTGGTAGGACTGCAGTCAGGAAAGAGGTTTTTGTTTGTTAATGATAGTTAATTTGATCATAGTTATATAAAAAATAGCTCTGGAATGTCATTTAATGCTTATAACCAGAATCTGGATAGGAGATTAAAAAAGTCCTTTTTCTATTGTGACAATGATTGTTAACTGAGCCTAAAGTGAACTAAATGCTTTGTGTTTTGGGAATATGGACGTGTAGGTGTTTGGTTTGTATGTGTACCTCTCCAGCAGGATAGCGATAGTAGTATTTATCTTCATCTCTCAAAGCAAACTCTTCTGGAAACTTCTCCTTCATTTCATCGTACGTCATCTCCTCACAGATCCCCTAAAAAGGAAGACAATATTTTGTTTTGTGAGCAGTGATTGTTGTCGCATGATGACGTTTCAATCGTGTGTTTGTGTTTATGTGACACTCACAGCATCGATCTCATTGAGCGCCTTCCACTGTTCGTACGGAACTCCCAGGTGCTCGGCGGTCTGGATGCTGCGACACAGCTGACTGGTCCAGACCTTCAGATCCTGCTGCTGTTGCTCCTCCACAAACCGAGCCAGCGCAACAGAAAACTGCAGCAGGAAGGAGATGGCATTAAACCCTTGTGACTATTGATTACAATGTTTCTGAGCTTGTGAACCACTGATTTTTATCATCTCTTTCACGCCCCTGTCCTGTTGTTCATACCTGTTTTCCCCGTGGTGAGAGGCCGGAGTCACCACCGAGCCGTCCCTCCAGGTTGTCGGTGCTCTCACCGTGCCGACACAGGTAAATGGTCCGGGGCTGGATGTGGATGTTCATCAGGTAGTAGACGATCTTACTCTGGATGTGATCCTGGATTCGGTTCACGAGGAACTTTCGACCTACGTCAATCACCTTGATGAAGGAGAGATCCCTGAAGGAAAAGGACACGATGAGTGCTTCATGTAAAAGGTTGTATGTGACAGTGGAGATGGTCCTGTCAGAGCTAACGTCAGAGCTAACGTGGAGGATTTACTTGTCATGCCGATCGGGGTCCAGAGGCTGGTAGCTGGTTTTGTAGCATTCAATTCTCCTCTGGAAATCCAACATGGCGTCTGTCTTGTTGCAGTCCCGATAGTCTGGACACGACACCTTCACTTCCTGCACAAAGATGAGAATTGACAGGCAGCATGAGACCAGAGAACTGTGAGCGGTTTGAGTTGTTTAACATACAGCACAATGGCGTTTCTCACCATAATGTTTGACGCAATGACGCTGGGATCGTCGCACACAGACTCGATGAAAAAGATCTGGGCACAAAAAGGGAAAGCAGTTGGAATTCACTGTCTTAGCTCCGATGCTGTAGAACTTGACTTTTTGCGTCACCGTGGCAACGCTTACCTTGAAGCCATTTTCATTGCCAAACGTCAGGATCATGTCTCGCCTTTCTCTTGTCGTGTTTGTAGCATCAAAGACCTAAAGTACATCACACAGGTATTTGTCAGACAAAGGGGTTTTTCATTATCACTGCAGATGTTAGAAAACACGATGAACGATGGAAAACTCACCGCTACGTGACCTCCCTCGTCCTTCAAATAGGATTTGACATCCCTCAGGGCTGCTAAGGCACACTGTCTGAAAAAACAAAAAGGTGTTAGGAATCTTAATCTTAATATATCTCTTAATATGTATAGAAAAGTAATATGAGTGTGGCACTCACTGCCTGATTTTCACGGCACATTCATTATCAGGCTTAAAGAAGTCAAAGGAGCTGTAGTTCCTGACTGCCTCCCTGCGATACTCTCCCACGTTGAAGACTACAAAAAGAAGACAAACATTAAACCCAATCTCCTGGAGAACTAAACGTGAGCTGTTGTTTTTCAGGGGGAACATTTTGATAAGCTATGAGCGAACTGTGTGTGTCTCTGTGTGTGTTTGTGTGTACCTTTGGTGGGTAAGCCGATCCAGTTGAGGTAGCGGGTGAGTTTCTTGGAGATGTACGTCTTCCCCCGAGCTGGCAGGCCAACCATCACAATGACGGTCTGGGGGTTGGCAAAATGGGGGGCCCCCGTTGCTGTGGAGAGAAAAGATATTTGTTTCTAAGCAAATGTGTATGTTAAAGAGCAAATGCAGATTTACCATCCTACAATAATGTAACCTTAACTCTACTACTAACTGGCCACACAGAGAAGTCACCCTCCTGAACCACTGACCTTTAGTATCATCCCTGCTTTTATCTCCACACATGACTGTCTGGAACTGGCAGACTTTCCTTTCACTTCACTGCACGTCTGACCCACTTCTCTGCATTGTTGTGTTCAGTTCACCACATAAACTCTATTAGCAGCCCTGAGGCCCATGGAAGTTTTCCTATCATACACTATGTCACGGGTGTTGGTTGAATATGCACAAATCATGGCATGTGTTGTAGTTCACTGGGTTTGTGGCTGGAGCAGTAAATGCAAACTGTAGAGAGGGTTTTTTTTCCCACAATGTTCCCTGTGCTTTTCCCTTTTTTTTTCCTCATTGATCAGTATCCCATCAATAATAGATGAGCAGCAGCTAAGAATAAAATGACCAATGTGAATCGAGATGTGCTGCAACTCAAGCAGCAAAAAAACCCTATATATACATATATAGGGTTAGAATTCGGTACAAAATCTGTTATTTTATTGTCATGCTTTCAGCCGCTCATTGACAGTCAATTCTCAGTAATTTGAAAACTGCTTCTTTTTCTAAACCCACATCCTCCATCTTTCATCTCCACCCTGTGTAATCTCTCCTCTCTGTACCGCCTGTCGCGAGACAGGGGGTCGCCCCATGTCCACGCGCTGCCGGCTGACCAATAAGAAAGCGGCGCCGGTACAATAGCATCTCACGCAGGTTGCGGGGAATCGTGGTTACCATGGTGAGCCGGGTTTCGTCACGCTCCATCGGAGGAGAGACGGAACGTGTCGCACATGCTAATGAACGCCACCACTGAGTCAAAAAAAGCCGGTGTCGAACATGTGCGGCGAAGACTGTGATACAGGAAATATTAGAGGTGAACTGGAGTTGAAATGATAAAAGCAACATTTCCTGTTCGGCCGTTATTACGAGCGTAGTGTGGAAATGTTAACTTAAAACAGTAGCAACGGTCATTTTAGCCATAGGAATGGCCAACATTCTTTGTCTCGTAAAAATAACGACGTGTTAAAACTGTCGCTGTGAGTCTGAAGAGATACAATACTACGTCATTTCAGGAAAAGGGTGAAATAATTTCATGGTGCGTACCTCTCCGGGGCGCCGCCGGCTTGTCATCCTTGGTGGGAACCCAGATCTTTTGGATCCTGTTCTGTGTCAGCTCCCTGGGCATTCCTCGGGGACTCAAGAGCTGCGCAGAACACGCCTTTATTAAAAAATGAAAAAAGGTTTTTCAAAAAGAAAAGAGACGGTTGACGAGTCTGTCCTGCCGCAGGTGGAAGTATAAGAGTCCCGTCCGCTCAAGGGCAAATAGTCGGTCCGTTCAGGGCGTCCACAGGACACGTTGAGCTGATAATCTGCCGGTCTGAAGCGCACATCCGCTATTTAACCACAGCACACCGCCCGGCCGGGAAACCACGTGGCTGCAGTGACCGAACGCACGCTAATCATTCACACTCACGCTGAAGCAGCCACAGCGCCGCTCTGTGGCAAACTCAGTTAATCATTTACACTTTTACATTTTATTCTGCAATTGTCTATTATTACAGGAATGAAGCGTCACATGAGTTTTAGGGGATCTTTGTGTTTTATGAGTTGTGACTTCCCATAAAACTCCATGGACGGAAGGTTTTCTTATTATCATTGTTATTATTATTATTATTATTATTATTATTATCATTATCATTATTATTAATATTGTTGTTGTTGTTATATTAAGTATTTATACATCACATCGTTTGGCTCGTTCAGGACACAGTTCCAAATGTTTGGATTTTTATTTATTTATTTTGGAAAGTGAAACTTTTCTCAGCATTTTTTTGTTCTTTCTCTCATTAGAAAAGAATGAAGGCGGCGGATCATCACGGACAGAGCTTTGATCTAAAAGAAAGCGTCGGTGATTGCACAATGAACGCACGCGGTGCGAGGACATCCAGCATTCCCAACTGCATTTTTTTAATAGAGAAATGTGCACGTTCTGAAAGTGGTGGTAATGAAAGAAATATGTCTGAGCCCCCCCTTACAAAACAGACATGATGAACTGACTTTTTATGTCCATGTTTACGACTAAAACCGGCTAAATAAATAGTAATAAAAAGTGATCTTGCAGAAATGTGGTATTTAAACAGAGAGAGTGATGTGTGTGGTGTAGTTTAAGCTTCACTGGCAGTGGTGGCATGTTCCTGTTGCAGCATCAGGGAGGATCAGCTGCGGTTTCTTCAGACAGAGTTGAACGTGCAGATCCTCACATCACCTCTTTCTCTCTCTCTGCCTCCTTCCAGTCAACTGGGCTGTCCGTTGAGTCATAGTAGGTAAAATTACACACAACATGATGTGGTTGATGTGATGTGGTTGAAAGGCCAAACATGTCCTTAGTTACCAAAGATTCAGTTGTATCTCATTTTTATTAAAGCCACAGTATGCAACTTATAATTACAAGCAAAGGTCGGGTTACATTCTGACCTTTGTAAAATGAGTAAAAATTATTATTATTATTATAAGGTCAGCATTTTATTTTGGAGACCTCCTAGAGAATTAGGGCCACATTGAGAAAAAAAAATCACAGACTACGAGAATAAAGTCTTAATTTACGAGATTAAAGTTGTTAATTAACGAGAATAAAGTGGTTAATTTATGAGATTAATCTCTTAAATTTACGAGGATAAAGTCGTAATGGAAGTAGGTCTATTAGGTCTACTGAGAAAAGGCGAGAGTGCAACAGTTAGCAGGTAAAGTTTAACGTTTATTAAACTGTTCTGCTCTCTGAGCAAACCCAGGTTTTAGGTAGCCTACAGGTTCAGCCGGGGTAAAGTCAGGGTATTGCTGTTCGCGTCTATCTCCCGAACGGAAAATGATAGCGACGTAATTATTTTTAATGAAACCTAGAGATTCAGACTTTACAATCAGACATAGGTCTATGTCTATAGCTCAGTCGGAAGCCAAGCAGTGAAGCCCTTAAATGTCACATATCACTCCTTGCAATAAAGAGTTAGGGGGTGCAGTCACTTTTCGGCAGAATATAGAATATTACGACTCTTAATTTACAAGAATAATCTTGTTAATTAGCGACTTTATGCTTGTAAATCAACAACTTTAATCTTGTTAATTAACGACTTTATTCTTGTAAATTAACAACTTTAATCTTGTTAATTAACGACGTTATTCTTGTAAATTAAGACATTTTTTCTCAATGTGCCCTAATACTTCGTCGTAGTTACCCATTGATAAACTACTATTTCTCCCAAAAAACGTTTTTTAAATATCTTTTTTATATTATATATTATATTTTTTATATATATATTTTTTTTTTTAAACCTGGACGTCTCAGTTTCAGAATAGAATACTAAGTACAAGACAACGGAATTATAGATAGATTTTCTGACAAGTTAGTTAAAAACAAAAGATGATTCCAAGAAATAAAAAAGAAAAAGGAGAATATAATTAAAAAGAAATATGGAGGCAATAAGAAGATGAAAACCCAAGCCTTTCATTTATTTATTTATTTATTTTTACGATAAGTGTCTTTTTAAAGTGCATATACTGTATATAGTTGTAAAGTAATATTACATTTGTAAGGATTCATGGTGACGTGGAGATGCAGTCTTGACAAGCACATCACCTGTGTTACCAAATTCCGATGTTGCCTCAGTCTGGACTTGCATTGTCAACACACACTGAACTCTCTCTAACCTTTTGCCCAAAACCTAAATCCTGTTTACCTAATGGAGTTTATTAATCAGAGTGACAAACCCAACAGGACAAGGAGCTGCTGTGAGACAAAGGAGAGCAGCTGTATCATGTGTGGTTGTGACATTCAGGTGTCACACGTCCTTTTGTCCATGCAATCTCCTCCATGAGTGCAACTGAACTGAGGGGAAACTTGAATGTGGACAAGGTCAGGCTGTGACCCTTTCTCTCAATATAAAGTATTGTTTTTTTTATGAAAAAAAAAAGTAAACCGGGTCTGTGTGGTGTATTTGTTCTGATAGTGAGACAGTGGGAAGATAAAGTTTAGGAACACGGATGCAGTTTCTAGGTCTTTGGAGGATAAGGTTATCTCCCTTGCACTTCGCAGTCAGGCTGTTATAATCTTGCCTTGCCAGGTGTAAGAAAATAAAAACAATTTGAGAGAGAGCAGTGGATTAAGTCTTCACACTGTGTGAAATGCACTGTCATTTACTTATTTTTGGACGCAGATGGGCGTCTGGTTTACAAGTGAGGGGTAGAATACACAGAAAACAGAGGCAGGAGTAAAACAGAAGTCAGTCCAT